>NC_089846.1:137581027-138181027 GCF_035609145.1 Eleutherodactylus coqui | reverse complement strand
GGAAATCCCTGATCTGCTGGAGCCAATAACTTTGCATCACTGCAGTTCTCTGACACATTTGCAGGGCCACAACACAGTTATTAAACTTAGTAGTATTCATTGAATACACGCAGTGTGGCTTGTCCTTTGAAAAACAAGGGAAAAAATTGTATTTTGGCTGCAGGCTTGCGCCAATTTCTTTCCTGCCTGGGAAATCAAATCACTGGTAATACACCATGCTGAGGGGTAGGGGTAGGCCTATAGGACGTGGACGCGGGCGAGGACGCGGAGGCCCAAGTCAGGGTGTGGGCACAGGCCGAGCCAGTGTGGTGGCCAGGGGTAGAGGCAGGGCCAGATCGAATAATCCACCAACTGTTTCCCAAAGCGCCCCCCTCGCGCCATGCCACCCTGCACAGGTCAAGGTGCTCTACGGTGTGGCAGTTTTTCACAGAGACGCCTTACGACCGACGAACAGTGGTGTGCAACCTTTGTCGCGCCAAGATCAGCTGGGGAGGCACCACCAACAGCCTCACCACCACCAGCATGCACAGGCATATGATGGCCAAGCACCCCACAAGGTGGGACGATGCCCGTTCACCGCCTCCGGTTTGCACCGCTGCCTCTCCCCCTGTGCCCCAACCTGCCACTGAGATCTAACCCCCCTCTGAGGACACAGGCACTACCGTCTCCTGGCCTGCACCCACACCCTCACCTCCGCTGTCCTCGGCCCCATCCAGCAATGTCTCTCAGCGTAGCGTCCAGACGTCGCTAGCGCCACAGTTTGAGCGCAAGCGCAATTACGACGCCACGCACCCGCACGCTCAAGCGTTAAACGTGCACATTGCAAAATTGATCAGCCTTGAGATGCTGCCGTATAGGGTTGTGGAAACGGAGGCTTTCAAAAGCATGATGGCGGCGGCGGCCCCGCGCTACTCAGTTCCCAGTCGCCACTACTTTTCGCGATGTGCCGTCCCAGCCCTGCACGACCACGTCTCCCGCAACATTGTACGCGCCCTCACCAACGCGGTTACTGCCAAGGTCCACTTAACAACAGACACGTGGACAAGCACAGGCGGGCAGGGCCACTATATCTCCCTGACGGCACATTGGGTGAATTTAGTGGAGGCTGGGACAGAGTCAGAGCCTGGGACCGCTCACGTCCTACCCACCCCCAGAATTGCGGGCCCCAGCTCGGTGCTGGTATCTGCGGCGGTGTATGCTTCCTCCACTAAAGCACCTTCCTCCTCCTCCTCCAACGCAACCTCTGTCTCGCAATCAAGATGTGTCAGCAGCACGTCGCCAGCAGTCGGTGTAACGCAGCGTGGCAGCACAGCGGTGGGCAAGCGTCAGCAGGCCGTGCTGAAACTACTCAGCTTAGGAGAGAAGAGGCACACGGCCCACGAACTGCTGCAGGGTCTGACAGAGCAGACCGACCACTGGCTTGCGCCGCTGAGCCTCCAACCGGGCATGGTCGTGTGTGACAACGGCCGTAAGCTGGTGGCGGCTCTGCAGCTCGGCAGCCTCACGCACGTGCCATGCCTGGCCCATGTGTTTAATTTGGTGGTTCAGCGCTTTCTGAAAAGCTACCCCCACTTGTCATACCTGCTCGGAAAGGTGCGCCAGCTCTGCGCACATTTCCGCAAATCCCACACGCACGCTGCCAGCCTGCGGACCCTGCAACATCGGTTTAATCTGCCAGTGCACCGACTGCTGTGCGACGTGCCCACACAGTGGAACTCTACGCTCCACATGTTGGCCAGACTCTATGAGCAGCGTAGAGCTATAGTGGAATACCAACTCCAACATGCGCGGCGCAGTGGGAGTCAGTCTCCTCAATTATTTACAGAAGAATGGGCCTGGTTGGCAGACATCTGCCAGGTCCTTGGAAACTTTGAGGAGTCTACCCAGGTGGTGAGCGGCGATGCTGCAATCATTAGCGTCACCATTCCTCTGCTATGCATCTTGAGAAGTTCCCTGCAAAGCATAAAGGCAGACGCTTTGCGCTCGGAAACAGAGCCGGGGGAAGACAGTATGTCGCTGGATAGTCAGAGCACCCTCCTGTCTATATCTCAGCACACTGAGGAGGAGGAGCATGAGGAGGATGAGGAGGAGGGGGAAGAGACAGCTTGGCCCACTGCTGAGGGTACCCATGCTGCTTGCCTGTCATCCTTTCAGCGTGTATGGGCTGAGGAGGAGGAAGAGGAGGAGGAGGAGGATCCTGAAAGTGATCTTCCTAGTGAGGACAGCCATGTATTGCGTACAAGTACCCTGGCACACATGGCTGACTTCATGTTAGGATGCCTTTCTCGTGACCCTTGCGTTACACGCATTCTGGCCACTACGGATTACTGGGTGTACACACTGCTCGACCCACGGTATAAGGAGAGCCTTTGCACTCTCATTCCCGAAGAGGAAAGGGGTTCGAGAATGATGCAATACCACAGGACCCTGGTGGACAAACTGATGGTAAACTTCCCATCCGACAGCGCTAGTGGCAGAAGGCGCAGTTCCGAGGGCCAGGTAGTAGGGGAGGCGCAGAGATCATGCAGCATGTACAGCGCAGGCAGGGGAACATTCTCCAAGGCCTTTGCCAGCTTTATGGCTCCCCAGCAAGACTGTGTCACCGCTCCCCAGTCAAGGCTGAGTCGGCGGGAGCACTGTAAAAGGATGGTGAGGGAGTACGTAGCCGATCGCACGACCGTCCTCCGTGACGCCTCTGCCCCCTACAACTACTGGGTGTCGAAGCTGGACACGTGTCCTGAACTCGCGCTGTATGCCCTGGAGGTGTTTGCTTGTCCTGCGGCTAGCGTCTTGTCAGAGAGTGTGTTTAGTGCGGCTGGGGGAATCATCACAGATAAGCGTACCCACCTGTCAACCGACAGTGCCGACAGGCTTACACTCATCAAGATGAACAAAGCCTGGATTTCCCCAGACTTCTCTTCTCCACCAGCGGACAGCAGCGATACGTAAGCAATACGTAGGCTGCACCCGCGGATGGAAGCATCGTTCTCTATCACCATAAAAAACGGGGACATTTCTGCTTCATCAATCTGTGTATAATATTCCTCCTCCTCCTCCTCCTGCTCCTCCTCCTGAAACCTCACGTAATCACGCCGAACGGGCAGTTTTTCTTAGGCCCACAAGGCTCACTCATAATTTTTCTAAACAATTTTTATACGTTTCAATGCTCATTAAAGCGTTGAAACTTTAACTTGAACCAATTTTTCGTTACACTGGGCTGCCTCCAGGCCTAGTTACCACTTAAGCCACATTAACCAAAGCGATTAATGGGTTTCACCTGCCCTCTTGGTTGGGCATGGGCAATTTTTCTGAGGTACATTAGTACTGTTGGTACGCCAATTTTTGTGGGCCCTCGCCTACAGTGTAATCCTAGTAATTTTTTGCCCACCTGCATTACAGCTGACGTTACATCAGCTGTGATGGGCACTGCAATGGCATACATTTATGTACCGCCGGTGGGTTCCTGGCACCCACCCATGCTGTGGGTCCACACGGAGTTGTAACTGCATGTGTCCACTTGTAAAGAACCCCGGTCTGACTGGGGCATGCAGTGTGGGCCGAAGCCCACCTGTATTACGCACGACATTACTACCTCAGCTGTGTTGGGCAATGCAATGGGATATGTTTATGTACCGCCGGTGGGTTCCAGGGAGCCACCCATGCTGTCGGTCGACAGGGACTTCACAATAGGGAGTTGTACCTGCCTGTGTCTATGAATTAAAAAGCCCGGTCTGACTGGGGCATGCAGACACCTTGACAGAATGAATAGTGTGTGGCACATAGGTTCCCCATTGCTATGCCCACGTGTGCAGCTCCTGATGGCGGTGGCACAGGATTCTATTTCTCATTGCTTCTGTACAGCATTGTGGGCTATCGCCCCGCCCCTTTTAAAGAGGGTCGCTGCCTAGCCGTGCCAACCTCTGCAGTGTGTGCCTGCGGTTCCTCCTCATGGCAGACGCACTTCTAAATAGACATGAGGGTGGTGAGGCATGAGGGCAGCTGAAGGCTGCGCAGGGACAGTTTGGTGTGCGCTGTGGGGGGGAGGGGGGCGGTTGGGCAGCATGTAACCCAGGAGAAGTGGCAGCGGAGTGTCATGCAGGCAGTGATTGTGCTTTGTTGTAGCTAGTGTGGTGCTTAGCTAAGGTATGCCATGCTAATGAGGGCTTTTCAGAAGTAAAAGTTGTTGGGGGGGGGGGCCCCACTCTTGCCGCTATTGTGGCTTAATAGTGGGACCTGTGAACTTGAGATGCAGCCCAACATGTAGCCCCTCGCCTGCCCTATCCATTGCTGTGTCGTTCCCATCACTTTCTTGAATTGCCCAGATTTTCACACAAGGAAACCTTAGCGAGCATCGGCGAAATACAAAAATGCTCGGGTCGCCCATTGACTTCAATGGGGTTCGTTACTCGAAACGAACCCTCGAGCATCGCGAAAAGTTCGTCCCGAGTAACGAGCACCCGAGCATTTTGGTGCTCGCTCATCTCTAATTATTAACTATTTCTGTTTCTTTAGAGGTTTTTCATCATATGAAAGATTTTTTGCCTACTTCAGGACTGCCCATAGACTATAAAGTCCAGGCAGCCCTTATCTATCTCTAAATCATTATACCGACCTAATGTGGACCTATCGTAAATGTTACTTATTACATATTTTGTACGGTCTGACTATGTGTATTACAAGCAGAAATGGTCACATTTTGAAAAATGCTAATTATTCCAAATTGTCTCTAAATTTTAGATTTTTTTTCTAAATAAATGCACAACATACTAATCACATTCTTTCATGGGTATAAAGTAAAATATGCCCCGAAAAAAAAGTCTCAGAATCACTAGAATAAACAATAGGATTCACATAAAGTGAAACATGCCAGGTTTGAAAAATTGGGCTTGGTCACATAGACCAAAATTGGCTTGGGGGGGGGCAAGTGGTTAAAGGTGAATCACCAAAGTCCCGTAAATGTACATAACTCTTAAAATGTGAAGAATGACGGAGATTTACGATTAGGGTTGTGAAATCCTATGTCTGTTCCTCAACAGAATTCTGCTGTTGCCTTCAAAAATTCCTGACTTCCATTTACGTCTCAATGTGATGGAGTATTCTGCGGTCTCCTAATGGGATCAAAAGACCATAAAAAGGTTGTCATCATGAGACAGCCCAGTAGGAGCGGTGCTCTGCTAAGTACATCAGGCCTTGAGAACTGAATGCACATCAAAGGATTCGTAACTTTTTTCTTTAGTCATGCCTGGTCCATATGGCTCAGAAAAGCCTCTTCATCACATCCTGTATACATACACCTGAATTGTGCAAGCTACTTCTCGTAATGGAGGAAGCATGGGGCAGTAAATGTATGATGTACAACTACTTGGGCTTAGTCATTACTATTCCAGATTTTTCTACTCCAACTATTCTGAAAAGGGTCTCAAGACTCGTCATAGACATTAGACAGTCTTTCTCGTGCTAACATCTCAGATTTCTGCAATGTACAATGTACATAGGCAGGATGGCTGAATGCATGTAGAAGCTCGTAAACCTTGTTGGTCCCAGTGAAAAAATAGTGACTGTTCAGCCTATTGTTCACTTAAAGGGGGGTGTTCACTTTCCACAAAACTGATTTCTTACAAGGGTCTTATAAGCTAATCAAAAAGTTTTCCTCTGCTGTGACCTCCAGGGTACAGCTATAATGTATAGGGAAGCAGTCACAACGAGCTGGTCTCAATGCAGGAGTAGGACTGGGTGATGCAATGGCATCAGCTAGGCCCATGTGACCAACTCATTGGTGCATGCTCACTTTCATTTTGGGTCCCATCAGGAGAACTTCTCTGCATGTATATGGACAGATTGGTTGGCTGGGGGTGGGACAGCCCAACCAGCCAATCACCATTAGCTTTTGTATATTTCTTCTGTCTCCTCCTCATAGAATTGGCTGGGTATTCTCCTGCCTGTCTTCAGTCTTGGTCCTATCCAACTCCTCTCTGAAGACTCTCCGTCTGAAGGTGTTTCTGGTCCAGTCGGCGGTTCCTGATTTTAACCTATATGTTAGTTAAGATAAGTCTGCCTGGTGATTACTAATTATCTGGGGTGTTAATACATTTTATCTGTACCTATGTGGTTTCCATCTAACTTTTGCCACATTCTCTGACCATTTAGTGAAAGTTGGGGCTACTCTAGCTTCCTGATGTGGGGCCGCCCTTATCAGGGCAATCTCCCTGTTTATAGTTAGGGTTCCATCTTATGAGTAGGTTAGGCTCAGTTTCCCTATTTCCCCATTTACGTTTCCTTATACTATTTCCTATTGGTCGCATTATTTAGAGTGTATATATAGGGGGTGGACCAAAGATATGGAAACCCCTGACCAATGGAGCCTTGCTGCTCAGGGAGATGTTCACTTCTGCCCCGCAGGATCTGTGTCATATTACCTTCACTTAAAATCTGTCTCTCCATGTCTTATTGATATAGTTAAATTTTACTGGTAGTATTGTGAAATCTGATTTATAATTCCATGTAACTTACGGCATGCATTTTGTGCAATATTTCCTTATTTTTTCCACCCCCTGTATTCACGCCCAGATAAGATGCTACGGTTACAGCCTGCATAGACGGAACAGAAACTTGGCAGTAAGTGTTCGATTTCCCTGCAAAGCCACCACAGGAGAAATGAAGCATTACATAGAGTACATTCAAATCAATGGGTTATCTGTGTAATGCAAGACAGAACAGGTCCTCCAGAGCTAGAGACGCTCTTGGTAATAGCTCTTGACTCTGGGGAAGAGATGAAGATCCTGAACAGAAGAACCTCTCCTTTAACCCCGAATTCCCTAATAAGGTGTAGGAAATGTTTGTTTGTTTTTAACTAGACAACCCCTTTAAATTTGGTTTGACTTGTGGAGCCCATAGATAATGTGCTAATTGCTAATAGTCAGTCGTGGACCCAAAACTTGGTTTTCCCTTCAAGATTTTCTGTAGCTCCCATTCATTTCACTGAGGCCTTCTCTTCAGTTGGGACTGAACCCATTCTATTCTAATGGGAAAGAGGGTCCCAGTGGCTGAAACCCCACTAATCAGCGCCTTTTACTCCTTTTACCTTCATGTCTAGATTGCCAGTGTAGGTATTTCCATCAGGTTAATGGGTGGCATTTAATTCTGTTTGGAGAATATCCCATAGAACAGGAAAAGTTCTCGCAAGTCTTTGGCCCATGACATACTAAGCTGGTTGAGCAAAATGGACTAATAGGGAGGAACAGGGATAAGAACTGCTGTTTATCTGACTGGCTTCACTGAAAATTATGAAGCAAGTATCCTAAGGGAGAAAAGGCCATTGGGAACAGCTGTATAGTCCAGCAAGTAGAGCCGTCACCTATTGATGGATATTGATGGATTTCAAAAATGTTGTGACTGCATGTAAAAAACATGTAAAGTCCAGATTTACATTTGCATTATCCTTACCCCAAAGGCAACCCTCACTCATCACAGACCTAGCATATCTCAACTCCAAAAATTGTCCTGGTCTGTTCCCATGTACTAGTGACATGGTAGTTGAGTAGCGGAAAGTACAGGATTTCCTCAATGCGGGCTCCTTGTACGGTTGAGAATTGTTGTTTTTACAGGAAAATTGTACAATGGAATCCAGAGGTCATAAACACCCGGCGCTGCTTTTGGATGAATTCTCGAGAATAAGCAGGAACTTCTCACATAATTACAATGGTGATTGGGTCGGATTCCACTTTTTTTTGCAATTTTTTGCTGTTATGAGAAATGGTTGAATGAAGGAAAGTGTAATACTCTTAGAAATTGGTAGCAACATGCCCTGTAATAACCTACTGATTTATTACTGGCGTACCCACACCAACCCATTGTGTACCACGGAAAATCCTGTGGTGGATCTATCCCAAGTGATCAGCTGTTTCAGCTTCCATCCTGGAGATCTAGTTTGGGCAGCCATCACCTACACAATAGCACCTCCTTTTTCCTTCAAGACAACCTGAATTCTGTAAGGCATGTACTGTATCCTTTCTTCTAGTATGATTTCCTTTACGATCTGTAAAGCTATTCCTGCTGAATTGAAGGTAACCCATTCAACATCCCTCGAAAGTCCTCCGGTTATATTAAGCTACAGTGACTATCCTAGCCATTGCAATATGATAAAGTCACTGGCCCGGCGCTGACACTATTAGATGATGATTCATGACTTCTTACAAGTTAAAAAATCTGCCAAGGTAGGGGATATATTTGGCAGTAAGAATCAGTCAGGTCTTGATGTTGATGTGTTGGAAGCAGGAAAAAAACTGGCAAGTGTGAGGATCTGAGCGAATCTGACAAGGGTCAAATTATGATGGCTGGACAACTGGATCAGAACATCTCCCAGAAGGTAGGCCTTGTGGGGTGTTACCATTATATAATGATGATTAGTACCTACCAAAAGTGGTCCAAGCAAGGACAACTGATAAACCAGTGACAGGGTCATGGATGCCCAAGGCTCACTGATGCACATGGGGAGAGGAGACAAGTACGTATGTTGTGATCCCACAGAAGAGCACGGGAACCCCACCTGACAATTTACAAGAAGCAAAAGGATCTTCTGGTGACTTTTTGGTGTCAGATACCACATTACACCTTCTGAGGTGGAGCCCATGCTTCAGCGGCTCGATGACTGCGTATAAGGTGCACAAGAGTGAGGCAGGTGCCCCAAGGGATTGTCTCAAAGAGAATAAAGCGCAAGAGATCGGGGATTAACTTTCCTTAAACTTTTACTGACGCAGCCTTATAAGAACAATTTACATCAGCCCATGCTGGAAAGGAATCAAGGCCTGTTTCGGTCCTTCAGGGAAAGTGACTTACAAGGGTTGTACCAAGATTACAAGTTGTCCCTTATCCACGGGGGAGGGGGGGGGGGGATAACTTGCTGATCGATAGGGGTCTCACCGCTGAAACCCCCTGCTGATTTTGATAATAGGGGTTCCATGTTCCTCTCTGCCTGTCACTAAGGGGTCACTACTTCCCCTACAGTGAAGTCAAAATGAATGGAGCACTGGCCAAGCGCCTTATCCATTTCAATGGGGCCGACAGAAATACCTGAGCGCTTGCTGCTTAGTCATCTATACCTATTGAAAGTGAATGGAGTCTAAGCATGCTTATGGAACCAAAACTCCATTCAGTCTGCTCCTCACTGCGGGGGGTGAAGTAACCCCACAGTGAGGAGGACTGGAGATGGAGATCTCAGCGGTGAGACCTCTATTGATCAACAAGTTATATCCTGTTACGGCACTCTGACCCCCGAGCGCCAGATGGGGTGCCCTGAACTTCCCGAACCCCACTGTCCCTGCCTACTTGCCTCGGCCCTGGCTAATCCCAGGCAGACAACTGGACGGCGGTCCCTGCGCTGGCTAGGGACCTGGCGACTGACAAGAGAAACTAACTGATAGGGGGGGGGGGCGGGGGACAGAGTGCCAACAGAGAGGCAGATGGAAAAGGCCAACAGGACAAATAAAGCTACAGGCAGGCTGAAGGGAACTGACTGGCAAACTAGGGCTAGCTGAGGGTAGCTGCAGACAGACTAGCTAGTAGCAGACAGAACCAGAACAGACTGAGAAAAGGCACACTAGAAAGAGACTGACTAGCAACTAGTACTGACTGACACAGGCAGAACTGACTAGTGGCTAACAGAACCAATAACTGGCAGTGAGCGCAAGTCACTGCCAGCCTTATAACTGCAAGGCTCCGCCCATGGGCGGAGAGTGGGAGGGGCCGACTCTCCAACTGCTGTATAAGAAGGGTGGAGGAGTGTGGGCAGCACCCTACGGGCAGACACACCCACGCCGCCGCCCAACGGCCACCCCAAGCCGCTGGGAGAGCCCCGACACAGAGCTCCAGGACGCCGGAGCGACCGCCGCCGACCGCGGTTCCCTGCGCCGCCCTGCATGATAACACTATCCTATGGATAGGGAAAAAAGCAATCTTGGAACATCCCCTTTAATGCTAGTAATACTCAGTCACTTTGGTGCGATCACTTAGTGCAAATGTGGTTCTTCGTCAGCATGAAAGGTACAATAGTTGTTTCACAGGTTGCTCAGTGCAGGGGTCCACAGGATGATGGTTTCATTACGCTCTGTTTTCCATCTGCTGCACCCAGTGTCGGAAATGACAGGCTCAGTACATTTCCCCTCTGTATGTCTTTTCTTCAAGTTTTCACCAATTCACTGAATAGGTAAAACTAATAGATAGGTGGGTGTCCAACCACCGGGACCCCCACCAATCCTGAGAACAGGAGTCCAGTCGATCTCCAAGTGAAAGGAACACAGGTCGCATAGGCACCCCCCCCCCCCTCCCCGTTCCATTAATTTGAATGAGAGCGCTGCAAATTGCAGAGCACTTGAACTCAGCAATCTTTGGTGCTCTTGTTGAAATGAATGAAGTGTTGGTGCACCTGTACGATCTGCACTCCTTTCACTGGGAGACCTACCAGACCCTGCTCTTAGGATCGGTGGAGGTCACAATGGTCAGAACCCCACCGATTTATCAGTTTTCACCTATCCAATGGAAGAGTGAAAACTTTAAAAAACATTAGAGGAGTTAGCCCCACAGCAACCGTCAGGATACACTGGGGTCAGAGTGGGAGCACTGCTCCCATCTCTGTGTAGTGGCTGGCGCTCATAATTGCAAGCGTAGCTCCCACTGAAATCAATGGGAGCTGTGCTCATAATTGCAGGCTGGGGTCCCGCTGATGGCAATGAGAGCTGCACTTGCAATTACAAGCGCCAGCCACTACACATGGGTTGGAGCAATGCTTCCGCTCCGACCTGGTGAATTCTGACTGGCGCTGCTTGGATAACCCCTTTAAGCATCCAGAATACCCCCTTAATGGGTGTCTCTGGTTGACCATACTGTCCAAACTGCAGGCATCATGTTATAGAGCAAGAAGACCCGAGCAGATTGATACCTATGTAGTTTTATGGGGAAAGATTTGGTGTAACTTGTATTTTATTAATTTATATCGCTGCACATTCTGAGCTGAACAGTCCGATGGGCGGAGCTATCAGTGACTGGTAGCCTTCTATGTATATACAGTCATACAGATAGCTATCCATCACTGATAGGACTTCCCCATAAAACTATATACAGTACCAGTCTGCTCGGCTCCTCCTGCCGATTGGCCAGCATGTTCCAGCGGACAGACTCCATTACAGACATGTACAATCAGTAATGATATGTATATACAAAAACAGAGAGTAACATGGTGGAAGTCAGCGCCCTTTTTGCTATATATTGCTGTGATAGCCGGCTGCCGACGGGTCGCAGGCGCTCTTATGTAACAGAATACACGAATGATTTCCTGTAGCTGATCTTCACGTGTTTTATCCATCCACCTCCCTTCTATAAACAAAGCAAAAGTTGCAGGAAAATTCTTTTCTAAAGTACTACAAGTTCTGGTGAGTTCTTCACTGCGGGGCGGGAACTTCCTGGAAATCAAAGTATTGAGACATATGAGTCTGTTACACAACTCGGCAGTGTTGCTTTGCCAAGCCAAACATGGAAAACGTCCTCCCTGTGTGCAAGGGGCCGGGTCTTCTACTAAAATGACTTCCGACTGCTGCGAAAGAGCTCTCGTCACGACCGAGGTTTATAGAGCTCTGTTGCTAGGTCTGTACATTATCGTCTGTCCCAGATAACACTCACCAAGGGATACAGACTATTAATAAGTGTTTCACATGAGCGCTAGGCTGATTATATAATTGGGGCATAATGTTCTATAAGGTAACTGTAGTTCCAACAGCAAAGTTTAGTGTAGAGCAGACTGTACATGTTAGCCACGGCCTCCTTTATCTGGTCGGTGTAGGAGTCATGACCTGAAGGTTGGTCATGTGTGCCAGCCTCTGAAGAGGGCTTACTGCATTGGTGTGTCAGAATGTGGGTGTCTTTTGGACAATGGCCAGTAGATGATATGGTAAGATCCATGGCATAAAGACCCACATACACAGTGGACTTGGGTTAGCAGCTTTTGTTTGGACATTTGATCTTGAAGGATGATTCCACCATCTATTTACCCTCAGAGATAACCAAACCCATAGATATCCCCGAGGGTGGCTTTACACAGGAGAACTATCGTCTAAGTCGTTGCTCGAAATAGTCACCAAGGTGTACGAATGTCTGTGTGCTTTTACGGAGCCATTGTTGTTCACTCGTTCATTTCCGCAATCGCTTTCCGAATTGTGTGGAGCATTTTCATGGGTTGAAGTATTGCTCGCCGACTAGTCAGGGGGTTGAGCTGCTTTGGGGCCATGTATTTGAAATGTTAACCTCTCCCAAGCACGCTCGTTGGTTACCAAGTCCACTGAATGCAGTTAAATACATTTGAGTGGTCTTCAAGTGAACACTCACCGGACCAAAACTAGCCAGAGATGTAGAAGTGACTGCTCTTTCGAAGACCAGTAGGGACTGTTCAGTTGAGTCGAGTGTTAAATGGTTGGGCAAAATGTTCAAAAAGAGCAGGAGCCAATCACATCTCCCTGCAAAGTTGTTGGCTAGTCGTTAAAGGACAATGATTACCCGTTTACACCAGATCATAATCAACCAGCAACTATTTTTAGGGGAAATGAGCCAACTAGTGAACAAATATTTTCGTTACCAGGTTGGTGGCCATGTTGACATTGGGCAACTGTCACTTAGATTGACTTTATCGTATGAGTATTTGTCCTATGTAAAGCTACCTTAACCAACCCATTGCAGCCAACTTCATTGGCATTACCACCCATGAGTAAGATTCGAGATGACAAATGCCAAACTGCCAGCTGAAATAGACTTCAACTGGCACTATGGCAGTTTTACTACCTAAGATGTGGAATGCTTCAGCTATCCACAATCTTTTGGAACAGAGCAACTTGCATGCATGTCAAAGGTAAGTTATGAGGCTGGCTCAGTTTTGGGGCAGTAAATGTTTTGGTTGTCTATTGCTTGCTTTGTTTTGAAAGTTCTTATGGTTGGCTCTTTTCTGGGGCACTGTGATTGGCAGGCACTACTCCAGGGAGCTGGGACTGGCATTTTTCTTGAGTCACGATGGGTGTCACTGTTCTGCGGCACTGTTGCCAGCTTTGTTAGAATATTGTTGCTGACATGTTTGGGCGCCTAGTAACGACTTTGCTCTGAAGAACTGTGACTGGCAAACATCTAAAAACACTGTGAATGGTTCTGTTCTTGGACACTGTGGCTGCTTCCATTCAGGGAACATTTGGACCTCTGCTTTAGGTCGATGTGCTTGGCACTCTTTTGCGGGCACTCTGACTGTCTCTGTTCTGGAGCACCGTAGTTGGCACTTTTCTGAGGGCCCTGAGGCTGACTTTGTTCTGGGGACACTAACTGGCACTGTAGCTGACACTTTGCTGGGATATGGTGCTGGCTCTGTTGTGGGGCACTGTGTCTGGCTCTCTACTAGGGGCAAGTTGGCTTACACTCTTCCGGGAACACCATGTGACTAATTCTGTTCTGGGTACATTATGGTTGGCACTCTTTCTCTATTCTGGAGCACTGTAGCTAGGACTTTTCTGAGAACACTTTGGTTGGCTATGTTCTGGGTATAATGTGGCATTGCCGAGACCAAAAGGGATTGACTTTTTTAAAGAGCACTGTGCCTGTAACTATTTTGGGGCACTGTGACTACTGTGAGCACTGTAACTGGCACTCTTCTGGGGTAAGTTGACTGGCCTTGTCCTAGGGCACAGTGACTGGCTCTTTACTAGAGGTACTGTGGTTGGCACTCTTTTAGGAGCACTGTGACTACTTAGGGAGCATTGCAGCTAGAACTATTCTGAGGGCACTGTTAACTCTGTTCTAGAGAAACTATAGCTGGCACTTCTGGGGCATAGTCTCCAGCTAGCTAGCACTCTTTTGGGGCACTGTGACTGGCTGGCAGTCTTCTGCGGTAAGGTGACTGGCTTTGTTCTGGGGCACTGTGAATAATGCTGTTCTGGAGTCACCATGGTTGGCATTTTGGGGGCACTGTGACTGCCTCTGCTCTGGAGCACTGCAGCTAGCGCTCTTCTGAGGGCACTGTGGTTGGCACTGTTCTGGGTACAATCTGGGTGACACTTCTGGGGCAGCAGTGATTGGCTTTCTTCTGGAGCACTGTGGCTGGAACCCTTTTGGGACACTGTGACTGGCTGTCTACTAGGGGCAGTGATGCCCATACTTCATTAATACGTGAACGTGTTCCATCCTTACAGATCCTCTGTTATTGTGACATTTATTGCATGACTGGTTGCTGTGTGAACCCGGAGAGATGTACCGTAAGCAAAATATTATAATACCCTCTTACACGTGTTACCGTACAACAGCTTAAAAACTCCAGAATTATGATGTCAAACCTACATGTGAAAGGAGAACAACAAATGTTGCATAACTGTGTTGGTAAACAGCCATGCAGCTTCACTTCCCCATTCTTGTTCCCCACAGGCTGTCCGTTCTCTTTTTGATGACCTCTACCTATGTTCTGTCGCATCAAACTTCATCCCAATGGCATGGATTTAGTCACTTTTTATGTTGTGGTTTTGATGTGGAATTTGGTGCAGGTTGGCCATTGAGGACCAGCCACACCTACATGGGAACCCTATGGGTGCCTGTACACCCTCAATACCCAATGGGTGCCTGTACACCCTCAATACCCTAAGGGTTCCTATACACCCTCAATACCCTAAGGGTGCCTATACACCCTCAATACCCTAAGGGTGCCTATACACCGTCAATGCCCTAAGGGTGCCTATACACCCTCAATGCCCTAAGGGTGCCTATACACCCTCAATGCCCTAAGGATGCCTATACACCCTCAATGCCCTAAGGGTGCCTATACACCCTCCATAGATATTAGCCAAATGGTCATTCATCTGACAGCTGTTTCTCCTGACTCCTCCATACACACTAATGCCCGATTTCATTGAGCGATGACTTGTTTTCTATTGGCAGAAGGGAATGAGCCGATGCCAGACAGCTCTGACGGTGGCTTATCTCCAGAGAGGACAACAGGATTAGGAATTGAAATTAAACATGTCTGATTCTGTTTTTTCTCAACATCAACTGTCACGGGGAGAGTTGGGAAGCCCTCATACACTTACGAGTCAGCCAGTCCCACCAACACCGACATGTTGGGATGACTTTTCCCTAATGTGTATGAGGGGCCCCTAGTGAGGACGGATGGTGGATTCTGCACTAGTAATACTGGTTATACTGCAGTACGTTTATGCAGTATTGCATGTAGTAGAGTTGGATTTTAAGAAGCAGCGGAAACTTTTTGGGATGTCTGCCTAGTATAATAAGCAATTCCATGGAATGGAGGAAATATATGGAGGAAACGTTTCATTTATAGGCAGGTTGGCAGCCTGACCGTACACGCCGCACTGCCAGGAGCTGCCTGCCACTTTAGTACTGGAGAGCTTACGAGAATCTGGAGAAGGTAACACTTGTGCTCTGCTTTTATGAACAGTGAAACTTCCAGTATCCCTTCAGGTTAATGTGTAAGAAACAAAAGTGAAGGCTGGCGGTCCGCAGACTGGAAAGCTGAAAAAACATCTTAACAATTTAAAGGGTCTTTCCTGGTGTCTATAATGGATGGCAGGCGGCCTAAAATACAAATGTAACATGCTAATCAGTGTACTTAAAGGGGTGCGTCCGGGCTGGAAAAGGGATCTGCTGTTTTTCTAGATACAGCGCCATGTCCGTCCATGAGTTTTGTCTGCTATAGCAGCTCATCCCTATTCAAGTGAGTGGAATTGAACTGCAATACCAGACGTAGCTCAAGGAAAGTCATGGCACTGTTTCTAGAATACAGCAGACCCTTTTTTGTCTTGGACAAACCTCTTAAAGGGTTCTCTGCTTTGGACATTCCCTTTTGTTAAAAGAAAATAAGCAGATCATTGCTAGAATCGGCAGTGATTGGCTGCAGTAATCTGTGGGGACCTGGCACTAAGTGTTCATATCCCTACAGCACCACCAGAGGACAAATGAAGTATTGCAGGGTGCCCTTTGAACCAGTTGGTTGTTTATGTAATGCATAGATGTGCTGTATCTTCAAGACACATATATGGTTTTTTAGCCACTCAGCTCTGTGTGGGAACCTGGCAGTAAAGGTCCTTTTAGACAAGCCGATTCTTGTTTGAACACTCGTTGACGTCATCGTTAACACGTTTGCAATAGCATGAATTGTAAATGATTTTTAAAAAAAAGGAATTTTCACCTTCTCATGTGCAAATAAGCTCCATAGAGGCAAGCGTATTTGCGCATGCACTTGTTTGCTTAAGTCCTAAGGGCTCACATTCCCTGCAGCACCCCCACAGGGCAAATAAAGTATTACAGGGTACGCTTTGAAATGAATGGGCAGTCTATGTAATGCACGGTTATGCTCCACATTGATGGATTTTGTAGCGCTCTCTCAGCCTGAGCGCTTGTTAGTTTGAGTGCTAATTTTCCTATCTATTTGCACTACCCTAGATTTGCGGTACCATTTTTAATTTTTGGGGTGCAGGATCAACAGGTAATTTTTGGGTCAGTTACCTCGGTGCTGCCGGCCTGGACCCCCATTAAAACGCCACTTGGTCATCTTGGGCATCGTGGCTGTTTACAGCACATGAGGAGACCAGCATCTTACTAATGCTGTGTGGTGGGGCGGAGGCACTTACTGCCTTTATTGTGTACCTCCTGGATGTCTGCTGATCCCCCAATGTTGCTAGGGGAGATCTGCAGGACCCTGCTTGCAAAATGTGGGTCCAAGGACCAATTTTACCATCACAAATTTAAACGCTGGGTACGGGGTAGGGGGGGGGGGAGCGGTCTACCTTAAAAAACAGATGGGTATTCAGTGATCGGGGTGACAGTGACAGTGCACCTCCCACTGATCCCCTTTTTTCAGATACGCCCCTACACTAGTGTTTGGTGCCGTAGGAACCTAAGGCTGCCCCTTAGTTTTTAGGATCCAGGCGGTTGAGTCCCTGGAGGTGGCATCCATCACATTACTTGGTGCCACCCATAGTTCTGTGTGATTATATATCTGCTCTTGTTTTTAATTAGACACACAGATAAAAGTTACATTTTAGATCCTCTCTGTGAATCTCAGTCTTTTAAGGATCTAGAAGCCCACCGTGAATTCTGAATTACGGAAGTCCCAAATGAGGGACTGCGCTGTACGAACACAGATAATGCCCTGATAGCACAGCTGGAAATATATTTTCTGACCCTGACAACCCCTACGAGTTTATGAATATGCTCCACTTCCCCACTGCCAATGTTTGGGTACCCTGACTCTCTTTTGTTCACCCATGTCCATAGAAGCAACAAGTCATGTGACTGCGGTGACCAGTCAGGTCCCATTATTGTGCGGCCAGCCATGATTGGTAATCATGGTCACGTCATGTTATTACACTTCAAGCACATAGGAGCTGGTAGTACTGCAGGCAATGGCATTGAGGAAAGGGAGCCTGTTAGTAAACTTTAGGCTAGCTGTATTGTTCTTCTTTCGCCTTTCGCATTCAGGAATATGTGTTGTTTTGACTACTTTTAGTATTTTTTCAATGACAGGTAAAATTACTACATTACATATCTGCTTTTTTTTTTTTGGTACAAATTCACCAGCCTGACCCTCTAAATTCTCGTAAAGCGCCATGCATCACCTGCGCACATTCCCATGTATATAAAAAAAGGGGGACGCATAAGTGACAACATGGTGATGGAAGTCCTGTTCCTGTGCTAACTTGCCGACAAGCTTTAAGAAGGACCCACACAGAAGGAAGTCGGCTTATAATGTAGGCGACTATATTGTATCAATGTGGCTTCCAGGGAGTTGTGCAAACCTGCAGAGCTGACATAGAGTGAGGCTCCCTGTTATAGATTGCCCGCAGTAAACTCGATACATTATGCGTACAATCAGGTTGCCTTCTGTATAGCACAGTTGTTACATTGTATCACGGCGTACACGGAGGATAGTCCTCCAGGGAGGTGATCGTATTGCTGCAGATACCACCATGTTTTGCTGCCAAGCCTGTATGATCAATACCCCTACTGATACATTGTATAACCCCCACGCTTTGCGCAGTTCTCAACAGGACTAATCCCTTGTGTTGTTATTTTGTTCCTTCCTCGCTTTCCTTCTTCTCTTCTTGGATTCTTTCTTCAGTCTTAGTTTCTCTCTTCTGCCCTCTTTGCATTCTTTCTCCTTCTCCACTCCTGGATTTGCTTTTTCTCTCCCTCCCTCTATCTTGGCTGGAGACCTACTTGTTTTCCTGAGGAGAGAGATTAGCTAACGCCTTCCCCCCTCTCTGGACTTCAGCCTAAGGGATGACATCATATTTAACAGTAGGAGGTGCATGGTATACACTGTGTATATAAAAGGAAGGCTGCTGAAGGCTCAGAACTGCACTGACTGCCCTAAAGAATCACTGAGTGTAGGAGCAAGCACTTATTTTTGGATCATTATGTCCACAATGCTGGATATACAAACAATCTACGAGGTGAGACCTTGGGTAGTGCCACCTGGCATCAGGGGGTCTTCTTCTGTAGGGGCCTTCAACATTTTCATGACGGATTGAGATGACGCTATAATTGCTTATGGTTACAGTTTTGACTGTCTCTATAGACATTATGTTTCTATGTTGTATTGTAACTTGTTTCTTCTACTATGGTTATGTTAGGTGGAATGACGAGGTGGGACAAGTCACAGGATATGCAGGGGCACAATGGGGACTAAATTTAGGTTGGGACCAGGAGATAGACCGGATATAGAGGTGATGCGAAGGTCAAGGGATTGTAATCTTTGGAGGGGGATCTGGAAGGGTTATAGATGGAGTTAATGTCCCAAATGCTCTACGTGGAAAGGTTTTATAATGGATGCCAAAACAGTTGAGGTGTCTTCTGGGGTTCAGAAGGCTGTGAGACAGGATAAGTGGTATATACTGTAATAAACAAAGTCAGTCTGTTTTTGGCTTAGGGTAAAGCTATAACGTAATAGAATATGGCCTATTCAGGTCCCGCAGCTGATGATAATCTGCTCCCATGGTGCTCCACTCATTCAGTACAATAGGGCTTTGTTTCTAGTTGGCTTAAGTCGTATTCTGTACTCGGTGTGTAGGAGAGACCCAGAGGTACCGGTACTACCGGATATCTCATGACTATTGTTCAGTCTCATGTAACCAATGACATGTTTATGACCAGATCTGGAACCTGCCATGACAACTCGACCAGACTGACCTCATTCTTCTGTCCTGCCAATGTTCTCTGTCACTTTGTAATCTTGGTCACCCTGTTGGTGGACCTGCTTGTCACGTATTAGTGTCTGTATGTGTTATGTTCCCCGTAGAGCTTTGTGTTCCTCAGTCATGCTTCATCCCTTCTGCAATACTTGTACCTTTAACAACTAATCTTTGCATCTATCTGTGCTGTCCCAACCCTTGTGTCTGTTGTATGGCTGCTGAGCCTCTTGTACTTTGTTAATTCTGAGCTGATTCATCTTAGACCTTGGACCTTGTTATCACACAAACCCTTATCTGCTGTCAGTGCTCAAACCTTGCTCTAGCTCAGCCCTTTTTTTGTCAGTTCTCAAAACTTGCTGTGACTAATATCTACTTCTGCTTAACTCTTAACCTTCTGTCTCCCAGTCCTTGAACTTTAGTACCCCCTGTCCTACCAGTCCTTCCATTTACTATCTTCTGTTGTGTCAGCCTTTATATTTTACCATTTCCCTATACTGCCAGTCTATATTCTTTACTAGCCCTCCCTTCTACCAAACCTTATACTTTACTACCCCTCCTTCCTGCCAGTCCTTTTACTTTACTTTTACTACCCCTCCGTCCTGCCAGTCCCTATACTTTACTAACCCTCTCTCCTGCCAGTTCTTATACTTTACTAACCCTCTCTCCTGCCAGTTCTTATACTTTACTACCCCTCCTTCCTGGCACTCATTTTACTTCACTAACCCTCTCTTCTGCCAGTCCTTAGACTTTACTACCCCTCCATATTGCCAATCATTACACTCCTATGTCCAAACATTTCTTATACTTTATTACCCCTCTGTTCTACCAGTCCATATACTTTACTATCCCTCCGATCTACCAGTCCTTGTACCTTACTTCCCACCCATCCTACCAGGCCTTATACTTTACTACCCTCTGTCCTAACAGTCTCGTACTTTACTATCTCTCTGTCCTGACAGTCCTTAGTTTACTCCACTGTCTTGCAAGTTCTTGAACTTAAGTACCCCTCTGTCCCACTAGTGCTTGTATTTTACTACCCCTCTGACCTTTATACCGTTTAACTTTCTATCACCTTAAGTGTTTTCTGTTTCATGAGAAGTTGGTGTTTTTGTATCAGGGCCCTAACAGTCAGAAACAACTCTGCTTTCCTACAAGTTGCCTCTTGTCTTTCTGCCCTATATACATATATATATGACAGAGAACGAAGACCAGACTTCCTGTTTGAGTGCGCAGCTGAAATTATCTGACTTTCAGACTCCTATTTCAATGCCTTTGGCTCAAGCAACCATATACTTTGCAGCTTGTTCATATGTATGACACATTCATGTAGAACCACCTGGTCTTCTGGCTACAAGAGAAACTTGCATTTCTGGTTGTGCTGCCAAGATTTAGCTATGATACTGATATATGAATTGCATGCTTAAGACTGACTGAATTGAAAATTGTTGGGTTGGGCCAAGGAATCATCCTAATACTTCTGCATTCTTTAAATCACCAGAACCTTCGCAACTTGAAGTTGCCAGAAGATGTAGAAAGCACCCATGACAATATCTTCACCAACCCAAAGAGGAGACATTCTTGCGCACCTGAAGTCTATGATGAAATAAAGTGGTCTGCTCGATGGACTTTTGAGCCTCCTCGTGCTCCTTTCAGAGCAGATCGGTCCATCAGCCTTACCGAAGGGCCCCGAACAGCACTACCTCCACCACCACCGGGGTTCCCTCCTCTAAAAAATCCCCTGCCTTCTCTTCCTGCTCCATCACCTCGTTACAAGACAGAGCTGTGTCGTACCTTCTCTGAAACAGGTACTTGTAAATATGGCTCCAAATGTCAGTTTGCTCATGGGCAGGGTGAGCTAAGAGAGCCAAACCGTCATCCAAAATACAAGACTGAGTATTGCCATAAGTTCCACCTCTATGGAGAATGCCCATATGGGTCCCGATGCAATTTTATTCACCACCCAGCTGAGCAGGGTACTAGTCCTCAACACATTTTACGCCAGAGCGTCAGCTACAGCGGTGTACCCATGAGAAGATCCTCTCCACCACCACCAGGCTTCCCGGATCCTGCTTCATTTTCCAGAGCTTCATCAGTATCCCCACCTCCCAGTGATTCCATTTTCTCTCCTGTTCCTTCTGAGACCAGAAGCCATGTGTCTTCCCTCAAAGGAATGGAGTCTTGTAATCGTTGTTGCTCATGCCGATGTTCTAGAGCTGGGAATCTTGCTCAGGACCCTTTCTCCAGCTATCAACTCCTACGTTCACCTTCTTCCAGTTCCTTGACCGAAAATGAGTGTTACAGCAGTGGCTCGGAGTCTCCAGTGTTTGAGGTGCCAAGTCAAATGGCAACCAACAAACGCTTGCCTATCTTCCACAGATTATCTGTATCTGATTGAGGAATTTGAAAGTAGAGAAAAGCATCAGAACAAATTTAAATTTCAGCCCTGCTGTCAGCATCAGGACAGTTGTTGACCTGAAGAAGAAATGTTCTGTGAAGTTACGGCTACCGGTAGAGGAAAAAACTTAAATCAAGTGCCTTTCGCTGATTCTCAGGGCTTTACGCAGTTTGGGGTTGAAGGCTTTAAAGTAGCCTCAATAGACATTTTTTGCACATATGGAAACCCCTTTTCCGAAAAAAATCTATTGTTAACCTATGCAGATCTGGAGTCCTGTAAGGCTCCAGAGATGACAGGTGAATTTTTTTGTGTAAGGGCATACCCTACTACTTGCTGTGTACTGTAGATAGGGATGAAGCTCTGAATTCATGTAGCAAAACAAGGTGTATAGCATGTTTACTGCCCCTAGTCTCATCTCCCAGAGTTTTAGCTGGACCTAAACTTTGGAAGAATGGGACCCAGAGTGGACCAGTATCCCAATTGTGAAAAAAATCCTGACTTTTTACTCCTGTGAACTCCAAAAAAATCGCTTTTCCGGAAGTGCTGCAATGCATTGCAGTGTTATAATACAATAATATTACAGTATCATTGTGTATTATACAGATACACTACTACATATGTAATATACACTACACTGTGTATACTCTTCAGTACATGGCACCATCCTTGACATTCAGGTAGCACCCTCTTCCCCAATTATGTCCCTTTTATATAATACCTATTTCAGACTCATTGCTCTTATATAAACTTGTGTCTCTGGAAGACGTCAAGATCTGCTATCTCTACACACTGTACTTCATACACTATGGATAAATAAGACCTCTCTTTTTGTAACCTAGATGGGCTATACCCATAATTGACCAATCAGGTGTAAGGATTTAATTGGCAATGCATCATAGTAAGGAAAGGAGACCTCTGATTGGTCGATATGATGTATAACTTGTGTCCAACATGGTGAAATTCCATGAAGTCTTAGATACCTTGCAACTCTTCTCATTCTTGCCACTGGGTATTATGACAACCACACGCAATGCATTTTAGTACTCCCATCTCTAGGATCTTTGCAGTGTGCCTTATACCTCACAGGATGGCCGATACAGGAGTCAAAATCAGGTGCTTTATGGGAAATATCAGCAAAATCCGGTAGTAATTAATACCTTGATCATAGTAATCCAAAGTGTGTATCTTCTAACACCTATGTATCTATTTATGTCCTATTTATTACCAAATAAATTTTATATCTATTTATCTTTTTGTATTATTTGGAAAATAATATATATTTGTCAAGAAATAAGTTTGTAATCACTTAAGTGAAATAAATGAAGCTAATAAAAGTCAAATTTGCATAATCAAGTCGCCTTTTGTTGTCTCGGGACTGATGTTGGAGCTATCGCCTATGGGGGGGTCACTATCGTAAGTCAACCATGAAACATTTAGCATTACCCCTTGGAGTCTGTTTTGTGTAATACTCAGAGCTATGACTTCATCTACTGTGTCCTCAATGTCAACATCTTAGATCTATTTAGTCTCTTAATGGGACAGGAGCATTTCAGAAAAGACTAGAGCAAGTTGTGGGAGCACCGGCACAATGGCTGGCCTACAGAACTGACTCTCCAACTGTATCCATTTAGGGAATAGTCTTCACCAACAAAGTCATATCTTATGCACTACTCTACATATGTTTAAACCAAGTGCCTGTCATTATAGAAAGCCACCACTAGGGGCTCACGGTGCCTTGTTTTGTTGTGGGATAAATGCCTGCTGCTGAGGAAGGGGAGTCATTCATTTATGTAACATTACAGGACATAGTAGAACAGCCATATGGGGCACAAGTATAGATAACACCCCCCTATACACCATATATAATGCACTGAGCATTCCATGTTGTGAGCCATATTGAAGCACTGATATGTACTGAGGCTTAACTTAAAGGGGTTGTCTCGCGAAAGCAAGTGGGGTTATACACTTCTGTATGGCCATATTAATGCACTTTGTAATATACATCGTGCATTAAATATGAGCCATACAGAAGTTATTCACTTACCTGTTCCGTTGCTGGCGTCCCCGTCTCCATGGCTCCGTCTAATTTTGCTGGCTTCTTGCTTTTTTAGACGTGCGGTCTTCTGCCTGGTGAATGGGGCCGCTCGTGCCGGAGAGCTGGTCACCGCGCTGTCATCGTAGCTCCGCCCCATCACGTGTGCCGATTCCAGCCAATCAGGAGGCTGGAATCGGCAATGGAACGCAAGGAAGGAGAAGAAAATCCATGGCGCACCATGGGAGAAGACCCGCGGTCCACCGTGGGAGAAGGCCCGCGGCGCCATCTTTAAAAGAAGAATAGAAGAAGCTGCAGAACGCTGATGCAGGTAAGTGCAATGTGCTTGTTAAAAACTAACCTATGCTTTCTTTTTAACAGGGCAGAATGCGAGGGTAAGTGAAAAAAATTTTTTTTCCGCTTTCGCCGCGAGACAACCCCTTTAAAGCTCCATTGATAATGCTGTTCTTGTATATGGCATTGGGCCCATTGAAGTACTGGGGCGAAAGTGTGGCTGCAACCTCTACATGCCCACAACAAAAAGTATCCACAGCGGTGTTATTGCTGGTCCCACATCACTATGCTACACTATTCCAGCTTGGCAAACTGATATACATAATACCAAACGTAAATAGAGCCGTGTGTATATCCAGTATTAGTCACGAGTCAAAGCTGGTTAGAGGGCAAAGTTGAGTGCTATGTAATGATATGCTCAATATCGGAATCTAGCTATGGGCTATATAACAAGTGAACACACTGATATACGTCCCAGAACAGACCTATATCTAAAGTCTTCAATACAAACTGATCTGTAGCTGGAGCCGCTATTACTATTACAACTCTTAATGTGCACCAACTAGGACTACCATGTCTGGTTAAAGGGGTTGTCCCGCGAAACCAAGTGGGGGTATACACTTCTGTATGGCCATATTAATGCACTTTGTAATGTACATTGTGCATTAATTATGAGCCATACAGAAGTTATTCACTTACCTGTTCCGTTGCTAGCGTCCTCGTCTCCATGGTGCCGTCTAATCTTCAGCGTCTAATCGCCCTATTAGACGCGCTTGCGCAGTCCGGTCTTCTCCCTTCTGAATGGGGCCGCTCGTGCCGGAGAGCGGCTCCTCGTAGTTACGCCCCGTCACGTGTGCCGATTCCAGCCAATCAGGAGGCTGGAATCGGCAATGGACCGCACAGAAGCCCTGCGGTCCACCGAGGGTGAAGATCCCGGCGGCCATCTTCACAAGGTAAGTATGAAGACGCTGGACCGTGGGGATTCGGGTAAGTACTATCTGGCTTGCTTTTTTTATCCCTGCATCGGGTTTGTCTCGCGACGAACGGGGGGGCTATTGAAAAAACAAAAAACCCGTTTCGGCGCGGGACAACCCCTTTAAGGTAGGCCTGCACAACATAAGACCTTAGGGCCACATGTGGCCCAGCAGAAGATTTCTGGTGGCCTATGGACTGTGACATGACTATGATGCCAAGAGGCTAGTCGCATAGTCATGTTGGAGTCTGCGGTACAGAGATGTCATGCTAGCTGCTGGCGGTCCAGCCTACATTTAACCGCTAGCGGCCAGCATCAGTAGCTGCTAGTGTGACATGGCATTGCAGGGTAAAGGGCTTTCAGTGAATGACAGTCATGTGACCGGCCAGGCTGTGCATGACTGTCATTCAAGGTCCTGTACGCCCCAGGAGCGGCGGAGCGGCCGTATTTGGAGCCGTATGTATATACTGCAGTAAGTGCATTGCAGGGTAAAGGGCTATAAGGGACTCTGCTCTGGATTTTTCTTAGGTCCCTAAGTATATTGTAAATGTAAATTGTATAGATGGGTTTTAGCAACTTACTTACAAAGTGAGCTGCTAAAGTCCTATCTGTGACCCCAAGAGGTTTGCCATTTTTAATTTTGGCCCAACCTACTGCCTGGGTTAAGCGTTCTTCTTGTTTTGCAGGCTGCTCTTCATGGCTATCAGCAAATTCACACAAGTTAGCCTAATTATATGGGAATTAAAGAACCCAGAAAAAAAAGAAAGAAAAGCTCGGCACCCGGCGTCCCACATACTAAAATGCTGGAGTCCCCCATTGTAGTCAATGGGGTTCGTTACTCCAGTAGGGCTCTCGAATTTTACGAAAAGCTCGACTCGAATAACGCGGACCCGAGGATTTGGGCGCTCGCTCATCTCTAATGGGAATATAATGATAGTCTAAATTGGTTGGGACTGCTGCCTATCATTTTTAGGGCCTTAGGTTTGACTCCTGATGCGTGATTTCATGGGGTCGGCGCGCTCCCCTCCTGTTTTTTTAAGGTATTTGCTTTGCGCTGCAGTTTTTTTTTCACACTTTTTTATTCAGCATTTCCTGTTCCATGAAGTTTGGCCCGGAGCTCCTCCAAAAACAGTGAGAGCTGTCAGCTTTACATCGGCAAGTCAATCTCAACCAGTTCAAAGACGCTCAACACGGAGGCAGGCGAATTTAGATTTGAAAAGGGGGGAAAGTTACTCAGTCTGGTGTTTTATATGCCAGTTTTTATCCAAAGTGTGCTGCAGTAAATGGCCACATTTATTAAGAGGCGCCCATCCCCAGCCGCCCGGTGCTCCTCCAAGTGGACACTATGCTCGCTCCTATCTGGCATCGATTCACGCTATACATTTATGCAAGTTTCTGTCTTTAGTTATTCCACTAAACTCACCCATTTTCTAGAAAAATGGTGATGATGGTGGAAAAATAGCAAAGAGGTCTAAATTGTTGTGCAAGAATATAAAACTTTTTCTTACCACAGAATGGTTCTAGCACTCAGCCCTAAATACATGTTTCCATTGGTGAAGGAGTGTTTTGCTTGCTGCCAGACTGAGTTCCTTTGAGGAAGAAAGAGGCATAAGATTAAACTGCGGGGCCCGAGGGCAAATTGTGTAACAGAGAGCTGCCATGGGCTATTGATAATGCTGGTGTCTTCCCACGTGACTGAGGGGTCTCTTGGCCCAACTGCAACGGCTTCTCTGCACCCTGAATAGGGTTCCCAAGGGTGAGACTGTAGATGTAGGGGTCTCCTAGGATGCTACAAGATCTGGGAATCATTGATCTAATCTACAGGCAGACCATAAAGCTGCTAAGGGACCCTTGAAGAGAGAGTGGCTCGGCCCTAGTTGGTCCAATCTCATTTGCTACTGGTTGATGGATATTTCTTTATAATTGCATTGCTAGCAAATATGGGGGTTAAGGAATTGCTCCAAGAGTCATGGAAAGTAGGAGTAAACAATCAGTAGGCCCTTCTGTTCTGAGTGCCAATACTCAGTCACAGAATGGGGTGCCCCATTTGATCTTCGATGGGGGGATCCCAACTAAATACCCCCTGATTGCATTGATTGTGGTGGGTCTAATGGTTGGGAACATTCTTATCATTCTGTCATTTTGTTTGCAGCAAAACACATACAGCTTCCATATTCGGTCTCCTTCCCGGCTATGGGCACAACCAACCATAACAAGGTGTCAATAGGGTAGCCCGCCATTTTTACATGCTTTGGGGCTCCTGTTTCCCTGGATCTTTTACTAGCTAATCATTGCATAAATGGAAATTTGGATGGAGATTATAAATCAGTCCTTGTGAAGAAGAATCTGAAAGTCAAGTAAATTCTTATGTAAGCATGAATAAACATGATGTGAAACAGCCTGCAGGTCAAGCTGAATCACCAATGTCACTGTGATTAAACACGATACTCTGGTTTATTATCCTCTAGATGGAATAGAAGTAAACACTCTGATTCACTGATGTGATGTGGAAACTGACATTCATTTTCTGGAACCTGCCACTGAATGAAACCCTCCAGGCAGAACTGAGGACCTGAGGGGGCAGTACAGGACACAAGGACTCTCGCTTTGGTTCTCACTTGCTCCACCCCTGCAGACCCTGGATCGGGCATGACACATCACTTTTGCCTGGAGTGTTAAGTTTTCAGAAGACCTGGATCATGAGGTGTTGATTTAGGTACTTGCTGGATATAAATTGTCTAGTATATCCAATAACCTTGAGCTTGAGGTCGGTTAGCCACCTCCTTCTACTGTCTCTCCCGTGTCCTCAAAGTCAACATGGACAAAGCTGAATTTATAATCTTTCCACCATCTCACTTCCTCTCTGAACTATCAATTCCAGTAAATCATTCCATGTTCAGTCTCATAGGTCTGTGGCTGTAGCTGGACACACTAGCTCCAAGTCAGCCGAGCCTGCTGAGATAGATCAATGACCTAATGTCCGTGGCAGCCTTCTGGAAGAAGGATTGCTTATGCTGGACAGAGCCGTACTGAGGCTTTCCTTCACTCTGGGCAGATGCTCAGTCTGTATCTAAATACCCTGGCCAAGGCAAAGTGGCTTCCTGGCACCCAGTACCCAGAGTCCATGCCCCCTAGTTTTTTTCCTGTGTTAGCAAAGTCAAAGATCTTATGGACATTTCCATCCTCATGACCCTTGCATCCATCAGAGAAGATGGCCCTCCAGGTAAGGAGTGTCATTGTTGCCTAGTGATGGCTGAAGCTCTGTTCACACCGCCATTAAGTTTTCAGTTTTTCTCTTTCACGATAGAAACCAAAAAACTAAAATATCCAATGGCCATATCTGTGATGTGACCGACACCAACGACACCTGACGAACCCCTTTGACCATTATGACTTCTCTTGGGTTTCCATCATGGTGTCTGTCATTTCATGGGAAAAATAGAGCTGCATGCTGCCGAATCTTTTCTGGTGTTTACAGCCTAACCCTTTCATGGAACCTCGAAACGCAGATGTGCCCAGAGCCTCAGCCATTTATTGCCTTTTCTGGAGCAACAATGCGTCCTCCTTGGTCAGAGCCTCGGAAACCTAAAAAATCATTAACCCGTAAGTGGGACCGATGAAATGCTTGTATACTAGGTTTTACAGCTCTAATTAGCTGAGCCCTTTAATTCCTTGCTTTTTGTCTGTGTGGGACGGTACATGGTATAATAATATGGAGTCCGCCATATTCGGGGATCTAGCCGGGAAGCAGACAGAATTATGTCATTGCAAAAATAAACTTTTTTCTTCTTCCTTCTGCTCAGATCCAATCCGTTTCTTGACTTTAAGAGGATATTTTTTTAGCAAGTGTCCCTTTTATTGCACATTTTGCCCACATTAGGCCGGTTGTCATCGTCACAGATGAGAATCTTCACAATGATTTATCCCTCGTGTCTTAATTTAAAGTAATGAATTCTTCCCAGCGTTACATTTTGCATGAACCTGTCCTTGGAAGACTTCCAGAATCACATATAATGATATACAGTAAGGACAGGTGGAGTACACGCAGCCACAGGCCACGTGACATTAGCCGTGTCTGGAATGACACGTGAGGTGTTGCCAAGGAGACAGTCAGGCAAGGAGACACTTCCTTCTCTTCCGATGTCCATGTAACATGACATCAGCTATATCAGCACCTGTGTAAATAGGAGCTTCATTCCTCAGATGGCAGTTTGCTGTCACAGGCAAAAACCAAGTGTATTCGGGATCGCACCCAAGGAAGAACACACGTACCCAAGGAAGAACACACGTACCCAAGGAAGAACACACGTACCCAAGGAAGAACACACGCACCCAACTAAGAACACACGTACCCAACGAAGAACACATGCACCCAACGAAGAACACACGTACCCAAGGAAGAACACACGCAGCCAACACAGAACACACGCACCCAACGAAGAACACACGCACCCAACGAAGAACACACGCACCCAACGAAGAACACACGCACCCAACGAAGAACACGCGTACCCAACGAAGAACACGCGTAGCCAACACAGAACACACGCACCCAACGAAGAACACACGCACCCAACGAAGAACACACGCACCCAACTGAGAACACACGTACCCAACGAAGAACACACGCACCCAACGAAGAACACACGCACCCAACGAAGAACATGCGTACCCAACGAAGAACACACGCACCCAACACAGAACACATGTACCCAAATATCAATATAAGGAGCTTTTATTCATCCACGAATGAGCAATCTTTGCAGACGGATGAGGTTATGTTGACATCTACATCAGAAGCTCCGTCCACAGCCTCCGGCAGAGATCCGTCCAAAGACCCCCATCCAAATAGCTCATGATGCTGCGCTATTTTGTCCAAAATATGCCAAAGGGCTTGGAGACTCCCGATGGACACATTATTGTCAATGGAGTCTGTCCAACACCATTCAGGTCTGTCCTCGCATGGACCCGGCTTTCCATTCTTCTGTTCTTATGACAGAACAAATGAACAGAAAGTAAAACGGTGATGTGACCCGAGCCGAACGCAGATGTTTATTAAAAGTCTCGGCTTAGTCCTCCAAGACCCCGTGCTTCTCCCTGCTTAAAGGGGATTTCCTCTCTTCATATTTGCTTGAGGCCAGATGTCAGATTCTCAGTTTCTCTCTGCTGTCATATTACCATTCACATAGGTTCATGAAGCTGACAATAGAATATTGCTGCTGTCTAGGTGGAAACCATCAGCAAGTGCTATAGTGTTTGCTGAGGGACCTTTCACACGAGACGGAATAGGCCACACAACGACCGCAAGTGGTGGTAAATTACGCACCGAATCCTGCAGGCTGCCGGCGGATTTGATGCAGAATTGAGAATAACTTTAAACTTGCCTGCAAGTCTGCATCTATATCCGCACATTTTGGTGTGGAATTCTGCAGATACGGATTTGGATGCTTTCTGTGGCGTAATTCCGTCATGAAGGACAGTATCTGTCCATTACACAGAGACTATTGAGCCCAGCAGGTAAGGGAGCGGTCTCTGACCCCACCACTACTTTCCTTAGGGCCGTTTCTACCTGCTGAATATTCTGCACAAGGTTTCTGCACAAAGATGGATGTTCCCTTTAAGATTTCATTACCATTGGTTATTTCAGTAAAATATTGTATCTTTTTAATATGGCAGCTCCATTATATTTTATCCCCCTTTTAACTAGTTTTATGTTTAGTCCACTCAGTGTACAATTCTTCTGTTCCTGTTTGGAAACCACCAACAAGTAGGTTATCTGTTATTGAGATATCTTATCATGATTTTGGATTGTGGACCTTCTCTAGGACTACATAGAGAAACAGTGGTCAAATTGTGGGAGAGCTGTGACTTTAAAGCAGCCGTCCAGTCCTGAACAGACCAGGATGGCCACACCAATTCCCTTACTACCTGATGAACACTGTGCATTGATTCGGTAGTACATCGGCATTCGAAGACACTACATGCTGCTCTGATTGGCCAGCAATTGCTCACGTGAGCCGCACTGGCCAATCAGAGCAGCACGTAGTATCTTACTCTACCAATGTAGTGTGTGCATCAGGTAGTCAGAGAATTGCTGTGGCCTCCTGCGTGTTGATTTAATGTTTCCCAGTGAAAAAAAGCTAAAACGGACTTGATCTTTTGTAATTTTCACACATCGCAGTTCCAGATGAAAACACTGAAGGCGTGTTATTATAACTCCGCAATTGTATGGTGACTTGAAAATGACCCCCTGTACCCTGTGCTCTGCAGTCCTGGGTATTCATCCATCCATGAGCCGGACTTCAGGAGTATTACGGTGCTATGCCATTATACATACCATAGAGCAGATGATTGAGCTGCCCCTGGATATAGGGGGTCCAGCCTAGGTTGGCTGCATTGTGTGCAGGGATCCCCTTAGAATAAACCCTGAACCTCTAAACGTGGTCTTGAAGTACTACATTTTGCCACAAACCTTAATTAAAATAAAAATTGTCCCAACAGGATCCGTCAGCAGCAGCAGCAGCAGCAGCCAGCATGTTGACAGTTTCCAGGTAGCAGTAGGAAGAAAAAAATGTAAAAAAAATGAACTAAGTCTGCTTTCACATCTGCGTCGGGGGTTTCCGTTCTTCAGGGAGCAGGAAAGGGGAATCCCCATCCCGAACTAATCTGTCTTATGACGGAACCGAACAGTGCCGAAAGGACCCCATTGACTATAATGAGGCCCATTTGGTTTCTGCTCAGCTGTCCGGCATTTTATGGAAGGTTCTAGAACGGAAGGTTTTACGGAATGGAAGGTTCCAGCGCAGATGTGAATGTGGCCTAAACCATAGTTCTAAGAGCAGAGTAGTAATGAAAACATATCATAAACATGCTACATGTAAGTCAGCAGTGGAGATTCACTTAGTGGTCGGATGTTACAAATCAGACAAGAGAGATTTATGGAATGACCCTCTGTAGTGTCAATGACATATAGCGCTGGCAGGAGAGTTCATGCAAACATTGTCCTTATTGCTCTCGACATCAGAACCCGAGTTATACAAGCCAACGGTTGTACCCACTGAGCCACCAGTGCCCATAGTAAAATTACTGACTACTCTGCATGGCAACAATAGGGGACTTGGAAATTCCTTGTAGCCCTCAAAATAGTATCAGAACACTCCTATGGCAAAGGAGATGGATGCCAACAATAGGATTATATGAAGGAATTGCTATTTATGCAGTTTCCTAATACACTATTAAAATAATTGTCTGCATCAGGCTCCTTCCAGTGTACAGAGCTACAGGCTTCCAATGTTCACCTCTGCCAAAGGGGGCATTATTACAAAGGGGCAGAAAAGGTGGCATCATAAATAACGGAAGCAAAAAAAGGCAACATCAGTAATAATGGCATTATTTATTATGGGAGCGACAGAATGATTATATTGGTGGCATTATTACTGATGGGGACAGAAAGACGGGCACTTTTACTGTGTGAAGGGCACTAAAAGCAGCACTTGCTATGTAGGGCCTAATTACTCCCTGGGGCACTATAGATTGTGTAGAGGTGTGGAAAACGTATGGAGGGTGATGGAAAAGCTGGAGCCACAGATTTGTGTGTGTGAAATTCTTCAGAGACAAGTTGTGGCCAGGAGAAGTCATTGTGGTGGTCTGGGCGTGGATACAAAAGAGAAGATACAATCAGAGATGACGCCACCTGTGATCACTGGAGGTAACTGGACTGTAATCAATGTCACAATGTAGAGCTGGTATCTGACTATTACTTAGAGATAAACTATTACTACGAAGGGGTCACTAGTTAGTACTATTACTGTGAGGAAAGAGCATGGCTTAGTGTAATAGGGGTGCGGCCTAAAAACTTGGTGCGCGCGGCAATTCTGCACTCCAGCAGAGGTTTACGGGGGAACAGGGGCGGGGAGGGGGAATTCAGCTCAGCTGTGGATTTCAGCCATGGTTTCAGGGCACCTTCACATTGGTGAGAAAATTGTGCGAGATTTGTGTGTTGCGAGACGCACAGATCTCACACAAATCTGAACCCCGTTCTTTTGAATGGGTTCAATCACATTTGCAATGTTTTGCTTCATGGAACCATGATGCGATGATATGCAGGAAACACATGGCAGCACGTCCGTTCTTTTTGCGATATCGCCCATTATCTTCAATAGGGCCGCCGGCCTAATTGGAAACGCTAGGAGAACATCATGATCTCCTGCCGCAGCTGTGACAGCCGCATTGGGAATGTACGGAACCCCCGCAGAAATGCAAGGCTGTTTTTATGTAAAAACACCTCACATCCAGGAGTTTTCAGAAGGATTTCGAGGGCGATATCACGGCCCGATATCGCTCTCGCCAATATGAAGGAGCCCTCAAGTATATATTCACATGGCGGAATTGTGGTGGAATTTTCCGCAGCAATTTACACCTCTAAAAACCATGCCAAAATTTGCCTTGTCAATGGGCAAAGTCCACATGCCAAACTTTTCTTTTCACTGTCCTACACGCTCGCACTCTCCCATAGACTTGTATAGAAGAGCGCGCACAAACTCTGAAAAGGCTGAGATTTCCGTGCCGCACTCTAACAGCGCTGGGTAACAGCGCTGGATCGCAGGAGCAGCTGAGAATATAATATACACCCCCCGAGCAGCACCCTAGCTCTGGGGCCATGGGACCTGACCGGTTCCTCTAAGCTTCACCTTGCGCTCCCCCACCTTGGGCACTAGGAGTGGACACCTCAGCTTCCATTGTGTATGTGTCAGCAGTGACTCACTGCAAGTGACAAGGCAGAAAAACAAGCAGCGAAGGTCATGTGAGAGCGATCCCTCAGCTGAGCCAGTTCCACAAGCCTCATCAACAAGAACATGACTATTAGTCATCAGCAGCCCCGTCCACAGACTGGGAGCGACTAGCAGGGGAATCACACAGCAGTCAGGCCAGGTGGAGGGCAAACAACTATATATAGGAATCCTCAGAGGGGGAGTTCTGCCAGAAGCATCTGCTGCAATACACCGCAATACCATGATTAGGGCTTTATTTGGAGGGGAACTCCACAGGAACGCTTTCCGTAAGTTATAAAACTTTGCCTCCTCCGTCTGGTCATCAGGTGGTTTATGGAGGGTTATTAAGTTACATGGAATCATCCAGGACTGATAAAAAGGAATTGCTTTGTTTTCTGGAAACAGCATCACTCTTGTCTACAGGCTGTGTCCGGTATTGCAGCTCCGCCCCGTGGCGCATGAACGCCAGTCAACGACTGAACGATGAATGAGAATCATTCGCTTCTCGCTTATCATTCACAGGCATAAGAATAATCTTTATTTGTATGGGCCCACTTACTCCGTTGGCTCGATGAGAAGAAGACCCTTACTCAAAACCAATAACTTATCAATAAACACCCACCATACACTCAGTCTGGAGTATAACGAGCCGCGGCGTCCATGTGGGGGACGAGCAATAAGATTAGCTCCAATTAATATGGAATAAATATATAGAAATAAATTGGTAACATATAAAACATGTCTGGAGACGCACGTCTGTCAAGTCCAAAATGAGACTATTGAATCAATGTGAATATCCACCCGTGTGAAGCGGGCGACAACCTGCCACCAGCCTTGGCATCCGCAATGACTCCCCCCCCCCCCCCCCCAACACTGCAGCCTTCTCAATCATGGTCTGAAGATTAACACTGAATATATCTGCTGCTATGTCTGATGGATGGATACAATCCCTTCTGTAAAAAAACAGGTAAACCCCTCTAGCTCAAAATTTTGCAAACTAAAACCCCCATAATGTGGAAAAACTTTTTCAACCTCCCTATTCAGCCATTTCCTAATTTTCTCAACAAAAATGAAGTCAGAAAAGGGACCAAATCAGACTGAGAGCACTTTCTGAAAAACAAAGTACAACTTTTGGAAAAATAGCTTAATACTTGCAAAGTCTCTTTTTTCACCCAAAACACATCTAATGCATTAATCCTAGAGAACTACAACTGTAAGGACAGGCAGGTAGAAGACAAAACGCGGCTTTAATTTCTACTTCGGCTACCAAGGCATCCTGACCCGGGCGCCTCAGGACAACCAGAAGATGCCAAATCCACTGAAGATAAATCAGTATCGATCTCATCAGTGAAAACTGTTTGGTTCCTGTTTAGGACACCAAGAGGAGTCTGAAATTGACAAAGGGGGGACTATTAAAAGGGCCAATCATCCGGCCTTTAGCCCCCTCTTCTTCAATTTTAGCTTCGACAAAGTCACGATGCGAATCCACAGACTTTATGTTTTTAACTAGAGATGAGCGAGCACCAAAATGCTCGGGTGCTCGTTACTCAGGACGAACTTTTCGCGATGCTCGAGGGTTCGTTTCGAGTAACGAACCCCATTGAAGTCAATGGGCGACCCGAGCATTTTTGTATTTCGCCGATGCTCACTAAGGTTTCCATTTGTGAAAATCTGCAAAACCCAAGAAAGTGATGGGAACGACACAGCAACGGATAGGGCAGGCGAGGGGCTACATGTTGGGCTGCATCTCAAGTTCCCAGGTCCCAATATTAAGCCACAATAGCGGCAAGAGTGCCCCCCCCCCCCCGCACTGTCAGCATAAAGATCGTTCTCCTCTGCCATAGCAGTAACAGCTGTGGCAGAGAAGAACGATGTTAGCCCATTGAATTCAATGGAGCGGCAATACAGCAGGTTTCACTGAAAGCAATGGGCTGCCGGCGATCGCGGGATGAATTGTCGGGAAGGGGTTAAATATATAAGCCCTTCTCTGCAATTCATCCAGAAATGTGTTACAATAAAAATATATACCGTATATACCGGCGTATAAGGCGACGGGGCGTATAAGACGACCCCCCAACTGTCACCTTATACGCCGGGAATACAGCGGAGCAAAGAATAAAAAGCATTACTCACTTCACCGGGTGTTCTGCGGCGCTGCTGCAGGCTGTCGCTCCCTCCTGGTCCCCGGCAGAGCATTGCTTTCTGGACGCAGTGGTTGAAATCCCCGCCTCCAGAAACACACGTGCCTTCAGCCAATCATAGCCATTCAATTACATCATTGTCATTGGCTGTGATTGGCTGAAGGCACGTGTGTTTCTGGAGGCGGGGATTTAAAGCCCTTCGTAGAGAAAGCAATGCTCTGCCGGGGACTAGGAGGGAGCAACAGCCTGCAGGAGCGCCGCAGAACGCCCGGTGAAGTGAGTAATGATTTTTATTCTTTGCTCTGCTGTATTCCCGGCGTATAAGGTGGCAGTTGGGGGGTCGTCTTATATGCCCCGTCGCCTTATACGCCGGTATATATTTTTATTGTAACACATTTCTGGATGAATTGCAGGGAAGGGCTTATATATTTAACCCCTTCCCGACAATTCATCCCGCGATCGCCGGCAGCCCATTGCTTTCAGTGGAACCTGCTGTATTGCCGGCTCCATTGAATTCAATGGGCAAACATCGTTCTTCTCTGCCACAGCTGTTACAGCTGTGGCAGAGAAGAATGATTTGTCTTCTATATGTTCTCAATGGGGTCGGCGCTGCTGCCGCTGACCCCATTGAGTGCATATAGAGAAGGGCAGATTTTAATACTCGGGTGACACCTGATCGCCCCAGCCACTCACTGCAGGGGGGTGGTATAGGGCTTGAACGTTGCAGGGGGAAGTTGTAATGCCTTCCCTGTCTTTCTATTGGCCAGAAAAGCGCGCAAATTTCTCAGGGAAGAAAGTAAGCCGAACATCACGTGGTGCTCGTTACGAGTAACGAGCATCTCGAACACCCTAATACTCGAACGAGTATCAAGCTCGGACGAGTAAGCTCGCTCATCTCTATTTTTAACCCATAAACAACCTCAACCCGTAACTTTAGGAACAAAAAAACTGAAAACCCAAACTAATTAGCTAAACCTTCAGACGATCTGGATAGACCTTAAGCCGGGGGAGCATTCTTAGAAGTGTCAAAGCTTGGGATAAACATTCTTTAGCAGAAGGATGGGCGCTGAGCTAAGTGGTTCCCTTACAGCACCGTGACATCGAGCGCAGCCCACCACAAAAGGAACATTCGTGGCAGTAGCTACAATTCTGTAGCCATGTAGATTGACCCTCGTTAAGGGCGAAACACACACCTTTGCAAAAACCAGACAAAGTGGTGCCAGAAGACTGCGATTTTAAATTAGACCTCTAATGGGGCATTAGGTTCAACCAGAGGCTGCGTCCTTCACACCCTGTTTACATTAGGATAAACCGCAAATTATGGGTGAAACATCTTGTCTTACAAAAACCAAGATAAACCACTAAATTTACAATGAACTTCTAAATTTATGTCGAAACAACCCAGAAGCACTACGTCAGGACTCGAACCTGGGAACTCCTGTGATCAGGACGGTGTCTTTCCCTAGTGAACTATTCAGCCTGCTGGCCAGCTCCCCTGCCTAACCTGGCCCAGTTCTTTGCTCTTACAACTCTGCTCCTGCAATCCAGCTCCTGATTAGCTCCACCCACACTGATTAGGACTTCTTATATAAACCTGTCCCTCCCTCATTGCATGTTTACTGTGCTCTGAACCCTCAGCCTTTAAACCAGCTCCTTCCTATCCCTGCTCCCTACGAAAAAAAAAGATTGTCCTTCGTGTACCGACCACTGGATAAATCCTGACTACGTCTATGCTGAATCCTCTGCAAAACAACAGCAAATTGACAAATTTAGGTCTTCTTATCAGACTTTTGCCCACAGCAATAAGGACAGCAGTTCCACAAATTCACCTCTCCAAATTTTTTCTTTTAAACTTTGAGGAACATGAAAACCCAGAGGGATTTCTCAGGGTGGATTTCGCCTCTTAAAATTGCAGAACCAATCCACAGACGAGATTTCTGCCATAACTATGCAGATATTTGGCCACAGATCTGCAAGTGGATTTACCCCTTTTTATGGCAATTCTACATATTGAATTCCTAATACAGACCGCATGGAAACGGCATAGGATCTGCATCATGATCGCTCAGTGAGTGGAGGCGGACCAGAGTTCATTCCGCCTACTTACCTCCATTCACAGTAAACAGGCAGTTGCTCATAGATAAACAACTGCCTGTTCAACACTGATCGTTCATAGGAATGTGAAAGCCTGAATGATCAGCGAATGAGAACTGCAAGATTCGCAGTGAGAATCGTGCGATCTAAACAGGCTGCTTGAACGCAAACAAGCTGGTGATGATGTCACCAACTCGTTCGCTGGGCCAAACGTGAGATTCTTGGCCCGTGTTAAAGGGACATTAGTCAGTGCATAGCAGGATCCCCTCTGATCTCGCTCAGTTGTAATCTCCCTCTTCTATCTCCTCCACAGTGTATTCAGTTCCCACTGGCTGAGTTCCGCCTCTCATACAAGTAGTCCAGTGTAAAGTCCTGTAGAAGGACTGGGCAGTGTTCACACGTTCTTCACAATCTGTGGCATTCCGTCTGGAGGTTCGGTTACGGCTGCTGAAATCATCACTCTAATGGAACCCCGAATGGATACTAACAGAATCATTCACTGTCGTTGGTGAGACGGACCGCTCTTCGGTCTCTGTTGTAGTACTGACATCCTCTGGTTTCGTCCAATGGTTCTTTCTGAAAGTCGTTACCGGTTTTTCATTGGCTTATAGTTTCACTGTACAATATATTCAAAATACAGCGGTCGTTGCCGAACCAATAATATTATATGTTGGGGGACCACTTGAATATTATCAGCGCTGCAGAGCGGGGAGAGCTCCGCTAGGCTCCCTACCTCAACTGAAGACAATCTGTGTCATAAAGCAGAAATCCAACTGCCAGAACTACAAAATCCATGTATATTTAATTGCATTTTTATAGAATGTTTTCAGTAAAGAGGATTTTGCAGTGCAGGACCCGGAGCCGGAGTTTTGCTTTCTTTATCTTGGCGTTCCTAACAAGGACTTACCTGTGCTCCAAAATGTGATTTGGGAAGGCGACAGGTGAGCTGGCACCTATTGTTTTTTTAGTGCAGGTGGTAAAGTGGCATCATCATACATTATCCTGCAGGAGCCTGGCAAGAGGAGGCATGGGAGCGACGGCAGCTATTTCTACCCTCTTTTCATTCAGAGGGAACAGTGTGCGGGCCATGCTCTAATCAGAGGACACAGTACAGGACATACGTTAATTAGAGGCCAGTGTATTTATTTGGTTCTGGTGCCGTATTTATGTACAGAGCTTGATTCTGGTGCTAAATTTATGTTACAGTCCTGACTCTGTAGCCCTATGTATGAGCTGAGCTTGGTTCTGGTGCCGTTCTTATGTTATGAGTGTCTGGCTTTGTGGTTATATTATAACAGGTGGAGGTTAGCAGGTTATAGGAGTATCTCAGCACTTCCTGACAGATGTGAGAAACCTGCAGCTGGTTTCCCGACAACCTCTCTGGAAATAGCCAATGTATCTTCCTTTGACTGTTTCTGTAACTCCCATTGAAGTGAATACATGTTATGGAAACAGCATTGCACAGCGTGCTGCGCTCTGTGTGTAGCTCCTGTGTTACGGAAATAGCATGGCGCGCTGTGCTACGCTGTTTCCGTAATACCTATTCACTTCAGTGGGATTTGTGGAAACAGTGTTGGGGTCCTTCATTTCAGCCAAGAAGTGCTGAGGTGGGAATACCCCTTCAAGGATGAGCTGCTGCTTATGGACCCCCAGACCAGTCAGCCCCTAGTAGCCTGTATATCTGAGTGTGAGCTATTTGCAATGTTGTGTATCTCAAGAGCCTGTCCTATCTGTCTCGCAGTGTTTGATTTACCTGCAGCACCTCCACAGGAAAAATGAAGCATTACGTAGTGTCCAGTGAAATCAATGGGTTGTCTGCTTAACGGGATGTACCCAGATTGCAAGTTCTCCCCTATTTACAGGATAGGGGATAACTTGCTGATCAGTTGGGGTCTCACTGCTAAGGCCTTCAACAATCTCCAGAATGGGAGTCCCCTATCCCATTCTACCTGTCACTGTGGGGGTTGCTTGTTCCCCCGCAGTGGCGTCAGCATAAAGGGAGCATGTGCCGTTTTTTTCAATGGGGTAACAGAATTACCTGAGTGGGTGCCGCTTGGGTATCTACGCAGCCTAAATAAAAGTGCATGGGGTGCTGATTCGTTTGTGTGACCAGTACTTCATTCAGGCTCTTCCTCACTGAGGAGGGTACAGTAAGGAGAATGGGGGACACTGAACCCCCTGATCTCAAGATCAACAGGGGTCTCAACAGTGAGATCCCCACCGAACAGCAAATTATCCCCTTTCCTGTCAATAGGGAAAAACTTTGCAAGCTTGGTACAACCCCTCTAATGTATGGACCTTCTGGGTCCTCCAGAGTGAGAGACGCTCCTTGTAGCCAACAGATAAGGAACCTGAGTAGGATGTCTGAAAATTGACTTTTTTTTTTCTTTTATAACAATAATTTTTATTCAATTTTAAAATTTTGACAGAGAAGTATCCATCAGGTAGAACACAGCGGGATCGCTCTATAATCAGTGTACCCAATTAGGTAAATGACAACTCCATATATGTTGTTCTGAATGATAAGAACTCTTAGTTTATGCATGAACTTCCACATCCAAGAAATCACTAATTCAAAGGTGGCCTGGCCAGGGCCAACCTACTTAAGGATGATGTGGAAGGCAGAGTAGTTTGGATTAGGGGGTGGGGGGGGGATGGGGGCCCTATCTTGTGGGGCCAGTGTCCAGAGGAGGAGTATAGGGCTATGTGGTTGTGTTTAGAAATGGTGACTTATATGGTGTTTGGGGGCCACTATTTTAGGAAGGGGGGGGGGGTGTAGTTTATCCGTGGGGTCCACATTTTCAGAAACCCTTCATGTCTATCTTCAAGGTTTCTTCCCAGACACCGCCTTTACGTGTTTGTAACATAAGTACATCTTGTCATTGTTAGTGTCTTTCATGCCAAAGAGGGCCGTCCCAGACTCACGGAAAGTCCAAACCGTTCTGTCCTAACAAGAGAGATGCTTGTTTTCTGGGACGTTTCCTGGCATTTTTGTGGTCCTCGGATTCTTAGAAAACTCTATTGACTAAATTCTTCTGATGGTGAGAACATAATGACCATAAAATATACTCTTCAGAGCCGCATCTCCACCGGCCCTTGTGACGAGTACAGAGACTCACAGATGGAGAAAACGGATGAAGAATTTCTAATAAATCTTTTCTTACAAGAGACGTTCACTGAGGAAGCAGAGATCTAGGCTGCTGTATGCAGGATCCTTGCACTAGACCACTGGTACTGGTGCCCCATTGCCAGCCTGTGAAGGAGATTCCTCATCAGTTCTATAGGCACAAGGACAGCATAGCCAGCTGACTACCCTACATACAGCAGCCTCAATCTCAGGGTTCCCTCTGGGCCACATTGAACTAAGCGTTTTTCCAGGAGCCACATACATGCGCCTACTGTCTACTGCATCCTTCAAGGTTGGCATGTCACTATTCCTCAAGAATGTCGCAGTACATCACAGGGTCCCATCTTGTCCAGATATGGGACGAACGGGATTGTTGGAGGGGAAAGAAAGTTTCTACATATGATATACGCATCTATATTAGTGCCGCATAATACAGAGTTTCAAGAAAAATACTCCTGCCTCATGGTGGCTTCACATCTGTGGTGGGATCTCCGGTTGGAGGTTTTGTCGCAGATCTGCACAAAATACCGGAAGAGAAAGTGCTGCATGCAGAGCAAAAACCCGGGCAGCGAAGAGACCCCATTACAGTCAGTGAGTTCCATTTGGCGCTCTTCACCTCCATCATAAGACAGAGCCATTCAACCAGGGAATTTCCCTTAAAGGGGTTATCCCGCACCGAAACGTTTTTTTTTTTTTTTTCAATAGGCCCCCAGTTCGGCGCGAGACAAACACAAGGGATGGGTTAAAAAAAAAACAGTTTAGCACTTACCCGAATCCCCGCTCTGCGGCGACTTCTTTCTTACCTTAGCAAGATGGCCGCCGGGATCTTCACCCACGATGCACCGTGGCTCTGTGCGGTCCATTGCCGATTCCAGCCTCCTGATTGGCTGGAATCAGCACACGTGATATGCGGAGCTACGAGGACCAGCTCTCTGGCACGAGCGGCCCCATTCACCAGGGAGAAGACCGGACTGCGCAAGATTAGAAGCTGAAATTAGACGGCACCATGGAGACGAGGACGCTAGGAACGGAACAGGTAAGTGAATAACTTCTGTATGGCTCATAATTAATGCACAATGTACATTACAAAGTGCATTAATATGGCCATACAGAAGTGTATAACCCCACTTGCTTTCGCGAGACAACCCCTTTAACTGCTCCCAGGAAACCCCCAAGCGCAAATGTGCAAGCACCCATATGGTAATGCCTTAATATAAACAGTGGCACAAATCAGAAGTGTCATACTGCAACTAGATAGAGTATGACAGCGTCAATGTTAGCAGTACCAAACACGTCACCTTAGTGCATCCTGCAGGCTTGGTCACACACAGTGCCCAAAAGTGCCCCCCGGCACCATCATATGTTCCTCCTTAATGGTGTAAAGAGTCCAGAAGTGCCCACTTAGAGAAGTCTCAGAAGAGGGAGTCAAGGGATTCCTTGAACTTACCAAATCTGAAAAAGCATCCTGGGGGGACACCGATAAACCGGTTGGCCTTCCAGCTTTCCCCCAGAAGGTACGACATGAAGAACCCGTGGGTAGGAGTAAATTATTGGGTCACTTTCTGCCAGAGATGTAGAGAATCATGGGAGCTGCGGTCCCTTACATAGTAACTCTACTCACAGCAAGTACTGGCGCATCAAAATAAAGGTACGGCACGGAGCTGGCAGGGCAATGACAAAATACCCCTGAACTATGGTGGCGCCACCTGCGGAGCCTCCAGGACATGTATAGGTACTTCTCTATATCTTTAGTAGCTTGGAACCTCTTTAAGCCTGACGGGTGGTAAGTGCACTTTCAGTGGTGATTGATTTTGAGTCCTAGAGGACTTCCTGTTAGTTGTCCTCGGGCTCCTTCACGCGGGCCGATAATTAAACCCATTGATTTCAGTGGGTTCCTTCACATTTCCGTATTTTGCTGGCACATTTTGGCCATGCAAAAAAAATACAAAGTGTGCTCTACTTTACTACAGAAGTCAATGGGAGGCGCGCAAACGAGCGCGCAGTGCGCCAGGAGATGCGTAATACACCGCGGAATGCCGCTGCACAAAGAACACATCAGGAACTCATTAGACTAAATTAGCGATTCCAAGCGTTGTGTCTTGTTTCCTGCGTGCAAATGAACAGTAAAATACGCCAAAATCACGAAAAAAAAGTCACATTCAGTGTGCAAAAAAGTCGCGAGGAAATGTGTGCAAATGCGCAGACTGGTATTGGACAGAAGCCTTTAAGGTGCGTTTACACGGAACGATTATCATTAAAAACAAACTGGCCGACTTGTTCATCCTAAACACGGCTAACGGCTGAATGAGGAATGATGGGGCGTTCGCGTATCATTTACCATTTATTTCATAAAAGCATGAAAAACACGGTTGGTGCGTTCGCCGATCGTTTGGTCTAAACACCAGTCGTTAAGTCGTCTCAATCAGCGAACTGAATGACTGAACAAAAAGCCAAACTATATATCTGTGTGTTTAAACGACCACCGAGCGAATAAGCGAACTGTGACATCATTGGCTCGCTACGTGTAAACGTATCCTTAGATGTGTATAAAGCAGCAGGAGGCCCCCGAGGGCCGAGATGAGACGGTTACGAGGGTTGTTTATCTGCAGAGTCTTACAAGGAACCAAGAAAGCATCATGTGATTGTATGGAAGGTAGCAGAGTGTTCCTAAACATCCGCCGAGCGCTCTAGAGGCGGCCGCCCTCCCAGACACTAACATTACACGCCACGCCGACCACAACACATTTCATTTCATTTTTTACTAGTTTTGTGTGTAAAGACTAAGTTAGCTACGATGAAGTCTGTCGCCCGTAAAGTCTGGTGCCAATGATTCTCCTGATGTACAACGGGGAGCCTCATTGCAACTATAAAAATGAAGCCCCTTTCAGGCCCTGCTTGACTCTAGCACAGCCTTGGAGCTCCCTTTTGTAAGTTCTTAAGGTAAGTTGCTTTAATGTAAGTGGCTTAGCCGCTCAGGATCTGTGGCCGGTTGCTTGCTCCGTAAACCCCATGCCCTCTGGTCTGGTACCCGGCTGGGAGGGGGAGCTGGGAGACAGGAGACCAACACCTGCCAGCACCAGTCTGGGGAGCGCTACAACGCTGTGTAGAGGTCTCCTCCACCGCCCATGAGATACGGCTGGGGACAGGAGACAGAGCACAAGACGCCATGAACAGGGTGTGGAGAAGGACCTTTGAGCATGCCTTCCCCATAGGAAATAGTGAAGGGCTAAGCTCGCCCGAAGATGACAGGTCCTGCAAGGTCACCCGTCTATAAATACGTTTGTAGCCACATCATAGAACAGTGTGAGATGAGGCAGCCGACCTAGTGAGGACACCGAAAGGTCCTGATGACCAGGGCCAAACAAGAACGGCACAGTGGAAGAAGTGGAGGCTCATTTCCTGCCAAGACTTGGTCCTGAAGTAGATGACGGCGAAATGGATCCGAGAACATCGAAAGCTGCCAGATCTGTGAGGCCAACCTACAATGACTAAGTGTGCGCATATTTGACGAGACTGTGACGGACGTATGTGACATGTTAGAATAGTTGCTGTATGTAAGACTGGTTATGCGGGTTAATGCTGTGCATGTACTGGTATGACGTGGCGACTCATGGAGGCGCCATACGTAGTAGAGTAGCTAGAATGTAGAAGTGATGTCCTGCATTCTGTGCGGCAGATTCTGATGTATTTTGGCACCAATGGAGCATTGAGGCCGCGATGTTAGTGTGTGCCGCGGGCCTCCAGAAATAGAGTATGCCGTACTACAGAAGAAGACGGACAGTTACAAGAGGGATGGAAGTGCCGCGCCAGACCGAGATTGACTCATATTTTAAGAGTAACTTCCGCTTATAGTTTTCTGCAGTGTTCAAGCACATGCGCCCCCCTGTGGAGTGAGAATATTGCCCATCCGCTTCCTGTGGAGTGAAAGATCTGTCCTCTGTCTCCATCTGTCAGCTGCTGCGCCATCCTGAACCCGTCATCGCACCCCCACAAAGGTATTGAAAGGGAATTGATTGGGTTTATTGATATTAGACATGTTGGAGTGCGAAGTATAAGACTGTAATATTGTTTTACGTTGCTGCAGAGACGGGGAAAGATGAGAGGAGCCATGGGTCGAAAACTGGAAGTGGAGAGAAACTTTTGGACAATATCCGTGCCATTTTGAGTTGAGCTGTCCCGGTGGTACGGCTGTGACTCTGAGCTTCCGCCCATTCATGAGAAATAGAGGTGCTGAAAAAGGCGAAGTTGTGTAGGCCAACTTCAGAGAGTGCATCATCTCTTCTGGATTCTACTGAGAGCGCTCCACTGCCGCTTATCTCCCTCACGTTGCCGAGATCCGTTGAGAAGGGATGACAGCTGTTATCAGGGAGGCGCTGATGTTCAAACTTTTTCAAGTTTCTAAAGCATTTACAAAGATGCCCTCGGAGTTCTTTCTTGCCTAATATCAGGATGCAGCCCCCAATACACCTGATGGGCGTTCTATGCCTACCGAATGCTGCCAAAGACTCTCTAGTATGTTTACAAGCTATGGGTGTCCAGGAAATTGGTGTCTGGCCCATTTAAAGAACCATTTAAGCATCTTGCACCCTTCTGTCTGCGCTTGTGGATACATATTCCTGTGCAGGTTCTTACGAGCATTCAAATGGGAATGAGACCAACCTGGGATGGGACCTTACTCTTCAAGAGCCACATAGAAACGGCATAGCCTGCCTCCATGATACACATGGGGTTTCATGGGGTATATACGTACAGTGGTATCCCTTTTAGTGCATTAGTAATTATTATTACCATTTTGCTGCCCTCCGATATATCTAACTCTGGGAAAGATGAGTGATAGCTTATAGTGCCATCTGTGCCAGCCTTGGGGCTAATGCCCACGGACGGATTTCTACCACGCTCCATGTGGCGGAGATCCGGCAGCGTTATTCCGCAGCTATTGGCTTCTATTGAACCTTATAGCTTTGTGCCTTGCGATGTTCATGCTGCGGAATTCTAATGCGGATTTCTGCAGCATGAAAGAAGTTGCGGCATGTTCTATTTGCTGCAGAAAACCGCACGGCCGGCTTCCATTGTAGTGAATAGAAGCCGTCCGTACGCGATACTTCTGGTGTGAGCACAGCGGAAGTATAGCGAGAATACGCATCACCGCTCACCGCCAGCACATCATGCGCTGCACTGCGCATGCGCACCGGCTCAACGGATGGGACTCTCGGGGCGCCGTGACGGACTCTGTTGCAATATTCTGCTGGCGGAGTCCAACACGGCCGTGGGTTAGATGGCACCCTTTGTGGATTTTTTTGGTGCCCCCAGTCATAAGAAAAAAACTATGTATATTGCATTAATAGACAGTCTGCCTCTAGCTTGCTTGTGAGGAAAGCAGCAAGGTAGCAGCATATGCACACCAGAACAGCTCAATAAATAAATACTGTACCAGAACCAAGCTCATATCAAGTGCAGTACCAGACCGAGCTCATAACATAAACACAGCAGCAGAACCAAGGCATAACATAAATATACCACAAACCAACCTTAGTACATAGATACAGTACTAGAACCAAGTAAATTAATACAGTACCTGACACAAGCGAATAACATAAATTCAGATCCAGAACAAAACTCAAAACATAAATACAGCACAAACTAATGCCAGTGCATATATACAATACCAGAACCAAGCTCATAACAGAAATACAGCACCAGAGTCAAGCCCATAACAGAAATAGTAGAAGTAAGTGATTGTGTTGCAGGGGCACCATTGGGTGGACAGCAATTCCTTGCAGCATCAGAGGGCAGAAGATAGAGCCAGAAGGAGGATGATTCATGTAGTTCCACAAGACGCTATCGGACAACGGAAGAAGATCATCTAACTGAGGGGAAGTGATCACATCAAGTCCAGCACCCTGTCTGACTGCATGGGTCGAATGCAGTTAAGGCCGGCCGTGAGTGCCATCACCCAGCTTTCCATGACTCCAGAATAGTGCATATGCCTATCATACAGTAATATACTCCTTGCTCCCATCCCATATCACTGCACAGCAAGGAACCTTAGGGACTATAATAAAGGACAGATTGGTTGTCACTCAGCTTTCCATCGCTCCCGAATGGCACATCTGCCTAGTTACGCAGTGATATATCCCTTGCTTTGATATCACTGTAGATCAAGGAATCAGGAGAACTGTAACAAGGGGTGTAAAAGTTGTCACCCAGCTTTCCTAGAAACAGATTTAACTAAGAAATGGTTAATTGGAATTTTTAGTCGGTGACGGCGCCATCTGTAAGTGCAGCCGGCCTTCTCAGAGGATTATTACATAATGTAATCAGGTGGTTTCCTCATACAAAAGAACACTTCATCCAATCTATCTTGGCAGCAACCTGCCCAGTTCTGAGACATGTTTTGTTGCCGCCCCTCCCCCATCGCTGTCCTCGTCATCGACACCCCTTCCCCCTCCACTTCCTCTTTCCAGTTTCTGCTTTTATGGGCAAAGTATTTGCAAAGTCTGCAGAGTGAATGTGACACGGCTGGAGATCGGATTCTTCCTCTTTCACAACTATTTTATTTCTGCATCACAAAGTGAAGTTATTAATAAGTTCTGTAGAGACCGATTCACGAAAGATCACCCCGAAAAGGGATTAAAGGGGAACTCCGGGAGGTTTTATTAAGACCTAAGAGACATAAAACTCCTAAAGTATGTGGATCCTCCTCTTAGGTTTAGGCGGTTCATCTACACCCACTGTACACAGGTGCATGGAAGCAGGCACATAGTCATGCCACGCCAGGTATAAGGGGTCTACTGAAAGGCTCACTGACTGTGCCAAAGTTATTGGATGCTGCCTTTTGGCACAAGTCTAGATTGGCTACGATCAGATGTATATGCCATCATTGTGCAATGGAAGCCTCTAGACCATTGGTGGCAAACTTATAGCCCCAGTGCCAGGGGCGGCACGCAGAGCCCTCTCATCTGGCACGCGTGCTGGCGGCTGCTCACCACGGTAGTGAATACCAGCCGGAGGGGCCGCAGCTCCCTGGCTGATATTCACTCAGCGACGCTGCTGGCTGAGACGTCACCCGGGATCCTCTTCCCCTGACGTCTCCTCCTTGGTTCCGCAAAAGCAGAGGGAAGGAGACGTCCAAACGCACACACTGATTTCCGCAGCAGTGCTTCGAGGTGGAGGAGATGGTAAGCATATGGGTCTCAGGGGGGCACTATTACTACTGGGGCTAATATAGGGGATAATACTAGTAATAGTGTCCCCTATATAGGCCTCAGTAGTAATAGCATTACTATTGGGGCTGCTGTGGGGGTCACTATTACTACTGGGGCCACTGTGGGGGTCACTATTACTACTGTGGCCACTGTGGGGGGCCAGCATTACTAATGGGGCCTTTGTGGGGTCATTTTTACTGCTGGGGCTACTGTGCGGGACACTATTACTACTGAGGCTACTGCGGGGTCACTATTACTACTGGGTCACTGTGGGGGTCACTATTCCTGCTGACACCACTGTGTGGGTTACTATTACTACTGAGGCCACTTTGGGGGACACCATTAGTACTGAAACCACTGTTGGGGTCACTATTACTACTGGGGCTACTGTGGGGGTCACTATTACTGCGGAGACCACTGTAGGGGTCACTATTACTGCAGAGACCACTGTGGGGGTCACTTTTACTGCTGAGGCTACTGTGGGGGTCCCTACTACTACTGGGGTATCTTAAACATGGCGGAAATGCTGCAGACTGTCCTCAGCGGAAGTTTCCGGGGCAAATTCCGCAGTATTTCTGCATTCAAAATTGTCTTCCTGTCTATTTTGAAACAGCCCTGTCCTTTTTATAACGACGGAAGTAAAATTATACGTGGTGATAAGCCCCGCCCCCTGACATGTTCGCACTCGATTTCTAAAAGGTTTGCCATCACTGGTCTAGACCATTCATGACCATGAAGCAGTAGACCGTGCAAATAGAGATCAGGGCAGCCGAATAGTGAAGTGTTACCGCCAGCAGTGGAGTACTTGCACAGTCCATGGTCGGGGTTGGCAGGCTGTGGCATGTGGTGCCGGTGGAGAGGACATCGGGGCTCACTGACTGACAGGACCTGGTGTCACAGTTCAAAACCACGGACAGGGTGGCCCTGCATAAGTGCTATATCCTGTGGCACCATGTGTATTGTAATAAGCCCAATCACAACCTCCTTGGGCTAGGGTTTGGCAGCAATGATCATACGGTGTAGCTATTCTGCAAACGTTTTCTTTATTGCTCACCGGAATGCTCATTCGCAATGATATTGGGTTTGTGGGTTGCAGTATCTCTTTCTCTGTTTAGCTGCTGGATCTGACCCCCCCCTATGTCACTCGAAGAGTCCAACTTCCGGTTGGTCTGGAACAGTCACTCTAGGGACCTTGTAAAGGTCTAGTAAACAGCTTCAGGAACCTCGTAGAGGACTATCTCAGGTCTTCCAACGGGATACATGTCAGCTTCCATCTCTCGCTAGAAATTGGCATCAGCACAAGAACTGTGTGTCGGGAGCTTTAGGAAATGGATTTCCATCGTTGAGCAGCTGCCCACAAAACTAAGATCACCAGTTGCAATGCCAAGTGTTGGCCATAGTGATGTAAAGCGTGTCGACGCTGGATCTGTGCTCTGGAGTGATGAACCACATCTCAACATCTGGAAGTCTGATGGATCATACCCAGAAAAGCACTGCTTACTGGAATGTACAGCCAAGCTCTATATTAGCACCCATGGGTTTGGAATGGGATGCCTAACAAGTTCATACACCGAGTATCCATAACAGTAAAACCACTGACAGCTGAGGTGAATCACATCGGACATCCTGTTACAATGGCACCTTTCAGTTTATGTAATTTATTAGGCAACCAGTGAACAGTCAGTTCTTGAAGTTGATGTGTTGGAAGAAGGAAAAATGGACAAGTGTAAAGGATCTGAGTGACTGTGACAAGGGCCAAATTGTGGCGGCTAAATGGCTAGGCCAGAGGATCTCCAAAACAGCAGGTCTTGTGGGGTGTACCTAGTTTGTAGTGATTAGTACATACCAAGAGTCATGGGTATCAGTGGAACGTCATGGGTACCCAAGGCTCATTGATGCACAGAAGGAGTGAAGTTCAGCCCATACGGTCAGACCCCACAAAAGAGCTACTGTAGTGCAAATTGATGAAAACGTTCCTGCTGACTATAAAAGGTGTCAGACCACATAGGACAGCACAGCTTGCTGTGTGTTTGGCTGTGTAGACCCAGGCTGGTTAGAATGCCCAGGCTGAGCACTGTTCACTGCCAAAACACCTAGAAATGGCTCATAAGCATCAGAGCTGGACTATGGAGCAACGGAAGAAGGAGGTCTGGTCTGATGAAGCACATTTTGTTTGCATGACTGACCTAGGGAAGCGATGAAGGTGCTGTCTTGGCTTCTAAATGACCCTGATATCCATCTGATTGAACATCTGTGGGATGTGCTGGAAAAACATGTGCGATCCATGGAGGCCACACCGAGCTTACAGGACTTAAAGGATCTGCTGTTAATGTCTTGAGGCGAAATACCACAAGATACCTGCACAGGGGACAACACCTTGCAGCGCTTGGAATGCACCCTTGATAACCTGCCAGGCTCCCCAGGAGGCAATTCAGGCCACAGTCAGATTATTGTAGAAAATGAGGTCTTCGATGGCACTTTTGTATAGATTAAGAATTCCTTCTATACAGGTGAGTATAAAATAAATAAATCTGGTTATTTGTATAGCGCCAACTTATTACACAGCCCTTTCAGGTAATTTATTTATCACCCCCACCAAGCTGGGTACTCATTTTACCAACCTTGGAAGGATGGAAAGCTGAGTCAACCTTGAGCCGGCTACCTGAACCAAGCAGGGATTGAACTCGCAACCTTCAGGTCATCAGTAAGAATTTAGGACTGCATTCTGCTGCCTTAACAATCTGCACCATGCAAGGCTCTGTAAACATTTCAACTTCTATTTAGGTACCAAGGAATGCAGCATATTTCAGGACCAGAATGGTCCCTTCTTCAGGATGGGTACAATTCCTGAAGATACCACTCGTCCGGTCTTGAAGTGTATTGAAGTTCTTGGTATTATGTGGCTATTCTCTGCATTTTGCGTGCACCTATGTGGAGGGGCCTTAATTAACCAACTCGTCAGCCATCAATGGTTGGCACAGGAGAAGGGACCTCTTACAAAGTGACCGGTGACACACTGCTTCCGCAGGAAGAGATAAGCGTAACCTACATAGCGCCGCTCATCTCCATATAGTTTTACAGTTCTTGCTGTTTTATACAAGTATTACATACAGACATGACAGTGGGAAGTTTCCATTGTGCGAAGTTTGGGTGAATAGGCAGAGTGTCAAAATGCCAGTGAAACCACCTTGAAATGCAAACTAGCGTTATGAACAGCTGGCCGCCGCTGTCGGAACGGCTGAGATAGAGTTTGGCTCTTGTTATACTGACATTAAACCATTAAGAAGAAAACAGCTAAAAATAAAAGTTCTCCCACATACTAGTTCGCAGTGGTGACCACAATACTGTATTAAGACTACCGGTGGAAAGTTTGTTCATGTGTGGGCCGATGTTCTCCTCAGGTGGTCACTCCTTTGTATAGAAACAGTGATATGAAACAATGTCCTAAAGTAGATGTAAACATTCATGTAGGCGTGCAGCTTCACAATATCTGGGTCATGAATGCCTGATGGAGGGCAAGGAGTTATGGCAGGAAGGAACCTTGCTGGAAATCCAGGAGTCTGGATCCGGCCAGTTGCCAAAACTTAAAGGGGTTGTCCCGCGCCTAAACGGGTTTTTTTTTTTTTCAACCCCCCCCCCCCCGGTCGGCGCGAGACAACCCCGATGCAGGGACCTAAAGAAAGCTTACCGGAGCGCTTACCTGAATCCCCGCGCTCCGGTGACTTCTATACTTACCGCTGAAGATGGCCGCCGGGATCCTCTTCCTCCGTGGACCTCAGCTCTTCTGTGCGGTCCATTGCCGATTCCAGCCTCCTGATTGGCTGGAATCGGCACGTGACGGGGCGGAGCTACACGGAGCCGGCATTCTGCACGAGCGGCTCCATTGAAGAGAGCAGAAGACCCGGACTGCACAAGCGCGGCTAATTTGGCCATCGGAGGGCGAAAATTAGTCGGCTCCATGGGAACGAGGACGCCAGCAACGGAGCAGGTAAGTAAAAAACTTTTTATAACTTCTGTATGGCTCATAATTAATGCACAATGTACATTACAAAGTGCATTAATATGGCCATACAGAAGTGTATAGACCCACTTGCTGCCGCGGGACAACCCCTTTAAAAGGGCCATAATGAGATTAGTTTGATTTAAAGGGGTTGTCCAGGAGTTTTTGGATTTTTTAAAGTCCTGGGCAAGGCCTTTAATGTAACATCCTTGACTACCTTCAACATACTTTAAACTATGCTCCATACTTTGTCTAGCTGAGTTCAAGTCACATCAGCAATTTTTGGCAGTTATAGACCAATCATTTAAGACCCTTTTACACGTCACAATGTTCTGCGCACATAATCATTAGGTTGAGTGCTTATGCTTGATATTTTTTGCGCAGAGACCGAATGATCAGCGATATCTTGATTATTATCATTACTTGTTGCGCTCTGCCATTGAATTTTGGATGGATAATGGTATGAACCATAGGGAGTATATTTATATATCTACTGTTTCCTAATGAGATAGTTAGTTTTTATAGCGAAACGTGTAAGTGTGAGATTATTGTTCATTGATACATATATTGATGCACTCAGCACTTTAATTTTCAGTATCTAACAGTCATGAAATTATGACTTGGTTTGCCGTCATTCGAGCTTCTGGCACTTTATTGACCAACTTTTTGGCTTTCTCTGTATGCACATATCACTTCATGGTTCACATCTTTACCTCAAACTACCTTAGGGCTCATTAAGTCTTGATAGGAAGTTGGAGAACAGGGCCGCTCTTTTCAGGGCAAACACTCTGTATATTATGAATACATAGCCTAGGGTCGTTCTGGGTGAGCCCTACACAACTAATATAACCCTCCCTACAAAATTGGAGTCATCACCTCGATAACTTGGTACTATTCAGGCATTAAACAGGTCCTTTGAGAAAAGGGCTACCTTGGGGCCACCCTTATCGGGGCGATGAATCCAGTTTTGTATGGAGGGTTATATTAGTTGTGCAGGGTGACATAGGGACAGATTGTATCCTGGTCTCAATACACCCTGCCTGCCTACTTTATATGTGCTTTAAACTGGACTCAGTTACATAACAACTGATATCATGTCCATCTTGTTCAAGCATCATTGTAGAGCGGTAAGACCAGTCTTTTTACTGATATTTATCTAAATGCCTAAGTCTTGGTTTACCATCACAGGGAGTATTTGCAGTTTTAATTGTATTAATAAAAGTTAAGTTTTATTGTATAGGTGTCAGCCATTCCTTCGCTATATTGTATATAGGGATCAGATACGGTGTGGAACTAAATTATTAATTATTCAGTCCTTCTAAATGTTTCTGTGGACAATATGCAAGAGCTTACTCATGGCCTCTGATTCCCCGTTGTCCCCCATAGTCACATAGCCCAAAAAGTGAAATGTCTAATTATTGTAGCAGCACCGATCATGTGACTTCCCCTTCCGCTTGCCCTGCCCCTTAGACGGAATCTGAAAGTGTCCATCATGTACAAAAACTGCCTGCTCCTCTTCGGGTCCCATGATTATGGAGGACAGCAGGGGTCAAAGGCCATATGGAAAATAAAATGTCTTTGGGAAGTTCTTGCATATTGCGCACAGACACATTGCCCTGTATTATTTGTTTGACTGATCCACCCCTTCAATAAATCTTTATAGGGGTCATAGTTCAGTTGATCAGCTCTGATATGTCTATCCACTGCAAAGACATAGGGGGGATTTACAAAGGGAAATTTGGGGCAAAAGAGTTGTAGTTTTTGGCAGAAGACATATTCCCAACAGAAATGGCAACTTTTCGACTTTTTTAGAAAGTGGGCACAACTTGTTGGGACGGGGTTACAGCTTTGTAAAGTCTACCAGAAATCTCCTGCAGTTCAAGCTGATGTAGATGACTGTTTAGTTACAGGGACTGCCTGAGATGTGCGCCATACCATATACTAGGCGAATCTAACCAATCGAAGCGGGGATTATATTGAGATCTGAATCATCAGTCTTATTAAATTCCCCATATAGAGTTAAACAATTCTGGCTAGAGAATACTTCAGCACCAAATGAGTAACAGAAATAAAAAAAATAGATATCCGGAGTTCATTCACTGTAATATTAGCTCTTGTTATTGGTCAATGGCCAACCTTCATCCAACGTCTATGGCCAGGTGTAGGACATGTTTGCGTTCTTCATGTATGACCTCCTCCGAGGTGATTTCTTGTGTTACTGTTACTCCCCTCCATCGCAGCACAGCTGTTGATTAGTGGCTAACAGCTATTTTGTCACGCTTGTCATCCTGGAAGAGAAATACTCAAGTTTTCCATCTCATACTTACCTTAGCACACAGCTATACAAGTGTAAGGAGCGCACAACTCAAAGTGCAAAGTGATATCAATCAGCAGACCTGTCTCTGCTAAAAATGGAAAGGAGCTCTAAATGAGGCAGAACCCACAAAAACAACAAACCTACACACCGCATGTGACTCAAAACAGCCAGAGCAGCAGAAATCGGATGGTTGACACAGGAAGTGGACGCCTACTGCAGGTGAAAGTGAGCACAAGCGCCTACAGTCCTTCTCTGCAAGACCTCGCACTGTTTTATGGCATTCACTTGTCAAAATCATTTCATATTGTACCCTTGATGTGTATCATTGTAGAACTTTATCTTATATCTTCATTCCAGACTGGCCCACCAGAAGATGTAAAGCTCTGTATGGACAGAATGACTTCCCAGCATGTTTGCCACTTTATTGTCTAGCTGAGTAGAACATATGTGTAATCATTTGGGACTATGAATATTCCTTAGGACCGAGTATACATTTATTACAAATTCTGTATTTATTGTACTGTCACTTTAAGAATACGATTAAACACCGCAATAGCACACAATGATGTATGGCGGAGCGTCTGTGTATGTAAAAAGGCCACACTGATATATGTATGCTAACGCAATCCCCAAAATAGTGTGTTTGCCCACTGCGGTGAGGGTTCCGGACATGGAGGATCTGCCGTCTTGTGCTCCCACGAGTGATTTTTGTTGAAGGACTGAGTATGTGTATAACATAGTCGGCATAGTGGCTTCAACCCCTAAAGAATGCCGCATTTTGCCATCCACTGTGAGCCAGCCCGAGTTCCACCAGAAGAGTTTGCCTGTGGAGCATGTTCATAAGGGATTCTGAATGAGCCAAGCCAACCAACGGCCAATTGCCATAGACCACTATCCCCAACGAGAAACCTCATGTGTTACTGTGCCACCACGTAAAGTGTCTGTTCTTGTTGTGCTCTTGAAGTTCTTTAGCAAAAATGTTATCAAACATCCTTATATGGGTCCATACTTTTACTGCACCGCTGAGCTGTCTCACACCATGAGATACCACCAACGACTGGTACGGCTTCATGAAGTTGGATTCAGCTGTTGCCATGAGTAGGCCATTCATGGCAGAGGCTGCCCTGCCCAGTCCGTGAGCCCGAGTTTGGCTTACACTGACACAATAATGGACCCCAAAGGTCCTTGAGAAGACAACCCCACTTGCAGTTGACGTTGGAGCAATCACTTGACATTTAGGGCTATTTCTTATAAGATGATTCCCAAATAACCCATGAGACCTTATTGATTATATGTCCTGTGTGTAACTCTTTCTCGCAGCTGTGGCCAAGAAGTAGCTAAGTTACAAGACCCATTTTTGGGAGCTACAAGCTCTTATTTAGTCACGGTAAGGAAAGTAAACTAGTGGATTCTTGACTAAATGAAACAACTATGTGTAGAAGAACAAGGAGATAAAACAACAAGACATGGATGACACATCTTGAGCACACCATCTACAAACCTGAAGATCAAATAAGAGAACAGGATATTCTGGAGAAACTCTATTCATGTGATCATCGGGAGGGAAAAACAGACTTATGGCTGTCAGCCAAATGTTTGTTGGCCAGCAGCTATTTTTCTGGACTCTCCTAGACAGATTGAATGCTGAGTTTGGTTGAGCGCTCACATGTTTTGGAGATAAAGCCACAGCCAGACAGTATTGAAATTCGTTGTGCCCCATCATTCTTTCCCCCAATATCATCTCACAAGCGGGAGTTAAGAGCCCCCATACAAATACAAGAGTTGTCCAACCCTGCTGTAATCGGTGGGTTTGGATGACCAAAGTCTAACATGTATGAGGGCTTTTAAGGTAGGTTCTACAATCTGTACAACACTTTCTTAAGGTGCCCGTACAAATTAGGCAAAAGTTAATGAAAGTGGACAATTTTAACTAATGATTCATCAGGTGAAATTAAACAAGGAATAATCATTTTAGCTGACAGACCTTGGATCATCATCAACTAGAAAGACATTTTTGCCTGATAGTCTGACGATGGATCTTGCTTTCTTACAAGAGATTTTTCATTTACAAACAATCTTCTTTGAAAGATCATCTCCAGAAAAATGGTTTGCCCATTGGCCGTTGTCATTGAAAATGTACGCTTGAATAACGGCCAATATAGACTAAATTGGGTGCGGCTGCATCAGAAAAATGATCTTCCCCCGATGATTGTTCATTCAATGGTTGTTCGATTGTCAACCTTCTTTTGTCTTCTGTGCATGACCAACTCTAGAATGAAGTCACTACAACAATCAACTGGTCACCGAGGATCTGGATTTTTGTAACCCTTGGTGATCCACTTCTATTGCCAGGGGAAGCTCTATGCAGCCACTCTTTTTACCTGCAGAAATGCAGTTGTACATTAATGGGTGAGCATGTCGTACATGGTTGCATTGAGTCCTCCAGTTTGCAATGGCTCTCTGACCTACTGAGGGGGATGTCGAGTAAGAATAGGTCCTCAACAGTTGATCGGCGGGGTCCAGCTATTAGTGGGAAGGGAGCTGGAAGCTGGCAGCTCCATCTGCATTGCAGCAGTTTGAGTTGGTTATTCAAGGAGAGCTACCACTGCAGTTACCAACTTGGACCACTTCACTACAATCTTCCACTATGGACAATCCATTCTGTAGTTTACAGTGATCCTATGTGATTGTAGGTCTCTCTCTGCTGGGAACCCAGAAATATGGATACTATCACAGGAAAGTGCCCATTGGGCATGCACAGCTTTCCATGTATGCCTGAGGTCCTCCAGTCCAACTATTGGTTGTAGCTGATACAGAGGCCTGATTGCTGCCCCCATATTATATATGTCCTAGTATCCCATATAACGAGGGGTTTTGTACACCAGGCTAACCTTTTGTACGCAATCTGGCTTCCCAAAATCTGTGCCAAATGGCATCTTGACAGATGACTAATAAAATGAACAAAATAAAAAGTAGAAGTTCTTTTTATTTCCGTGCATCACAGAGTTTGTTGCATGACGCATTCAGCTAATAGTCTAATAGCTCAAAATAACCTCATCTGTGTAAGTTTCCTGGACACGAGTGTAATAAGAACCCAATGAGGAAGGTGCCGATTGTACTTGTTGACTTGTAATAGAAACAAGGGCAAGCACCTGCTCGGAGCTGCAGGTCCCCCACCGTGCGGTGTACCTTGTCTATGGTTACTCATTAATGAGGGTTTTCATGCCAAGTACCATGCATTGCTGTTTCATTGAAAAAGTCCATAGATTATGTGCACATTGGAGCATTTCACTAGAAAGGAAAAGAAAATGCTAGAAATATTAACCTGAGTTCCCCTCTTCTCTTGCAGATTGCATTACGTAGAGGTGAACATCCATGATAAACCAGTGGGTTCAACTGGGTCCACAAGAAATTGTCACTTAGATGGAAGACTTATTGATATATGAGTCCTTGTCATGAGTGGCTGAGAAGAAGCGAGTCCATGTCCTCACTGCAACAGAAGTGGGACTGTGAATTTACAAACAAATAGGAACTTATCCCTGTAATGTAAGGAGCTGTAAGACCTGCTGACATGTACGGACCGCGGACAAGATACATAACCCCAACACACAGCAGGACTATAAGATCCCTGTAATGTAAGGAGCTGTAAGACCTGCTGACATGTACGGACCGCGGACAGGATACAGAACCCCAACACACAGCAGGACTATAAGATCCCTGTAATGTAAGGAGCTGTAAGACCTGCGGACATGTACGGACCGCAGACAGGATACATAACCCCAACACACAGCAGGACTATAAGATCCCTGTAAAGTAAGGAGCTGTAAGACCTGCTGACATGTACGGACCGCGGACAGGATACATAACCCCAACACACAGCAGGACTATAAGATCCCTGTAAAGTAAGGAGCTGTAAGACCTGCTGACATGCATGGACCACAGACAGGATACATAACCCCAACACACAGCAGGACTATAAGATCCCTGTAATGTAAGGAGCTGTAAGACCTGCTGACATGTATGGACCGCAGACAGGATACATAACCCCAACACACAGCAGGACTATAAGATCCCTGTAATGTAAGGAGCTGTAAGACCTGCTGACATGTACGGACCGCAGACAGGATACATAACCCCAACACACAGCAGGACTATAAGATCCCTGTAATGTAAGGAGCTGTAAGATCTGCTGACATGTACGGACCGCGGATAGGATACAGATCCCCAGCACACAGCAGGACTATAAGATCCCTGTAATGTAAGGAGCTGTAAGACCTGCTGACATGTACGGACCGCAGACAGGATACATAACCCCAACACACAGCAGGACTATAAGATCCCTGTAAGGTAAGGAGCTGTAAGACCTGCTGACATGTACGGACCGCAGACAGGATACATAACCCCAACATACAGCAGGACTATAAGATCCCTGTAATGTAAGGAGCTGTAAGACCTGCTGACATGTACGGACCGCGGACAAGATACGGATCGCCAACACACAGCAGGACTATAAGATCCCTGTAATGTAAGAAGCTGTAAGACCTGCTGACATGTACGGACCGCCGATAGGATACGGATCCCCAACACACAGCAAGGACTATAAGATCCCTGTAATGTAAGGAGCTGTAAGACCTGCTGACATGTACAGACCGCCGACAGGATACATAACCTCAACACACAGCAGGACTATAAGATCCCTGTAATGTAAGGAGCTGTAAGACCTGCTGACATGTACGGACCGTGGACAGGATACATAACCCCAACACACAGCAGGACTATAAGATCCCTGTAATGTAAGGAGCTGTAAGACCTGCTGACATGTACGGACCGCAGACAGGATACAGATCCCCAACACACAGCAGGACTATAAGATCCCTGTAATGTAAGGAGCTGTAAGACCTGCTGACATGTACGGACCGCGGACAGGATACGGATCCCCAACACACAGCAAGGACTATAAGATCCCTGTAATGTAAGGAGCTGTAAGACCTGCTGACATGTACGGACCGCAGACAGGATACAGATCCCCAACACACAGCAGGACTATAAGATCCCTGTAATGTAAGGAGCTGTAAGACCTGCTGACATGTACGGACCATGGACAGGATACAGATCCCCAACACACAGCAGGACTATAAGATCCCTGTAATGTAAGGAGCTGTAAGACCTGCTGACATGTACGGACCATGGACAGGATACAGATCCCCAACACACAGCAGGACTATAAGATCCCTGTAATGTAAGGAGCTGTAAGACCTGCTGACATGTACGGACCGCAGACAGGATACAGATCCCCAACGCACAGCAGGACTATAAGATCCCTGTAATGTAAGGAGCTGTAAGACCTGCTGACATGTACGGACCGCAGACAGGATACATAACCCCAACACACAGCAGGACTATAAGATCCCTGTAATGTAAGGAGCTGTAAGACCTGCTGACATGTACGGACCGCGGACAGGGTACATAACCCCAACACACAGCAGGACTATAAGATCCCTGTAATGTAAGGAGCTGTAAGACCTGCTGACATGTACGGACCGCGGACAGGATACATAACCCCAACACACAGCAGGACTATAAGATCCCTGTAATGTAAGGAGCTGTAAGACCTGCTGACATGTACGGACCGCAGACAGGATACATAACCCCAACACACAGCAGGACTATAAGATGCCTGTAATGTGAGGAGCTGTAAGACCTGCTGACATGTACGGACCGCAGACAGGATATATAACCCCAACACACAGCAGGACTATAAGATCCCTGTAATGTAAGGAGCTGTAAGACCTGCTGACATGTAATGACCGCAGACAGGATACATAACCCCAACACACAGCAGGACTATAAGATCCCTGTAATGTAAGGAGCTGTAAGACCTGCTGACATGTACGGACCGCGGACAAGATACAGAACCCCAACACACAGCATGACTATAAGATCCCTGTAATGTAAGAAGCTGTAAGACCTGCTGACATGTACGGACCGCCGATAGGATACGGATCCCCAACACACAGCAGGACTATAAGATCCCTGTAATGTAAGGAGCTGTAAGACCTGCTGACATGTACGGACCGCGGACAAGATACATAACCCCAACACACAGCAGGACTATAAGATCCCTGTAATGTAAGGAGCTGTAAGACCTGCTGACATGTACGGACCGCGGACAGGATACATAACCCCAACACACAGCAGGACTATAAGATCCCTGTAATGTAAGGAGCTGTAAGACCTGCTGACATGTACGGACCGCCGATAGGATACGGATCCCCAACACACAGCAGGACTATAAGATCCCTGTAATGTAAGGAGCTTTAAGACCTGCTGACATGTACAGACCGCCGACAGGATACATAACCTCAACACACAGCAGGACTATAAGATCCCTGTAATGTAAGGAGCTGTAAGACCTGCTGACATGTACGGACCGTGGACAGGATACATAACCCCAACACACAGCAGGACTATAAGATCCCTGTAATGTAAGGAGCTGTAAGACCTGCTGACATGTACGGACCGCAGACAGGATACAGATCCCCAACACACAGCAGGACTATAAGATCCCTGTAATGTAAGGAGCTGTAAGACCTGCTGACATGTACGGACCGCAGACAGGATACATAACCCCAACACACAGCAGGACTATAAGATCCCTGTAATGTAAGGAGCTGTAAGACCTGCTGACATGTACGGACCGCCGACAGGATACGGATCCCCAACACACAGCAAGGACTATAAGATCCCTGTAATGTAAGGAGCTGTAAGACCTGCTGACATGTAATGACCGCAGACAGGATACCTAACCCCAACACACAGCAGGACTATAAGATCCCTGTAATGTAAGGAGCTGTAAGACCTGCTGACATGTACGGACCGCGGACAAGATACATAACCCCAACACACAGCATGACTATAAGATCCCTGTAATGTAAGGAGCTGTAAGACCTGCTGACATGTACGGACCGCCGATAGGATACAGATCCCCAACACACAGCAAGGACTATAAGATCCCTGTAATGTAAGGAGCTGTAAGACCTGCTGACATGTACGGACCGCGGACAGGATACATAACCCCAACACACAGCAGGACTATAAGATCCCTGTAATGTAAGGAGCTGTAAGACCTGCTGACATGTACGGACCGCAGACAGGATACAGATCCCCAACGCACAGCAGGACTATAAGATCCCTGTAATGTAAGGAGCTGTAAGACCTGCTGACATGTACGGACCGCAGACAGGATACATAACCCCAACACACAGCAGGACTATAAGATCCCTGTAATGTAAGGAGCTGTAAGACCTGCTGACATGTACGGACCGCAGACAGGATACAGATCCCCAACACACAGCAGGACTATAAGATCCCTGTAATGTAAGGAGCTGTAAGACCTGCTGACATGTACGGACCGCAGACAGGATACATAACCCCAACACACAGCAGGACTATAAGATCCCTGTAATGTAAGGAGCTGTAAGACCTGCTGACATGTACGGACCGCCGACAGGATACGGATCCCCAACACACAGCAAGGACTATAAGATCCCTGTAATGTAAGGAGCTGTAAGACCTGCTGACATGTAATGACCGCAGACAGGATACCTAACCCCAACACACAGCAGGACTATAAGATCCCTGTAATGTAAGGAGCTGTAAGACCTGCTGACATGTACGGACCGCGGACAAGATACATAACCCCAACACACAGCATGACTATAAGATCCCTGTAATGTAAGGAGCTGTAAGACCTGCTGACATGTACGGACCGCCGATAGGATACAGATCCCCAACACACAGCAAGGACTATAAGATCCCTGTAATGTAAGGAGCTGTAAGACCTGCTGACATGTACGGACCGCGGACAGGATACATAACCCCAACACACAGCAGGACTATAAGATCCCTGTAATGTAAGGAGCTGTAAGACCTGCTGACATGTACGGACCGCAGACAGGATACAGATCCCCAACGCACAGCAGGACTATAAGATCCCTGTAATGTAAGGAGCTGTAAGACCTGCTGACATGTACGGACCGCAGACAGGATACATAACCCCAACACACAGCAGGACTATAAGATCCCTGTAATGTAAGGAGCTGTAAGACCTGCTGACATGTACGGACCGCAGACAGGATACAGATCCCCAACACACAGCAGGACTATAAGATCCCTGTAATGTAAGGAGCTGTAAGACCTGCTGACATGTACGGACCGCAGACAGGATACAGATCCCCAACACACAGCAGGACTATAAGATCCCAGGACATTCTCATGTTCCACGTCCGATGTTGTGTACCTGATCTTGTGCAGTAAATGTCCTGTTGGGGGCTTTATATCGGGGAAACAAGTCAAAAACTGAGAGCCAGGATGAGATCTCATCACCACTCAATAAACAGAGAAAGACAGAATTACCTTTGGCAGAGGATTTTTCAAGTCATGGACACAACATAGAACTTATGGAAGTTACCATATTAAAAGGCAACTTCAAATCTCAACGTCATAGAAGAATTTGGCAGTACAAGTTTATAACTACCTTTGACATTGTCAAGACTGGAATCAACATTGGAAGTGGTTTCATGCATCATTGGAGAACATGAGAGCCAGAGCAGAGATAACACGCTGGCCTGGTGACCCTCCATAACACCAATCTAGAGACCATAAAGCTTTCACATCCCCTATCAGTGGATTAAGGGCTCATGTCCACGGGCAAAATATGATTTAGGATCCGCAGCGGATTACCTGCACGCGGATCCGCACCCCATAGGGATGCATTGACCACCCGCGGGTAGATAAATACCCGCGGATCGTCAATAAAATGGATTTTTAAAAAAATGGAGCATGAAAAAATCTGGACCATGCTCCATTTTCATGCGGGTCTCCCGCGGGGACGGCTCCCGTGGGCTTCTATTGAAGCCTAGGGAAGCCGTCCGGATCCGCGGGAGACCTAAAATAGGAATTTAAAGCATTTACTCACCCGCAGCGGGCCGCGAAGCTCTGCTCTTCCTCACGGCCGCATCTCCCTTGCTTCGGCTCGGCGGATGTGCCCGGCGCATGCGCGCGGCACGTCGACGACGTGCCGGCGACGTGCCGCCGGCGTCAGGAATTCATCCGCTGGCCGAAAAAGAAGATCCGGCCGTGAGGAAGAGCAGAGCTTCGCCTCCCGCTACGGATAGGTAAATTCTTATTTATTTGTATTTTCAGCGCTCACGTCCGCAGGAGGGACCAGCTGCAGATTCTACATGTAGAATCCGTAGCGGGCCCGATTTTCCCCGTGGACATGAGGCCTTAGTATTTACTCTTCTACTCATCCTGCTCTGGTATTGTTTTAAAGTGCAAATTAATCACACCATGTCTGTGCCTTGTCATATGTATGTGTGTGTATATATACGCTCTTTTCTCCTTAGGGAGAGCAATACTATAAACTAAGTGAGGAGACTCAAATGGCCACGCACGCTCCTCTGGGTAATATGCAAATAAGGGAGATGGAATAAATTCTCTACAGTGCCACCTATTGAAAGGCAGCATTCCTTCGAGTCAAAGTGGGACTTTTTATACAAGTCTTGTTACAATGACTGGGAATCAAAAGCAAAGCCAGACTCCATGTACATACAGCTGTTTCCGGGTTATTGCCCATCATCAGTGTACAGTAGGAGTCTGGCTTTTGCTAGTGAGAGGCCTGGGACAGGGGTCAGAAACGCCTTTCAATAGGTGGCACTGTGGAGGATTTATTCCATCTCCCTTATTTGCATATTACCCAGAGGAGCGTGCGTGGCCATTTGAGTCTCCTCACTTATTTATAGTATTGCTCTCCCTAAGGAGAAAAGAGCGTTTCTGGCTTTGCTTTTGATTCCCAGTCATTGTAACAAGACTTGTATAAAAAGTCCCACTTTGACTCGAAGGAATGCTGCCTTTCAGTAGGTGGCACTGTGGAGGATTTATTCCATCTCCCTTATTTGTGTATATATATGCATGCCTCTTCAGATCTATTCAATTAAGCCTCAGGGAGAACCCTGAGTAGGTTCAAAAGCTATAACATCATGTGGCACATGGCTGCGGTGCTCCTGCAGGAGCAGGCAGTGACCGGCAGCGGTGAGGGGGACGCAGTTTAATGAGGCAAGCACTTTGGCACTACCGGGGGGCCAAAAAGGCTATGTTCCCCAGCTACAGGAATCCCACCCCAGGCAAAATTCTATGAACAGACTGCTGCTTGGACCTACATCAAGAAAGCCAATCGGGATCTAGGGGTGTGAGAGGGGTGTTTTCCCTGTCAAACCCCTAGCTTCCGGTGGCGTCAAGATACAATAATACCCTGAGGGTTGTAGTACGCTCATGCTTTGCTCTTCTGCCGCATTGTCCATTGGGAATCTTCCGCAGAGACCGGCAATGCGGGGAGGTAGTCTCCCTCTCCTGCAACGCACTGTGGAACGTTTCACCTCAGGAATACAGCTAGGTCGCCAATGACAATGACAGCTTAGTGATATGTTCAGGACATCCTGCAGCCACATGTGTTCCTCTCATGGCGGCCTCCAAGAGGCATTTTCCATTAGTGCTGTCAGTCCCCCACTTGCTCAGCCCACCAAGGAAGTTCCACTTGGTATAGATTTTGACTGCGTACCGTAGCTGATTTCATACTATTCGTTGCTCCCCCTCACCTCCTCGAAGGCTTCCCACTGTCAGCGCACCTTGGTTTCCGGTTCCCAGCAGCGCCGGTCAGGTGATGCTGGTCAGGTGAGGCCACGACAGGCTGAGCTGATTTATTGGGACTCTTAGATACAACTTTCCTTCCCTTGTTTTGTGTTCTCACAGACTCACACACAGACATCCCCGCTCACCACACCTCAGCAGCCTGCACATGTGTGATACTTACATGTAGGAAGCCGTAAAATCTGAATTTGATAAAGGGGCGGTTCATGTGTCTGGAGTTTTTCTAATAAATTCAATTTCTAAAGCTTTAATGTTAATATAAAACATTTGTTAAACACTTTTAGTCTTTCTTCATATTTTTTGTACATCTTCTTGGTTTTCCTGTTTCTGGACCCTAGGCACATGCCTAATTGGCCAAATGGTTAAAAAGCCCCTGCCCATAAGGTGATATAGGTTCAGGTCACTTGAACTGCCGGGACGGGGATGGGGAGACTTCCAGGTCTTGCAAACCTAATATGAAGATTACTTGCCTATAAGAATTTCCAGTTATGGTTGTAACCATTCTAACCTCCAGAACCAGCTGACCAAAGGCACCACGGAAATCCCTCCAACTATCCCCTTTACTCGTCTTAGTAAATAAGGGCCATACTTTGTAATACTGGCCATTGCAGAGAGGCATTCCTATCCAAGTTTTGTTATTGGGCCGCCATGGCTACCTGTTTCTCCCGGTAAATGACACCTCTTTAGTGTGTTTCATGTTTTTATATGAGACCCCCTCGTATTGTACTCAGTAATCCAGACAGAAGACAAACATCAGCATGTGGATTTATAGAATTCCTTATTTATTAGAATAGCAATAAGAAACATTGTAACAGAATATTACCGGCCCTTTAATAAATGACACATTGATCACAGTGACTCTCAGGTCTGACCCTGATGGACACCACAGAACTTGCTGCGGTCCTTCTGACCAGTCCACCATTGTTCTGAGATGAGAGCCGCCGGACCCAAAGATCCAGAGGAAGGCGAAAAAACACCCCGGAGAGTTCTACCTCAGGGGGGCCAAAAATTCCTTCCTGACCCCAAATGTGGCGATCGGCTGTCACCCTGGATCTAATCTGTCCTACTGCATATTGCTATATAGAATATAATTATAGGGGCAGGGGGCCTGAAGCTGTACTGCCAACTGCTGACTATGTCCTTGGTCAGTTAGTCAAGCCTCAGCAAGCCAGTCCGCAGTCCAGCTTCGGTCAGTCAGTCCGCAGTCCAGCCTCAGTCAGCCAGTCCGCAGTCCAGCCTCGGTCAGCCAGTGCGCAGTCCAGCCTCGGTCAGCCTGTCCGCAGTCCCGCTTGAATCAGCCAGTCCTCAGTCCCGCTTCGGTCAGCGAGTCCGCAGTCCAGCCTCGGTCAGCCAATCCGCAGTCCAGCTTCGGTCAGCCAGTCCGCAGTCCAGCCTCAGTCAGCCAGTCCGCAGTCCAGCCTCGGTCAGCCAGTCCGCAGTCCAGCCTTGGTCAGCCTGTCCGCAGTCCCGCTTGAATCAGCCAGTCCTCAGTCCCGCTTCGGTCAGCGAGTCCGCAGTCCAGCCTCGGTCAGCCAATCCGCAGTCCAGCTTCGGTCAGCCAGTCCGCAGTCCAGCCTGGGTCTGCCAGTGCGCAGTCCCGCTTTGGTCAGCCAGTCCGCAGTCCAGCTTCGGTCAGCCAGTCCGCAGTCCAGCCTCGGTCAGCCAGTCCGCAGTCCAGGTTCGATCAGCCAGTCCGCATTCCAGCTTCGGTCAGCCAGTCCGCAGTCCAGCTTCAGTCAGCCAGTCCGCAGTCCCACTTCGGTCAGCCAGTCCGCAGTCCCGCTTTGGTCAGCCAGTCCGCAGTCCAGCCTCGGTCAGCCAATCCGTAGTCCAGCTTCGGTCAGCCAGTCTGCAGTCCAGCCTCGGTCAGCCAGTCCGCAGTCCGTCCTCGGTCAGCCAGTCCGCAGTTCAGCCTCGGTCAGCAAGTCCGCAGTCCAGCTTCGGTCAGCCAGTCCGCAGTCCAGCTTCGGTCAGCCAGTCCGCAGTCCAGCTTCAGTCAGCCAATCTGCAGTCCAGCCTCGGTCAGCCAGTCCGAGGTTCAGCTTCGGTCAGCCAGTCCGCAGTCCAGCTTCGGTCAGCCAGTCCACAGTCCAGCTTCAGTCAGCCAGTCTGCAGTCCAGCCTCGGTCAGCCAGTCCACAGTCCAGCCTCAGTCAGCCAGTCCGCAGTCCAGCTTCAGTCAGCCAGTCCGCAGTCCAGCTTCGGTCAGCCAGTCCGCAGTCCAGCTTCGGTCAGCCAGTCCGCAGTCCAGCTTCGGTCAGCCAGTCCGCAGTCCAGCCTCGGTCAGCCAGTCCGCAGTCCAGCTTCGGTCAGCCAGTCCGCAGTCCGTCATCGGTCATCCAGTCCGCAGTCCGTCCTCGGTCAGCCAGTCCACACTTCAGCCTTGGTAAGCAAGTCTGCAGTCCCGCTTCGGTCAGCCAGTCAGCAGTCGGTCAGCCAGTCCGCAGTCCCGCCTCGGTCAGCCAGTCCGCAATCCAGCCTTGGTCAGCCGGTCCGCAGTCCAGCCTTGGTCAGCCGGTCCACAGTCCAGCCTCGGTCAGCCAGTCCGCAGTCCGGCCTCGGTCAGCCGGTCTGCAGTCCAGCCTCGGTCAGCCGGTCCGCAGTCTAGCCTCGGTCAGCCAGTCCGCAGTCCAGCTTCGGTCAGCGAGTCCACAGTCCGGCCTCGGTCAGCCAGTCCACAGTCCAGCTTTGGTCAGCCAGTCCGCCGTCCAGCTTTGGTCAGCCAGTCCGCCGTCCAGCTTCGGTCAGCCAGTCCACAGTCCAGCTTCGGTCAGCCAGTCCGCACTCCAGCTTCGGTCAGCCAGTCCGCAGTCCAGCTTCGGTCAGCCAGTCCGCAGTCCAGCTTCGGTCAGCCAGTCCGCAGTCCAGCCTCGGTCAGCCAGTCCGCAGTCCAGCCTCGGTCAGCCAGTCCGCAGTCCAGCTTCGGTCAGCCAGTCCGCAATCCAGCTTCGGTCAGCCAGTCCGCAGTTCGTCGTCGGTCATCCAGTCCGCAGTCCGTCCTCGGTCAGCCAGTCCGCAGTTCAGCCTTGGTAAGCAAGTCTGCAGTCCAGCCTCGGTCAGCCAGTCAGCAGTCCGTCAGCCAGTCCACAGTCCCGCCTCGGTCAGCCAGTCCGCAGTCCAGCCACGGTCAGCCAGTCCGCAGTCCAGCCTCGGTCAGCCAGTCCGCAGTCCAGCCACGGTCAGCCAGTCCGCAGTCCAGCTTCGGTCAGCCAGTCCGCAGTCCAGCTTCGGTCAGCCAGTCCGCAGTCCGTCGTCGGTCATCCAGTCCGCAGTCCGTCCTCGGTCAGCCAGTCCGCAGTTCAGCCTTGGTAAGCAAGTCTGCAGTCCAGCCTCGGTCAGCCGATCCGCAGTCCAGCCTCGTTCAGCCGGTCTGCAGTCCAGCCTCGGTCAGCCGGTCCGCAGTCTAGCCTCGGTCAGGCGGTCTGCAGTCCAGCTTTGGTCAGCCAGTCTGCAGTCTAGCCTCGGTCAGCCGGTCCGCAGTCCAGCCTCGGTCAGCTGGTCCGCAGTCCAGCTTCGGTCAGCCGGTCCGCAGTCCAGCCTTGGTCAGCCGGTCCGCAGTCCAGCTTCGGTCAGCCGGTCCGCAGTCCAGCCTCGGTCAGCCGGTCCGCAGTCCAGCCTCGGTCAGCCGGTCCGCAGTCCAGCTTCGGTCAGCCAGTCCGCAGTCCAGCTTCGGTCAGCCAATCCGCAGTCCAGCTTCGGTCAGCCAGTCCGCAGTCCAGCCTCGGTCAGACAGTCCGCAGTCCAGCCTCGGTCAGCCAGTCCGCAGTCCAGCTTCGGTCAGCCAGTCCGCAGTCCAGCTTCGGTCAGCCAGTCCGCAGTCCGTCGTCGGTCATCCAGTCCGCAGTCCGTCCTCGGTCAGCCAGTCCGCAGTTCAGCCTCGGTAAGCAAGTCTGCAGTCCAGCCTCGGTCAGCCGGTCCGCAGTCCAGCCTCGTTCAGCCGGTCTGCAGTCCAGCCTCGGTCAGCCGGTCCGCAGTCTAGCCTCGGTCAGCCGGTCTGCAGTCCAGCTTCGGTCAGCCAGTCTGCAGTCCAGCCTCGGTCAGCCGGTCCGCAGTCCAGCCTCGGTCAGCTGGTCCGCAGTCCAGCTTCGGTCAGCCGGTCCGCAGTCCAGCCTTGGTCAGCCGGTCCGCAGTCCAGCTTCGGTCAGCCAGTCCGCAGTCCAGCCTCGGTCAGCCGGTCCGCAGTCCAGCTTCGGTCAGCCAGTCCGCAGTCCAGCTTCGGTCAGCCAGTCCGCAGTCCAGCTTCGGTCCGCCAGTCCGCAGTCCAGCCTCGGTCAGCCAGTCCGCAGTCCAGCCTCGATCAGCCAGTCCGCAGTCCAGCTTCGGTCAGCCAGTCCGCAGTCCAGCTTCGGTCAGCCAGTCAGCAGTCCGTCAGCCAGTCCACAGTCCCGCCTCGGTCAGCCAGTCCGCAGTCCAGCCACGGTCAGCCAGTCCGCAGTCCAGCCTCGGTCATCCAGTCCGCAGTCCAGCCACGGTCAGCCAGTCCGCAGTCCAGCTTCGGTCAGCCAGTCCGCAGTCCAGCTTCGGTCAGCCAGTCCGCAGTCCGTCGTCGGTCATCCAGTCCGCAGTCCGTCCTCGGTCAGCCAGTCCGCAGTTCAGCCTTGGTAAGCAAGTCTGCAGTCCAGCCTCGGTCAGCCGGTCCGCAGTCCAGCCTCGTTCAGCCGGTCTGCAGTCCAGCCTCGGTCAGCCGGTCCGCAGTCTAGCCTCGGTCAGCCGGTCTGCAGTCCAGCTTCGGTCAGCCAGTCTGCAGTCCAGCCTCGGTCAGCCGGTCCGCAGTCCAGCTTCGGTCAGCCGGTCCGCAGTCCAGCCTTGGTCAGCCGGTCCGCAGTCCAGCTTCGGTCAGTCAGTCCGCAGTCCAGCCTCGGTCAGCCGGTCCGCAGTCCAGCTTCGGTCAGCCAGTCCGCAGTCCAGCTTCGGTCAGCCAGTCCGCAGTCCAGCTTCGGTCAGCCAGTCCGCAGTCCAGCCTCGGTCAGCCAGTCCGCAGTCCAGCCTCGGTCAGCCAGTCCGCAGTCCAGCTTCGGTCAGCCAGTCCGCAGTCCAGTTTCGGTCAGCCAGTCCGCAGTCCGTCGTCGGTCATCCAGTCCGCAGTCCGTCCTCGGTCAGCCAGTCCGCAGTTCAGCCTTGGTAAGCAAGTCTGCAGTCCAGCCTCGGTCAGCCGGTCCGCAGTCCAGCCTCGTTCAGCCGGTCTGCAGTCCAGCCTCGGTAAGCCGGTCCGCAGTCTAGCCTCGGTCAGCCGGTCTGCAGTCCAGCTTCGGTCAGCCAGTCTGCAGTCCAGCCTCGGTCAGCCGGTCCGCAGTCCAGCCTCGGTCAGCTGGTCCGCAGTCCAGCTTCGGTCAGCCGGTCCGCAGTCCAGCCTTGGTCAGCCGGTCCGCAGTCCAGCTTCGGTCAGCCAGTCCGCAGTCCAGCCTCGGTCAGCCGGTCCGCAGTCCAGCTTCGGTCAGCCAGTCAGCAGTCCAGCTTCGGTCAGCCAGTCCGCAGTCCAGCTTCGGTCAGCCAGTCCGCAGTCCAGCCTCGGTCAGCCAGTCCGCAGTCCAGCCTCGGTCAGCCAGTCCGCAGTCCAGCTTCGGTCAGCCAGTCCGCAGTCCAGCTTCGGTCAGCCAGTCCGCAGTTCGTCGTCGGTCATCCAGTCCGCAGTCCGTCCTCGGTCAGCCAGTCCGCAGTTCAGCCTTGGTAAGCAAGTCTGCAGTCCAGCCTCGGTCAGCCAGTCAGCAGTCCGTCAGCCAGTCCACAGTCCCGCCTCGGTCAGCCAGTCCGCAGTCCAGCCACGGTCAGCCAGTCCGCAGTCCAGCCTCGGTCAGCCGGTCCGCAGTCCAGCCTCGGTCAGCCGGTCCGCAGTCCAGCCTCGGTCAGCCAGTTAGCAGTCCGGCTTCGGTCAGCGAGTCCACAGTCCGGCCTTTGTCAGCCAGTCCGCAGTCCAGCTTCGGTCAGCCAGTCCACAGTCAAGCTTCGGTCAGCCAGTCCGCAGTCCAGCTTCGGTCAGCCAGTCCGCAGTCCAGCCTTGATCAGCCAGTCCGCAGTCCAGCTTCGGTCAGCCAGTCCGCAGTCCAGCTTCGGTCAGCCACTCCGCAGTCCAGCTTCGGTCAGCCAATCTGCAGTCCAGCCTCGGTCAGCCAGTCCGCAGTCCAGCTTTGGTCAGCCAGTCCGCAGTCCAGCTTCGGTCAGCCAGTCCGCAGTCCAGGTTCGGTCAGCCAGTCCGCAGTCCAGCCACGGTCAGCCAGTCCGCAGTCCAGCTTCGGTCAGCCAGTCCGCAGTCCAGCTTCGGTCATCCAGTCCGCAGTCCGTCGTCGGTCATCCAGTCCGCAGTCCGTCCTTGGTCAGCCAGTCCGCAGTTCAGCCTTGGTAAGCAAGTCTGCAGTCCAGCCTCGGTCAGCCGGTCCGCAGTCCAGCCTCGTTCAGCCGGTCTGCAGTCTAGCATCGGTCAGCCGGTCTGCAGTCTAGCCTCGGTCAGCCGGTCTGCAGTCCAGCTTCGGTCAGCCGGTCTGCAGTCCAGCCTCGGTCAGCCAGTCCGCAGTCCAGCTTCAGTCAGCCAGTCCGCAGTCCAGCCTCGGTCAGCTAGTCCACAGTCCAGCCTCGGTCAGCCAGTCCGCAGTCCAGCCTCGGTCAGCCAGTCGGCAGTCCAGCCTCGGTCAGCCGCTCCGCAGTCCAGCCTCGTTCAGCCAGTCTGCAGTCCAGCCTCGATCAGCCAGTCCGCAGTCCAGCTTCGGTCAGCCGGTCCGCAGTCCAGCTTCGGTCAGCCGGTCCGCAGTCCAGCCTCGGTCAGCCAGTCCGCAGTCCAGCCTCGGTCAGCCAGTCCGCAGTCCAGCTTCAGTCAGCCAGTCCGCAGTCCAGCCTCGGTCAGCTAGTCCGCAGTCCAGCCTCGGTCAGCCAGTCCGCAGTCCAGCCTCGGTCAGCCGCTCCGCAGTCCAGCCTCGTTCAGCCAGTCTGCAGTCCAGCCTCGGTCAGCCGGTCCGCAGTCCAGCCTCGGTCAGCTGGTCCGCAGTCCAGCTTCGGTCAGCCGGTCCGCAGTCCAGCCTCGGTCAGCCGGTCCGCAGTCCAGCCTCGGTCAGCCAGTCCGCAGTCCAGCCTCGGTCAGCTAGTCCACAGTCCAGCCTCGGTCAGCCCATCCGCAGTCCAGCCTCGGTCAGCCAGTCCGCAGTCCAGCCTCGGTCCGCCAGTCCGCAGTCCAGCCTCGGTCCGCCAGTCTGCAGTCCAGGTACGGTCAGCCAGTCCGCAGTCCAGCCTCGGTCAGCCAGTCCGCAGTCCAGCCTTAGTCAGCCAGTCCGCAGTCCAGTTTCGGTCAGCCAGTCCGCAGTCCAGCTTCGGTCAGCCAGTCCGCAGTCCAGCCTCGGTCAGCCAGTCCGCAGTCCAGCCTTAGTCAGCCAGTCCGCAGTCCAGCCTTAGTCAGCCAGTCCGCAGTCCAGCCTCGGTCAGCCAGTCCGCAGTCCAGCCTCGGTCAGCCAGTCCGCAGTCCAGCCTTAGTCAGCCAGTCCGCAGTCCAGTTTCGGTCAGCCAGTCCGCAGTCCAGCTTCGGTCAGCCAGTCCGCAGTCCAGCCTCGGTCAGCCAGTCCGCAGTCCAGCCTTAGTCAGCCAGTCCGCAGTCCAGCCTTAGTCAGCCAGTCCGCAGTCCAGCCTCGGTCAGCCAGTCCGCAGTCCAGCTTCGGTCAGCCAGTCCGCAGTCCAGCTTCAGTCAGTCGGCAGTCCAGCTTCGGTCAGCCAGTCTGCAGTCCAGCCTCGGTCAGCCGGTCCGCAGTCCAGCCTCGGTCAGCTGGTCCGCAGTCCAGCTTCGGTCAGCCGGTCCGCAGTCCAGCCTTGGTCAGCCGGTCCGCAGTCCAGCTTCGGTCAGCCAGTCCGCAGTCCAGCCTCGGTCAGCCGGTCCGCAGTCCAGCTTCGGTCAGCCAGTCCGCAGTCCAGCTTCGGTCAGCCAGTCCGCAGTCCAGCTTCGGTCCGCCAGTCCGCAGTCCAGCCTCGGTCAGCCAGTCCGCAGTCCAGCCTCGATCAGCCAGTCCGCAGTCCAGCTTCGGTCAGCCAGTCCGCAGTCCAGCTTCGGTCAGCCAGTCAGCAGTCCGTCAGCCAGTCCACAGTCCCGCCTCGGTCAGCCAGTCCGCAGTCCAGCCACGGTCAGCCAGTCCGCAGTCCAGCCTCGGTCATCCAGTCCGCAGTCCAGCCACGGTCAGCCAGTCCGCAGTCCAGCTTCGGTCAGCCAGTCCGCAGTCCAGCTTCGGTCAGCCAGTCCGCAGTCCGTCGTCGGTCATCCAGTCCGCAGTCCGTCCTCGGTCAGCCAGTCCGCAGTTCAGCCTTGGTAAGCAAGTCTGCAGTCCAGCCTCGGTCAGCCGGTCCGCAGTCCAGCCTCGTTCAGCCGGTCTGCAGTCCAGCCTCGGTCAGCCGGTCCGCAGTCTAGCCTCGGTCAGCCGGTCTGCAGTCCAGCTTCGGTCAGCCAGTCTGCAGTCCAGCCTCGGTCAGCCGGTCCGCAGTCCAGCTTCGGTCAGCCGGTCCGCAGTCCAGCCTTGGTCAGCCGGTCCGCAGTCCAGCTTCGGTCAGTCAGTCCGCAGTCCAGCCTCGGTCAGCCGGTCCGCAGTCCAGCTTCGGTCAGCCAGTCCGCAGTCCAGCTTCGGTCAGCCAGTCCGCAGTCCAGCTTCGGTCAGCCAGTCCGCAGTCCAGCCTCGGTCAGCCAGTCCGCAGTCCAGCCTCGGTCAGCCAGTCCGCAGTCCAGCTTCGGTCAGCCAGTCCGCAGTCCAGCTTCGGTCAGCCAGTCCGCAGTCCGTCGTCGGTCATCCAGTCCGCAGTCCGTCCTCGGTCAGCCAGTCCGCAGTTCAGCCTTGGTAAGCAAGTCTGCAGTCCAGCCTCGGTCAGCCGGTCCGCAGTCCAGCCTCGTTCAGCCGGTCTGCAGTCCAGCCTCGGTAAGCCGGTCCGCAGTCTAGCCTCGGTCAGCCGGTCTGCAGTCCAGCTTCGGTCAGCCAGTCTGCAGTCCAGCCTCGGTCAGCCGGTCCGCAGTCCAGCCTCGGTCAGCTGGTCCGCAGTCCAGCTTCGGTCAGCCGGTCCGCAGTCCAGCCTTGGTCAGCCGGTCCGCAGTCCAGCTTCGGTCAGCCAGTCCGCAGTCCAGCCTCGGTCAGCCGGTCCGCAGTCCAGCTTCGGTCAGCCAGTCAGCAGTCCAGCTTCGGTCAGCCAGTCCGCAGTCCAGCTTCGGTCAGCCAGTCCGCAGTCCAGCCTCGGTCAGCCAGTCCGCAGTCCAGCCTCGGTCAGCCAGTCCGCAGTCCAGCTTCGGTCAGCCAGTCCGCAGTCCAGCTTCGGTCAGCCAGTCCGCAGTTCGTCATCGGTCATCCAGTCCGCAGTCCGTCCTCGGTCAGCCAGTCCGCAGTTCAGCCTTGGTAAGCAAGTCTGCAGTCCAGCCTCGGTCAGCCAGTCAGCAGTCCGTCAGCCAGTCCACAGTCCCGCCTCGGTCAGCCAGTCCGCAGTCCAGCCACGGTCAGCCAGTCCGCAGTCCAGCCTCGGTCAGCCGGTCCGCAGTCCAGCCTCGGTCAGCCGGTCCGCAGTCCAGCCTCGGTCAGCCAGTTAGCAGTCCGGCTTCGGTCAGCGAGTCCACAGTCCGGCCTTTGTCAGCCAGTCCGCAGTCCAGCTTCGGTCAGCCAGTCCACAGTCAAGCTTCGGTCAGCCAGTCCGCAGTCCAGCTTCGGTCAGCCAGTCCGCAGTCCAGCCTTGATCAGCCAGTCCGCAGTCCAGCTTCGGTCAGCCAGTCCACAGTCAAGCTTCGGTCAGCCAGTCCGCAGTCCAGCTTCGGTCAGCCAATCTGCAGTCCAGCCTCGGTCAGCCAGTCCGCAGTCCAGCTTTGGTCAGCCAGTCCGCAGTCCAGCTTCGGTCAGCCAGTCCGCAGTCCAGGTTCGGTCAGCCAGTCCGCAGTCCAGCCACGGTCAGCCAGTCCGCAGTCCAGCTTCGGTCAGCCAGTCCGCAGTCCAGCTTCGGTCATCCAGTCCGCAGTCCGTCGTCGGTCATCCAGTCCGCAGTCCGTCCTTGGTCAGCCAGTCCGCAGTTCAGCCTTGGTAAGCAAGTCTGCAGTCCAGCCTCGGTCAGCCGGTCCGCAGTCCAGCCTCGTTTAGCCGGTCTGCAGTCTAGCATCGGTCAGCCGGTCTGCAGTCTAGCCTCGGTCAGCCGGTCTGCAGTCCAGCTTCGGTCAGCCGGTCTGCAGTCCAGCCTCGGTCAGCCAGTCCGCAGTCCAGCTTCAGTCAGCCAGTCCGCAGTCCAGCCTCGGTCAGCTAGTCCACAGTCCAGCCTCGGTCAGCCAGTCCGCAGTCCAGCCTCGGTCAGCCAGTCCGCAGTCCAGCCTCGGTCAGCCGCTCCGCAGTCCAGCCTCGTTCAGCCAGTCTGCAGTCCAGCCTCGATCAGCCAGTCCGCAGTCCAGCTTCGGTCAGCCGGTCCGCAGTCCAGCTTCGGTCAGCCGGTCCGCAGTCCAGCCTCGGTCAGCCAGTCCGCAGTCCAGCCTCGGTCAGCCAGTCCGCAGTCCAGCTTCAGTCAGCCAGTCCGCAGTCCAGCCTCGGTCAGCTAGTCCGCAGTCCAGCCTCGGTCAGCCAGTCCGCAGTCCAGCCTCGGTCAGCCGCTCCGCAGTCCAGCCTCGTTCAGCCAGTCTGCAGTCCAGCCTCGGTCAGCCGGTCCGCAGTCCAGCCTCGGTCAGCTGGTCCGCAGTCCAGCTTCGGTCAGCCGGTCCGCAGTCCAGCCTCGGTCAGCCGGTCCGCAGTCCAGCCTCGGTCAGCCAGTCCGCAGTCCAGCCTCGGTCAGCTAGTCCACAGTCCAGCCTCGGTCAGCCCGTCCGCAGTCCAGCCTCGGTCAGCCAGTCCGCAGTCCAGCCTCGGTCCGCCAGTCCGCAGTCCAGCCTCGGTCCGCCAGTCTGCAGTCCAGGTACGGTCAGCCAGTCCGCAGTCCAGCCTCGGTCAGCCAGTCCGCAGTCCAGCCTTAGTCAGCCAGTCCGCAGTCCAGTTTCGGTCAGCCAGTCCGCAGTCCAGCTTCGGTCAGCCAGTCCGCAGTCCAGCCTCGGTCAGCCAGTCCGCAGTCCAGCCTTAGTCAGCCAGTCCGCAGTCCAGCCTTAGTCAGCCAGTCCGCAGTCCAGCCTCGGTCAGCCAGTCCGCAGTCCAGCTTCGGTCAGCCAGTCCGCAGTCCAGCTTCAGTCAGTCGGCAGTCCAGCTTCGGTCAGCCAGTCCGCAGTCCAGCTTCGGTTAGCCAGTCCGCAGTCCAGCCTCGGTCAGCTAGTCCGCAGTCCAGCATCGATCAGCCAGTCCGCAGTTCATCTTCGGTTAGTCAGTCCGCAGGTGCAGCGTCGGTCAGCCAGTCCGCAGTCCATCTTCGGTTAGTCAGTCTGCAATTCGCAGTTCAGCTTCAGATCCTAAGAGTTTACAATTGAATATGTAATATATACACTGATCCTAAGAATTTACAATCTAACATACAATACATGGCCTGGTTCAAAGAGATTACAATCTAATCTACAATACATGCCCTTATCTAATCTAGAGCCATTGCAAAGAGTTAAGGTCCATTTACACAAGACGACTGTGGGGTAAATGATGCCCGACACTCGTCCCTGTGTATTTGCTCTCCTATGCTGTCACACAGGAGCATAAAAGATGAGCGATGAAGCTCATCGCTGATCGTTCAGTTAAAACAGCCGCCGTTCAGTAGTGAACGGCCGCTGTGTTTTGTCAATGGAAAGGGGCGGGGAAGCGAGAGGAGAGAAATCTCCTGCACTGCCCCGCCCCCTGCTGGCCGCTCCGTGAGCGAGACAGCTCTGCTAGCTCCCGTGCAGGAACATGGGCCCGCGGAGACACAAGGACCAGTGTCCGGCATCGTTTGCCCGACACTCGTCCCGTGTAAATGGACCCTTACTCATGCTCTAGAAGTCTAAGGCCAAGATCTGACAAGGCACAATTGCCGTGGACTTTGTGTGCCGCCATCCCTGAGATTTTCACAATCATGTCCACAGAAAAAATCTGCATAAAACCCGTGCAGAAACATTAAATAAGCAGCACGTCCGTCTGGCAGCGGATACTTTCTGCTCCTCAAATGACAGGGGATTTCTACACTAAATAGTGCGAATTGTGATGCAGATTTGCGCTGCGGACCTGCTGAGGAACGTCTGCTGCGGATACTCTTCAGCAAATTCCTCCCCATGTGAATATTGCCTTAGCCAGTGTAAGAAGACATTGTCCTGATGTGAAGGGCGCCAAATGTAGTGAGAAGCGCACTCCTTTTAATACATTTGGCGCATCTTTGGGCCGGCTGTCCGTGCACTAGAGATTCCACTCATATGATACCTTCTCATCAAAAATGCAAAAACTGATGAAAAATGTACATTCACTTGTTATAGCCGAAATCACACTTACCGGTGTGAATAAGACCTAAGTGTGATGGACTGTGAGCCGCCCGCCCCCTAATGACAGACCGTGTGCACTTTAAAAAAAAGTGGCTGGGTCCATATAAGAGACCAAAAAGTCGCACATTTTGGTGCACAAGACGCCATGCGCCAAGTTGTGTGACTTTTATATGAGAAAACCAAAAGACTTCAGTGAATCTGCCCCATTGTGCCCAAATGTGCACATTCTACATAATGTCTAAACGAGGCCTCAGCACTTACTGAGGAGCTACTTACCTGCACCCGTCCTCTTCAGGTTGTCACGCTGAAGTGACACAAGATGGCTCTGGTTAGAACTTTGGACATTCTGAACCAATTGTGACATCACGTGATATCTGTGATGTCATCATAACTGCCAGTGTTCTTCTGTGTTTCCTGATTAAAGCATTACGTTGAATTACCGTATTTTCCTGATTATGTGCGCCGCTGCTGCCTCAGAGACGCTACAGGGCAGCCTGTACTCTGCGGACAGCATGCTGACTACACTTAAAGGAGATGTCCCGCGCCGAAACGGGTTTTTTTTTTTTTAAACCCCCCCCCCGTTCGGCGCGAGACAACCCCGATGCAGGGGTTAAAAAAACCACCCGCACAGCGCTTACCTGAATCCCGGCGGTCCGGCGTCTTCATACTCACCTGCTGAAGATGGCCGCCGGGATCCTCTGTCTTCATGGACCGCAGGGCTTCTGTGCGGTCCATTGCCGATTCCAGCCTCCTGATTGGCTGGAATCGGCACGTGACGGGGCGGAGCTACACGGAGCTACACGGAGCCCCATAGAGAAGAGGAGAAGGCCCGGACTGCGCAAGCGCGGCTAATTTGGCCATCGGAGGGCGAAAATTAGTCGGCACCATGGAGACGAGGACGCCAGCAACGGAGCAGGTAAGTATAAAACTTTTTATAACTTCTGTATGGCTCATAATTAATGCACAATGTACATTACAAAGTGCATTATTATGGCCATACAGAAGTGTATAGACCCACTTGCTGCCTCGGGACAACCCCTTTAAGTCTTTCTCTTCCAGCTTCAGGACTGCAGGTTTAATTGCTGGGACAAGTGTTGGACGCTTTAATGCCTGACAGTCGTCCCATATAGCAGGACCCTTACTGAGCAGCTCTCTATTACGGGACGCAGGCTTTACACGGAACAACTATTGTCTGAATAGCGTCATGAAATAGTCGTTAAGCTCCGAACCGCTACTGTTTGTCTGCTCTTACATAAAGCGATTGTTGTTCACTCGTCCAATTTCACGATCGCTGAACGAATTGTTGGGAGCATTGACATGCACTGAAATATCATTTGTCAACTAGTTAGCGGCGTGAGGTTCTGTGGCGGTCGTGTATTTGTGATTCTGACCCCTCCTAAATGTACGCTCATTGGCAGGTAAATACATGTAAGTGGTCTTTGAGAGAACGCTCGCTGCTGCAGTCTCTGGTTGGACCAAAACCTTCCGGATACCGTAGCAGTGAGTGTCCACTTGAAGACCAACAGGGACGGCAGGTAAGGGTCACTCGCACCTATTTATGTGGTTTTTGGAATCACTGAACGAAAAGTGAAAGGGCGAAATATTAGAAAACACAGGTGGGAGCCAATCAGCATTCAATGGGCTGGGAGAGGGGGCGCCGAACGAGTGCACACCTCCCTGCAAGCCAGCAACTACTTTTAGGTCATCTAGAATGAATTCTCGCTGGTCATCCGGTTGGTGGCCGGGTTTATGCAGATAGACTTCGGCTTGGGTTTGCTCTTTGAGCAACTATTTGGACAATAGTTGTTCCGTGTAAAGCCTCCCTTAGAGGGCGCTCTGAGCAGGGATCCCGCTCTACTATATTTATATGTCTAGGCAGAGGCGTAACTTGAAGCTCTTGGGCCCCAATGCAAAACCTGGAATGGGGCCCCCAACTATAATGCTTTATTTATAGTACTGGGCTTCCTATATGGAGAAGAGAGACCTTATTGGCCCCCTAAGGCTCCTGGGCCCGGGTGCACCCGCATCCCCTGCATCCTCTATAGTTACGCCCCTGTGTCTATGGTATATGAACATGGGATGCCATCTTGGAATAACCCCTTTAAGGCCAAGACAACACTGTGCCTCATCCGGTGTGATCAGCCATTGTCGCTCTGAGCCCTGCGGGTCCCTTTCATCCTGTAGTTATTAAGTCATCTATATTGTTTCTTCACCTTCAGACCAGATACCAAGTAATGACTTGGATGCGACGAGTAGCATGATGGAGGGAGGCTGGGTTAGGATAGTCAAATGAACCTGTCAGATTTGTCTTGGGCCGACTTCATGCAGGCGTATTTTCAGGCGCAAAATGTGCAGATACGCAGAGAATAGAGCCCATTAGGCTCATTTACACGTCCGTATTTCGCGCACACTCTACGGTCGCACAAAAATAAATAGAACGTGCTTTATTTTTCTTCGGGTTCACACACCAAAGTTCCCCATAGAAGTCAATGGGGGAGTGTGCAAAAACACGGGGAGATATGTGAAACACTGCGCAACTGCGCTGTAAAAAAACACCCTTAGAACTAATTAGCCATTTCCATAAGTATGTCTGGTGTAAATGAACACGCCCTGCGGGGCACAAGGTGCGATATAATACGCCAATACGCGTGCAAAAATGTATCGTTCATTCTGCAAGTACGCGATGCTCAGGCGCATTAATACACTTACACCCACATGGAGCCGGCTTTAGGGATTAAAAAGCAGAGCAGCGCTATCGTAGGGGTTGCGGGAAGAGGTAAAAGACGATGAAATTGGGAAGAGGTAGGGCCTCATTGGGCTGTTCATAGAAAACAACCGCCTGTTCTGCGCAGGTGAGGTAGGTCTTTGTGCCGCCACAATGCCATCCAAGAACATGATGTTATCTATCAGTGCGAAGACCGAAGAATCAATGAGACGTGTCCTCTAACATCTCCATCCTCCTGGAGGCAACCACAAGGAGTGACTAGAGATGTGTAACACCTCAGAAGACCTGCTGATGTTGAATCATTAAATAATGTAATGTTTGCGTCGGATTAAACATTACCTCATGCCAGCCAATGATTGATTCACTCCAACTGATGTAAACAAGTCACCGAAACGTGACAGACGGCCTGATCCCAAGATACACAGAGCAGCTCGGAGATTACACACCAGCTAGTCATCACTACAAATACTGTCAACTGAGGGGTTAATTACTTTATAATTACTGATCCCTAAGGCACAAGCTGTGTATGTGTGGCACTTGTCTCACCACAGTCTTAAAGCATATCACTATCTTGGGGTGCCGTTCCCCAACAGCGAGGCTTGGTGCCCCAGTGATAACAGTACAAACAAGTTTGGTGATAGGTCAGATCGTGGTCCGTGCCAAAGGAGTTGGTAAGATAGTTGTCCCCCATATGGTGCGATGTCAGATTACAAATAACCAAGATTGCAGGTTATCTCCTATCCTATTGCTGAGACCCCCACCAAACTCCAGAACGGAACTCCTGTTTCCTGTTCTGCCTGCTACTGTGGGGTTCACTTCTTCCCTCCTGGTGATGTTAGCATGGAGGGAGCAGTAGCTAATTGCGGCGATCCGAGTGGGAGTCCCACCGTGATGGGGAAGACCACGGGGAAACAAGATTGATCTTACGGGTGGCTCTGCATTCTCTCCCGCCAGCGTGGCTTATCTCAGTCACTCGCAGTACAGAAACATAGCATTAAAGAATATGAATGTCACGTGACGCCAGTACCTCTCCTAGGCCGCTATGCACACAGTACAAAATAAAGAGTCTACAGTCCAATAATGAGTTTTACAAGAACTCACACGGGGGTCCACGGTTGTACTTTACTCACAACTTTCCAGCTTTGATTCTTCAACAAGTAGTAAATTGTGCAGAAATAACAATCTTGTTTGCAGATTTTCACTTCTCTTGCACACCTTCCATATTACAGGCTTTCTAGGAGACACTCTTCCCTCGGGACGCTAGACGTCTTCAGTCTGTTATCGGATAGGCCGTCGGTGGGGTCTGCCCTCCCAACTCAGTAACAGCATTCACTCAAGTTTTTTATTTTCTTCTCCGGCTTCTTAAGTTGCGTCCCTTCTTTTTGTCATGGCAGGAGCCCCGTTACTGTACGCCGAGCTCAGCGCAGGAACGTCCACCACCTCCGACTACATTTTCTCAACTCCCTCTTACTAAACTCTGCCTCTCAACTACCCAAATCTTTCAACCACGTCACCCACGCAGTTAAAGGGCCACATACACAGGACTCACTCACAACAGTCATCCACATACATCCACACCACAGCTTGCACTACACAAGCATGCGCGGTCGTTGCTCCATTCATTTCAATGGGGCTACTGGAAATACTCGTTGGTTCCGCTCACGTATCTCCGCAGTCCGATTGAAAGTGAATAAAGCACCAGTCTGATTGTGCAACCAGCGCTCCATTCAGTCTCCTCTTCACTGACAGGGGTGCTATAACTCCACAATGAGGAGGACAGGGGACACGAGTCTCCACCGTTTTGGAGTTCGATGGGGGGTCTCGCCAGTGAGATCCCCACTGATCAGCAAGTTATCCCTTATCCTATGGGTAGGAGAGAACTTGCAATCTTGGTACAACCCCTTGAACTCTCAGTGGATTGCTATAATTAAGGGCACAGCACGTGCCTGAAATGCGTAAGTGTCTGCGCTTCTTACAACTTGATTTCCATGTTGGATTTTATATCTTCCAAATAAAACATTAGTGATATGACTGCCGGGTGCCGGACGGAGAGTTTATCTATTACCACTGCCTACGCCTGACTGACGTGCGGTCTGTTCACCACATGTGGGTCACGGTGAGGCTGAGCTGCTTTTTATCCCTTCCATAATATCCTAATTTTATCAATGCCATGCACTACAGTGCCCAAACAGTGCCATGCGTTAGCCAAAGAGCACTTACATACAATTGCCTAAACAGCAATAACTAAAGTGTCAGCAGTGCGCTGTAAAAATAATAAACAGTATAATGCCTAATCAGTACCAGCAGACAGTCAGCAAATAGCCGCTACATTCTGGTATACAATTGATATTAAGATACATGGTGGCTGCAAATGTTAGGTGCCAATCAGTCCACGACGCCCCTTCAACAGAGGTGGCCGATGTGCCTTATGTGATTCGATGAGCCACATCCCTAAGGTCAACTTGGAATACAACACTGCTCTACAGCTTATCTGGTCAACGACATGATGTCATCCTGGTAATGACATCACCAGAATTTCCCTTAAAATTGATGAGGTCAAAGGGCCAACCAGACCTCATTAGGAGAGATGCCAGAGGAAACCGTGTGAGAACACCAAACAAATTAGAGATATAGACTGGATATATGAAATGATTAAAATGTCATATCTATGAGCATCGCCTACAGATAATAATAGTTAGACAACAAAATCCAATGTCATGAAAAGGAATTAACGAATACCGCCCTCACAATCTAAACGTTTATAATGTAAAGGGGTTTTCGGTATAGGTCATCAATATCAGATCAATGGGGGACTGCGTCTATCAGCTGATTGAAGAAGCCACAGTGCTCAGGTGAGCGCCAGGGCCTCTTCTCAGGCCTATTATGTCACATTCATCAGTCACATGGCCTGGGAGCAGCTCAGTCCCATTTCAGTGAATGAGATTGGGCTGCAGTAGCCCCACAGGTGGAATCTGTTGGTATGCAGTGAAGTGATAGCAACGCTCTCCCCAGTCAGTTGATCACCATGGGTTCCAAGTGGTGGACCCCCACCAATCTGATATCGATGACTTATCCTGAAGATAGGTCATCAATAGCCTTAGTGTCAAAAAAAACCCTTTAAAACATACAGGGCTTGACTACTAGACATAGTAGCCCACTGGTCTCAACCGGTAGACATGGAAGCCCACATGGGTCTACTACCACACATTAGCCTCAGTGTGGCACTCAGAGGACAGCTAATTTGTTCTGTGGTACATTAAAGTCTGTTGGAGAGTCCTAAAGTCTAAAGAAACAAAAAGACCCAAATGTACCTCAGAATATTTACCGACCCCGAAACCACCCATGTAGAAGAAGCATGAAAATCTGTGGCATTGGAGCGTAGATCTGGGTAAACGGCAGAGAATCACACGGCTCAAGTGCACCAGGGATTACACAGGATTAGGAAGCACTGAGGGAACACACAATACAGACACAACAAAGGTACACGCAAGGCCCGAACATACAACATGTACCGACGGTACGCCGGAACTATGAAACTTCCCGTAAACGTCTGAAGAAAGAGAGAGCAGCCAGGAAAATACAAGCTGATTGACTTCCCACAATATCCCAAGGGAGCCTTTTGTTAGGCTTGACCATTGTGTTACGGTGAGGAAGGGATCTTTGTTCTTGGGTTTGGGCCCTTTTACACGGAACGACTCATTCATAAAATCATGAGATTCTGTGAATTTGAACCATAATAATCGTCAGTGTAAACGCGGCCAACGGTTGAACGCGAACAAGAATTCATTCGCTTCTCATTCGTCATTCATTGTCTGCAGACATACAATAATTGTTTGCTCGTTCGCACATCGTTGCGTGTCAACAGGGATCATTTAGGTGTTCACAATCATTGGTACGGGGAATGTGAGCGACTGAACGATATGCAAACGCAATTGCAAACAATTTTTTGGTCTGCTGGTATAAACAGGCTGCATGAGCGAACAAGCAAACACTGTCATTCACTTATTCGAACGGTTTTATCACTTCGTGTAAAAGGAGTCTTAGATACGCAGAATCTAGTATAATGATTTGCAAGGCATCAAAACCTACAGACTTTATGAGCTGTCCATGCATTCGTTGGACACAAGACCGCTCCATAGTAGCCTATGAGGCTATTTAGATGAACGATTTTTACATGATGGTCCATGTGAAAAAAAAACGCTGCATGTCCTATTCTCATCATAATAAGATATGTAATGTGCAGGGCCCAAGGAGATTGGATAACACACGGATCCGTGTCCATATGCTGTCTGATGCGAGTTGACGCTTAATTTCTCAGATGTAAGACGCCATGTGAATCTTGTTAAAACAAGACATGTGACCACTGAGAGCGAAGGACCGCACCATTTAGACAATACTGGAGAGCTGAGATCTTGGCCTTGGAGAGCTCAGCTCTGAGATCTTGGTCTTGGAGCTTGGAGAGATCAGCTCTGAGATCTTGGCCTTGGAGCTTGGAGAGATCAGCTCTGAGATCTTGGTCTTGGAGCTCGGAAAGCTCAGCTCTGAGATCTTGGTCTTGGAGCTTGGAGAGCTCAGCTCTGAGATCTTGGTTTTGGAGCTTGGAGAGCTCAGCTCTGAGTTCTTGGTCTTAATGTTCTCTTGTTTCTACAGAAACCATCATTCTTCAAAAAAGTATAAATCTAGAATGATAGGGCTAAAATGGGTGGTAGGTTAGTGTAGGCCCGGCCATGACAGGGTTTGGAGGGGGCTGAGTCAGGGGTAAAGGATTAACTTTTAGCTAGCAGGGGCTAGCTAGAAAAAGTAGAGTAGGAATGTGGATTCATTTAATTGTCTAAAGGGGCTAGTAGGTGGGGTTACTGTAGGTACATTTAAGTCCCTGGGGGTGGAGTGCGCCATTCCCATCTGTAACCAGCATACCGGCAGACAGCCCGTCCTTTAAAATTAAAAGACTCCTGGTTAGTGGTTTGAGAATTTAGGGTACTTTCACATAGAACAACTGTCAGGAGCCTGAGTGCCCAACAGCCGTGCCAATGATTACCGCTCCTCTGCTCTCAGACAGAAGCGATGATAGTTCACTGAATGGAGATGGATATATCTTCTGGCCATTCAGAGTAAATAGGCAGTTATTGATAGACGAACGGCTCGCTGCTTAAATGGGCCAACAGTCGTTTGGTTTTCAGGTGAGCTAAAAACCAAGCAACTCCAACAAGTGAGCGATTCTTGCTTACTTGCCCGGTTGGGTCCGGTATTCATACAGGATGACAGTCGCCATAATTGCTATTTTGAGTGAATATCTGGGCGACTGTTGGCCCATGAAAAAGTACCCTTATGTGTGACTTTGTCACAGTACCCAACCGAGAGGAAGTCCTGGATGGCACTCAGTGAGGTGGTTGGGGGGGGGGGGGGGGGACCAGTGGATGGCGTTGGCAATGCTGGAGTGATCCTGGGGAAGAGGTTCTAAATGAATCAGGCAGTACCTAGGACAGGTTTGACATCCTCCAACTTGGTGCGGAGTGACTGGGAGCTCAGTATTTTGCTACTGTATAAATAGAGGGTCATCCAAGACCTCCTCGTTTTTTCTCTTCTGCCTATTTGTGGCTTATTATGCAAATGCTTTTAATTTCATTTAATAAAGAGGCTGCTGCTGCCACTAATTTCCCATCGCCTCATAGCATCATGAGTCTTTATTCAATGGAGCCGGGGAAGAGAATGCAGGGTAGGGGGTAAAACTAAGGTATATTTTTATGTAAGCACATCTCCAATACCCTAGTCATGTTGAATTGTCCCAAAGCAATAGGTGCACAAGGGAAGTACAGGCAAAGGCTGGAGTTAGATAAGTAAGTGCCGCAGAAGAGAAGAATCGGAATAACACAGCGCAAAACTAGCAGAATGGGAACTAGGATCGAAAATCAGAACAGCTGCGATCGGTAGCAGAACTACTGACCACCTGAGACGGGATATTTAGGGGTTCATCAGCACCCACTATTATGGAGAGCGCTGCATGTTCTTGGCATTTGGTGAACCATCTACACAATTAAGTAGACTTCTGGATCCACAGTCATCCCTTACAAATTAATGGCATCCATCGACTTGGGAGGACGATGGGAAAAATACAGATTTGTATCTTGCTAGTTGTTTATTTGACGCAACAAGAAATTCTCTGGTCATTTTCACTTGCAGACCAAATTTTTGAAAATGTACTCATCTCTACTGACTACTGAAGATACAGGTAACATGCGAACCAACAAAGCTGCCCACGTGTACAGTTAAGATCTGGTCGTTGCTTGGATTGAGCATTAGTGGCACGCTGGGTAAGAGCTAGAATACTTGTGTAGTGAAATTTTTGTGTGATTGTAATTATGCAAACTTTTTAAAAACTTTTTTTAATGGAAATTTCCACTGACTTCTGTGTTTTGCATATGTTGCAAAAATTGCAGAAAACAGAAGGAAACCAAGGGTCAAACAGAAAGAAGGAAGAATCACGTTTATTCCTATCTCACTGCAAGATGTTGAAATATGTTGGCACGCCGCCTTGCTTGGTGTCCAGGTGCTCAGTTCATAAGAAGTCTATCTACCCTTTACATAATAAGTAGTTCCGTGATATTAGAGCAGAAATGTCTGGCTTCAGCCGGTTCCAGACAACTCTAAAGCAATCAAGTGTTATTGTCTCTATTGCAGCCATAATAACTGGACTTCCTGCAGTTCTACTAAACCGAGCTTGGGTCAACATGTAACCCCATGTCAGTTCTATATGTTATCAATGGATAATTGGTGGGGATCCAACTAAAAGACCACCTCCGGGATTTTTGGATGGACCTGCGCTGAACCTTTGGTACACATGTATATATACACTTTCATGTAGGCATTTGGTACTTTAGGTGAGATGAGTCCTTGTACTTCCATTGATCATATCAGCTGATTGGCGAGGGAAGGGGGGTCTCATAGTTTATTGGTTATCCCTGCAAACAATATTGGCCTGTCCAAGTCCTACAAACCCTTCATAAAGACCAGCAGGATGTTCTTGAGGGTGATATAAGGGACACACATTAGATAGGAATAATTACTATATATAAGTGTAGGCTTATATTAGATGGTTATACTCTAGTCAGTTTTTGCTAACATTAATTATAATACTTAAAGGGGTTGCCCAACAAAAAATATTGCACCTCGTTACATCTATTCTATAATGTATACACATTCTTTGAATTTACACTTATTAAAAAAATATTTCTATCCCCAGATATTCCCGGACTAGTATTAGAATAGCGCCACCTGATGTTTATATCCTCAAATATTCCCAGACTAGTATTAGAATAGCGCCACCTGCTGTTTATATACCTAGATATTCCCAGACTAGTATTAGAATAGCCCCACCTGCTGTTTATATACCCAGATATTCCGGGACTAGTATTAGAATAGTGCCACCTGCTGTTTATATACCCAGATATTCCGGGACTAGTGTTAGAATAGTGCCACCTGCTGTTTATATACCCAAATATTCCAGTACTAGTATAAGAATAGCACCATTTGCTGTTTATATACCCAGATATTCCAGGACTAGTATTAGAATAGTGCCACCTGATGTTTATATCCTCAAATATTCCCAGACTAGTATTAGAATAGCGCCACCTGCTGTTTATATACCCAGATATTCCCAGACTAGTATTAGAATAGCCCCACCTGCTGTTTATATACCCAGATATTCCGGGACTAGTATTAGAATAGTGCCACCTGCTGTTTATATACCCAGATATTCCCAGACTAGTATTAGAATAGCCCCACCTGCTGTTTATATACCCAGATATTCCGGGACTAGTATTAGAATAGTGCCACCTGCTGTTTATATACCCAGATATTCCCGGACTAGTATTAGAATAGCGCCCCCTGCTGTTTATATACCCAGATATTCCGGGACTAGTGTTAGAATAGTGCCACCTGCTGTTTATATACCCAAATATTCCAGTACTAGTATAAGAATAGCACCATTTGCTGTTTATATACCCAGATATTCCAGGACTAGTATTAGAATAGTGCCACCTGATGTTTATATCCTCAGATATTCCCAGACTAGTATTAGAATAGCGCCACCTGATGTTTATATACCCAGATATTCCCAGACTAGTATTAGAATAGCGCCACCTGCTGTTTATATACCCAGATATTTCAGGACTAGTATTAGAATAGCGCCACCTGATGTTTATATCCTCAAATATTCCCAGACTAGTATTAGAATAGCGCCACCTGCTGTTTATATACCCAAATATTCCAGGACTAGTATTAGAATAGTGCCACCTGCTGTTTATATACCCAGATATTCCGGGACTAGTATTAGAATAGTGCCACCTGCTGTTTATATACCCAGATATTCCCGGACTAGTATTAGAATAGCGCCACCTGCAGATATTCCGGGACTGGTGTTAGCAGAAAAGGTGGCAGCATATAGTGATGCACAAAAAAAACTCCTTGTCTAAAGGAACATGCTTTATTGTTTCATAGTTTAAAAATTAGGTGACGTTTCGACCTGTAGAGGTCTTTTTCAAGCCTATAAAGACAATAACAAAAGTGTGTAAACACTAAACAAATATCTCAACGTACATACATATCATAAAATATTTACATAGATAAAAACCAAAGAGAACATAGTAAAAAACAAGATGATACACACGGGACTAGTGTTAGAATAGTGCCACCTGCTGTTTATATACCCAAATATTCCAGTACTAGTATAAGAATAGCGCCATCTGCTGTTTATATACCCAGATATTCCAGGACTAGTATTAGAATAGTGCCACATGATGTTTATATCCTCAGATATTCCCAGACTAGTATTAGAATAGCGCCACCTGCTGTTTATATACCCAGATATTCCCAGACTAGTATTAGAATAGCCCCACCTGCTGTTTATATACCCAGATATTCCGGGACTAGTATTAGAATAGTGCCATCTGATGTTTTTATCCTCAGATATTCCCAGACTAGTATTAGAATAGCGCCACCTGCTGTTTATATACCCAGATATTCCCAGACTAGTATTAGAATAGTGCCACCTGCTGTTTATATACCCAGATATTCCCTGACTAGTATTAGAATAGCGCCATCTGATGTTTATATACCCAGATATTCCGGGACTAGTGTTAGAATAGCGCCACCTGCTGTTTATATACCCAAATATTCCCGGACTAGTATTAGAATAGCGCCCCCTGCTGTTTATATACCCAGATATTCCGGGACTAGTATTAGAATAGTGCCCACCTGCTGTTTATATACCCAGATATTCCCGGACTAGTATTAGAATAGCGCCACCTGATGTTTATATACCCAGATATTCCGGGACTAGTGTTAGAATAGCGCCACCTGCTGTTTATATACCCAAATATTCCAGTACTAGTATAAGAATAGCACCATTTGCTGTTTATATACCCAGATATTCCAGGACTAGTATTAGAATAGTGCCACCTGATGTTTATATCCTCAAATATTCCCAGACTAGTATTAGAATAGCGCCACCTGCTGTTTATATACCCAGATATTCCCAGACTAGTATTAGAATAGCCCCACCTGCTGTTTATATACCCAGATATTCCGGGACTAGTATTAGAATAGTGCCACCTGCTGTTTATATACCCAGATATTCCCAGACTAGTATTAGAATAGCCCCACCTGCTGTTTATATACCCAGATATTCCGGGACTAGTATTAGAATAGTGCCACCTGCTGTTTATATACCCAGATATTCCCGGACTAGTATTAGAATAGCGCCCCCTGCTGTTTATATACCCAGATATTCCGGGACTAGTGTTAGAATAGTGCCACCTGCTGTTTATATACCCAAATATTCCAGTACTAGTATAAGAATAGCACCATTTGCTGTTTATATACCCAGATATTCCAGGACTAGTATTAGAATAGTGCCACCTGATGTTTATATCCTCAGATATTCCCAGACTAGTATTAGAATAGCGCCACCTGATGTTTATATACCCAGATATTCCCAGACTAGTATTAGAATAGCGCCACCTGCTGTTTATATACCCAGATATTTCAGGACTAGTATTAGAATAGCGCCACCTGATGTTTATATCCTCAAATATTCCCAGACTAGTATTAGAATAGCGCCACCTGCTGTTTATATACCCAAATATTCCAGGACTAGTATTAGAATAGTGCCACCTGCTGTTTATATACCCAGATATTCCGGGACTAGTATTAGAATAGTGCCACCTGCTGTTTATATACCCAGATATTCCCGGACTAGTATTAGAATAGCGCCACCTGCAGATATTCCGGGACTGGTGTTAGCAGAAAAGGTGGCAGCATATAGTGATGCACAAAAAAAACTCCTTGTCTAAAGGAACATGCTTTATTGTTTCATAGTTTAAAAATTAGGTGACGTTTCGACCTGTAGAGGTCTTTTTCAAGCCTATAAAGACAATAACAAAAGTGTGTAAACACTAAACAAATATCTCAACGTACATACATATCATAAAATATTTACATAGATAAAAACCAAAGAGAACATAGTAAAAAACAAGATGATACACACGGGACTAGTGTTAGAATAGTGCCACCTGCTGTTTATATACCCAAATATTCCAGTACTAGTATAAGAATAGCGCCATCTGCTGTTTATATACCCAGATATTCCAGGACTAGTATTAGAATAGTGCCACATGATGTTTATATCCTCAGATATTCCCAGACTAGTATTAGAATAGCGCCACCTGCTGTTTATATACCCAGATATTCCCAGACTAGTATTAGAATAGCCCCACCTGCTGTTTATATACCCAGATATTCCGGGACTAGTATTAGAATAGTGCCATCTGATGTTTTTATCCTCAGATATTCCCAGACTAGTATTAGAATAGCGCCACCTGCTGTTTATATACCCAGATATTCCCAGACTAGTATTAGAATAGTGCCACCTGCTGTTTATATACCCAGATATTCCCTGACTAGTATTAGAATAGCGCCATCTGATGTTTATATACCCAGATATTCCGGGACTAGTGTTAGAATAGCGCCACCTGCTGTTTATATACCCAAATATTCCCGGACTAGTATTAGAATAGCGCCCCCTGCTGTTTATATACCCAGATATTCCGGGACTAGTATTAGAATAGTGCCCACCTGCTGTTTATATACCCAGATATTCCCGGACTAGTATTAGAATAGCGCCACCTGATGTTTATATACCCAGATATTCCGGGACTAGTGTTAGAATAGCGCCACCTGCTGTTTATATACCCAAATATTCCAGTACTAGTATAAGAATAGCTCCATCTGCTGTTTATATACCCAGATATTCCGGGACTAGTATTAGAATAGTGCCACCTGATGTTTATATCCTCTGATATTCCCAGACTAGTATTAGAATAGCCCCACCTGCTGTTTATATACCCAGATATTCCCTGACTAGTATTAGAATAGCGCCATCTGATGTTTATATACCCAGATATTCCGGGACTAGTGTTAGAATAGCGCCACCTGCTGTTTATATACCCCAATATTCCAGGACTAGTATTAGAATAGTGCCACCTGCTGTTTATATACCCAGATATTCCAGGACTAGTATTAGAATAGTGCCACCTGATGTTTATGTCCTCAAATATTCCCAGACTAGTATTAGAATAGCGCCACCTGATGTTTATATACCCAGATATTCCCAGACTAGTATTAGAATAGCTCCACCTGCTGTTTATATACCCAGATATTCCCGGACTAGTATTAGAATAGCGCCACCTGCTGTTTATATACCCAGATATTCCCAGACTAGTATTAGAATAGCGCCGCTTGCTGTTTATATACCCAGATATTCCCAGACTAGTATTAGAATAGCCCCACCTGCTGTTTATATACCCAGATATTCTGGGACTAGTATTAGAATAGCGCCCCCTGCTGTTTATATACCCAGATATTCCCGGACTAGTATTAGAATAGCGCCCCCTGCTGTTTATATACCCAGATATTCCGGGACTAGTGTTAGAATAGTGCCACCTGCTGTTTATATACCCAGATATTCCCGGACTAGTATTAGAATAGCGCCCCCTGCTGTTTATATACCCAGATATTCTGGGACTAGTATTAGAATAGCGCCCCCTGCTGTTTATATACCCAGATATTCCCGGACTAGTATTAGAATAGCGCCCCCTGCTGTTTATATACCCAGATATTCTGGGACTAGTATTAGAATAGCGCCCCCTGCTGTTTATATACCCAGTTATTCCCAGACTAGTATTAGAATAGCCCCACCTGCTGTTTATATACCCAGATATTCCGGGACTAGTATTAGAATAGCGCCCCCTGCTGTTTATATACCCAGTTATTCCAAGACTAGTATTAGAATAGCGCCACCTGCTGTTTACATACCTAGATCTTCCAGGACTAATTATTCAGCGTAAAAGGGCCATTACATTAGTCCTGGAGTATCTAGGGGTATAAATAGTAGGTGGCGCTATTGGAACATTACTCCTGGAATATCTGCAGATAGAAACATTTTTAATAAGCATTAATATAACAAAGTGTATAATTATGGACTGGATGAACCAGAGATAATATTTTTAATCTGCCTGTTTAACTTTGCAGAGCTTGCTCACTATACAATAAGACCCATAGTCTGGTGTTGGACATCGGAAGAAGTGCAGGTCGTTTGAAAACTGGGGCAGCTAAGAGCACTTCTGGGTAGTATTAGACTGAACCCCTCTGGTGATTGTCGTAGGATCGTCACCAGCAGCAGCTGCTCACATTATCTGCAAAAGTCAAATGATCAAAGTGCTGCTCAGAGAAGCTGAAATACAAGACAAGTACCTGGAGACTGGGGGTACGAGGTATATCAGGAGAAACCCGTTTACCTTTAGTGTTAGACCACCACCTAGTGAGTATAGCACACTACTGCAATGCAATATATATATATATTTTTTTTAAAAGGAACAAGGCAGAGAAGGCCTGGAGCTAAAATGTCTCACAATGTATGAGGATTCAACAATTACTGAAGAAACTCCATGTCTAGGACCAGGCGATGGGGACCCCACTCGGCCATTTGTACAGTTTTCAGAATAAATTATTTTAGAAAGTTTCATTTATCTACATTGGCAAAGTACTGCAGGATTTTTTTTTGTGTTGTTTTACAGCACCCATAGGGGGTCAGAAACGCTATCTTTTCTCCTTAGGGAGAGCACCTAGACGGTGAGTGAGGAGACTTAAGTGGCCATGCACGCTCCTCTGGGTAATATGCAAATAAGGGAGATGGAATCTGGAGGTTTTATTCAGACTCCAGCCTCCTACTGTAAACTGATGAAGGGAAAACACCCTGAAACAGCTGTCTGTACATGGAGTCTGGCTTTGCTTTTAATTCCTAGTCATTGTTACAAGGCTTGTATAAAGAGTCTGACTTTGGCTTGAAGGAATGCTGCCTTCCAATAGGTGGCACTGTGGAGGTTTATTCTATCTCCCTTATTTGCACATCCCCTGTATAAATGCATATGCAGCTAGCGCCCCTAGTGGTGGCTGAATGTAATCAAAATTAGATTGCTTAGCAGGTCAGAAGAACCCTGAAACAGTATGTCTGTACATGGTTATCTTTTCCTTCTGGAGAAGGCTTTGGCTTATATTTCCAGTCATCGTTACAAAGGCTCTTAACAGCTCAGACACTGGCTTGCAGGAATGTTGCCTTGTAATAGGTGGCGCTGTAGAGTCATTGTAACATCTTGCCATGTACTTAGAGGGGTTTAAAGTGGAAAATACTATAGGTTATCAATAGTTGATTGGCTGGAGTCTATTGCTTGGGACCCTGACCGACCAGCTGAGCGGCGCATGCTGTCAGCGCCACAAATACACCCGAGGATAGGTCATCAATAGTATTTTCCATGGGAAACCCCTTCAAGCTAATCAGAAGATGTCTTACCAAAATATCTCAATTCTACTATTCACCCCACTCAGCAAAATATCAGATACCACACATTTCATCATCCATGCCGTCATCAGGGTGATAGAAGGGGTCATTCTGCTCTATGGCAATAGCTATTGGGGGGTCATTTTCTATGCGATAGTTATGACTGATCAATGGTGGATGTGGAGCTTAGAGGGTCTGCTATAAATTACCGATTGTGGTATCACCACTAGGTGAAAGAGCATAAATTATCCCTTGGGCCAGGGGTGTGCATAGAACTCATGGGCCCTCATACCACAATTCTTGTCCCCGTCACCCCCCAAGAGCGAAAAACATATAGCACATTAGACTTAGATACATGAGTTCAGCTCTAGTATATCTCTAAGGTGCACAGTGATAGTGATTACAGTGCAGGTACCTCCAGAAATCACAGGCAACGTCTTCTCTAATGTCGTCTCTAGTGAAGTCCACTTTCCCTTTTCTTTTTTGTTAAGGTCTTGGTGATCATAAAGAATTCTTCCAGCCGCGACTCAAGAGTGTGTAGACTCCTCACATTCTGCCGCTACCAGAATGCTCTTCTTAACGATCCCCATAGTAATAGTACTCCCTCTGTCACTTAAAAATAGTGTTGCCCCTCTGTGGTCTCTACTTAATAGTAGTGTCTCTTTTGTGGCTCTCATTTAGTAATAGCGACCTGCACTTAATATTGTCCCTCTTCTTGACTTGATTAGTAATAGTGCCCCCTTCATGGCCCATGCTTAGTAAAATTGTGCCTCTTTGTGGCTCTCATTTAGTAGTAGTCCCCCCCCCCCCCATTGTGGCCCCTGCTTAGTAATACTGTCTCTCTTTGTGGCTCCCACTTAATAATAGTGCCCCCCACCCTCCTTAGTAACTATGTTCTCCTTTGTGTCCCCCTGCTCAGTAAAATTGTACCGCTTTACGGCCCCGCTTGGTTGTGGTAAATCCTGGCTTGTCCAACTCACTGAACCACCATTAGAAATCTTTATACAAACTCACCGGTCACACAGACATTGGCCAGAGTGCTCTGAGCATTATCCAATTGCTCCCCTCCTCCACTCTGTACTCCTGACAGCAGCAGGGAGAGTAGTCAGATGATGGCGTCCGTGTAACTGTGTGAGTTTGTATGAAGACTCTCACTGGTGGTTGGGAAAGGGAACATAGCAGAGGTTAAATGGTGTGGTGGGAGGGCGAGTCCATTCGGCCTTAGGCCCCCCTGTCCTTTCAGTGTTAGGGTGTGCTGCTGGTATCTGTAGTACTAAGGTTCCAACAGCCCATCTGCATAGGTTGGGGTTAATTGAGCTGCTGGGTGTGGTATTCTCCAGCAGTCAATCCCCTTTAGCCTGCAGCACATATAAACCCAGCTCCTGTCAGTAGTTGATGCTGGTGTTTGTACTGTTTGGATATATCTGACTTGTGCCTGCTCAGAGCTGTGTTTGCATGTAGGCCTGTTGTGTCTCTCTGCTTCCCAAAGATGGTTTGGACACCTGTAGTCCTTGTCTGCAGCACATGCAGCTCCCCTCTTCCCTTCCCTTGACAGGTGCGGCCTCCAAACATCTTATGTCTCACTCCGTGTGTCAGTTGGTGGATCCCTGACACAGTTCCCTATGTCAGCTTGATGGCTGACTGTCAATCCCCCCTGTATGAGGACACTTGGACTTGCTGTGGGTTTCATCTGTGTGGCATTTATATATAGCTTATTATCTGTTACTAGTTGTTGCATTTTGGCTGCTGTATGCTGTGTTTTCTGGCTCTGTGTGTCTTCTTGTTCTGTCCCTGTCATGTGGCATGTGTATGTGTCCTGTTGTGGTGGCGTGGTTCCTAGTATCAGCTAGGGCCCAGTTCCGAAGACCGCTGGGCCGCCCTTTATCAGCGATGTCCCCGCTCAGGTAGGGACATGTCGTCCTCCTTGTAGCACAGGGCCAGTTGTCTGAAGCCCGTGTGTATTGCTTGGTCACGATCGTGTGGACCCAGTGCTTAGTTGCCCACACGATCCTAACATTCAGGTCCTATAGAGGTCTGCCTATATTTTACAGTTTCCACTGCCCCATTGTTACATTCATGCAGGCCGTGGGAATAATGACCTACACAGATGCAACCCAAACATGGGCTGGTCACCCCTTGGTGTTCACCGTGAGCCAAGGACACACCACATCCAGGATGAAGGCAAGGTTGTGTCCACGCAGGGAGAGAGAACGCGAGTACACAACAACAGTGGCAAGAGACGTCAACAACTATCTGTACTGTAATACTACAACAGATACACTGGGCGTGCGAACAATGACTGAGAACCACCGAAACACTTACACAGAGTACCAAGCAGATGGAGAAGTCAAAGTATGGTATTGGTATGTATTTTGGCCAAGATACTTAAGTTCACAGCCCACGACAAGGGTCCTTGTTGTCTCATGAGTCCCTACTTTAACAAGACAACTTCCCCAGGACTCCTGCCTACAAGCTGGGCGATCGTGCCAAAAGGAACGGCCCCCGCTGGAAAATAGGGGCCTGGTTTGCCATAGATGGTAAATGGCATACAAGCAGAACAGGACACTGTTCACATGCACAAACAGGAAGGGGAGATGCACCTTGAACAGGGAGCTGATCGCACCAAATGTCTGGTCAACTACACAGAAAACTTGTTTTACAATTTCCCGCACTGCATGCTAATGTGTGCAGTCCAGTCTGTGGGCCAGACGGCTTCTCCTGGCCCAAGTTCATGCTATGAACTCGCCTATTAATGCGGCTGTGATGTGGATGATATAATAGACGTCGCCCATGGAGTGATATGTGCTGGAAATTCATGGATAGATGGCTGTGACAAATTTGTCCACAAAAGGGACAAATTATTTGTGAGTTTTTTTCTATAATGCCATACATCTCGGTCCACGTCTCTTGAAAGGGTCGGCTACTGCTGCTACTACCACTCCCTTTACTTAACCTTGTTTTTTTATTTTTTGAGTTCTCCATCAGGGCCGCAATGACAGAAGAGATGCTGGTGCTTGCCTCTATTTAAAATGGCTGCCGCACAGGCCCTCCCCTCACTTATCTGGCAGGGTGATGCTGGTCACGGTGGATGCTGCTGATAAGATGGCCACCAGAGATGCCTTCCCCTGCGCACTCCGCTGCTAGAAGGTCTGCCGGTCGGAAGTGAGGTTAGCGGCCTAACCGGAAGTCCCGGCACTACTAGACGCTCTGTCTCCGGCGCAAAGTGTCTACCCACTGCAATGTTTTATCCTCGCCTACTGCACCTGGCCATGCAGGAGCCGAGGATGAAACATCCCGGTCCTCCACATGCAGCCGCGTGTCAGCGAACATGGCCACACGTGTCAGCACTGACACACGTGTCATAGGTTCACCATCACGGGTGTAGCCAAATCTACAGATGTTTCATAAGAGCTTCCTCTAGAAGTGTGGATCACTTGTGAAGCTTCCCTGTAGCTACTTCCCAGGAGCCCAACACCCAACATCTTCCACCATTAATGGTATGAGGCTGAGTAACACGGCATCCTGGAGACATCCTGAAGATGCCCACAAAATAATGTGTAATGTGTTTGTACATTTTCTTATAGACTCTGCAATCAGTTCAAGTTTACTTGGCATGGACACTGGCTTTGATGTCAGCATCCAAATCCTTAGAGAGGCCATATGAAAAGAGATAAATTATTAGATGTATTTCCTCATAATAAATTATCGCAAACCCCATTCAATTCATTGAAAGCAAGAAGTGCTTCAATGCAATATGATGAGATTGTAGGCAGGGCTGACTGACAGACTTTAGTCTGGGGGCAAGTGTAACGGCCTCAAAGAACTTACTGTAACACATAGGGCCGGAGGCCTAGTTTTGTCACGGTGATGCCAACACTCCGACTGGACCCTCAGGATGGTATGCCGAAGAAATAACAGAGTCAAGTCCAGTAATAGTTTATAAATCTGGGAATGTACAGATTTACTAACTTTGATATTTTGAAATACAAAGGGAATTTACAATTCTCCGGATAAGTACTTAAAACAGGTACACAAAGATGCAGTATTAAGCAGACAATTGTACACGATGCAAGATACAGGGTTATTGACTCGACTGAGACCTGACTTCAACGCTCTCTCTTTTTCTTTCTTGTGAATTTACTTGCAAGACAATTTCCCTACTGGCTGCTTTAGATGAAGGATTGATTTAGTTTTGGCGAAGTGTATATGAAGCAGAGGGACAAGTGGCTGAATGGCTAATCCTGGCTTTGAATTCACCGGGTAGCTGTAACTCACTGTTTGAAGAAGATGGACTTCAGAAAGGTTCTTCTTTCCTCCACTGTGGGGTGCCAGGAAACTTGTTGAATTGCTGACTTGCTTCTGTGCGTGTACCTCCTCCCTTCTGACACGACTGACTGCAACCTCTCCTCTCTCCCACCTGGCTGAGTCTGCCTAACTGCTCTCCCTTTTATGACCTCTCTTCCTTTCCCGCACTTTCTGGACTCCTCCCACTCTTCAATTGGGACTTGTGTGGTGGCTTTGCCGCCCTTGGACTTTGCACCAGTGAAATTGAACCTGACTGTCAGCCAATGAGAGACCAGCTAACATCAGTGTTAAGCTCTAGGCATAGAGAAGAAGGGGAGACACAGGGTCTCTTCCACAGACGTCACCTTCTACATCCATGGACGGCATATAGACAGGTGAGACAGGACACGTGTATCGGTGAGTATTCTGTAGGACCCGCTGGGCCACTACACAAGCCCGTAGTAGTGGTCGATAAGTAGCAGACCATCCTTAAAGAGGCATTCTCACCTCAGCACTTCATGGCTGAGATGAAACCTCAAGCTGGTTTCCTGACCACCCCGCCGGGTGTTATAAGCTGAGTGCATTGTTTCCGCAACTCCCATTGAAGGGAAGAGGTATCACGGAAACAGTGTAGAACAGCGCGCCACGCTATTTCCGTAACACAGGAGTTACACAAAGATGGCAGCACACTGTGCTATATTGTTTATGTACATAAATACGGCGCTAGAACCAAGCATATAACATAAATACAGTGGCCTCTAATTAACGAATATCCCGTGTCGTGTCCTCTGATTAGAACATGGCCTGCACACTGTGCCCCCTGAATAAAAAGAGGGTAGAAATAGTTGCCACCGCTCCCATGCCATCATCCAGCTGCGGCATAGAGAAGGCCTGGCGTCCTCTTGCCAGGCTCCTGTGGGATAATGCAGGCAGCATGATGATGCCACTGCACCGCCTGCATCACCCAGAGTTGCAGAAAATAATAGGTGCCAGCTCACCTGTCGCCAATTTTGGGGCACGGATAAGTCTTTGTTATGAAGCCAAGATAAAGAAAGCAAAAATCCAGCTCCGAGTACTGAACTACAAAATCCTCTTGACTGAAAACATCCCATAAAAATGCAAAAAAATTATCACACAGACATTGTCTTCAGTTGCGGTAGGAATTGGACTCCGCATGCTGGGACCCGCAGTGGAATCCGACCCTGCCTGTGGCTGAAAACACTGTGTTACCTGTCCGGGTCTACTGCATACCCGCCTGGGTCTTCTATTTTCTTCACTGTCAATGTTCCACAGACAGGCTGTGGATTGGACAGCTTCCATTGACTTCAATGGAAGCCGTCCATGTGAGAACTGCACTGAAATGGAGCATGCTACGATTTGTTTTCCAGACCAAAAGGTCTGTAAAACTAATCCGCATGCTTTAATTCATGTGTGGACGCCCGGGTGGCTTGATTTGTGGGTGACCCGCATGGATTCCACAAATCAGATCCACCCAGGGACATTGGGCCTATTGGAACCCCCAAACGGAAACTAACAGACTCATTTAATGGCATTAGTAAAACGGATCCCTCTTTGGTCTCCATGTTACAAGGGTTCCATTAATTTTTGTTATATTTGTAGTATAGTATAGCGTATTCGCTAGCCAATCACCAACGATTAAGAACAGGACTGACAGAACACTCAGAGTTAAGCTTTCATGCCCAGCGCCCCTATAGCTCTACTGGAGGACTGGTCCGGGGGCACATGCCCCCCAGCTCAGTCCGTCCCTGATCACAGGAGTCTTCTTGGAACCTCTAACTGAACGTGAAGGCTCACACTAGTTACTTATGTCATGCTGGATATCCTCCTCCTGCATTTAGCAGCTTGAGTGTAGGTTAGTTGGTGCCATTGTACTCAATAACTTCTTTCTATTTTAAAATCGTGTACATGATGGATGTGGAGACCTTCTATTTGATGGACTTTTCAATTCCAGAGAGTAAATTTGCTGCTTATTCTAATGGCCCATCAATATGACCACTGCACAGAATGCTCTATAACTGTACTTCTTTTCTAAGACTTAAGAAGTCTATCTAGTTAGTTAGTTATTTCGCTTTGACGACGAGGGTCCACAGCGCCGGTCTAGATTGACCACGACTGAGAGCATTGTTCCATTGAGTGTTAATGTCGGAGGAGGTACCGTTGCCTATCTGTTGCACCCACGAGCGTCGCGGACAACCAGGAGGCCTCTGCCATCCAGCAGGGGGTTGTCACTTGATTTTCCTAGCAATTGCTGCGGTTAGAGCACCGTGGGCTGGGACAGCTTCTGACAAGCGTGCAACATGACCAAAAAGTGCAAGTCGTCTCCTTGTTATTGTTTTTGTGATTGACTCAAGCCCCGTGCAAGCCTGGATCTCGCTGTTTCTGATAAAGTTGAACCAACAGACAGGGAGAATCTGGCATTGGCATCGCATGTGAAAGGACTCGGACGCTCAGTGGTTTGTGACAGCAAGGTCTAAGTCTCTGAGCCATACAATAATATTGGCATTACGCAGATCTGGTAAAATCGAATCTTAGTCCGGAGTGTTATGTTCTGGCTCCACCAGAGTTTATCTAGGGACCCCATCGCCAAGACTGCCAGCGCTATTCTCCGCAGGATGTCCAGAAGCGCCCTCCCATCGGTGTGCTGAACGCTTCCGAGGTACACAAACTCACTGACATTGTCGACTCTCTGGCCGTTTATGTCTAGGTCCGGAGGGATTGTGCCGACTCCTTGATTCTGCAGCTTGTTTTTTTGCCAGGAGATGTGAACCCCAAGACAGGACGCCTCAGAATCAAACTGTTCCAATGAGTGTCTCAGATTATTAGATGCAGCGTCCAGGAGTGCAACCTCGTCGGCGTAGTCCAGGTCGGTGAAGTGGTATTTCGGAAGAGTGACCCCATTACATTAGTCAATACGCTGAAGAATCCAGTCCATGGCCCTGCAGAAGAGTGCGGGAGCCAAGACGCAACCTTGTCTAACACCAGACGAGGTCTCAAAACTAGCAGAGGCTGGACTGTTGATACGGACTTTGGCGGATGTGCCCTGATGCATGTCGTTTAGAAAGGATGTGGGGATGCCAATGCCACACAAGGCCTTCCAGAGGGCATCTCTGTTGACCGAGTTGAGCGCCCCTTTGAGATCAACATACGCGACGAGGAGCAGTTTGTTAAATTCTCTATGTATCTCTGAGCCTAAGAGTGAGTATGGCATCCATGGTGGAGCGGCCTGCCGTTAAGCCTGACTGCTGGGGTCTCCGCTTGGAGGTCAGAAGTGGTTGTACCCTTGAGAGTAGAACATTTGCGAAGACCTTGCTGGGAACCGAAAGGAGCGTTATCGGCCTGTAGCTAGTGCATGCTGTTTTTGGGCCCTTCCCCTTGTACAGGGCGAAGATGATGCCCTACTTCCATTTGACGGGGACTTTCCCACAAGACCAGACACGCAGAAATAGTTGATGTAAAGCAGTGCTGATCGGCTCAGTTGCAAATTTCAGCAGTTCAGGTGGAATGCCATTTGAGCCGGCGGCACGCCCGTGTCTAATTTTCTGAATAGCAGAACGGACCTCTTCCCGTGACAGAGCATCCGTATGCACAGGATGGTCCTCCACAGCGATGGATGCGAGGTCATGGCATGGATTCGCCAGTGAATGGTTTAGGGCGGATGATATAGATAGTCTATCTAGCTCCCCACTAATCCCATGCTATCTTTACCCTGAAATAGTTGGCCTCCAGTTCTCTGGATATTGTGTCTACGTGAAATTAAATTCCAAGAGCTGCTAAGTAATATGTTTCCTCATCACTTACCACGTCCATAAAATGCTGTAGATGCTGCAGCCATGGCTTCAGCTGCTTAGGGCTCATGCTCACGAGCGTGGTGGGATGCACCCCTGCGGATTTATGTCGTGGGAGTACCGCGATTAAAAACAAAGTGCCTGCGAGTGGGCGCGGAAATCTTGGTGGATTTCTGCACACTCCATTAATGCTATATTAATAGACACCTTCTGCGGCAAAAATCTGCGGCAAATAGAAATGCGTGATTTATTTCCCACTGTGGAAATCCACGGTAGATTTCTGCATGTGAGCATTGACAGACAGAAAGCTATTAGGTTCAATAGAACCTAATAACCGCGAAATTCACGTGCGGATTTCCAGCACAGGAAACACGGTAGAAATTCATCGGTGGGCATTCACCCTTAGACAAAAGAAGATGATGGTAAGAGGATGAGAAATGTAAGATGGAAACGTGTAAAACAGGACAGAAGAAGCAAAGTTACTTCCACAGATCTGAATTGAAGGAAGATCCTGAGTGACCGGGATCCAGGATCAACAACACCAGATGGGGACAGATTACCCAGAACATCGACTGTTACTGACACTCGGTCCAAGGTCAAGATCAGACGGTCACTGGGCTGTTAAGGGACAATGGAGGAGATTAGAGGGTCCCGTGGTTTATGTCTTGTGTTGGGGTGTTAGAGGATTGCTTTGTATAAAGGTTGTCAGTAAGTGAGTATAAACCACTATGTACTTACCGTTAGATCACATACAGACGGCTTGTGTCTCATCATCCTTCTGTAGCATTTAATGGCATCGGTGGACATGTTCTTCTCCTGTGGAGGGTTACAGAAGCTTTATCTGATGTGGATTAAACAGTTTTTATGCATTCAAAATTAATAACTTCATTCGCCAATCCTTCAAGTAGAGTCTGACTATCAATGTCTAGTATCCCGGTGGGGTCAAAAGTTAAGTGTTTAATCTCATCATTTATTAGAAACAATGGATGTACATAGTAAATTGGTTATTCTACTGTTCCACCATCTTAATAGCCACCATATGTAACTATGGTATTTACATAGAGTCTATAATGGAAGGATGAGATTATCGGACACATTTTGTGTGTTTCCTGACTTTTGACTCAGCCTGCAGATCTGTACATCAGAATCCTCCCAGTATACAGTCTTCCTCCTTACATGCTCATTCTGCAGCTCCTTGATCACCGTCATGTCATCAGAAGATACTGATTTATATCTGGACATCCGGCAGGGTCTCCTGAGTGGATTTGTGGTCACTGCCAGAAGTAGAATACTGAAGACCACCAGTCTGATGTCCATGGCCGGAGTATCGGGGCCGATCTGGAGACTTTCTTCTCTTCCTGTGAACCTGTGTATAAGACATTATTACATATAAGATGATTATTGTACATAAATCCATCATGTGAATGTCTGCAGCTCTGATATTCTGTATATACACCCAGCAGAAGATGCTCACCTGCACAATTGTCTTGTGTCTCTCTGCTGCTGATCTCAACTCCATCTTAAGTCTTCCCATGTTTCTCCTTTTATATTTTAGTCTCCAGGAGAGAAATTCCATCATTTCCGCGATGTGGAGGAATCCTCTCTATACATTTAGAATTGTAGTAATTGCAGACAAGTGATAGCAGCCGTAGGAAGTCCTTATAACTATCAGTTTTCTTACTGTACAGGTGAGACGGTAATGTCAGGTAACAAGGGGCAGGCTCCTCCCACTTACCTGACATCACACCTGTATAGTAAGGAAACTGATAGTTGTAAGGACTTCCTACGGCTGCTATCACTTGTCTGCAATTACTTCAGTTCTAAACGTAGAGAGAAGAAACTTCCAAATCACGAAAATCATGGAATTTCTCTCCTGGAGACTAAAATATAAAAGGAGAAACATGGGAAGACTTAAGATGGAGTTGAGATCAGCAGAGGAGAGATCTCCAGATCGGCACCGATACTCCGGCCATGGACATCAGACTGGTGGTCTTCAGTATTCTACTTCTGGCAGTGACTGCAAATCCACTCAGGAGACCCTGCCGGATGTCCAGATATAAATCAGTATCTTCTGATGACATGACGGTGATCAAGGAGCTGCAGAATGAGCATGTAAGGAGGAAGATTGTAATACTGGGAGGATTCTGATTTACAGATCTGCAGGCTGAGTCAAAAGTCAGGAAACATAAACAGTGTACAAGACATTATGTGTTATATCATTAATATTAGGATGGTGGAAGGGCAAAATAACCGTCATTATATGTGCATTCATTGGTTACCATCCATGATGACATGAGGCCCTCAGTGCGGTTCTAAACCTCTGATCAGCCGGTAACAGTAGACATTGATGGTCAGACTCTACTTGAAGGATTGGGGAATGAAGGTATTAATTTTGAATGCATAAAAACTGTTTAATCCACATCAGATAAAGCTTCTGTAACCGTCCACAGGAGAAGAACATGTCCACCGATGCCATTAAATGCTACAGAAGGATGATGAGACACAAGCCGTCTGTATGTGATCTAACGGTAAGTACATAGAGGTCGGTCTTCTCTTACCAAGAACCTTTATACAACAACATGAACCCCTCCTCACCCTCATTGTTCCTCTAACAGCCCGGCGATCGTCTCATCTTCACCTTGAAAAGAGTCTCAGTAACAGTTGATGTTCTGGAAAACATGTCCACATCTGGGGCTGCTGATCCTGGATCCCAGTCACTCAGGATCTTCCTTCAGTTAAGAGATGATCTCATGATCTGTGTAAGTAACTTTGCTCCTTATGTCCAATTGTTACATGTTACACTCTTAGATGGTAGGTATGAAACCTACTTACCCATCGCTTGTCATCATCTTCTTCTTCTAACAGAAAGTGTCCCCGGGATTCAATACGATTCCCTCTAAGCAGCTGAAGCCATGGCTGCACCATCTCCAGCATTTTATGGACGAGGTAAGTGTCCTACATGAGAAATCTGAAGGTTCTCTTCACTGTTTTCTGAGTAATTCTGGAAATTCAACTTCTCAAACACAATTTTTAGAGAGTTGGAGACCAAATATTTCAGGGTGAAGGTAGCAGGGATCACTGGAGTCCTAGATAGACGTCAGAAACCTTGGTAAAGGAATATGGGGATATACCAAGTGCCAAAGACCATATGCTACATTGGTCATATCGATGGATAATTAGATTCTACAGAATTGAAGTCTATCGAATACAAGGACTCTCTACCTCTCATGTACTCGATGTCATAAGAGAGATCAGTTATTGAGCGCTCTGGCACCTACGAAACTTTCTTCAAAGTGCTGAATGGAGCAGGATGAACCCTATTATGGCACAGCTAACTAGTATGAGCCTCCACGGTCAGTCAGAGGTGCCAAGAGGATCCCTATCATTTATGTAGTGTACTCACAAATGTATCTTGTATGGACGCTCCTAAGGATTTAGATAATGACATTGAACTTGTTTTCCATCTCAAGTAAACTTGAGTAGATATCGTGTTTCACCAAAAATAAGACACTGTTTTATATTAATTTTTGCCTCAAAGAGGCACAGTGTCTAATTGTTGGGGGGTGTCTTATAATACTTACCTAGTAGCCGGCATTCAGGTCCCTTGCGCTGGTCTCTGTCGCTGCTGCAGGCTTCCGTGTCCTCTGGTACGCTGACAGAGCAGTTCTTCCTGGTAATGGGCCTTGAATACCCCGCCTCCAGCAAGCTAATGCTCTGATTAGTTAATCGAGCACCATGTCAGCTAATGAGAGCCCATGCTTGATTAACCATTGAATGGCTGTGATTGGTTAATAGAGTGCCGACTTTCATTGGCTGACGCGACGCTCAATTAACCAATCAGAGCGTTAGCTTGCTGGAGGCCGGGTACTCAAGCTCTGCTATCAGGAAGAACTGCTCCATTGGCGTGCAGGAGGACAAGGAAGCCTGCAACAGTGCCGCCGCCCAGCGTGAGGGACCCGAACGCCAGCTGCTTGTTGAGTATTGTTTTCTTTTTTTTACATGTAGTGTATCTAGGGCTTATTTTCAGAAAAGGGCTTATATTTCTTATATTTCAAGCCCTCCCCCCAAAAATCAGTGTGCTTATTATCAGGGAAACATGGTATCAGAGCGCACAACTTAATTTCCAAGCCTTTGCATCTTATTTTGTAGGCATCTCCACAATGTCTTCAGGATGCCGTGTTACTCAGCCTCATCTCATTAATGGTGGAAGATGTTGGATGTTGGGCTCATGGGAAGAAACTACAATGACGTTTCACAGAAGATCCATAAGTCTAGAGGATGCTCTTCAACTTAGGCAACATATAGATCAGGCTGCACAGAAGATCCATGGGATGATTTTTACTTTCCAAGCTCAGTTGAAGACTGAACATTTTTGGAATCTCCTGCATGGACTTCCAAGTTGGGCTCATGAGAATGAACTGCAAAGAACCTTCAGAAATAATCCACAAATCTAGAGCCTGCTCCGCACTCACCAAGCTCAGTTGAAGAAGGTACATTTTATGGAGGTTTTACTTCACAAGTCAGTTACCTTTTTCCTCGGATTAATGGTCACTAATAAGCCTTGATCAGAAATAAAGAAGGAAATCCCCCGCTGTGATTTTTGTGCACAGAAGAAAGAGCTGCTCTAGAAGTTTATTCCAGTCATCGATGTTTTCTGGATCTCTCTTACGAAAAGTAACTTTTCCTCCTGCAGAACGGCCCGAGAGATATTAATATTCTATGATATTTATTCATATTTATGTATTTCTATCCATTATTTCCTGTATTATATATTTGTATCGGTATTTAGATTATTACATGTTGTTTTATTTATTTATCGCTCAGTGCGGATTTATTGGTTTATTTATGAATATTTTTTTACATGTAAAGAAATGTCTAAATAAAATATCCCATAATAACAATGTCTGATGTTTCCTCTTCACTTCTGCATTAATGATTTGTATGATTGTATCCATCTGCCAGGTCACTGATCATCGTCTTCCTCTTTTCTCTCAGACTCCTCAATCACTTGAATTATCATGTAGCTACAACAGAGGACAATGTGCGACTACAAACGGACCGAGATAAGCCGGGGGCTTGGGCAGAAAAATGGCAAATGAAGTTCAATATTGATAAAGATAAGGTTCTGCACATGGGCAGGAGAAACGGATGTCACCAATATACACTAAATGGGGTACTGCTAGGGAAAAGACCTGGGGGTACTAGTGGACTGTATACTCAATTGGAGCAGCTGCAAAAGCAAATAAAGTTTTGGGGTGCATTAAAAGAGGTATAGGGGTGAGGGAGGAGAACATTATCCTCCCATTATATAAGGCACTTGTCAGGCCTCACATGGAATACTGCACACAGTTCTGGACTCCGGTGCTCAGGCAAGGTGTTACAGTGCTGGAGGGGGTTCAAAGAAGGGCAACTAAACTAATAAACAGGATGAGAGGACTGGAATACCCAGAGAGGCATCAAACTGGGATTATTTACCCTGGAAAAAAGATGGGTAAGGGGCGACCAAATAACTCTGTATAAATACATGAGGGGACGATACAAGGATCTCTGCCATGATCTGTTTATACCCAGGACTGCGACGGTAACAAGAGGGCATCCGCTACGTCTAGAAGGTTTCATCACCAACACAGAAGGGGGTTCTTTACTGTAAGAGCAGTGAGACTGTGGAACTCTCTGCCTGAGGACGTGGTGATGGCAGGATCCATGGAGGAGTTTAAGAGGGACTCAATGTCTTTCTAGAGTGCTATGATATTACAGGATACAGACATTAGGTGACCAGCGGGTTATTGTTGAGGGTCTTACATTCAGGTAGGAACTATCAAATGTTGATCCAGGGATTATTCCGATTGCCATTATAGAGTCGGGAAGGAATTTTTCCCCCAAATGGGCTAATTGGCTTCTGCCTCTTGAGGCTTTTTGCCTTCCCCTGTATCAACAAGGGGGTTGAAATAGGCTGAACTAGATGGACATTGCCTTCAGTCAGCCTAACCTACTATGTTACTATGCTACAGTAGACCTTCACTCTCGTCACTGTGGTTCTAAATGATATAACGGCCCACCTTCCTGTCTATCATATTCTAAAAAGTCTTCACAGACAGAATTCTCAGTGATTTCAGTCTTTTTGTTGCTTGTTCTCTTTATTTTCCTGGAGACAATTCTGATCTTTGCTTTAATGCTTTTGAAGCTCATTCTGCAGTTTCCATAGGATCTTTGGTGTAGTACTATGGATCCTATAGAGACCTTGCCCAATCAGTTCAGGGCCTTGGTGATTGAGGTTGCTGAAATTAAGCGGCAGCAACTGGTGCAGTCAAGCTCAGTGAAAGAACCAAAGCTGGACTCGCCATAACCATTCTCGGGGACAGACGGAGGTTTGTTTCTATTGGGGTATCCTGCAGACTGTATTGTAGATTGTGCCCCATCTCTTCATGTAATGAGAGTCAGAGAGCGGGGATCGTGATTAGAGATCTTAGGAAGACCTGCAGGCTTGGGGTTTTTCTTTTTCCTCATGTCCGAGGTTTTGTCATCTGTGGATAGTTTTTTTTTCTGCTCTCGGACTGATTTACGATGACCGGGACAGGGTGTCATTGGCAGAGGGGAAGATCAGGGCTTTGCATCAGAGCGGATCTGCCATTGAGGAGTTTTGTGCAAACTTTTGGCGTTGGGCGACCGAGATACAATGGAACGATCTAGTTATATTTTGGCCTTAACAATAAAATAAACGATCTGATAATCTCACAACCGGCGCCTTGCTATTTGAATGATGCCATGGCATTGGCCATCCGCATCGGGCGGCGTGTGGGAGAACAACACGGCGAACAAGAACCTGGGTTCTCTAGGGAATCGGCAAACGTAGAGGAACCCATGCAGTTAGGTTCTGTGTCCGAACGGTCTGGGAGAGGGGCAGGTTCCGATTTCAGAGACATTGTTTTCTGTGCGACCAAACAGGGAACTTAGTCTAGACTTGTCCACGTCGCAGATCTCGGTCAGAGTGCATGGAGATCTTCATTTTGAGATTAGTTGCATTATAAGCTCCCACCATGTGAGGAACGCACTACAAAATATTGTTCATTGGCAGAAATACGGGCCATAGAAAGGATCCCGGGCATACATGTCAGTGCAGACCGTCTCATAAAAAACTATCATTAGCATAACCCCTATGTTGTTTTTCCCTTTGTCATTTGCTAGGGTTAGCATGTGGCACAGGCACGAGGGTGGATGCGTCCTTATCGGGGCGGGTCATCCACTAGTAGGTAGAGGTTGTCACCCTCTAGTTCCCCTTAGGAAAGGTTTTCCTCCTATGTTTATGTTGCCTTGTATCTGGTGGTGTGAACACTGCCAGAGACTTTATATTGTGGTTTGCAGTTATTGCACGGAGCTGATGTGACAGTCTGAGGGCCTTATTATAGGCCAAGGGTGGAACCAATTATAGCGCCTCAGGTGGCAAGACCGTGCATCTAATCACCACAACTGTAACCATTTGTAACATCTGCCTGAGATGTAACTGCATGCAGAATTGTGCAGCAAAACCACAACTTCTTTTATGTGCTTGATATTTTTTACATAGAGTCTATAATGGAAGGATGAGATTATCTGACACATTTTGTGTGTTTCCTGACTTTTGGCTCAGCCTGCAGATCTGTAAATCAGAATCCTCTCAGTATTACAATCTTCCTCCTTACATGCTCATTCTGCAGCTCCTTGATCACCGTCATGTCATCAGAAGATACTGATTTATATCTGGACATCCGGCAGGGTCTCCGGAGTGGATTTGCGGTCACTGCCAGAAGTAGAATACTGAAGACCACCAGTCTGATGTCCATGGCCGGAGTATCGGTGCCGATCTGGAGACTTTCTTCTCTTCCTGTGAACCTGTGTATAAGACATTATTACATATAAGATGATTATTGTACATAAATCCATCATGTGAATGTCTGCAGCTCAGATATTCTGTATATACACCCAGCAGAAGATGCTCACCTGCACAATTGTCTTGTGTCTCTCTGCTGCTGATCTCAACTCCATCTTAAGTCTCCAGGAGAGAAATTCCATCATTTCCGCGATCTGGAGGAATCCTCTCGATACATTTAGAATTGTAGTAATTGCAGACAAGTGATAGCAGCCGTAGGAAGTCCTTATAACTTTACGTTTTCTTACTGTACAGGTGAGACGGTAATGTCAGGTAACAAGGGTGAGGCTCCTCCCACTTACCTGACATCACACCAGTATAGTAAGGAAACTGATAGTTGTAAGGACTTCCTCCGGCTGCTATCACTTGTCTGCAATTACTTCAGTTCTAAACGTAGAGAGAAGAAACTTCCAAATCAGGAAAATGAAGGAATTTCTCTCCTGGAGACTAAAATATAAAAGGAGAAACATGGGAAGACTTAAGATGGAGTTGAGATCAGCAGAGAGACACAAGACAATTGTGCAGGTGAGCATCTTCTGCTGGGTGTATATACAGAATATCAGAGCTGCAGACATTCACATGATGGATTTATGTACAATAATCATCTTATATGTAATAATGTCTTATACACAGGTTCACAGGAAGAGAAGAAAGTCTCCAGATCGGCACCGATACTCCGGCCATGGACATCAGACTGGTGGTCTTCAGTATTCTACTTCTGGCAGTGACCACAAATCCACTCAGGAGACCCTGCCGGATGTCCAGATATAAATCAGTATCTTCTGATGACATGACGGTGATCAAGGAGCTGCAGAATGAGCATGTAAGGAGGAAGATTGTATACTGGGAGGATTCTGATTTACAGATCTGCAGGTTGAGCCAAAAGTCAGGAAACACAAACAGTGTACAAGACATTATGTGTTATATCATTAATATTAGGATGGTGGAAGGGCAAAATAACCATCATTATATGTGCAGTCATTGGTTACCATCCATGATGACATGAGGTCCTCAGTGCGGTCCTAAATCTCTGATCAGCCGGTAACAGTAGACATTGATAGTCAGACTCTACTTGAAGGATTGGGGAATGAAGTTATTAATTTTGAATGCATAAAAACTGTTTAATCCACATCAGATAAAGCTTCTCTAACCGTCCACAGGAGAAGAACATGTCCACCGATGCCATTAAATGCTACAGAAGGATGATGAGACACAAGCCGTCTGTATGTGATCTAACGGTAAGTACATAGTGGTCGGTCTTCTCTTACCAACAACCTTTATACAAAACAATCCACTAACATCCCAATAGAAATCTGAGAAGACAACAACATGAACCCCTCCTCACCCTCATTGTTCCTCTAACAGCCCAGCGATCGTCTCATCTTCACCTTGAAAAGAGTGTCAGTAACAGTTGATGTTCTGGAAAACATGTCCACATCTGCGGCTGCTGATCCTGGATCCCAGTCACTCAGGATCTTCCTTCAGTTGAGAGATGATCTCATGATCTGTGTAAGTAACTTTGCTCCTTATGTCCAATTGTTATATGTTACACTCATAGATGGTAGGTATGAAACCTACTTACCCATCACTTGTCACCATCTTCTTCTTCTAACAGAAAGTGTCCCCGGGATTCAATACGATTCCCTCTAAGCAGCTGAAGCCATGGCTGCACCATCTCCAGCATTTTATGGACGAGGTAAGTGTCCTACATGAGAAATCTGAAGGTTCTCTTCACTGTTTTCTGAGTAATTCTGGAAATTCCACTTCTCAGACACAATTTTCAGAGTTGGAGACCAAATATTTCATGGTGAAGGTAGCAGGGATCATTGGAGTCCTAGATAAACTTCTGAAACCTTGGTAAAGGAATATGGGGATATACCAAGTGGCAAAGACCATGTGCTACATTGGTCATATCGATGGATAATTAGATTGTACAGTAAATGTACTCTACAGAATTGAAGTCTATCGAATACAAGGACTCTCTACCTCTCATGTACTAGATGTCATAAGAAAGATCAGTTATTGAGCGCACTGGCACCTACGAAACTTCCTTCAAAGTGCTGAATGGAGCAGGATGAACCCTATTATGGCACAGCTAACTAGTATGAGCCTCCAAGGTCAGTCAGAGGTGCCAAGAGGATTCCTATCATTTATGTAGTGTACTCACAAATGTATCTTGTATGGACGCTCCTAGGGATTTAGATAATGACATCAGAGCTGGTTTCCATGTCAGGTAAACTTGAGCAGATATTAGAGACCACAACCTAATTACCAAGCCTTTGCATCTTATTTTGTAGGCATCTCCGCAATGTCTCCAGGATGCCATGTTACTCAGCCTCATATCATTAATGGTGGAAGATGTTGGATGTTGGGCTCATGGGAAGAAACTACAAGGAAGTTTCACAGAAGATCCATAAGTCTAGAGGATGCTCTTCAACTTAGGGAACATATAGATCAGGCTGCACAGAAGATCCATGGGATGATTTCTACTCTCCAAGCTAATTTGAAGACTGAACATTTTTGGAATCTCCTGCATGGACTTCCAAGTTGGGCTCATGAGGATGAACTGCAAAGAACCTTCAGAAAAAATCCACAAATCTAGAGCCTGCTCTGCACTCACCAAGCTCAGTTGAAAAAGGTACATTTTATGGAGGTTTTACTTCACAAGTCAGTTACCTTTTTCCTCGGATTAATGGTCACTAATAAGCCTTGATGAGGAATAAAGAAGGAAATCCCCCGCTGTGATTTTTGTGCACACAGAAGAAAGAGCTGCTCTAGAAGTTTATTCCAGTCATCGATGTTTTCTGGATCTCTCTTACGAAAAGTAACTTTTCCTCCTGCAGAACGGCCCGAGAGATATTAATATTCTATGATATTTATTCATATTTATGTAATTCTATCCATTATTTCCTGTATTATATATTTGTATCGGTATTTAGATTATTACATGTTGTTTTATTTATTTATCGCTCAGTGCGGATTTATTGCCTTTTTTATGAATATTTCTTCAAATGTCAAGAAATGTCTAAATAAAATATCCCATAATAACAATGTCTGATGTTTCCTCTTCAGTTCTGCATTAATGATTTGTATGAGTGTATCCATCCGCCAGGTCACTGATCATCTTCTTCCTCTTTGCTCTCAAACTCCTCAATCACTTGAATTATCATGTAGCTACAGTAGACCTTCACTCTCGTCACTGTGGTTCTAAATTAGCCAATGATATATTGGCCCACCTTCCTGTCTATCATATTCTAAAAGGTCTTCACTAGAGATGAGCGAGTACCAAAATGCTCGGGTGCTCGGTACTGTAGTCGAGCTTTTTGTAATACTCGAGAGCTCGTTTCGAGTGACGAACCCCATTAAAGTCAATGGGCGACTCGAGTATTTTTCAGGCTGACCGATGCTCTGCATAGAGGATGATTAGTGAAACACCGGAGAACCTCATAAAGTCCTGCAAACGCCACAGAAATGGATAAGTAACAGCATGGCTGCATCTGAGGCTCCCAGGTGGCACTATAAAGCCAAATAGGGGGCAAGAACCTGGCGGTCACCCCCCTAACAATTACCTTGGGAAAGACCATCATTAGCAAGGCACACGCACTGGCACATCTTAGGAAAGCACCACACTAGCTGCAACGAAGGACAATCAGCACCTGCGGGTGACACCGCTGCCTCTACTCCTGGTTTACATGCTGGTATTGCTGTCCAACCCCCCGCACGAGCCTGCGTCCACAGCGGACACAAATTTTTCCCTGTGCAGCGCTCAGTTGTCCTCATGCCACATGCTTGCTTCATAGCCACACCACCCTCATGTCTATTTATAAGTGCATCTTGGATGAGGAGGAACCAGAGGCACACACTGCAGAGGGTTGGCAGGGCCTGGCAGCCACCATCCTTGAAAGTGTGGGCGATAGTCCACAAAGCTGATGAAAATTGATGGTAAATTGATATCCAATCATAATTCCAATCCTGTGCCACCTATGTCACAAAATTGTCAGGGGCCGCAAACAAGGGCACGAAGGGGACTCAGGTGCCAGTACTTCTACACATCTCCACAATGCAGCAAAGATTGGTGTGAAGCAGGAGGTGTCGCAAAAGTAGCCACCACAGGTATACAGTGACCCTGTAAAAGTCTCCTTAAATCAGTTACGCTTCCTGTGAACGCTTCAATCCAGTATCTCGGATAACTGAGGTAACACGAAACACGAGAGATAATACATGCCGACCAGCGCTGTTCCCCAGACCCCAAGGAGCAGGAGGAGGTGGCATAATAAGCCCGAGAAACCATCACCGAGGTAGCACCCGCAATACTCTGTGTGGGAAGCACGTGCACGAGCCCAGGGCCAGGCTCAGTCCCAGCCTCCACCTAGCTGACCCAATGTACCGTGAGCAATGGGAAATCCATGTGTCCCCAAACAATTCATTAGGTGTATCTATGAGATAGCTGAACACCGTGCTGGGAAAGCCGTCTGCATTCTGCACCCTACCCAAGTCATTTAGTTTATTTGTGCCCGATAGCTAAACATTGCAATGGGAAATCTTTGTGTATCCACAGCATAGGCGAGCCCATGAAACTCAAAGACAGTATTAAATATGAAGAAATCAGAGTGCCCACACATGGCAGAGTTTCACCCCGCCCAGGACCTCGGCCTCTGCCCACACCCTCAGCAATCGCGGGCATGAAGCGGACTTGAATGCTAGTACAGCTGTAAATGTCGCCTCCAATCTGTTATGCTTCTTTTGATTGGTCCAAACCAGTGTCTCAGATAACTATGGTAACACAAGAGCAAATACATGTTGATCAGCGCTGATCCCCTGACCCCAAGCAGGAGGGGAAGGTGGCATAAGAAGCCTGAGAAACCATGGCCGAGGTAGGACCCGCAATACTCTGTGTGGTAAGCACGTGAGCGACCCCAGGGCCAGGCTCGGTCCAAGCCTCCACCTGGTTGACCCAGTGTGCCATGATTTACATAGCAATGGGAAATCCATGTGTCCCCAAAGAATTTATTCGGTGTATTTGTACCAGATAGTTGAACACCGTGCTGGGAAACCTTTTTGCACCCACAGCATAGGCGAGCCCATGAAACATTTCTTTAGCAAGTGAATAGGCAGCCTCTTGTAACATTTCGGTAGCAAGTGTATAGGCGGACCCCAGTAACATTTCAGTAGCAAGAGTACAGTCGAACCGCTCAAACCTTTCAGTAGCAAGTGTATAGGCGGACCCCAGTAACATTTCAGCAGCAAGTGTATAGGCAGACGCCTGTAACATTTCTCTAGCAAGTGTATAGGCGTACCCATGTAACATTTCTGTAGCAAGAGTATAAGCGAACCCCTGAATCATTGGTGTAGCATGAGTATAGGCGAAGCCCGGAAAAATTAGTTGGATAACAGTATAGGCGAGGGCCAGAAAAATTGGCGTACCAAGAGTAGAAGTGTACCCCTGAAAAATTGCTGAACTCAGAGGACAGGTGAAACCCATAAAAAATTTTTATAGATACAGCTCGTTCTTGCTTCATTTGTAACAGAGCCTGGAGACAGCCTCCGAAACAATTGGTTTAAGTTAAACTTTTAAAACTTTTAAACAGAGACTTTTGGGCCACAGAAAAATTAGCAGTTCAGCGTGATAACATGCTGTTTTAGGAGGGTAGTAGGAGGAGGAGTAACAATATCTGAGAGGGATAGACGTAGATAATTCTGCCCTTTTTTGGGGTGATAGAGGATGCAATTTTTCTCCTGTTGCAGCGAAAAGAATCTCTAGGATCCACTGCTTTCCACCAGTGGAGAAGAGAAGTCTGGGGAAATCCAGCCTTTGTTCATCTTTATGAGGGTAAGCATGTCAGCACTGTCAGTTTACAGGTGGGTACGCTTATCCGTGATGATCCCCCCAGCAGCACTAAACACCCTCTCTGACAAGACGCTAGCGGTAGGGCAGGCCAGCACCTCCAGGGCGTACAGCAAAAGTTCATGCCACGTGTCCAGCTTTGACACCCAACAGTTTTATGGAGCCGAGGCATCACGGAGGATGGTGGTACGGTTGGCTATGTACTCCCTCACCATCTTTTTACAGTGCTCCCTCCGACTCGGTCTTGACTGGGGAGTGGTGACACAGTCTTGCTGGGGAGCCAGAAAGCTGTCAAAGGCCTTAGAGAGTGTTCCCCTGCCTGCACTGAACATGCTGCCTGATCCCCGCACTTCCCTGCTAGTTGGCCCTCTGAGCTGCGTCTTCTACTGCTAGCACTGTCAGATGGGAACTTTAGCATTAGTTTTTCCACCAGGGCCTTGTGGGATTGCATCACTCTCTTTCCCCTTTTCCTCTTCGGAAATGAGAGTGGAAAGGTTCTCCTTATACCATGGGTCTAGAAGGGTGTACACCCAGCAATTCGTGTTGGCCAGAATGCGTCTAACACGCAGGTCAAGGGAAGGGCAGCCTAACATGAAGTTAGCCATGTGTGCCAGAGTCCCAGTACGCAACACATCACTGTCCTCACTAGGAGGATGAACCTCCTGCTCTTCAGCCCATACACGCTGAACAGATGAGAGGGAAGCAGCATGGGTACCCTGTGCATTGTGGCCAGCAGTCTCTTCCCCTGCTCCTCCTCCAAAACACACGTGTGTGAGGCTGCCAAGCTGCAGAGCCACCACCAGGTTACGGCCGTTGTCACACATGACCATGCCCGGTTGGAGGTTCAGCGGTGAAAGGCAGAGGTCGGTATGCTCTGTCAGACCCTGTAACAGCTCAGGGGACGTGTGCCTCTTGTCACCTAAGCTGATTAGTTTCAAAACGGGTTGCTGACGCTTGCCCACCGCTGTGCTGCCGCACTGCGCGCTACTGAATACTGGCAACGTGCTCACACTTCTTAATTGAGAGAGGATGTGGCGGAGGAGGAGGGGGGGGGGGTTGGAGGAGGTGGCATAATATGCCGCAGATACCAGCACCGAGGTAGGACCCTTTATTCTGGCTGTGGGTAGGATGTGAGCGGTCCCAGGATCTGACTCAGTCCCAGCCTCCACCAAGTTCACCCAATGTGCCGTCAGAAAGATATAGTGTCCCTGCTCGCCAGTACTTGTCCACATGTCCGTCGTTAAGTGGACCTTCCCAGTAACTGTGCTGGTGAGGGCACGGTTAATGTTGCAGGGATGTGCTGCTGTAGAGCAGGGACGGCACACTGGGAAAAATAGTGGCGACTATGGACCAAGTAGCGTGGGACCGCCGCCGCTATCATGGTTTTTGAAAACCTCCGTTTCCACAAGCCTGTACGGCAGCATCTCCAGGCTGATTAATTTGTCATTGTGCACATTTAAAGCGTGTGCATGCGGGTGGGTGGCGGCGTATTTCTGCTTTTGCTCCAACGCTTGTGTTAGCTACAGCTAAATGCTGCGCTGAGAGACATTGCTAGAGGCCGTGGAGGGCCGTGCAGGTGAGGGTGTGGGTGCATCCTGGGAGAGGGATTGGATCTGTGTGCCAGGTTGTGGCACAGGTGAAGAGGCAGTGGTGTGACCCGGAGGCGGAGTGTAGCCTTCGTCCCACCTTGTGGGGTGCTTGGCCATCATATGCTTGCGCATGCTGGTGGTGGTGAGGCTGGTAGTGGTGGTTACCCGGCTGATCTTGGTGCGGCACAGGTTGCACACCACCGTTCGTCGGTCGTCTGCGCTCTCACTAAAAAACATCCACACCTTTGAACACCTAGCCCTCTGCACGGAGGCTTGCCATGAGGGGATGCTGTGGGAAACAGTTGGGGGCTTTTTCGCTCTGGCCCTGCCTCTCCCCCGGGCCACCCCACTGCCTCTTCCAACCTGTCCTGCTGCTGCACTTGCCTCTCCCTCTGAAGCCCTGTCCTCAGTAGGCTTAGCAAACCAGGTGGGGTCACTCACCTCATCGTCCAGCTGCTCTTCCTCTGAATCCTCTGTGCGCTCCTCCCTCGGACATACTGCCCTTACTACTATCTAACTGACAGACAACTGAGTCTCATTATCCTCATCCACAAAAAGCTCTTAAGACAGTTGCTGGAAGTCCCCAGCCTCATCACCTGGACTCCGGGAACTTTCCAAAGGTTGGGCATCGGTCACAACAAACTCCTCAGGTGAGAGAGGAACCATTTTTTCCCACTCAGGGCAGGGACCCAAGAGCAGTTCCTGGGAGTCTGCCTGCTCAAAATCTGTCATTTTCCTGGAGTGACGAGGCTGGGAGACAGGAGGAGCAGCTAGAGGATTCAGAATTGCTGTCCCTAGGCCAGGAGTAGTGGACTGTGTAGAAGACTGGGGGTTCGACACATTGCTGGACGCATTATCTGCGATCCACGACAGGACCTGCTTGCACTGCTCTGCTTGTAATGAAGGTCTACCACGTGGACCCGTAAATTGTAATATGAAGCTAGAAACGTGCCTCTCTTCTAATCCTGCAGCAGCCGGCTGTGATTCATTCTTCCCAGGACCTCGGCCTGTGCCCACACCCTCACTTGGACGCCTGTGTCCACGTCCACGTCCTCGACCCTTACCCCTACTCCTCATCATGTTGGATTAAGGATAGAGCAGGGCCCAAATAAATTACCCCACTGTACAGCACTGAGAACTGGGGCTAATTCACCGCACACAGAGATTTGTAGATAGCGGAGGCTGTGTGGAGTGGCAAAAAGCTATAAAGCCAGTGGATAGTGCTGGTAACTGTGGCTACTTCACCCAACACAGAGAATAGTATCTGTGAAATGCTGTTCTGCAGTGGGCCAGGAAATATTTGCGTACTATTTAGCGATGAGAGTGAGCCCTCTGCCTAAGGCACTGCACACATAGAACGGTATAGCTGCAATGAGCTGCAATGGCCCAGGAAATATTAGAGTACTGTTTAGCGTTGAGACCTCTGCCTAATGCACTGCAGACACAGAACAGTATAGGTGTAATGGCCTGCAAAGGCCTAGATGCTTAAAAAAAATATGTTGCACTACTGCTCCCAGCCAGCCACAACAGTAATGCACACAATGAGTAGTAGCCCTAAGGTCCTTGAAGAGAAGATCCTACTCTAACACATTCCCTGCAGGCTATCAGTATATGCAGTCACTCCTCCCCAATCTGGGTTGGGTTGAGTGGGTGACTGCATATTAGCCTGCCAGGAACAAGCTGCTCCTCCACATTATTGTCTGGCTGACTGCATATCTCCAGGGCTTGCGCCCATTGCGCCTGCCCTACGGCGATTGTGCCGGTGGCGATTGTGCCTGCCTTATGGCGATCGTGCCTATGGCGACCGTGTCTGCTTTGCAGACCTTCAGGTATTGTATTTTTGGCTTTTTCTGTGGATAAAATCTAACACATTCCCTATATCAGCAGCAGCACTTACCCTAACCTCTGCCAGCATGCATCTGAGGTGAGCCGCGGGCGGGACCAGTTTAAGTACTCGGCGGTCACCTGATCGGCCCAGCCACTCACTACTGTGGGAGGGAGAGGGCTGGCACGTCACAGCAGGAAGTGGTAATGCCTTCCCCGCGTGTTTATTGGCTAGAAAATGGCGCTTAACATGGGGTTAATTGGCTTCTGCCTCTTGAGGCTTTTTGCCTTCCCCTGTATCAACAAGGGGGTTGAAACAGGCTGAACTAGATGGACATTGCCTTCAGTCAGCCTAACCTACTATGTTACTATGTTACAATAGACCTTCACTCTCGTCACTGTGGTTCTAAATGATATAACGGCCCACCTTCCTGTCTATCATATTCTAAAAAGTCTTCACAGACAGAATTCTCAGTGATTTCAGTCTTTTTGTTGCTTGTGTTCTTTATTTTCCTGGAGACAATTCTGATCTTTGCTTTAATGCTTTTGAAGATCATTCTGCAGTTTCCATAGGATCTTTGGTGTAGTACTATGGATCCTATAGAGACCTTGCCCAATCAGTTCAGGGCCTTGGTGATTGAGGTTGCTGAAATTAAGCGGCAGCAACTGGTGCAGTCAAGCTCAGTGAAAGAGCCAAAGCTGGACTCGCCATAACCATTCTCGGGGACAGACGGAGGTTTGTTTCTATTGGGGTATCCTGCAGACTGTATTGTAGATTGTGCCCCATCTCTTCATGTAATGAGAGTCAGAGAGCGGGGATCGTGATTAGAGATCTTAGGAAGACCTGCAGGCTTGGGGTTTTTCTTTTTCCTCATGTCCGAGGTTTTGTCATCTGTGGATAGTTTTTTTTCTGCTCTCGGACTGATTTACGATGACCGGGACAGGGTGTCATTGGCAGAGGGGAAGATCAGGGCTTTGCGTCAGAGCAGATCTGCCATTGAGGAGTTTTGTGCAAACTTTTGGCGTTGGGCGACCGACATACAATGGAACGATCCAGTTTAATTTTGGCCTTAACAATTAAATAAACGATCTGATCATTTCACAACCGGTGCCTTGATATTTGGATGATGCCATGGCATTGGCCATCCGCATCGGGCGGCGTGTGAGAGAACAACACGGGGAACAAGAACCTGAGTTCTCTAGGGAATCGGCAAATGCAGAGGAACCCATGCAGTTAGGTTCTGTGTCTCAGCGGTCTGGGAGAGGGGCAGGTTCCGATTTCAGAAATATTGTTTTCTGTGTGACCAAACAGGGCACTTATTCTAGACTTGTCCACGTCGCAGATCTCGGTCAGAGTGCATGGAGATCTTCATTTTGAGATCAGTTGCATTATAAGCTCCCACCATGTGAGGAACACACTACAAAATATTGTTCATTGGCAGAAATACGGGCCATAGAAAGGAACCCGGGCATACATGTCAGTGCAGACCGTCTCATAAAAAACTATCATTAGCATAACCCCTATGTTGTTTTTTTCCTTTGTCATTTGCTAGGGTTAGCATGTGGCACAGGCACGAGGGTGGATGCGTCCTTATCGGGGTGGGTCATCCACTAGTAGGTAGGGGTTGTCACCCTCTAGTTCCCCTTAGGAAAGGTTTTCCTCCTATGTTTATGTTGCCTTGTATCTGGTGGTGTGAACACTGCCAGAGACTTTATATTGTGGTTTGCAGTTATTGCATGAAGCTGATGTGACAGTCTGAGGGCCTTATTATAGGCCAAGGGTGGAACCAATTATAGCGCCTCAGGTGGCAAGACTGTGCATCTAATCACCACAACTGTAACCATTTGTTAAATCTGCTTAAGCTTTAACTGCATGCAGAATTCTGCAGCAAAACGACAACTTCTTTTATGTGCTTGATATTTTTTACATAGAGTCTATAATGGAAAGGATGAGATTATCGGACATATTTTGTGTGTTTCCTGACTTTTGGCTCAGCCTGCAGATCTGTAAATCAGAATCCTCTCAGTATACAATCTTCCTCCTTACATGCTCATTCTGCAGCTCCTTGATCACCGTCATGTCATCAGAAGATACGGATTTATATCTGGACATCCGGCAGGGTCTCCTGAGTGGATTTGCGGTCACTGCCAGAAGTAGAATACTGAAGACCACCAGTCTGATGTCCATGGCCGGAGTATCGGTGCCGATCTGGAGACTTTCTTCTCTTCCTGTGAACCTGTGTATAAGACATTATTATATATAAGATGATTATTGTACATAAATCCATCCTGTGAATGTCTGCAGCTCTGATATTCTGTATATACACCCAGCAGAAGATGCTCACCTGCACAATTGTCTTCTATCCCTTTTCTGCTGATCTCAACTCCATCTTAAAGGGGTTGTCCCGCGGCAGCAAGTGGGTCTATACACTTCTGTATGGCCATAATAATGCACTTTGTAATGTACATTGTGCATTAATTATGAGCCATACAGAAGTTATAAAAAGTTTTATACTTACCTGCTCCGTTGCTGGCGTCCTCGTTCCCATGGAGCCGACTAATTTTCGCCCTCCGATGGCCAAATTATCCGCGCTTGCGCAGTCCGGGTCTTCTGCAGTCTTCTATGGGGCCGCTCGTGTAGAATGCCGGCTCCGTGTAGCTCCGCCCCGTCACGTGCCGATTCCAGCCAATCAGGAGGCTGGAATCTGCAATGGACCGCACAGAAGCCCTGCGGTCCACGGAGACAGAGGATCCCGGCGGCCATCTTCAGCAGGTAAGTATGAAGACGCCGGACCGCCGGGATTCAGGTAAGCGCTGTGCGGGTTGTTTTTTTAACCCCTGCATCGGGGTTGTCTCGCGCCGAACGGGGGGGGGGGGGGGGGTTAAAAAAAAAAAAACCGTTTCGGCGCGGGACAACCCCTTTAAGTCTTCCCATGTTTCTCCTTTTATATTTTAGTCTCCAGGAGAGAAATTCCTTCATTTCCGCGATGTGGAGGAATCCTCTCTATACATTTACAATTGAAGTAATTGCAGACAAGTGACAGCAGCCGTAGGAAGTCCTTATAACTTTCAGTTTTCTTACTGTACAGGTGAGACGGTAATGTCAGGTAACAAGGGTGAGGCTCCTCCCACTTACCTGACATCACACCTGTATAGTAAGGAAACTGATAGTTGTAAGGACTTCCTTCCTACGGCTGCTATCACTTGTCTGCAATTACTTCAGTTCTAAACGTAGGGAGTAGAAACCTCCAAATCACGAAAATGATGGAATTTTTCTCCTGGAGACTAAAATATAAAAGGAGAAATATGGGGAGACTTAAAACAAAGTTGAGATCAGCAGAGGAGAGATCTCCAGATCGGCAGCGATACTCCGGCCATGGACATCAGACTGGTGGGCTTCAGTATTCTACTTCTGGCAGTGACCGCAAATCCACTCAGGAGACCCTGCCGGATGTCCAGATATAAATCAGTATCTTCTGATGACATGACGGTGATCAAGGAGCTGCAGAATGAGCATGTAAGGAGGAAGACTGTATACTGGGAGGATTCTGATTTACAGATCTGCAGGTTGAGCCAAAAGTCAGGAAACACAAACAGTGTACAAGACATTATGTGTTATATCATTAATATTAGGATGGTGGAAGGGCAAAATAACCATCATTATATGTGCAGTCATTGGTTACAATCCATGATGACATGAGGCCCTCAGAGCGGTTCTAAATCTCTGATCAGCCGGTAACAGTAGACATTGATAGTCAGACTCTACTTGAAGGATTGGCGAATGAAGTTATTAATTTTGAATGCATAAAAACTGTTTAATCCACATCAGATAAAGCTTCTCTAACCGTCCACAGGAGAAGAACATGTCCACCGATGCCATTAAATGCTACAGAAGGATGATGAGACACAAGCCGTCTGTATGTGATCTAACGGTAAGTACATAGTGGTCGGTCTTCTCTTACCAACAACCTTTATACAACAACATGAACCCCTCCTCACCCTCATTGTTCCTCTAACAGCCCGGCGATCGTCTCATCTTCACCTTGAAAAGAGTGTCAGTAACAGTTGATGTTCTGGAAAACATGTCCACATCTGGGGCTGCTGATCCTGGATCCCAGTCACTCAGGATCTTCCTTCAGTTGAGAGATGATCTCATGATCTGTGTAAGTAACTTTGCTCCTTATGCCCAAGTTTTACACGTTACACTCTTCTCATTTCCACTTATGTCCAATTTTTACATGTTACACTCTTAGATGGTAGGTATGAAACCTACTTACCCATCACTTGTCACCATCTTCTTCTTCTAACAGAAAGTGTCCCCGGGATTCAATACGATTCCCTCTAAGCAGCTGAAGCCATGGCTGCACCATCTCCAGCATTTTATGGACGAGGTAAGTGTCCTACATGAGAAATGTGAAGGTTCTCTTCACTGTTGTTTAAATAATTAAACATATAACTGAGTCATTCTGGAAATTTAACTTCTCAGACACAATTTACAAAGAGTTGGAGACCAAATATTTCAGGGTGAAGGTAGCAGGGATCACTGGAGTCCTAAATAGACTTCTGAAACCTTGGTAAAGGAATATGGAGGTATAACAAGTGCCAAAGACCATGTGAAAAGTGGTCATAACGATGGATAATTAGCTCTACAGAATTAAAGTGTATTGAATACAAGGACTCTCTACTTCTCATGTACTCGATGTCATAGGACAGATCAGTTATTGAGCGCTCTGGCACCTACGAAACTTTCTTCAAAGTGCTGAATGGAGCAGGATGAACCCTATTATGGCACAGCTAACTAGTATGAGCCTCCACAGTCAGTCAGAGGTGCCAAGAGGATCCCTATAATTTATGTAGAATACGCAGACATCTGCATCTTGTATGGACGCTCCTAAGGATTTAGATAATGACATCAGAGCTGGTTTCCATGTCAGGTAAACTTGAGTAGATATCAGAGACTGCAACTTAATTTCCAAGCCTTTTGCATCTTATTTTGTAGGCATCTCCACAGTGTCTTCAGGATGCCGTGTTACTCAGCCTCATCTCATTAGTGGTAGAAGATGTTGGATGTTGGGCTCATGGGAAGAAACTACAAGGAAGTTTTACAGAAGATCCATAAGTCTAGAGGATGCTCTTCCACTTTGGGAACATATAGATCAGGCTGCAAAGAACCTTCATAAATAATCCACAAATCTAGAGCCTGCTCTGCACTCACCAAGCTCAGTTGAAGAAGGTACATTTTATGGAGGTTTTACTTCACAAGTCAGTTACCTTCTTCCTCGGATTATTGGTCACTAATAAGCCTTGATAAGGAATAAAGAAGGAAATCCCCCGCTGTGATTTTTGTGCACACAGAAGAAAGAGCTGCTCTAGAAGTTTATTCCAGTCATCAGTTTTCTGGATCTCTTTGAAAACTCACGAAAAGTAACTTTTCCTCTGCAGAACGGCCCGAGAGATATTAATATTCTATGATATTTATTCATATTTATGTATTTCTATCCATTATTTCCTGTATTATATATTTGTATCGGTATTTAGATTATTACATGTTGTTTTATTTATTTATCGCTCAGTGCGGATTTATTGCCTTTTTTATGAATATTTCTTCAAATGTCAAGAAATGTCTAAATAAAATATCCCATAATAACAATGTCTGATGTTTCCTCTTCACTTCTGCATTAATGATTTGTATGATTGTATCCATCCGCCAGGTCACTGATCATCGTCTTCCTCTTTTCTCTCAGACTCCTCAATCACTTGAATTATCTTGTAACTACAGTAGACCTTCACTCTCGTCACTGTGGTTCTAACTTAGCCAATGATATATTGGCCCTCCTTCCTGTCTATCATATTCTAAAAGGTCTTCACTAGAGATGAGCGAGTACCAAAATGCTCGGGTGCTCGATACTGGAGTTGAGCTTTTCGTAATACTTGAGAGCTCGTTTCGAGTGACGAAACCCATTAAAGTCAATGGGCGACTCGAGTATTTTTCAGGCTGACTGTTGCTCTGTATAGCGGATGATTTGTGAAACACCGGAAAACCTCATAAAGTCAGGGAAACACCACAGAAACGGATAAGGAACAGCAGGGGCAGCATGCATGGCTGCATCTAAGGCTCCCAGGTGGCACTATAAGGCCAAATAGGGGGCAAGAACCTGGCAGTCACTCCCCTAACAATTACCTTGGGACAGACCATCATTAACAAGGCACACGCACTGGCACATCTTAGGTAAGCATCCCACTAGCTGCAACGAAGGACAATCAGCACCTGCGGGTGACACCGCTGCCTCTTCTCCTGGGTTACAAGCTGGCATTACTGTCCAACCTCCCACACGACCCCGCGTCCACAGCGCACACAAAAGTTTCCCTGCGCAGCGTTCAGTTGGCCTCATGCCACACGCTCGCTTCATAGCCACACCACCCTCATGTCTATTTATAAGTGCATCTTGGATGAGGAGGATCCGGAGACACACACTGCAGAGGGTTGGCAGGGCCTGGCAGCCACCATCCTTGAAAGTGTGGGTGATAGCCCACAATGCTGATGAGAATTGATAGTAAATTGATATCCGATCATAATTCCAATCCCGTGCCACCTACGTCACAAAATTGTCAGGAGCCGCAAACGTGGGCATGCAGGGGACTCAGATGCCAGTACTTCTACACATTTCCACAATGCAGCAAAGATTGGTTTGAAGCAGGAAGTGTCGCAAAAGTAGCCACCACAGGTATACAGTGAAAGTCTCCTTAAATCAGTTACGCTTCCTGTGAACACTGCAATCCAGTATCTTGGATAACTGTGGTAACACGAAACATGAGATATAATACATGCCGACCAGTGCTGTTCCCCAGACCCCAAGGAGCAGGAGGAGGTGGCATAATAAGCCCGAGAAACCGTGACCGAGGTAGGACCCGCAATACTCTGTGAGCGGGCCCAGGGCCAGACTCAGTCCCAGCCTCAACCTAGCTGACCCAATGTGCCGTGAGTTACATAGCAATGGGAAATTCATGTGTCCCCAAACAATTCATTAGGTGTATCTGTCAGATAGCTGAACACCACGCTGGGAAAGCCATCTGCCCTCTGCGCCCTACCCAAGTCATTCAGTTTATTTGTGCCCGATAGCTAAAACATTGCAATGGTAAATCTTTGTGCACCCACAGCATAGGCGGACCCCTGCAACCCAGGGACAGTACAAAATATGAAGCAATCAGAGTGCCCACACATGGCAGAGTTTCACCCCACTCAGGACCTCGGCCTCTGCCCACGCCCTCAGCAATCACTGGCATGAAGTGGACTTGGATGCTAGTACACCTGTGAACGCTCCTTTAATCTGTTATGCTTCTTTTGATTGGTCTAAACCAGTGTCTCAGATAACTATGGTAACACGAGAGCAAATACATGTTGACCAGCGCTGATCCCCTGACCCCAAGCAGGAGGGGGAGGTGGCATAAGAAGCCTGAGAAACCATGGCCGAGGTAGGACCCACAATACTCTGTGTGGGAAGCACGTGAGCGAACACAGGGCCAGGCTCAGTCCCAGCCTCCACCTGGTTGACCCAATCTGCCGTGATTTATATTGCAATGGGAAATCCATGTGTCCCCAAACAATTTATTCGGTGTAGTTGTGTATTTGTGCCAGATAGCTGAACACTGCGCTGGGAAACCTTTGTGCACCCACAGCATAGGCGAGCCCATGAAACCCAAAGACAGTATTACACATGAAGAAATGAGAGTGCCCAAACATGGCAGAGTTTCAACCGGCCAAGGACCTCGGCCTCGGCCCACACTTCTGCCCAAATCATTCAGTGTATTTTTGCCAGATAGCTGAACACCGCTATGGGAAACCTTTGTGCACCCACAGCATAGGCAAGCCCATGAAGCATTTCATTAGCAAGTGTATAGGCAGCCTCCTGTAACATTTCGGTAGCAAGTGTATAGGCGGACCCCAGTAACATTTCAGTAGCAAGAGTACAGTCAAACCCCTCAAACCTTTCAGTAACAAGTGTATAGGCAGACCCCAGTAACATTTCAGCAGCAAGTGTATAGTCAGACCCCTGTAACATTTCTGTAGCAAGAGTATAAGCGAACCCCTGAAACATTGGTGTACCAAGAGTATAGGCGAATCCCGGAAAAATTAGTTGGATAACAGTATAGGCGAGGGCCAGAAAAATTGGCGTACCAAGAGTACAAGTGCACCCCTGAAGAATTGCTGAACCCCGAGGGCAGGTAAAACCACTAAAAAATTTTTATAGATACAGCTCGTTCTTGCTTCATTTGTAACAGAGCCTGGAGACAGCGCTCTGAAAAAAATTGGTTTAAGTTAAACTTTTCAAATTCTTAAAAATTGTAAAACTTTTAAACAGAGCCTTTTGGGCCACAGAAAAATTAGCAGTTCAGCATGATGACATGCTGTTTTAGGAGGAGAGTAGAAGAAGGAGGAGTAATAATATCTGAGAGGGATAGAAGTAGCTAATTCTCCCCTTTTTTGGGGTGATAGAGTATGCAATATTTCTCCTGCTGCAGCGAAAAGAATCTTTAGGATCCACTGCTTTCCACCAGTGGAGAAGAGAAGTCTTGGGAAATCCAGCCTTTGTTCATCTTTATGAGGGTAAGCATGTCGGCGCTGTCAGTTGACAGGTGGGTACGCCTATCTGTGATGATCCCCCAGCAGCACTAAACACCCTCTCTGACAAGACTCTAGCGGTAGGGCAGGCCAGCACCTCCAGGGCGTACAGCAACAGTTCATGCCACGTGTCCAGCTTTGACACTCAACAGTTTTATGGAGCAGAGGCATCATGGAGGATGGTGGTACGGTTGGCTACGTACTCCCTCACCATCTTCTTACAGTGCTCCCTCCGACTCAGTCTTGACTGGGAAGTGGTGACCCAGTCTTGCTGGGGAGCCATAAAACTGGCAAAGGCCTTGGTGAGTGTTCCCCTGCCTGCGCTGGACATGCTGCCTGATCCCCTCACTTCCCTACTAGTTGGCCCTCTGAACTGCGTCTTCTACTGCTAGGATGGGAACTTTAGCATCAGTTTTCCACCAGGGCCTTGTGGGATTGCATCACTCTCTTTCCCCTTTTCCTCTTCGGGAATGAGAGTGGAAAGGTTCTCCTTACACCATAGGTCTAGAAGAGTGTACACTCAGTAATACGTGTTGGCCACAATGCGTCTAATGTGCAGGTCATGGGAAACGCAGCCTAACATGAAGTTAGCCATGTATGCCAGAGTCCCAGTACGCAACACATCGCTGTACTCACTAGGAGGATGCTCCTCCTGCTCTTTAGCCCATACACGCTGAACAGATGAGAGGGAAGCAGCATGGGTACCCTGTGCAGTGTGGCCAGCAGTCTCTTCCCCCTCCTCCTCCTCCTCCTCCAAAACACACATGTGTGAGGCTGCCAAGCTGCAGAGCCGCCACCAGGTTACGTCCGTTGTCACACACGACCATGCCTGGTTGGAGGCTCAGCGGCGAAAGGCAGAGGTCGGTATGCTCTGTCAGACCCTGTAACAGCTCAGGGGACGTGTGCCTCTTGTCACCTAAGCTGATTAGTTTCAGCACGGCCTTGCCCACCGCTGTGCTGCTGCACTGCGCGCTACTGACTTCTGGCAACGTGCTTACACTTCTTAATTGAGAGATGGAGGTGGCGGAGGAGGTGGCATAATACGCCGCAGATACCAGCACCAAGGTAGGACCCTCTATTCTGGGTGTGGGTAGGACGTGGGCAGTCCCAGACTCTGACTCAGTCCCAGCCTCCACCAAGTTCACACAATGTGCCGTCAGAGAGATATAGTGTCCCTGTCTGCCAGTACTTGTCCACGTGTCCATTGTTAAGTGGACCTTCCCAGTAACTGTGTTGATGAGGGCACGGTTAATGTTGCGGGGATGTGCTAGTGTGGTGCAGGGACGGCACACTGGGAAAAATAGTGGCAACTGGGGACCGAGTAGCGCGGGACCACCGCCACCATCCTGTTTTTGAAAACCTCAATTTCCACAAGCCTGTACGGCAGCATCCTCAGGCTGATTAATTTGTCAATGTGCACGTTTAAAGCTTGTGCATGTGGGTGGGTGGCGGCGTATTTCTGCTTTCGCTCCAATGCTTGTGTTAGCTACAGCTAAATGCTGCGCTGAGAGACATTGCAAGAGGCTGTGGAGGACCGTGGAGGTGAGGGTGCGTCCTGGGAGGGGGATTGGGTCTGTGTGCCTGGTTGTGGCACAAGGGAAGAGGCAGTGGTGTGACCTGGAGGCAGTGGTGTGACCCGGAGGCAGTGTGTGGCCTTCGTCCCACCTTGTGGGGTGCTTGGCCATCACATGCCTGTGCATGCTGGTGGTGGTGAGGCTAGTAGTGGTGGCTCCCCAGCTGATCTTGGTTCGGCACAGGTTGCACACCACTGTTCGTGGGTCGTCCGCGCTCTCACTAAAAAACATCCACACCTATGAACACCTAGACTTCTGCACGGAGGCTTGCTGCGAGGGGGTGCTGTGGGAAACAGTTGGGGGATTCTTTGCTCTCGGCATGCCTCTCCCCTGGGCCACCCCACTGCCTCTTCCAACCTGTCCTGTTGCTGCACTTGCCTCCCCCTCTGAAGCCCTGCTTTCAGTAGGCTTAGCAAACCTGGTGAGGTCAGTGACCTCATCGTCCAGCTGCTCTTCCTCCGAATCCTCTGTGCGCTTCTCCCTCGGACTTACTGCCCTTACTACTACCTTACTGACAGACAACTGAGTCTCATTATCCTCATCCACAAAAAGCTCTTGAGACAGTTGCCGAAAGTCCCCAGCCTCATCACCCGGACTCCGGAAACTTTCCAAAGGTTGGGCATCGGTAAGGACAAACTCCTCAGGTGAAAGAGGAACCATTTTTTTCCCACTCAGGGCAGGGACCCGAGAACAGTTCCTGGGAGTCTGCCTGCTCAGAATCTGTCATTTTCATGGAGTGAGGAGGCTGGGAGGAAGGAGGAGCAGCCAGAGGATTCAGAGTTCAGTCCCTAGTCCGGGAGTAGTGGACTGCATAGAATACTGGGTGGTCGATACATTGCTGGATGGATTTTCTGCCATCCACGACAGGACCTGCTCACACTGCTCTGTTTGTAATAAAGGTCTACCTCGCGGACCCATAAATTGAGATATGAAGCTGGGGAGCCCAGAAACTTGGCTCTCTCCTAATCCCACAGCAGCCGGCTGTGATTCATTTTTCCCAGGACCTCGGCCTGTGCCCACACCCTCACTTGGACGCCCGCGTCCACGTCCTCGACCCTTACCCCTACTCCTCATCATGGCGAAATAAGGATAGAGCAGGGCCCAAATAAATTACCCCACTGTACAGCACTGAGAACTGGGGCTTAATTCACCGCACACAGAGACTTGTAGATAGCGGAGGCTCAATGCTGTGACCAGAAAAAGTTAAACTGCTGTCTTGCGCTGATACCGAGGGGTAATTTACCGCTCGCAGAGACTTGTAGATTATAGAGGCTGTATGGAGTGGGAGAAGACTGTAAAGCCAGTGGATAGTGCTGGTAACTGTGGCAACTTCACCCAACACAGAGAATGGTATCTGTGAAAGGCTGTTCTGCAGTTGCCCAGGAAATATTTGCATACTATTTAGCGATGAGAGTGAGACCTCTGCCTAAGGCACTGCACACATAGGATGGTATAGCTGCAATGATCTGCAATGACCCAGGAAATATTACAGTACTGTTTAGCGTTGAGACCTCTGCCTAATGCACTGCAGACACAGAACAGTATAGGTGTAATGGCCTGCAAAGGCCTAGATGCTTAAAAAAATATATATGTTGCACTACTGCTCCCAGCCAGCCACAACAGTAATGCACACAATGAGGAGTAGTCCTAAGAAGGACTGTTGGGGTTCCTGACGACAGGATCCTACACTAACACTTTCCCTATATCAGCAGCAGCACTTTCCTAATCTCTGCCAGCATGCGTCTGAGGCGAGCCGCGGGCGGGACGGCTTTAAGTACTCTGCAGTCAGTTGATCTCGCCAGCCACTCACTACAGGGGGGTGGGATAGGGCTGGAACGTCACAGGAGGAAGTGGTAATGCCTTCCCTGCATGTCTATTGGCCAGAAAATGGCGCAAAACTTTCAGGGAAGGAAATGGAATTGACTCGAGTACCGCGTGGTGTTCGTCTCGAGTAATGAGCATCTCGGGTACCCTAATACTCGAACAAGCATCAAGCTCGGACCAGTGCGCTCGCTCACAGACAGAATTCTCAGTGATTTCAGTCTTTTTGTTGCTTGTTCTCTTTATTTTCCTGGAGACAATTCTGATCTTTGCTTTAATGCTTTTGAAGCTCATTCTGCAGTTTCCATAGGATCTTTGGTGTAGTACGATGGATCCTATAGAGACCTTGCCCAATCAGTTCAGGGCCTTGGTGATTGAGGTTGCTGAAATTAAGCAGCAGCAACTGGTGCAGTCAAGCTCAGTGAAAGAACCAAAGCTGGACTCGCCATAACCATTCTCGGGGACAGACGGAGGTTTGTTTCTATTGGGGTATCCTGCAGACTGTATTCTAGATTGTGCCCCATCTCTTCATGTAATGAGAGTCAGAGAGCGGGGATCGTGATTAGAGATCTTAGGAAGACCTGCAGGCTTGGGGTTTTTCTTTTTCCTCATGTCCGAGGTTTTGTCATCTGTGGATAGTTTTTTTTCTGCTCTCGGACTGATTTACGATGACCGGGACAGGGTGTCATTGGCAGAGGGGAAGATCAGGGCTTTGCGTCAGAGCAGATCTTCCATTAAGTAATTTTGTGCGAAATTTTGGTGCTGGGCGACCGACATACAATGGAACGATCTAGTTATATTTTGGCCTTAACAATAAAATAAACGATCTGATAATCTCACAACCGACGCCTTGATATTTGGATGATGCCATGGCATTGGCCATCCGCATCGGGCGGCTTGTGAGAGAAAGACACGGGGAACAAGCACCTGGGTTCTCTAGGGAATCGGCAAACGTAGAGGAACCCATGCAGTTAGGTTCTGTGTCCGAGCGGTCTGGGAGAGGGGCAGGTTCCGATTTCAGAGACATTGCTTTCTGTGCGACCAAACAGGGCACTTAGTCTAGACTTGTCCACGTCGCAGATCTCGGTCAGAGTGCATGGAGATCTTCATTTTGAGATTAGTTGCATTATAAGCTCCCACCATGTGAGGAACACACTACAAAGTATTGTTCATTGGCAGAAATACCGGCCATAGAAAGGGTCCCGGGCATACATGTCAATGCAGACCGTCTCATAAAAAACTATCATTAGCATAACCCTGGTGGTCCGGAGGCCCCTTCTAGAAGCGGAGGTACTGATATGTCAGTTTGAAACTCGAATGTTCATTTAACTTCTTTGACTTTTCTTTGGTGTATTAGCTGTAAGGGAGGGTTTTAGTTCCTTCCTGACCTGACCTGAGCTCCATGCTGATCAATTTCAGTTCAGTCTCCTGATGTGGAGCGAGGACGTCACTGGATCTGGTTTCCGTGGTTCTTTCAGCGGTCCGCTCGTATCAGTTCAGAGATTCCTTACTGAGATTTATTTTTGTAGCTTTTGTGTTTCCTTTTATGTTGTTTTTTCTTTGTCATTTGCTAGGGTTAGCATGTGGCACAGGCACGAGGGTGGATGCGTCCTTATCGGGGCGGGTCATCCACTAGTAGGTAGGGGTTGTCACCCTCTAGTTCCCCTTAAAATGTAACTGCATGCAGAATTGTGCAGCAAAACCACAACTTCTTTTATGTACTTGATATTTTTGACATAGAGTCTATAATGGAAGGATGAGATTATCGGACACATTTTGTGTGTTTCCTGACTTTTGGCTCAGCCTGCAGATCTGTAAATCAGAAGCCTCTCAGTATACAATCTTCCTCCTTACATGCTCATTCTGCAGCTCCTTGATCACCGTCATGTCATCAGAAGATACGGATTTATATCTGGACATCCGGCAGGGTCTCCTGAGTGGATTTGCGGTCACTGCCAGAAGTAGAATACTGAAGACCACCAGTCTGATGTCCATGGCCGGAGTATCGGTGCCGATCTGGAGACTTTCTTCTCTTCCTGTGAACCTGTGTATAAGACATTATTACATATAAGATGATTATTGTACATAAATCCATCATGTGAATGTCTGCAGCTCTGATATTCTGTATATACACCCAGCAGAAGATGCTCACCTGCACAATTGTCTTGTGTCTCTCCTCTGCTGATCTCAACTCCATCTTAAGTCTTCCCATGTTTCTCCTTTTATATTTTAGTCTCCATTAGAGAAATTCCTTCATTTCCGCGATGTGGTGGAATCCTCTCTATACATGTAGAATTGTAGTAATTGCAGACAAGTGATAGCAGCCGTAGGATGTCCTTATAACTTTCAGTTTTCTTATTGTACAGGTGAGACGGTAATGTCAGGTAACAAGGGTGAGGCTCCTCCCACTTACCTGACATCACACCTGTATAGTAAGGAAACTGATAGTTGTAAGGACTTCCTCCGGCTGCTATCACTTGTCTGCAATTACTTCAATTCTAAACGTAGAGAGAAGAAACTTCCAAATCACGAAAATGATGGAATTTCTCTCCTGGAGACTAAAATATAAAAGGAGAAATATGGAGAGACTTAAAACAAAGTTGAGATCAGCAGAGGAGAGATCTCCAGATCGGCACCGATACTCCGGCCATGGACATCAGACTGGTGGTTTTCAGTATTCTACTTCTGGCAGTGACCGCAAATCCACTCCGGAGACCCTGCCGGATGTCCAGATATAAATCAGTATCTTCTGATGACATGACGGTGATCAAGGAGCTGCAGAATGAGCATGTAAGGAGGAAGATTGTATACTGGGAGGATTCTGATTTACAGATCTGCAGGCTGAGTCAAAAGTCAGGAAACACACAAACAGTGTACAAGACATTATGTGTTATATCATTAATATTAGGATGGTGGAAGGGCAAAATAACCATCATTATATGTGCATTCATTGGTTACCATTAGAGATGAGCGAGCGTACTGGGATAAGCGGTACTCGCTCGAGTAATTGGCTTTATCCTAGTATCGCTGTGCTCGGGGCTAAAGATTCGGGTGCCGCTGCGGCTGACAGGTGAGTCGCAGCGGGGAGCAGGGGAGAGCGGGCGGGAGAGAAGGAGAGAAAGATCTTACCTCCGTTCCTCCCCGCTCCGTGCCGGCACCCGAATCTTTAGCCCCGAGCACAACGATACTCGGATAAACCCAATTACTTGAGCGAGTACCGCTTATCCGAGTACGCTCGCTCATCTCTAGTTACCATCCATGATGACATGAGGCCCTCAGAGCGGTTCTAAACCTCTGATCAGCCGGTAACAGTAGACATTGATAGTCAGACTCTACTTGAAGGATTGGGGAATGAAGGTATTAATTTTGAATGCATAAAAACTGTTTAATCCACATCAGATAAAGCTTCTCTAACCGTCCACAGGAGAAGAACATGTCCACCGATGCCATTAAATGCTACAGAAGGATGATGAGACACAAGCCGTCTGTATGTGATCTAACGGTAAGTACATAGTGGTCGGTCTTCTCTTACCAACAACCTTTATACAACAACATGAACCCCTCCTCACCCTCATTGTTCCTCTAACAGCCCAGCGATCGTCTCATCTTCACCTTGAAAAGAGTCTCAGTAACAGTTGATGTTCTGGAAAACATGTCCACATCTGGGGCTGCTGATCCTGGATCCCAGTCACTCAGGATCTTCCTTCAGTTGAGAGATGATCTAATGATCTGTGTAAGTAACTTTGCTCCTTATGTTCAATTGTTACATGTTACACTCTTAGATGGTAGGTATGAAACCTACTTACCCATCGCTTGTCATCATCTTCTTCTAACAGAAAGTGTCCCCAGGATTCCATACGATTCCCTCTAAGCAGCTGAAGCCATGGCTGCACCATCTCCAGCATTTTATGGACGAGGTAAGTGTCCTACAAGAGAAATGTGAAGGTTCTCTTCACTGTTTTCTGAGTAATTCTGGAAATTCAACTTCTCAGACATAATTTTTAGAGAGTTGGAGACCAAATATTTCAGGGTGAAGGGAGCAGGGATCACTGGAGTGCTAGATGGACTTCAGAAACCTTGGTAAAGGAATATGGGGATATACCAAGTGCCAAAGACCATGTGCTACATTGGTCATATCGATGGATAATTAGATTGTACAGTAAATGTACTCTACAGAATTGAAGTCTATCGAATACAAGGACTCTCTACTTCTCATGTACTCGATGTCATAGGACAGATCCGTTATTGAGCGCTCTGGCACCTACGAAACTTTCTTCAAAGTGCTGAATGGAGCAGGATGAACCCTATTATGGCACAGCTAACTAGTATGAGCCTCCACGGTCAGTCAGAGGTGCCAAGAGGATCCCTATCATTTATGTAGAATACGCAGACATCTGCATCTTGTATGGACGCTCCTAAGGATTTAGATAATGACATCAGAGCTGGTTTCCATGTCAGGTAAACTTGAGTAGATATCGTGTTTCACCAAAAATAAGACACTGTTTTATATTAATTTTTGCCTCAAAGAGGCACAGTGTCTAATTGTTGGGGGGTGTCTTATAATACTTACCTAGTAGCCGGCATTCAGGTCCCTTGCGCTGGTCTCTGTCGCTGCTGCAGGCTTCCGTGTCCTCTGGTACGCTGACAGAGCAGTTCTTCCTGGTAATGGGCCTTGAATACCCCGCCTCCAGCAAGCTAATGCTCTGATTAGTTAATCGAGCCCCACGTCAGCTAATGAGAGCCTGCGCTTGATTAACCAATCACATTCATTCATTGAATAGCTGTGATTGGTTAATAGAGTGCCGACTTTCATTGGCTGACGCGATGCTCGATTAACCAATCAGAGCATTAGCTTGCTGGAGGCGGAGTATTCAAGCTCTACTATAAGGAAGAACTGCTCTGTCGGCATGCAGGAGGACAAGGAAGCCTGCAACAGTGCCATCGCCCAGCATGAGGGACCCGAACGCCAGCTGCTTGTTGAGTATTGTTTTCTTTTTTTTACATGTAGTGTATTTAGGGCTTATTTTCAGAAACGGGCTTATATTTCTTATATTTCAAGCCCTCCACCCGAAAATCAGTGTGCTTATTATCAGGGAAACATGGTATCAGAGCGCACAACTTAATTACCAAAGCCTTTGCATCTTATTTTGTAGGCATCTCCACAATGTCTCCAGGATGCCGTGTTACTCAGCCTCATCTCATTAATGGTAGAAGATGTTGGATGTTGGGCTCATGGGAAGAAACTACAATGAAGTTTCACAGAAGATCCATAAGTCTAGAGGATGCTCTTCAACTTAGGGAACATATAGATCAGGCTGCACAGAAGATCCATAGGATGATTTTTACTCTACAAACTCAGTTGAAGACTGAACATTTTTGGAATCTCCTGCATGGACTCCCAAGTTGGGCTCATGAGAATGAACTGCAAAGAACCTTCATAAATAATCCACAAATCTAGAGCCTGCTCCGCACTCACCAAGCTCAGTTGAAGAAGGTACATTTTATGGAGGTTTTACTTCACAAGTCAGTTACCTTCTTCCTCGGATTAATGGTCACTAATAAGCCTTGATAAGAAATAAAGAAGGAAATCCCCCGCTGTGATTTTTGTGCACAGAAGAAAGAGCTGCTCTAGAAGTTTATTCCGGTCATTGATGTTTTCTGGATCTCTCTTACTAAAAGTATCTTTTCCTCCTGCAGAACGGCCCGAGAGATATTAATATTCTATGATATTTATTCATATTTATGTATTTCTATCCATTATTTCCTGTATTATATATTTGTATCGGTATTTAGATTATTCCATGTTGTTTTATTTATTTATCGCTCAGTGCGGATTTATTGGTTTATTTATGAATATTTTTTTAAATGTCAAGAAATGTCTAAATAAAATATCCCATAATAACAATGTCTGATGTTTCCTCTTCACTTCTGCATTAATGATTTGTATGATTGTATCCATCCGCCAGGTCACTGATCATCGTCTTCCTCTTTTCTCTCAAACTCCTCAATCACTTGAATTATCATGTAGCTACAACGGAGGGCAATGTGCGGCTACAAACGGACTGAGATAAGCCAGGGGCTTGGGCAGAAAAATGGCAAATGAAGTTCAATATTGATTAGAGATGAGCGAGCACCAAAATGCTCGGGTGCTCGTTACTCGGGACGAAATTATCGCGATGCTCGAGGGTTCGTTTCGAGTAACGAACCCCATTGAAGTCAATGGGCGACCCGAGCATTTTTGTATTTCGCCGATGCTCGCTAAGGTTTTCATTTGTGAAAATCTGGGCAATTCAAGAAAGTGATGGGAACGACACAGAAACGGATAGGGCAGGCGAGGGGCTACATGTTGGGCTGCATCTCAAGTTCCCAGGTCCCACTATTAAGCCACAATAGCGGCAAGAGTGGCCCCCCCCCCCCCCTCCCAACAACTTTTACTTCTGAAAAGCCCTCATTAGCAATGCATACCTTAGCTAAGCACCACACTAGCTACAACAAAGCACAATCACTGCCTGCATGACACTCCGCTGCCACTTCTCCTGGGTTACATGCTGCCCAACCCCCCCCCCCCCCCCCCCGCACGACCCAGTGTCCACAGCGCACATCAAAGTGTCCCTGCGCAGCCTTCAGCTGCACTCATGCCACACCACCCTCATGTCTATTTATAAGTGCGTCTGCCATGAGGAGGAACCACAGGCACACACTGCAGAGGGTTGGCACGGCTATGCAGCGACCCTCTTTAAAAGGGGCGGGGCAATAGCCCACAATGCTGTACAGAAGCAATGAGAAATATAATCCTGTGCCACCGCCATCAGGAGCTGCACACGTGGGCATAGCAATGGGGAACCTATGTGCCACACACTATTCATTCTGTCAAGGTGTCTGCATGCCCCAGTCAGACCGCGTTTTTTTATAAATAGTCACAGGCAGGTACAACTCCGCAATGGGAATTCCGTGTGCACCCACAGCATGGGTGGCTCCCTGGAACCCACCGGCTGTACATAAATGTATCCCATTGCAGTGCCCATCACAGCTGAGGTAACGTCCGATTAAATGCAGGTGGGCTTCGGCCCACACTGCATGCCCCAGTCAGACTGGGGTTCTTTAGAAGTGGACACATGCAGTTACAACTCCCTGTGGACCGACAGCATGGGTGGGTGCCAGGAAGCCACCGGCGGTACATAAATATATCCCATTGCAGTGCCCAACACAGCTGATGTAACGTCAGCTTTTATGCAGGTGGGCAAAAAATTAATTGGATTACACTGTAGGCGAGGGCCCCCCAAAAATTGGTGTACCAACAGTACTAATGTACCTCAGAAAAATTGCCCATGCCCAACCAAGAGGGCAGGTGAAACCCATTAATCGCTTTGGTTAATGTGGCTTAATTGGTAACTAGGCCTGGAGGCAGCCTAGTTAAAATAAAAATTGGTTCAGGTGAAAGTTTCAACGCTTTAATGAGCATTGAAACGTATAAACATTGTTTACAAAAATTATATGACTGAGCCTTGTGGCCCTAAGAAAAATTGCCCGTTCAGCGTGATTACGTGAGGTTTCAGGAGGAGGAGCAGGAGGAGGAGGAGGAATATTATACACAGATTGATGAAGCAGAAATGTCCCCGTTTTGGATGGTGATAGAGAACGATGCTTCCATCCGCGGGTGCAGCCTACGTATTGTTTAGGTATCGCTGCTGTCCGCTGGTGGAGAACAGAAGTCTGGGGAAATCCAGGCTTTGCTCATCTTGATGAGTGTAAGCCTGTCGGCACTGTCGGTTGACAGGTGGGTACGCTTATCTGTGATGATTCCCCCAGCCGCACTAAACACCCTCTCTGACAAGACGCTAGCCGCAGGACAAGCAAGCACCTCCAGGGCATGCAGCGCGAGTTCAGGCCACGTGTCCAGCTTCGATACCCAGTAGTTGTAGGGGGCAGAGGCGTCACGGAGGACGGTCGTGCGATCCGCTACGTACTCCCTCACCATCCTTTTACAGTGCTCCCACTGACTCAGCCTTGACTGAGGAGCCGTGACACAGTCTTGCTGGGGAGCCAGAAAGCTGTCAAAGGCCTTAGAGAGTGTTGCCCTGCCTGTGCTGTACATGCTGCCTGATCTCTGCGCCTCCCCTGCTACCTTGCCCTCGGTACTGCGCCTTCGGCCACTAGCACTGTCGGATGGGAATTTTACCATCAGTTTGTCCGCCAGGGTCCTGTGGTATAGCATCACTCTCGAACCCCTTTCCTCTTCGGGTATGAGAGTGGAAAGGTTCTCCTTATACCGTGGGTCGAGCAGTGTGTACACCCAGTAATCCGTAGTGGCCAGAATGCGTGTAACGCGAGGGTCACGAGAAAGGCATCCTAACAGGAAGTCAGCCATGTGTGCCAGGGTACCTGTACGCAACACATGGCTGTCCTCACTAGGAAGATCACTTACAGGATCCTCCTCCTCCTCTTCAGGCCATACACGCTGAAAGGATGACGGGCAAGCAGCATGGGTACCCCCAGCAGTGGGCCAAGCTGTCTCTTCCCCCTCCTCCTCATCCTCCCCATGCTCCTCCTCCTCCTCCTCAACGCGCTGAGATATAGACAGGAGGGTGCTCTGACTATCCAGTGACATACTGTCTTCCCCCGCCTCTGTTTCCGAGCGCAAAGCGTCTGCCTTTATGCTTTGCAGGGAACTTCTCAAGAGGCATAGCAGAGGAATGGTGACGCTAATGATTGCAGCATCGCCGCTCACCATCTGGGTAGACTCCTCAAAGTTTCCAAGGACCTGGCAGATGGCTGCCAACCAGGCCCACTCTTCTGAAAGGAATTGAGGAGGCTGACTCCCACTGCGCCGCCCATGTTGGAGTTGGTATTCCACTATAGCTCTACGCTGCTCATAGAGCCTGGCCAACATGTGGAGCGTAGAGTTCCACCGTGTGGGCACGTCGCACAGCAGTCGGTGCACTGGCAGATGAAACCGATGTTGCAGGGTGCGCAGGGTGGCAGCGTCCGTGTGGGACTTGTGGAAATGTGCGCAGAGCCGGCGCACCTTTCCGAGCAGGTATGACAAGCATGGGTAGCTTTTCAGAAAGCGCTGAACCACCAAATTAAAGACGTGGGCCAGGCATGGCACGTGCGTGAGGCTGCCGAGCTGCAGAGCCGCCACCAGGTTACGGCTGTTGTCACACACGACCATGCCCGGTTGGAGGCTCAGCGGCGCAAGCCAGCGGTCGGTCTGCTCTGTCAGACCCTGCAGCAGTTCGTGGGCCGAGTGCCTCTTATCTCCTAAGCTGAGTAGTTTCAGCACGGCCTGCTGACGCTTGCCCACCGCTGTGCTGCCACGCCGCGCGACACCGACTGCTGCCGACGTGCTGCTGCTGACACATTTTGATTGCGAGACAGACGTTGCGGAGGAGGAGGAGGAGGGTGGTTTAGTGGAGGAAGCATACACCGCCGCAGATACCACCACCGAGCTGGGGCCCGCAATTCGGGGGGTGGGTAGGACGTGAGCGGTCCCAGGCTCTGACTCTGTCCCAGCCTCCACTAAATTCACCCAATGTGCCGTCAGGGAGATATAGTGGCCCTGCCCGCCTGTGCTTGTCCACGTGTCCGTTGTTAAGTGGACCTTGGCAGTAACCGCGTTGGTGAGGGCGCGTACAATGTTGCGGGAGACGTGGTCGTGCAGGGCTGGGACGGCACATCGGGAAAAGTAGTGGCGACTGGAAACTGAGTAGCGCGGGGCCGCCGCCGCCATCATACTTTTGAAAGCCTCCGTTTCCACAACCCTATACGGCAGCATCTCCAGGCTGATAAATTTGGCTATGTGCACGTTTAACGCTTGAGCGTGCGGGTGCGTGGCGGCGTACTTGCGCTTGCGCTCCAACAGTTGCGCTAGCGACGGCTGGACGGTGCGCTGCCAGACATTGGTGGATGGGGCCGAGGACAGCGGAGGTGAGGGTGTGGGTGCAGGCCAGGAGACGGTAGTGCCTGTGTCCTCAGAGGGGGGTTGGATCTCAGTGGCAGGTTGGGGCACAGGGGGAGAGGCAGCGGTGCAAACCGGAGGCGGTGAACGTCCTTCGTCCCACCTTGTGGGGTGCTTGGCCATCATATGTCTGCGCATGCTGGTGGTGGTGAGGCTGGTGGTGGTGGCTCCCCGGCTGATCTTGGCGCGACAAAGGTTGCACACCACTGCTCGTCGGTCGTCTGCACTCTCAGTGAAAAACTGCCAGACCTTTGAGCACCTCGGCCTCTGCAGGGTGGCATGGCGCGAGGGGGCGCTTTGGGAAACAGTTGGTGGATTATTCGGTCTGGCCCTGCCTCTACCCCGGCCACCGCACTGCCTCTTGCAACCTGCCCTGCTGCTGCCCTTGCCTCCTCCTCTGAAGACCTGTCCTCAGTAGGCGTAGCAAACCAGGTGGGGTCAGTCACCTCATCGTCCTGCTGCTCTTCCTCCGAATCCTCTGTGCGCTCCTCCCTCGGACTTACTGCCCTTACTACTACCTCACTGATAGACAACTGTGTCTCATCGTCATCGTCCTCCTCACCCACTGAAAGGTCTTGAGACAGTTGCCGGAAGTCCCCAGCCTCATCCCCCGGACCCCGGGAACTTTCCAAAGGTTGGGCATCGGTCACGACAAACTCCTCTAGTGGGAGAGGATTCGGAACCCTTGCTGCCCATTCTGGGCAGGGGCCCGGGAACAGTTCCTGGGAGTCTGCCTGCTCCTCAGAATGTGTCATTGTAATGGAGTGAGGAGGCTGGGAGGAAGGAGGAGCAGCAGCCAGAGGATTCAGAGTTGCAGCAGTGAACGGCGCAGAACTCTGGGTGTTCGATAGATTGCTGGATGCACTTTCTGCCATCCACGACAGGACCTGCTCACACTGCTCAGTTTCTAATAAAGGTCTACCGCGTGGACCCATTAATTGTGAGATGAATGTGGGGACGCCAGAAACGTGGCTCTCTCCTAATCCCGCAGCAGTCGGCTGCGATACACCTGAATCAGGAGCTCGGCCTGTGCCCACACCCTGAGTTGGGCCTCCGCGTCCTCGCCCGCGTCCAAGTCCTCTATGCCTACCCCTACCCCTCAGCATGGTGTATTACCAGTAGTGCAGAAACAGAACGCTGTAATTAAATGTGCCGCTTATTGGCCTGTGGTTGGAGGCTGACTTCGCTTACGGAACGCCAGGAAATAATTTTGCACAAGCCTGCTGTAACACTTAGCTGGCTGCGTATGAATTAGGAGGACAACTACACCCAGCACAGACCCAGTACACTGAGGACAGTCACAGGCAGCCCAAATAGATTTTTTTTCCCAAATGTTTTTGGAAAGGCCCACTGCCTATATTCAATAAATATATGTCTTCTGTCCCTGCCTCACCACCACTACTGGCCCTGGAGTATGTATAATTACTGCAGGGCGCAATGCTCTGCACGGCCGATATACAAAAAAAAAAAAAATGTGCAACACTGCAAAAAGCAGCCTCCACAGTACTGCACACGGTTAGATGTGGCCCTAAGAAGGACCGTTGGGGTTCTTGAAGCCTAAAATACTCCTAACACTCTCCCTATAGCAGCTCCAGCATCAGCAGCACTTTCCCTCCTCTATGTCAGAACGCATCTGAGGCGAGCCGCGGGAGGGGCCGATTTATATACTCGGGTGACACCTGATCTCGCCAGCCACTCACTGCAGGGGGGTGGTATAAGGCTTGAACGTCGCAGGGGGAAGTTGTAATGCCTTCCCTGTCTTTCAATTGGCCAGAAAAGCGCGCTAACGTCTCAGAGATGAAAGTGAAAGTAACTCGAACATCGCGTGGTGTTCGTCACGAGTAACGTGCATCTCGAACACGCTAATACTCGAACGAGCATCAAGCTCGGACGAGTATACTCGCTCATCTCTAATATAGATAAATGTAAGGTTCTGCACATGGGCAGGAGAAACGGATGTCACCAATATACACTAAATGGGGTACTGCTAGGGAAAAGTGATATGGAAAAAGACCTGGGGGTACTAGTGGATTGTAGATTTAACTGGAGCAACCAATGCCAGTCAGCTGCTGCAAAAGCTAATAACGTCTTAGGGTGCATTAAAAGAGGTATAGGGGCGAGGGACGAGAACATTATCCCCCCACTATATAAGGCACTTGTCAGGCCCCACATGGAATACTGCGCACAGTTCTGGTCACCGGTGCTCAGGAAAGATGTTGCAGTGCTTGAGGGGGCTCAAAGAAGGGAAACTAAACTAATAAACTGAATGGGAGGACTGGAATACCCAGAGAGGCACCAAAACTGGGATTATTTGCCCCGGAAAAAAGATGGTTAAGGGGCGACCAAATAACTGTGTATAAATACATGAGGGGACGATACAAGGATCTCTGCCATGATCTGCTTATACCCAGGAGTGCGATGGTAACAAGAGGGCATCCGCTACGTCTAGTAGAAAGCAGGTTTCATCACCAACACAGAAGGGGGTTCTTTACTGTAAGAGCAGTGAGACTGTGGAACTCTCTGCCTGAGGACGTGGTGATGGCAGAATCTATAGAGGAGTTTAACAGGGGACTCAATGTCTTTCTAGAGCAGAAGGATATTACAGGATACAGACATTAGGTGACCAGCGGGTTATTGTTGAGGGTCTTACATTCAGGTAGGAACTATCAAATGTTGATCCAGGGATTATTCCGATTGCCATTATAGAGTCGGGAAGGAATTTTTCCCCCAAATGGGCTAATTGGCTTCTGCCTCTTGAGGCTTTTTGCCTTCCCCTGTATCAACAAGGGGGTTGAAATAGGCTGAACTAGATGGACATTGCCTTCAGTCAGCCTAACCTACTATGTTACTATGCTACAGTAGACCTTCACTCTCGTCACTGTGGTTCTAAATGATATAACGGCCCACCTTCCTGTCTATCATATTCTAAAAAGTCTTCACAGACAGAATTCTCAGTGATTTCAGTCTTTTTGTTGCTTGTTCTCTTTATTTTCCTGGAGACAATTCTGATCTTTGCTTTAATGCTTTTGAAGCTCATTCTGCAGTTTCCATAGGATCTTTGGTGTAGTACTATGGATCCTATAGAGACCTTGCCCAATCAGTTCAGGGCCTTGGTGATTGAGGTTGCTGAAATTAAGCGGCAGCAACTGGTGCAGTCAAGCTCAGTGAAAGAACCAAAGCTGGACTCGCCATAACCCGTCTTGGGGACAGACGGAGGTTTGTTTCTATTGGGGTGTCCTGCAGACTGTATTGTAGATTGTGCCCCATCTCTTCATGTAATGAGAGTCAGAGAGCGGGGATCGTGATTAGAGATCTTAGGAAGACCTGCAGACTTGGGGTTTTTCTTTTTCCTCATGTCCGAGGTTTTGTCATCTGTGGATAGTTTTTTTTCTGCTCTCGGACTGATTTACGATGACCGGGACAGGGTGTCATTGGCAGAGGGGAAGATCAGGGCTTTGCGTCAGAGTGGATCTTCCATTGAGGAGTTTTGTGTAAAATTTTGGTGTTGGGCGACCGAGATACAATGGAACGATCTAGTTTAATTTTGGCCTTAACAATAAAATAAACGATCTGATCATTTAACAACCGGCGCCTATCTATTTGAATGATGCCATGGCATTGGCCATCCGCATTGGGCAGCGTGTGAGAGAACGACACGAGGAACAAGCACCTGGGTTCTCTAGGGAATCGGCAAATGCAGAGGAACCCGTGCAGTTAGGTTCTGTGTCCGAGCGGTCTGGGAGAGGGGCAGTTTCCGATTTCAGAGACATTGTTTTCTGTGCGACCAAACAGGGCACTTAGTCTAGACTTGTCCACGTCGCAGATCTCGGTCAGAGTGCATGGAGATCTTCATTTTGAGATTAGTTGCATTATAAGCTCCCACCATGTGAGGAACGCACTACAAAGTATTGTTCATTGGCAGAAATACAGGCCATAGAAAAGGTCCCGGGCATACATGTCAATGCAGACCGTCTCATAAAAAACTATCATTAGCATAACCCCTATGTTGTTTTTCCCTTTGTCATTTGCTAGGGTTAGCATGTGGCACAGGCACGAGGGTGGATGCGTCCTTATCGGGGCGGGTCATCCACTAGTAGGTAGGGGTTGTCACCCTCTAGTTCCCCTTAGGAAAGGTTTTCCTCCTATGTTTATGTTTCCTTGTATCTGGTGGTGTGAACACTGCCAGAGACTTTATATTGTGGTTTGCAGTTATTGCACGGAGCTCATGTGACAGTCTGAGGGCCTTATTATAGGCCAAGGGTGGAACCAATTATAGCGCCTCAGGTGGCAAGACCGTGCATCTAATCACCACGACTGTAACCATTTGTAACATCTGCCTGAGATGTAACTGCATGCAGAATTGTGCAACAAAACCACAACTTCTTTTATGTGCTTGATATTTTTGACATAGAGTCTATAATGGAAGGATGAGATTAGCGGACACATTTTGTGTGTTTCCTGACTTTTGGCTCAGCCTGCAGATCTGTACATCAGAATCCTCCCAGTATTACAATCTTCCTCCTTACATGCTCATTCTGCAGCTCCTTGATCACCGTCATGTCATCAGAAGATACTGATTTATATCTGGACATCCGGCAGGGTCTCCTGAGTGGATTTGCGGTCACTGCCAGAAGTAGAATACTGAAGCCCACCAGTCTGATGTCCATGGCCGGAGTATCGCTGCCGATCTGGAGACTTTCTTCTCTTCCTGTGAACCTGTGTATAAGACATTATTACATATAAGATGATTATTGTACATAAATCCATCATGTGAATGTCTGCAGCTCCGATATTCTGTATATACACCCAGCAGAAGATGCTCACCTGCACAATTGTCTTGTGTCTCTCTGCTGCTGATCTCAACTCCATCTTAAGTCTCCAGTAGAGAAATTCCATCATTTCCGTGATCTGGAGGAATCCTCTCTATACATTTAGAATTGTAGTAATTGCAGACAAGTGATAGCAGCCGTAGGAAGTCCTTATAACTTTACGTTTTCTTACTGTACAGGTGAGACGGTAATGTCAGGTAACAAGGGTGAGGCTCCTCCCACTTACCTGACATCACACCTGTATAGTAAGGAAACTGATAGTTGTAAGGACTTCCTCCGGCTGCTATCACTTGTCTGCAATTACTTCAGTTCTAAACGTAGAGAGAAGAAACTTCCAAATCAGGAAAATGATGGAATTTCTCTCCTGGAGACTAAAATATAAAAGGAGAAACATGGGAAGACTTAAGATGGAGTTGAGATCAGCAGAGGAGAGACACAAGACAATTGTGCAGGTGAGCATCTTCTGCTGGGTGTATATACAGAATATCAGAGCTGCAGACATTCACAGGATGGATTTATGTACAATAATCATCTTATATGTAATAATGTCTTATACACAGGTTCACAGGAAGAGAAGAAAGTCTCCAGATCGGCACCGATACTCCGGCCATGGACATCAGACTGGTGGTCTTCAGTATTCTACTTCTGGCAGTGACTGCAAATCCACTCCGGAGACCCTGCCGGATGTCCAGATATAAATCAGTATCTTCTGATGACATGACGGTGATCAAGGAGCTGCAGAATGAGCATGTAAGGAGGAAGATTGTAATACTGGGAGGATTCTGATTTACAGATCTGCAGGTTGAGCCAAAAGTCAGGAAACACAAACAGTGTACAAGACATTATGTGTTATATCATTAATATTAGGATGGTGGAAGGGCAAAATAACCATCATTATATGTGCAGTCATTGGTTACCATCCATGATGACATGAGGCCCTCAGTGCGGTCCTAAACCTCTGATCAGCCGGTAACAGTAGACATTGATAGTCAGACTCTACTTGAAGGATTGGGGAATGAAGGTATTAATTTTGAATGCATAAAAACTGTTTAATCCACATCAGATAAAGCTTCTGTAACTGTCCACAGGAGAAGAACATGTCCACCGATGCCATTAAATGCTACAGAAGGATGATGAGACACAAGCCGTCTGTATGTGATCTAACGGTAAGTACATAGTGGTCGGTCTTCTCTTACCAACAACCTTTATACAAAACAATCCACTAACATCCCAATAGAAATCTGAGAAGACAACAACATGAACCCCTCCTCACCCTCATTGTTCCTCTAACAGCCCAGCGATCGTCTCATCTTCACCTTGAAAAGAGTGTCAGTAACAGTTGATGTTCTGGAAAACATGTCCACATCTGCGGCTGCTGATCCTGGATCCCAGTCACTCAGGATTTTCCTTCAGTTGAGAGATGATCTCATGATCTGTGTAAGTAACTTTGCTCCTTATGTCCAATTGTTATATGTTACACTCATAGATGGTAGGTATGAAACCTACTTACCCATCACTTGTCACCATCTTCTTCTTCTAACAGAAAGTGTCCCCGGGATTCAATACGATTCCCTCTAAGCAGCTGAAGCCATGGCTGCACCATCTCCAGCATTTTATGGACGAGGTAAGTGTCCTACATGAGAAATCTGAAGGTTCTCTTCACTGTTTTCTGAGTAATTCTGGAAATTCCACTTCTCAGACACAATTTTCAGAGTTGGAGACCAAATATTTCATGGTGAAGGTAGCAGGGATCATTGGAGTCCTAGATAAACTTCTGAAACCTTGGTAAAGGAATATGGGGATATACCAAGTGGCAAAGACCATGTGCTACATTGGTCATATCGATGGATAATTAGATTGTACAGTAAATGTACTCTACAGAATTGAAGTCTATCGAATACAAGGACTCTCTACCTCTCATGTACTAGATGTCATAAGAGAGATCAGTTATTGAGCGCACTGGCACCTATGAAACTTCCTTCAAAGTGCTGAATGGAGCAGGATGAACCCTATTATGGCACAGCTAACTAGTATGAGCCTCCAAGGTCAGTCAGAGGTGCCAAGAGGATTCCTATCATTTATGTAGTGTACTCACAAATGTATCTTGTATGGACGCTCCTAGGGATTTAGATAATGACATCAGAGCTGGTTTCCATGTCAGGTAAACTTGAGCAGATATTAGAGACCACAACCTAATTACCAAGCCTTTGCATCTTATTTTGTAGGCATCTCCACAATGTCTCCAGGATGCCGTGTTACTCAGCCTCATATCATTAATGGTGGAAGATGTTGGATGTTGGGCTCATGGGAAGAAACTACAAGGAAGTTTCACAGAAGATCCATAAGTCTAGAGGATGCTCTTCAACTTAGGGAACATATAGATCAGGCTGCACAGAAGATCCATGGGATGATTTCTACTCTCCAAGCTAATTTGAAGACTGAACATTTTTGGAATCTCCTGCATGGACTTTCAAGTTGGGCTCATGAGAATGAACTGCAAAGAACCTTCAGAAAAAATCCACAAATCTAGAGCCTGCTCCGCACTCACCAAGCTCAGTTGAAAAAGGTACATTTTATGGAGGTTTTACTTCACAAGTCAGTTACCTTTTTCCTCGGATTAATGGTCACTAATAAGCCTTGATGAGGAATAAAGAAGGAAATCCCCCGCTGTGATTTTTGTGCACACAGAAGAAAGAGCTGCTCTAGAAGTTTATTCCAGTCATCGATGTTTTCTGGATCTCTCTTACGAAAAGTAACTTTTCCTCCTGCAGAACGGCCCGAGAGATATTAATATTCTATGATATTTATTCCTATTTATGTATTTCTATCCATTATTTCCTGTATTATATATTTGTATCGGTATTTAGATTATTCCATGTTGTTTTATTTATTTATCGCTCAGTGCGGATTTATTGCCTTTTTTATGAATATTTCTTCAAATGTCAAGAAATGTCTAAATAAAATATCCCATAATAACAATGTCTGATGTCTTCTCTTCAGTTCTGCATTAATGATTTGTATGATTGTATCCATCCGCCAGGTCACTGATCATCGTCTTCCTCTTTTCTCTCAAACTCCTCAATCACTTGAATTATCATGTAGCTACAGTAGACCTTCACTCTCGTCACTGTGGTTCTAAATTAGCCAATGATATATTGGCCCACCTTCCTGTCTATCATATTCTAAAAGGTCTTCACTAGAGATGAGCGAGTACCAAAATGCTCGGGTGCTCGGTACTGTAGTCAAGCTTTTTGTAATACTCGAGAGCTCGTTTCGAGTGACGAACCCCATTAAAGTCAATGGGCGACTCGAGTATTTTTCAGGCTGACCGATGCTCTGCATAGAGGATGATTTGTGAAACACCGGAGAACCTCATAAAGTCCTGGAAACGCCACAGAAATGGATTAGTAACAGCATGGCTGCATCTGAGGCTCCCAGGTGGCACTATAAAGCCAAATAGGGGGCAAGAACCTGGCGGTCACCCCCCTAACAATTACCTTGGGAAAGACCATCATTAACAAGGCACACGCACTGGCACATCTTAGGAAAGCACCACACTAGCTGCAACGAAGGACAATCAGCACCTGCGGGTGACACCGCTGCCTCGTCTCCTGGTTTACATGCTGGTATTGCTGTCCAACCCCCCGCACGAGCCTGCGTCCACAGCGGACACAAATTTTTCCCTGTGCAGCGTTCAGTTGTCCTCATGCCACATGCTTGCTTCATAGCCACACCACCCTCATGTCTATTTATAAGTGCATCTTGGATGAGGAGGAACCAGAGGCACACACTGCAGAGGGTTGGCAGGGCCTGGCAGCCACCATCCTTGAAAGTGTGGGCGATAGTCCACAAAGCTGATGAAAATTGATGGTAAATTGATATCCAATCATAATTCCAATCCTGTGCCACCTACGTCCCAAAATTGTCAGGAGCCGCAAACGTGGGCACGAAGGGGACTCAGGTGCCAGTACTTCTACACATCTCCACAATGCAGCAAAGATTGGTGTGAAGCAGGAGGTGTCGCAAAAGTAGCCACCACAGGTATACAGTGACCCTGTGAAAGTCTCCTTAAATCAGTTACGCTTCCTGTGAACGCTTCAATCCAGTATCTCGGATAACTGAGGTAACACGAAACACGAGAGATAATACATGCCGACCAGCGCTGTTCCCCAGACCCCAAGGAGCAGGAGGAGGTGGCATAATAAGCCCGAGAAACCATCACCGAGGTAGCACCCGCAATACTCTGTGTGGGAAGCACGTGCACGAGCCCAGGGCCAGGCTCAGTCCCAGCCTCCACCTAGCTGACCCAATGTACCGTGAGTTACATAGCAATGGGAAATCCATGTGTCCCCAAACAAGTCATTAGGTGTATCTATGAGATAGCTGAACACCGTGCTGGGAAAGCCGTCTGCATTCTGCACCCTACCCAAGTCATTTAGTTTATTTGTGCCCGATAGCTAAAACATTGCAATAGGAAATCTTTGTGTATCCACAGCATAGGCGAGCCCATGAAACTCAAAGACAGTATTAAATATGAAGAAATCAGAGTGCCCACACATGGCAGAGTTTCACCCCGCCCAGGACCTCGGCCTCTGCCCACACCCTCAGCAATCGCGGGCATGAAGCGGACTTGAATGCTAGTACAGCTGTAAATGTCGCCTCCAATCTGTTACGCTTCTTTTGATTGGTCCAAACCAGTGTCTCAGATAACTATGGTAACACAAGAGCAAATACATGTTGATCAGCGCTGATCCCCTGACCCCAAGCAGGAGGGGAAGGTGGCATAAGAAGCCTGAGAAACCATGGCCGAGGTAGGACCCGCAATACTCTGTGTGGTAAGCACGTGAGCGACCCCAGGGCCAGGCTCGGTTCAAGCCTCCACCTGGTTGACCTAATGTGCCATGATTTACATAGCAATGAGAAATCCATGTGTCCCCAAAGAATTTATTCGGTGTATTTGTGCCAGATAGTTGAACACCATGCTGGGAAACCTTTTTGCACCCACAGCATAGGCGAGCCCATGAAACATTTCTTTAGCAAGTGTATAGGCAGCCTCTTGTAACATTTCGGTAGCAAGTGTATAGGCGGACCCCAGTAACATTTCAGTAGCAAGAGTACAGTCGAACCGCTCAAACCTTTCAGTAGCAAGTGTATAGGCGGACCCCAGTAACATTTCAGCAGCAAGTGTATAGGCAGACGCCTGTAACATTTCTCTAGCAAGTGTATAGGCGTACCCCTGTAACATTTCTGTAGCAAGAGTATAAGCGAACCCCCGAAACATTGGTGTACCAAGAGTATAGGCGAAGCCCTGAAAAATTAGTTGGATAACAGTATAGGCGAGGGCCATAAAAATTGGCGTACCAAGAGTAGAAGTGTACCCCTGAAAAATTGCTGAACTCAGAGGGCAGGTTAAACCCATAAAAAATTTTTATAGATACAGCTTGTTCTTGCTTCATTTGTAACAGAGCCTGGAGACAGCCTCCGAAACAATTGGTTTAAGTTAAACTTTTAAAACTTTTAAAAATTGTAAAACTTTTAAACAGAGACTTTTGGGCCACAGAAAAATTAGCAGTTCAGCGTGATAACATGCTGTTTTAGGAGGGTAGTAGGAGGAGGAGTAACAATATCTGAGAGGGATAGACGTAGATAATTCTGCCCTTTTTTGGGGTGATAGAGGATGCAATTTTTCTCCTGTTGCAGCGAAAAGAATCTCTAGGATCCACTGCTTTCCACCAGTGGAGAAGAGAAGTCTGGGGAAATCCAGCCTTTGTTCATCTTTATGAGGGTAAGCATGTCGGCACTGTCAGTTTACAGGTGGGTACGCTTATCCGTGATGATCCCCCCAGCAGCACTAAACACCCTCTCTGACAAGACGCTAGTGGTAGGGCAGGCCAGCACCTCCAGGGCGTACAGCAAAAGTTCATGCCACGTGTCCAGCTTTGACACCCAACAGTTTTATGGAGCCGAGGCATCACGGAGGATGATGGTACGGTTGGCTATGTACTCCCTCACCATCTTTTTACAGTGCTCCCTCCAACTCAGTCTTGACTGGGGAGTGGTGACACAGTCTTGCTGGGGAGCCAGAAAGCTGTCAAAGGCCTTAGAGAGTGTTCCCCTGCCTGCACTGGACATGCTGCCTGATCCCCGCACTTCCCTGCTAGTTGGCCCTCTGAGCTGCGTCTTCTACTGCTAGCACTGTCAGATGGGAACTTTAGCATTAGTTTTTCCACCAGGGCCTTGTGGGATTGCATCACTCTCTTTCCCCTTTTCCTCTTCGGAAATGAGAGTGGAAAGGTTCTCCTTATACCATGGGTCTAGAAGGGTGTACACCCAGCAATTCGTGTTGGCCAGAATGCGTCTAACACGCAGGTCAAGGGAAGGGCAGCCTAACATGAAGTTAGCCATGTGTGCCAGAGTCCCAGTACGCAACACATCACTGTCCTCACTAGGAGGATGAACCTCCTGCTCTTCAGCCCATACACGCTGAACAGATGAGAGGGAAGCAGCATGGGTACCCTGTGCATTGTGGCCAGCAGTCTCTTCCCCTGCTCCTCCTCCAAAACACACGTGTGTGAGGCTGCCAAGCTGCAGAGCCGCCACCAGGTTACGGCCGTTGTCACACATGACCATGCCCGGTTGGAGGTTCAGCGGCGAAAGGCAGAGGTCGGTATGCTCTGTCAGACCCTGTAACAGCTCAGGGGACGTGTGCCTCTTGTCACCTAAGCTGATTAGTTTCAAAACGGGTTGCTGACGCTTGCCCACCGCTGTGCTGCCGCACTGCGCGCTACTGAATACTGGCAACGTGCTCACACTTCTTAATTGAGAGAGGATGTGGCGGAGGAGGAGGGGGGGGGGTTGGAGGAGGTGGCATAATATGCCGCAGATACCAGCACCGAGGTAGGACCCTTTATTCTGGCTGTGGGTAGGATGTGAGCGGTCCCAGGATCTGACTCAGTCCCAGCCTCCACCAAGTTCACCCAATGTGCCGTCAGAAAGATATAGTGTCCCTGCTCGCCAGTGCTTGTCCACATGTCCGTCGTTAAGTGGACCTTCCCAGTAACTGTGCTGGTGAGGGCACGGTTAATGTTGCAGGGATGTGCTGCTGTAGAGCAGGGACGGAACACTGGGAAAAATAGTGGCGACTATGGACCAAGTAGCGTGGGACCGCCGCGGCTATCATGGTTTTTGAAAACCTCCATTTCCACAAGCCTGTACGGCAGCATCTCCAGGCTGATTAATTTGTCATTGTGCACATTTAAAGCTTGTGCATGCTGGTGGGTGGCGGCGTATTTCTGCTTTTGCTCCAACGCTTGTGTTAGCTACAGCTAAATGCTGCGCTGAGAGACATTGCTAGAGGCCGTGGAGGGCCGTGGAGGTGAGGGTGTGGGTGCATCCTGGGAGAGGGATTGGATCTGTGTGCCAGGTTGTGGCACAGGTGAAGAGGCAGTGGTGTGACCCGGAGGCGGAGTGTGGCCTTCGTCCCACCTTGTGGGGTGCTTGGCCATCATATGCCTGCGCATGCTGGTGGTGGTGAGGCTGGTAGTGGTGGTTACCCGGCTGATCTTGGTGCGGCACAGGTTGCACACCACCGTTCGTCGGTCGTCTGCGCTCTCACTAAAAAACATCCACACCTTTGAACACCTAGCCCTCTGCACGGAGGCTTGCCATGAGGGGATGCTGTGGGAAACAGTTGGGGGCTTTTTCGCTCTGGCCCTGCCTCTCCCCCGGGCCACCCCACTGCCTCTTCCAACCTGTCCTGCTGCTGCACTTGCCTCTCCCTCTGAAGCCCTGTCCTCAGTAGGCTTAGCAAACCAGGTGGGGTCACTCACCTCATCGTCCAGCTGCTCTTCCTCTGAATCCTCTGTGCGCTCCTCCCTCGGACATACTGCCCTTACTACTATCTAACTGACAGACAACTGAGTCTCATTATCCTCATCCACAAAAAGCTCTTAAGACAGTTGCTGGAAGTCCCCAGCCTCATCACCTGGACTCCGGGAACTTTCCAAAGGTTGGGCATCGGTCACAACAAACTCCTCAGGTGAGAGAGGGACCATTTTTTCCCACTCAGGGCAGGGACCCAAGAGCAGTTCCTGGGAGTCTGCCTGCTCAAAATCTGTCATTTTCCTGGAGTGACGAGGCTGGGAGACAGGAGGAGCAGCTAGAGGATTCAGAATTGCTGTCCCTAGGCCAGGAGTAGTGGACTGTGTAGAAGACTGGGGGTTCGACACATTGCTGGACGCATTATCTGCGATCCACGACAGGACCTGCTTGCACTGCTCTGCTTGTAATGAAGGTCTACCACGTGGACCCGTAAATTGTGATATGAAGCTAGAAACGTGCCTCTCTTCTAATCCTGCAGCAGCCGGCTGTGATTCATTCTTCCCAGGACCTCGGCCTGTGCCCACACCCTCACTTGGACGCCTGTGTCCACGTCCACGTCCTCGACCCTTACCCCTACTCCTCATCATGTTGGATTAAGGATAGAGCAGGGCCCAAATAAATTACCCCACTGTACAGCACTGAGAACTGGGGCTAATTCACCGCACACAGAGATTTGTAGATAGCGGAGGCTGTGTGGAGTGGCAAAAAGCTATAAAGCCAGTGGATAGTGCTGGTAACTGTGGCTACTTCACCCAACACAGAGAATAGTATCTGTGAAATGCTGTTCTGCAGTGGGCCAGGAAATATTTGCGTACTATTTAGTGATGAGAGTGAGCCCTCTGCCTAAGGCACTGCACACATAGAACGGTATAGCTGCAATGAGCTGCAATGGCCCAGGAAATATTAGAGTACTGTTTAGCGTTGAGACCTCTGCCTAATGCACTGCAGACACAGAACAGTATAGGTGTAATGGCCTGCAAAGGCCTAGATGCTTAAAAAAAATATGTTGCACTACTGCTCCCAGCCAGCCACAACAGTAATGCACACAATGAGTCGTAGCCCTAAGGTCCTTGAAGAGAAGATCCTACTCTAACACATTCCCTGCAGGCTATCAGTATATGCAGTCACTCCTCCCCAATCTGGGTTGGGTTGAGTGGGTGACTGCATATTAGCCTGCCAAGAACAAGCTGCTCCTCCACTTTATTGTCTGGCTGACTGCATATCTCCAAGGCTTACGGCCATTGCGCCTGCCCTACGGTGATTTTGCCGGTGGCGATTGTGCCTGCCTTATGGCGATCGTGCCTATGGCGACCGTGTCTGCTTTGCAGACCTTCAGGTATTGTATTTTTGGCTTTTTCTGTGAATAATGTCTTTGTTTTTTCCCTCACCTCTGTGATTTTATGTAATTTATAGTGAGTTAGCGTAGTTACTGACGGACGCGGTGTGGCCTCGGCGCGGCCCGTCAGCCTATGCGTTTTGGCCAAAATGCAGTACCAACACCTGCATTTTATTAGTATGCATTAGTACTTTTGTATGTAGTTTGCTAGTTGGTGGGGGAGCCCAAGATGTCAGCCAGTGTGGCCCAGTTTAGAGATACAGGGCAACCCGCTGTCATATCAGCCAGGGTTGATATCCTGTATGGTGGGTCACCATCCATCTATGGCTGGCATCTTTGGTATCGTTCACATGTGCAGGCTATTAGTATATGCAGTCACTCCTCCCCATTCTGGGCTGGGTTGAGTGGGTGACTGCATATTAGCCTGCCAAGAACAAGCTGCTCCTCCACATTATTGTCTGGCTGACTGCATATCTCCAGGGCTTGTGCCCATTGCGCCTGCCCTACGGTGATTGTGCCGGTGGCGATTGTGCCTGCCTTATGGCGATCGTGCCTATGGCGAGCGTGTCTGCTTTGCAGACCTTCAGGTATTGTATTTTTGGCTTTTTCTGTGGATAAAATCTAACACATTCCCTATATCAGCAGCAGCACTTACCCTAACCTCTGCCAGCATGCATCTGAGGTGAGCCGCGGGCGGGACCAGTTTAAGTACTCGGCGGTCACCTGATCGGCCCAGCCACTCACTACTGTGGGAGGGAGAGGGCTGGCACGTCACAGCAGGAAGTGGTAATGCCTTCCCCGCGTGTTTATTGGCTAGAAAATGGCGCTTAACATGGGGTTAATTGGCTTCTGCCTCTTGAGGCTTTTTGCCTTCCCCTGTATCAACAAGGGGGTTGAAACAGGCTGAACTAGATGGACATTGCCTTCAGTCAGCCTAACCTACTATGTTACTATGCTACAGTAGACCTTCACTCTCGTCACTGTGGTTCTAAATGATATAACGGCCCACCTTCCTGTCTATCATATTCTAAAAGGTCTTCACAGACAGAATTCTCAGTGATTTCAGTCTTTTTGTTGCTTGTTCTCTTTATTTTCCTGGAGACAATTCTGATCTTTGCTTTAATGCTTTTGAAGATCATTCTGCAGTTTCCATAGGATCTTTGGTGGAGTACTATGGATCCTATAGAGACCTTGCCCAATCAGTTCAGGGCCTTGGTGATTGAGGTTGCTGAAATTAAGCGGCAGCAACTGGTGCAGTCAAGCTCAGTGAAAGAACCAAAGCTGGACTCGCCATAACCATTCTTGGGGACAGACGGAGGTTTGTTTCTATTGGGGTATCCTGCAGACTGTATTGTAGATTGTGCCCCATCTCTTCATGTAATGAGAGTCAGAGAGCGGGGATCGTGATTAGAGATCTTAGGAAGACCTGCAGGCTTGGGGTTTTTCTTTTTCCTCATGTCCGAGGTTTTGTCATCTGTGGATAGTTTTTTTTCTGCTCTTGGACTGATTTACGATGACCGGGACAGGGTGTCATTGGCAGAGGGGAAGATCAGGGCTTTGCGTCAAAACGGATCTGCCATTGAGGAGTTTTGTGCAAACTTTTGGCGTTGGGCGACCGACATACAATGGAACGATCCAGTTTAATTTTGGCCTTAACAAGTAAATAAACGATCTGATCATTTCACAGCCGGTGCCTTGATATTTGGATGATGCCATGGCATTGGCCATCCGCATCGGGCGGCGTGTGAGAGAACAACACGGGGAACAAGAACCTGAGTTCTCTAGGGAATCGGCAAATGCAGAGGAACCCATGCAGTTAGGTTCTGTGTCTCAGCGGTCTGGGAGAGGGGCAGGTTCCGATTTCAGAAATATTGTTTTCTGTGTGACCAAACAGGACACTTAGTCTAGTCTCGTCCACGTCGCAGATCTCGGTCAGAGTGCATGGAGATCTTCATTTTGAGATTAGTTGCATTATAAGCTCCCACCATGTGAGGAACACACTACAAAGTATTGTTCATTGGCAGAAATACAGGCCATAGAAAAGGTCCCGGGCATACATGTCAATGCAGACCGTCTCATAAAAAACTATCATTAGCATAACCCCTATGTTGTTTTTTTCCTTTGTCATTTGCTAGGGTTAGCATGTGGCACAGGCACGAGGGTGGATGCGTCCTTATCGGGGTGGGTCATCCACTAGTAGGTAGGGGTTGTCACCCTCTAGTTCCCCTTAGGAAAGGTTTTCCTCCTATGTTTATGTTGCCTCGTATCTGGTGGTGTGAACACTGCCAGAGACTTTATATTGTGGTTTGCAGTTATTGCACGAGGCTGATGTGACAGTCTGAGGGCCTTTTTATAGACCAAGGGTGGAACCAATTATAGCGCCTCAGGTGGCAAGACCGTGCATCTAATCACCACAACTGTAACCATTTGTTAAATCTGCTTAAGCTTTAACTGCATGCAGAATTCTGCAGCAAAACGACAACTTCTTTTATGTGCTTGATATTTTTTACATAGAGTCTATAATGGAAGGATGAGATTATCGGACATATTTTGTGTGTTTCCTGACTTTTGGCTCAGCCTGCAGATCTGTAAATCAGAATCCTCTCAGTATTACAGTCTTCCTCCTTACATGCTCATTCTGCAGCTCCTTGATCACCGTCATGTCATCAGAAGATACTGATTTATATCTGGACATCCGGCAGGGTCTCCGGAGTGGATTTGTGGTCACTGCCAGAAGTAGAATACTGAAGACCACCAGTCTGATGTTCATGGCCGGAGTATCGCTGCCGATCTGGAGACTTTCTTCTCTTCCTGTGAACCTGTGTATAAGACATTATTACATATAAGATGATTATTGTACATAAATCCATCATGTGAATGTCTGCAGCTCTGATATTCTGTATATACACCCAGCAGAAGATGCTCACCTGCACAATTGTCTTCTATCCCTTTTCTGCTGATCTCAACTCCATCTTAAAGGGGTTGTCCCGCGGCAGCAAGTGGGTCTATACACTTCTGTATGGCCATAATAATGCACTTTGTAATGTACATTGTGCATTAATTATGAGCCATACAGAAGTTATAAAAAGTTTTATACTTACCTGCTCCGTTGCTGGCGTCCTCGTTCCCATGGAGCCGACTAATTTTCGCCCTCCGATGGCCAAATTAGCCGCGCTTGCGCAGTCCGGGTCTTCTGCAGTCTTCTATGGGGCCGCTCGTGTAGAATGCCGGCTCCGTGTAGCTCCGCCCCGTCACGTGCCGATTCCAGCCAATCAGGAGGCTGGAATCGGCAATGGACCGCACAGAAGCCCTGCGGTCCACGGAGACAGAGGATCCCGGCGGCCATCTTCAGCAGGTAAGTATGAAGACGCCGGACCGCCGGGATTCAGGTAAGCGCTGTGCGGGTTGTTTTTTTAACCCCTGCATCGGGGTTGTCTCGCGCCGAACGGGGGGGGGGGGGGGGTTAAAAAAAAAAAAAACCGTTTCGGCGCGGGACAACCCCTTTAAGTCTTCCCATGTTTCTCCTTTTATATTTTAGTCTCCAGGAGAGAAATTCCTTCATTTCCGCGATGTGGAGGAATCCTCTCTATACATTTACAATTGAAGTAATTGCAGACAAGTGACAGCAGCCGTAGGGAGTCCTTATAACTTTATGTTTTCTTATTGTACAGGTGAGACGGTAATGTCAGGTAACAAGGGTGAGGCTCCTCCCACTTACCTGACATCACACCTGTATAGTAAGGAAACTGATAGTTGTAAGGACTTCCTACGGCTGCTATCACTTGTCTGCAATTACTTCCGTTCTAAACGTAGAGAGAAGAAACTTCCAAATCACGAAAATGATGGAATTTTTCTCCTGGAGACTAAGATATAAAAGGAGAAATATGGAGAGACTTAAAACAAAGTTGAGATCAGCAGAGGAGAGATCTCCAGATCGGCACCAATACTCCAGCCATGGACATCAGACTGGTGGTTTTCAGTATTCTACTTCTGGCAGTGACCGCAAATCCACTCCGGAGACCCTGCCGGATGTCCAGATATAAATCAGTATCTTCTGATGACATGACGGTGATCAAGGAGCTGCAGAATGAGCATGTAAGGAGGAAGATTGTATACTGGGAGGATGCTGATGTACAGATCTGCAGGCTGAGTCAAAAGTCAGGAAACACACAAACAGTGTACAAGACATTATGTGTTATATCATTAATATTAGGATGGTGGAAGGGCAAAATAACCGTCATTATGTGTGCAGTCATTGGTTACCATCCATGATGACATGAGGCCCTCAGTGCGGTCCTAAACCTCTGATCAGCCGGTAACAGTAGACATTGATAGTCAGACTCTACTTGAAGGATTGGGGACTGAAGTTATTAATTTTGAATGCATAAAAACTGTTTAATCCACATCAGATAAAGCTTCTCTAACCGTCCACAGGAGAAGAACATGTCCACCGATGCCATTAAATGCTACAGAAGGATGATGAGACACAAGCCGTCTGTATGTGATCTAACGGTAAGTACATAGTGGTCGGTCTTCTCTTACCAACAACCTTTATACAACAACATGAACCCCTCCTCACCCTCATTGTTCCTCTAACAGCCCGGCGATCGTCTCATCTTCACCTTGAAAAGAGTGTCAGTAACAGTTGATGTTCTGGAAAACATATCCACATCTGGGGCTGCTGATCCTGGATCCCAGTCACTCAGGATCTTCCTTCAGTTGAGAGATGATCTCATGATCTGTGTAAGTAACTTTGCTCCTTATGTCCAATTTTTACGTTACACTCATAGATGGTAGGTACGAAACCTACTTACCCATCACTTGTCACCATCTTCTTCTTCTAACAGAAAGTGTCCCCGGGATTCAATACGATTCCCTCTAAGCAGCTGAAGCCATGGCTGCACCATCTCCAGCATTTTATGGACGAGGTAAGTGTCCTACATGAGAAATATGAAGGTTCTCTTCACTGTTTTCTGAGTAATTCTGGAAATTCAACTTCTCAGACAAAATTTTTAGTGAGTTGGAGACCAAATATTTCATGGTGAAGGTAGCAGGGATCACTGGAGTCCTAGATAGACGTCAGAAACCTTGGTAAAGGAATATGGGGATATACCAAGTGCCAAAGACCATATGCTACATTGGTCATATCGATGGATAATTAGATTGTACAGTAAATGTACTCTACAGAATTGAAGTCTATCGAATACAAGGACTCTCTACCTATCATGTACTCGATGTCATAAGAGAGATCCGTTATTGAGCGCTCTGGCACCTACGAAACTTCCTTCAAAGTGCTGAATGGAGCAGGATGAACCCTATTATGGCACAGCTAACTAGTATGAGCCTCCGCGGTCAGTCAGAGGTGCCAAGAGGATCCCTATCATTTATGTAGTGTACTCACAAATGTATCTTGTATGGACGCTCCTAGGGATTTAGATAATGACATTGAACTTGTTTTCCATCTCAAGTAAACTTGAGTAGATATCGTGTTTCACCAAAAATAAGACACTGTTTTATATTAATTTTTGCCTCAAAGAGGCACAGTGTCTAATTGTTGGGGGGTGTCTTATAATACTTACCTAGTAGCCGGCATTCAGGTCCCTTGCACTGGTCTCTGTCGCTGCTGCAGGCTTCCGTGTCCTCTGGTACGCTGACAGAGCAGTTCTTCCTGGTAATGGGCCTTGAATACCCCACCTCCAGCAAGCTAATGCTCTGATTAGTTAATCGAGCACCATGTCAGCTAATGAGAGCCCGTGCTTGATTAACCATTGAATGGCTGTGATTGGTTAATAGAGTGCCGACTTTCATTGGCTGACGCGATGCTCGATTAACCAATCAGAGCGTTAGCTTGCTGGAGGCCGGGTACTCAAGCTCTGCTATCAGGAAGAACTGCTCCATTGGCGTGCAGGAGGACAAGGAAGCCTGCAACAGTGCCGCCGCCCAGCGTGAGGGACCCGAACGCCAGCTGCTTGTTGAGTATTGTTTTCTTTTTTTTACATGTAGTGTATCTAGGGCTTATTTTCAGAAAAGGGCTTATATTTCTTATATTTCAAGCCCTCCCCCCAAAAATCAGTGTGCTTATTATCAGGGAAACATGGTATCAGAGCGCACAACTTAATTTCCAAGCCTTTGCATCTTATTTTGTAGGCATCTCCACAATGTCTCCAGGATGCCGTGTTACTCAGCCTCATCTCATTAATGGTGGAAGATGTTGGATGTTGGGCTCATGGGAAGAAACTACAATGAAGTTTCACAGAAGATCCATAAGTCTAGAGGATGCTCTTCAACTTAGGGAACATATAGATCAGGCTGCACAGAAGATCCATGGGATGATTTTTACTCTCCAAGCTAATTTGAAGACTGAACATTTTTGGAATCTCCTGCATGGACTCCCAAGTTGGGCTCATGAGAATAAACTGCAAAGAACCTTCATTAAAAAAAATCCACAAATCTAGAGCCTGCTCTGCACTCACCAAGCTCAGTTGAAGAAGGTACATTTTATGGAGGTTTTACTTCACAAGTCAGTTACCTTCTTCCTCGGATTAATGGTCACTAATAAGCCTTGATGAGGAATAAAGAAGGAAATCCCCCGCTGTGATTTTTGTGCACAGAAGAAAGAGCTGCTCTAGAAGTTTATTCCAGTCATCGATGTTTTCTGGATCTCTCTTACAAAAAGTAACTTTTCCTCCTGCAGAACGGCCCGAGAGATATTAATATTCTATGATATTTATTCCTATTTATATAATTCTATCCATTATTTCCTGTATTATATATTTGTATCGGTATTTAGATTATTACATGTTGTTTTATTTATTTATCGCTCAGTCGGATTTATTGGTTTATTTATGAATATTTATTTAAATGTCAAGAAATGTCTAAATAAAATATCCCATAATAACAATGTCTGATGTTTCCTCTTCACTTCTGCATTAATGATTTGTATGATTGTATCCATCCGCCAGGTCACTGATCATCGTCTTCCTCTTTTCTCTCAGACTCCTCAATCACTTGGTTTATCATGTAGCTACAACAGAGGACAATGTGCGGCTACAAACGGACCGAGATAAGCCGGGGGCTTGGGCAGAAAAATGACAAATGAAGTTCAATATTGATAAATGTAAGGTTCTGCACATGGGCAGGAGAAACGGCTGTCACCAATATACACTAAATGGGGTACTGCTAGGGAAAAGTGAGATGGAAAAGGACCTGGGGGTACTAGTGGACTGTATACTCAATTGGAGCGGCTGCAAAAGCAAATAAAGTTTTGGGGTGCATTAAAAGATGTATAGGGGCGAGGGACGAGAACATTATCCTCCCACTATATAAGGCACTTGTCAGGCCCCACATGGAATACTGCGCACAGTTCTGGACTCCGGTGCTCAGGAAAGATGTTACAGTGCTGGAGGGGGTTCAAAGAAGGGCAACTAAACTAATAAACAGGATGAGAGGACTGGAATACCCAGAGAGGCATCAAACTGGGATTATTCACCCTGGAAAAAAGATGGTTAAGGGGCGACCAAATAACTCTGTATAAATACATGAGGGGACGATACAAGGATCTCTGCCAGGATCTGTTTATACGCAGGACTGCGGCGGTAACAAGAGGGCATCCGCTACGTCTAGAAGGTTTCATCACCAACACAGAAGGGGGTTCTTTACTGTAAGAGCAGTGAGACTGTGGAACTCTCTGCCTGAGGACGTGGTGATGGCAGGATCCATGGAGGAGTTTAAGAGGGACTCAATGTCTTTCTAGAGTGCTATGAAATTACAGGATACAGACAGTAGGTGACCAGCGGGTTATTGTTGAGGGTCTTACATTCAGGTAGGAACTATCAAATGTTGATCCAGGGATTATTCCGATTGCCATTATAGAGTCGGGAAGGAATTTTTCCCCCAAATGGGCTAATTGGCTTCTGCCTCTTGAGGCTTTTTGCCTTCCCCTGTATCAACAAGGGGGTTGAAACAGGCTGAACTAGATGGACATTGCCTTCAGTCAGCCTAACCTACTATGTTACTATGTTACAATAGACCTTCACTCTCGTCACTGTGGTTCTAAATGATATAACGGCCCACCTTCCTGTCTATCATATTCTAAAAAGTCTTCACAGACAGAATTCTCAGTGATTTCAGTCTTTTTGTTGCTTGTTCTCTCTATTTTCCTGGAGACAATTCTGATCTTTGCTTTAATGCTTTTGAAGATCATTCTGCAGTTTCCATAGGATCTTTGGTGTAGTACTATGGATCCTATAGAGACCTTGCCCAATCAGTTCAGGGCCTTGGTGATTGAGGTTGCTGAAATTAAGCGGCAGCAACTGGTGCAGTCAAGCTCAGTGAAAGAGCCAAAGCTGGACTCGCCATAACCATTCTCGGGGACAGACGGAGGTTTGTTTCTATTGGGGTATCCTGCAGACTGTATTCTAGATTGTGCCCCATCTCTTCATGTAATGAGAGTCAGAGAGCGGGGATCGTGATTAGAGATCTTAGGAAGACCTGCAGGCTTGGGGTTTTTCTTTTTCCTCATGTCCGAGGTTTTGTCATCTGTGGATAGTTTTTTTTCTGCTCTCGGACTGATTTACGATGACCGGGACAGGGTGTCATTGGCAGGGGGGAAGATCAGGGCTTTGCGTCAGAGCGGATCTGCCATTGAGGAGTTTTGTGCAAAATTTTGGCGTTGGGCGACCGAGATACAATGGAACGATCCAGTTTAATTTTGGCCTTAACAATAAAATAAACGATCTGATCATTTCACAACCGGCGCCTTTCTATTTGAATGATGCCATGGCATTGGCCATCCGCATTGGGCAGCGTGTGAGAGAACGACACGGGGAACAAGCACCTGGGTTCTCTAGGGAATCGGCAAACGTAGAGGAACCCATGCAGTTAGGTTCTGTGTCCGAGCGGTCTGGGAGAGGGGCAGGTTCCGATTTCAGAGACATTGTTTTCTGTGCGACCAAACAGGGAACTTAGTCTAGACTTGTCCACGTCGCAGATCTCGGTCAGAGTGCATGGAGATCTTCATTTTGAGATTAGTTGCATTATAAGCTCCCACCATGTGAGGAACGCACTACAAAGTATTGTTCATTGGCAGAAATACGGGCCATAGAAAGGATCCCGGGCATACATGTCAGTGCAGACCGTCTCATAAAAAACTATCATTAGCATAACCCCTATGTTGTTTTTCCCTTTGTCATTTACTAGGGTTAGCATGTGGCACAGGCACGAGGGTGGATGCGTCCTTATCGGGGCGGGTCATCCACTAGTAGGTAGGGGTTGTCACCCTCTAGTTCCCCTTAGGAAAGGTTTTCCTCCTATGTTTATGTTTCCTTGTATCTGGTGGTGTGAACACTGCCAGAGACTTTATATTGTGGTTTGCAGTTATTGCACGAAGCTGATGTGACAGTCTGAGGGCCTTATTATAGGCCAAGGGTGGAACCAATTATAGCGCCTCAGGTGGCAAGACCGTGCATCTAATCACCACAACTGTAACCATTTGTAACATCTGCCTGAGATGTAACTGCATGCAGAATTGTGCAGCAAAACCACAACTTCTTTTATGTGCTTGATATTTTTTACATAGAGTCTATAATGGAAGGATGAGATTATCGGACATATTTTGTGTGTTTCCTGACTTTTGACTCAGCCTGCAGATCTGTACATCAGAATCCTCCCAGTATTACAGTCTTCCTCCTTACATGCTCATTCTGCAGCTCCTTGATCACAGTCATGTCATCAGAAGATACTGATTTATATCTGGACATCCGGCAGGGTCTCCTGAGTGGATTTGCGGTCACTGCCAGAAGTAGAATACTGAAGCCCACCAGTCTGATGTCCATGGCCGGAGTATCGGTGCCGATCTGGAGACTTTCTTCTCTTCCTGTGAACCTGTGTATAAGACATTATTACATATAAGATGATTATTGTACATAAATCCATCATGTGAATGTCTGCAGCTCTGATATTCTGTATATACACCCAGCAGAAGATGCTCACCTGCACAATTGTATTGTGTCTCTCTGCTGCTGATCTCAACTCCATCTTAAGTCTTCCCATGTTTCTCCTTTTATATTTTAGTCTCCAGGAGAGAAATTCCATCATTTCCGCGATGTGGTGGAATCCTCTCTATACATTTAGAATTACAGTAACTGCAGACAAGTGATAGTTGTAAGGACTTCCTACGGCTGCTATCAGTTTTCTTACTGTACAGGTGAGACGGTAATGTCAGGTAACAAGGGGCAGGCTCCTCCCACTTACCTGACATCACACCTGTATAGTAAGGAAACTGATAGTTGTAAGGACTTCCTACGGCTGCTATCACTTGTCTGCAATTACTTCAATTCTAAACGTAGAGAGAAGAAACTTCCAAATCACGAAAATGATGGAATTTCTCTCCTGGAGACTAAGATATAAAAGGAGAAATATGGGGACACTTAAAACAAAGTTGAGATCAGCAGAGGAGAGATCTCCAGATCGGCACCGATACTCCGGCCATGGACATCAGACTGGTGGTCTTCAGTATTCTACTTCTGGCAGTGACCGCAAATCCACTCAGGAGACCCTGCCGGATGTCCAGATATAAATCAGTATCTTCTGATGACATGACGGTGATCAAGGAGCTGCAGAATGAGCATGTAAGGAGGAAGATCGTATACTGGGAGGATTCTGATTTACAGATCTGCAGGCTGAGTCAAAAGTCAGGAAACACACAAACAGTGTACAAGACATTATGTGTTATATCATTAATATTAGGATGGTGGAAGGGCGAAATAACCATCATTATATGTGCATTCATTGGTTACCATTAGAGATGAGCGAGCGTACTGGGATAAGCGGTACTCGCTCGAGTAATTGGCTTTATCCTAGTATCGCTGTGCTCGGGGCTAAAGATTCGGGTGCCGCTGCGGCTGACAGGTGAGTCGCAGCGGGGAGCAGGGGAGAGCGGGCGGGAGAGAAGGAGAGAAAGATCTTACCTCCGTTCCTCCCCGCTCCGTGCCGGCACCCGAATCTTTAGCCCCGAGCACAACGATACTCGGATAAACCCAATTACTTGAGCGAGTACCGCTTATCCGAGTACGCTCGCTCATCTCTAGTTACCATCCATGATGACATGAGGCCCTCAGTGCGGTTCTAAACCTCTGATCAGCCGGTAACAGTAGACATTGATAGTCAGACTCTACTTGAAGGATTGGGGAATGAAGGTATTAATTTTGAATGCATAAAAACTGTTTAATCCACATCAGATAAAGCTTCTCTAACCGTCCACAGGAGAAGAACATGTCCACCGATGCCATTAAATGCTACAGAAGGATGATGAGACACAAGCCGTCTGTATGTGATCTAACGGTAAGTACATAGTGGTCGGTCTTCTCTTACCAACAACCTTTATACAACAACATGAACCCCTCCTCATTCTCATTGTTCCTCTAACAGCCCAGCGATCGTCTCATCTTCACCTTGAAAAGAGTCTCAGTAACAGTTGATGTTCTGGAAAACATGTCCACATCTGGGGCTGCTGATCCTGGATCCCAGCCACTCAGGATCTTCCTTCAGTTGAGAGATGATCTCATGATCTGTGTAAGTAACTTTGCTTCTTATGTTCAATTGTTATATGTTACACTCTTAGATGGTAGGTATGAAACCTACTTACCCATCACTTGTCACCATCTTCTTCTTCTAACAGAAAGTGTCCCCGGGATTCAATACGATTCCCTCTAAGCAGCTGAAGCCATGGCTGCACCATCTCCAGCATTTTATGGACGAGGTAAGTGTCCTACAAGAGAAATGTGAAGGTTCTCTTCACTGTTTTCTGAGTAATTCTGGAAATTCAACTTCTCAGACATAATTTTTAGAGAGTTGGAGACCAAATATTTCAGGGTGAAGGGAGCAGGGATCACTGGAGTGCTAGATGGACTTCAGAAACCTTGGTAAAGGAATATGGGGATATACCAAGTGCCAAAGACCATGTGCTACATTGGTCATATCGATGGATAATTAGATTGTACAGTAAATGTACTCTACAGAATTGAAGTCTATCGAATACAAGGACTCTCTACTTCTCATGTACTCGATGTCATAGGACAGATCCGTTATTGAGCGCTCTGGCACCTACGAAACTTTCTTCAAAGTGCTGAATGGAGCAGGATGAACCCTATTATGGCACAGCTAACTAGTATGAGCCTCCACGGTCAGTCAGAGGTGCCAAGAGGATCCCTATCATTTATGTAGAATACGCAGACATCTGCATCTTGTATGGACGCTCCTAAGGATTTAGATAATGACATCTGGTTTCCATGTCAGGTAAACTTGAGTAGATATCGTGTTTCACCAAAAATAAGACACTGTTTTATATTAATTTTTGCCTCAAAGAGGCACAGTGTCTAATTGTTGGGGGGTGTCTTATAATACTTACCTAGTAGCCGGCATTCAGGTCCCTTGCGCTGGTCTCTGTCGCTGCTGCAGGCTTCCGTGTCCTCTGGTACGCTGACAGAGCAGTTCTTCCTGGTAATGGGCCTTGAATACCCCGCCTCCAGCAAGCTAATGCTCTGATTAGTTAATCGAGCCCCACGTCAGCTAATGAGAGCCTGCGCTTGATTAACCAATCACATTCATTCATTGAATAGCTGTGATTGGTTAATAGAGTGCCGACTTTCATTGGCTGACGCGATGCTCGATTAACCAATCAGAGCATTAGCTTGCTGGAGGCGGAGTATTCAAGCTCTACTATAAGGAAGAACTGCTCTGTCGGCATGCAGGAGGACAAGGAAGCCTGCAACAGTGCCATCGCCCAGCATGAGGGACCCGAACGCCAGCTGCTTGTTGAGTATTGTTTTCTTTTTTTTACATGTAGTGTATTTAGGGCTTATTTTCAGAAACGGGCTTATATTTCTTATATTTCAAGCCCTCCACCCGAAAATCAGTGTGCTTATTATCAGGGAAACATGGTATCAGAGCGCACAACTTAATTACCAAAGCCTTTGCATCTTATTTTGTAGGCATCTCCACAATGTCTCCAGGATGCCGTGTTACTCAGCCTCATCTCATTAATGGTAGAAGATGTTGGATGTTGGGCTCATGGGAAGAAACTACAAGGAAGTTTCACAGAAGATCCATAAGTCTAGAGGATGCTCTTTAACTTAGGGAACATATAGATCAGGCTGCACAGAAGATCCATAGGATGATTTTTACTCTACAAACTCAGTTGAAGACTGAACATTTTTGGAATCTCCTGCATGGACTCCCAAGTTGGGCTCATGAGAATGAACTGCAAAGAACCTTCATAAATAATCCACAAATCTAGAGCCTGCTCCGCACTCACCAAGCTCAGTTGAAGAAGGTACATTTTATGGAGGTTTTACTTCACAAGTCAGTTACCTTCTTCCTCGGATTAATGGTCACTAATAAGCCTTGATAAGAAATAAAGAAGGAAATCCCCCGCTGTGATTTTTGTGCACAGAAGAAAGAGCTGCTCTAGAAGTTTATTCCGGTCATCGATGTTTTCTGGATCTCTCTTACTAAAAGTATCTTTTCCTCCTGCAGAACGGCCCGAGAGATATTAATATTCTATGATATTTATTCCTATTTATGTATTTCTATCCATTATTTCCTGTATTATATATTTGTATCGGTATTTAGATTATTACATGTTGTTTTATTTATTTATCGCTCAGTGCGGATTTATTGGTTTATTTATGAATATTTTTTTAAATGTCAAGAAATGTCTAAATAAAATATCCCATAATAACAATGTCTGATGTTTCCTCTTCACTTCTGCATTAATGATTTGTATGATTGTATCCATCCGCCGGGTCACTGATCATCGTCTTCCTCTTTTCTCTCAAACTCCTCAATCACTTGAATTATCATGTAGCTACAACGGAGGGCAATGTGCGGCTACAAACGGACTGAGATAAGCCGGGGGCTTGGGCAGAAAAATGGCAAATGAAGTTCAATATTGATTAGAGATGAGCGAGCACCAAAATGCTCGGGTGCTCGTTACTCGGGACGAAATTATCGCGATGCTCGAGGGTTCGTTTCGAGTAACGAACCCCAATGAAGTCAATGGGCGACCCGAGCATTTTTGTATATCGCCGATGCTCGCTAAGGTTTTCATTTGTGAAAATCTGGGCAATTCAAGAAAGTGATGGGAACGACACAGCAATGGATAGGGCAGGCGAGGGGCTACATGTTGGGCTGCATCTCAAGTTCCCAGGTCCCACTATTAAGCCACAATAGCGGCAAGAGTGGGCCCCCCCCCCCCCTCCCAACAACTTTTACTTCTGAAAAGCGCTCATTAGCATGGCATACCTTAGCTAAGCACCACACTAGCTACAACAAAGCACAATCACTGCCTGCATGACACTCCGCTGCCACTTCTCCTGGGTTACATGCTGCCCAACCCCCCCCCCCCCCGCACGACCCAGTGTCCACAGCGCACATCAAAGTGTCCCTGCGCAGCCTTCAGCTGCACTCATGCCACACCACCCTCATGTCTATTTATAAGTGCGTCTGCCATGAGGAGGAACCACAGGCACACACTGCAGAGGGTTGGCACGGCTATGCAGCGACCCTCTTTAAAAGGGGCGGGGCAATAGCCCACAATGCTGTACAGAAGCAATGAGAAATATAATCCTGTGCCACAGCCATCAGGAGCTGCACACGTGGGCATAGCAATGGGGAACCTATGTGCCACACACTATTCATTCTGTCAAGGTGTCTGCATGCCCCAGTCAGACCGCGTTTTTTTATAAATAGTCACAGGCAGGTACAACTCCGCAATGGGAATTCCGTGTGCACCCACAGCATGGGTGGCTCCCTGGAACCCACCGGCTGTACATAAATGTATCCCATTGCAGTGCCCATCACAGCTGAGGTAACGTCCGATTAAATGCAGGTGGGCTTCGGCCCACACTGCATGCCCCAGTCAGACTGGGGTTCTTTAGAAGTGGACACATGCAGTTACAACTCCCTGTGGACCCACAGCATGGGTGGGTGCCAGGAAGCCACCGGTGGTACATAAATATATCCCATTGCATTGCCCATCACAGCTGAGGTAATGTCATGTTTAATGCAGGTGGGCTTCGGCCCACACTGCATGCCCCAGTCAGACTGGGGTTCTTTAGAAGTAGACACATGCAGTTACAACTCCCTGTGGACCGACAGCATGGGTGGGTGCCAGGAAGCCACCGGCGGTACATAAATATATCCCATTGCAGTGCCCAACACAGCTGATGTATCGTCAGCTTTTATGCAGGTGGGCAAAAAATTAATTGGATTACACTGTAGGCGAGGGCCCCCCAAAAATTGGTGTACCAACAGTACTAATGTACCTCAGAAAAATTGCCCATGCCCAACCAAGAGGGCAGGTGAAACCCATTAATCGCTTTGGTTAATGTGGCTTAATTGGTAACTAGGCCTGGAGGCAGCCTAGTTAAAATAAAAATTGGTTCAGGTGAAAGTTTCAACGCTTTAATGAGCATTGAAACGTATAAACATTGTTTACAAAAATTATATGACTGAGCCTTGTGGGCCTAAGAAAAATTGCCCGTTCAGCGTGATTACGTGAGGTTTCAGGAGGAGGAGCAGGAGGAGGAGGAGGAATATTATACACAGATTGATGAAGCAGAAATGTCCCCGTTTTGGATGGTGATAGAGAACAATGCTTCCATCCGCGGGTGCAGCCTACGTATTGTTTAGGTATCGCTGCTGTCCGCTGGTGGAGAACAGAAGTCTGGGGAAATCCAGGCTTTGCTCATCTTGATGAGTGTAAGCCTGTCGGCACTGTCGGTTGACAGGTGGGTACGCTTATCTGTGATGATTCCCCCAGCTGCACTAAACACCCTCTCTGACAAGACGCTAGCCGCAGGACAAGCAAGCACCTCCAGGGCATGCAGCGCGAGTTCAGGCCACGTGTCCAGCTTCGATACCCAGTAGTTGTAGGGGGCAGAGGCGTCACGGAGGACGGTCGTGCGATCGGCTACGTACTCCCTCACCATCCTTTTACAGTGCTCCCACTGACTCAGCCTTGACTGAGGAGCCGTGACACAGTCTTGCTGGGGAGCCAGAAAGCTGTCAAAGGCCTTAGAGAGTGTTGCCCTGCCTGTGCTGTACATGCTGCCTGATCTCTGCGCCTCCCCTGCTACCTTGCCCTCGGTACTGCGCCTTCGGCCACTAGCACTGTCGGATGGGAATTTTACCATCAGTTTGTCCGCCAGGGTCCTGTGGTATAGCATCACTCTCGAACCCCTTTCCTCTTCGGGTATGAGAGTGGAAAGGTTCTCCTTATACCGTGGGTCGAGCAGTGTGTACACCCAGTAATCCGTAGTGGCCAGAATGCGTGTAACACGAGGGTCACGAGAAAGGCATCCTAACAGGAAGTCAGCCATGTGTGCCAGGGTACCTGTACGCAACACATGGCTGTCCTCACTAGGAAGATCACTTACAGGATCCTCCTCCTCCTCTTCAGGCCATACACGCTGAAAGGATGACGGGCAAGCAGCATGGGTACCCCCAGCAGTGGGCCAAGCTGTCTCTTCCCCCTCCTCCTCATCCTCCTCATGCTCCTCCTCCTCCTCCTCAACGCGCTGAGATATAGACAGGAGGGTGCTCTGACTATCCAGTGACATACTGTCTTCCCCCGCCTCTGTTTCCGAGCGCAAAGCGTCTGCCTTTATGCTTTGCAGGGAACTTCTCAAGAGGCATAGCAGAGGAATGGTGACGCTAATGATTGCAGCATCGCCGCTCACCATCTGGGTAGACTCCTCAAAGTTTCCAAGGACCTGGCAGATGTCTGCCAACCAGGCCCACTCTTCTGAAAGGAATTGAGGAGGCTGACTCCCACTGCGCCGCCCATGTTGGAGTTGGTATTCCACTATAGCTCTACGCTGCTCATAGAGCCTGGCCAACATGTGGAGCGTAGAGTTCCACCGTGTGGGCACGTCGCACAGCAGTCGGTGCACTGGCAGATGAAACCGATGTTGCAGGGTGCGCAGGGTGGCAGCGTCCGTGTGGGACTTGCGGAAATGTGCGCAGAGCCGGCGCACCTTTCCGAGCAGGTATGACAAGCATGGGTAGCTTTTCAGAAAGCGCTGAACCACCAAATTAAAGACGTGGGCCAGGCATGGCACGTGCGTGAGGCTGCCGAGCTGCAGAGCCGCCACCAGGTTACGGCTGTTGTCACACACGACCATGCCCGGTTGGAGGCTCAGCGGCGCAAGCCAGCGGTCGGTCTGCTCTGTCAGACCCTGCAGCAGTTCGTGGGCCGAGTGCCTCTTATCTCCTAAGCTGAGTAGTTTCAGCACGGCCTGCTGACGCTTGCCCACCGCTGTGCTGCCACGCCGCGCGACACCGACTGCTGCCGACGTGCTGCTGCTGACACATTTTGATTGCGAGACAGACGTTGCGGAGGAGGAGGAGGGTGGTTTAGTGGAGGAAGCATACACCGCCGCAGATACCACCACCGAGCTGGGGCCCGCAATTCGGGGGGTGGGTAGGACGTGAGCGGTCCCAGGCTCTGACTCTGTCCCAGCCTCCACTAAATTCACCCAATGTGCCGTCAGGTAGATATAGTGGCCCTGCCCGCCTGTGCTTGTCCACGTGTCCGTTGTTAAGTGTAAAGATTATTAAGTGGACCTTGGCAGTAACCGCGTTGGTGAGGGCGCGTACAATGTTGCGGGAGACGTGGTCGTGCAGGGCTGGGACGGCACATCGGGAAAAGTAGTGGCGACTGGGAACCGAGTAGCGCGGGGCCGCCGCCGCCATCATACTTTTGAAAGCCTCCGTTTCCACAACCCTATACGGCAGCATCTCCAGGCTGATAAATTTGGCTATGTGCATGTTTACCGCTTGAGCATGCGGGTGCGTGGCGGCATACTTGCGCTCCAACACTTGCGCTAGCGACGGCTGGACGGTGCGCTGCCAGACATTGGTGGATGGGGCCGAGGACAGCGGAGGTGAGGGTGTGGGTGCAGGCCAGGAGACGGTAGTGCCTGTGTCCTCAGAGGGGGGTTGGATCTCAGTGGCAGGTTGGGGCACAGGGGGAGAGGCAGCGGTGCAAACCGGAGGCGGTGAACGTCCTTCGTCCCACCTTGTGGGGTGCTTGGCCATCATATGTCTGCGCATGCTGGTGGTGGTGAGGCTGGTGGTGGTGGCTCCCCGGCTGATCTTGGCGCGACAAAGGTTGCACACCACTGCTCGTCGGTCGTCTGCACTCTCAGTGAAAAACTGCCAGACCTTTGAGCACCTCGGCCTCTGCAGGGTGGCATGGCGCGAGGGGGCGCTTTGGGAAACAGTTGGTGGATTATTCGGTCTGGCCCTGCCTCTACCCCGGCCACCGCACTGCCTCTTGCAACCTGCCCTGCTGCTGCCCTTGCCTCCTCCTCTGAAGACCTGTCCTCAGTAGGCGTAGCAAACCAGGTGGGGTCAGTCACCTCATCGTCCTGCTGCTCTTCCTCCGAATCCTCTGTGCGCTCCTCCCTCGGACTTACTGCCCTTACTACTACCTCACTGATAGACAACTGTGTCTCATCGTCATCGTCCTCCTCACCCACTGAAAGGTCTTGAGACAGTTGCCGGAAGTCCCCAGCCTCATCCCCCGGACCCCGGGAACTTTCCAAAGGTTGGGCATCGGTCACGACAAACTCCTCTAGTGGGAGAGGATTCGGAACCCTTGCTGCCCATTCTGGGCAGGGGCCCGGGAACAGTTCCTGGGAGTCTGCCTGCTCCTCAGAATGTGTCATTGTAATGGAGTGAGGAGGCTGGGAGGAAGGAGGAGCAGCAGCCAGAGGATTCAGAGTTGCAGCAGTGAACGGCGCAGAACTCTGGGTGTTCGATAGATTGCTGGATGCACTTTCTGCCATCCACGACAGGACCTGCTCACACTGCTCAGTTTCTAATAAAGGTCTCCCGCGTGGACCCATTAATTGTGAGATGAATGTGGGGACGCCAGAAACGTGGCTCTCTCCTAATCCCGCAGCAGTCGGCTGCGATACACCTGAATCAGGAGCTCGGCCTGTGCCCACACCCTGAGTTGGGCCTCCGCGTCCTCGCCCGCGTCCAAGTCCTCTAGGCCTACCCCTACCCCTCAGCATGGTGTATTACCAGTAGTGCAGAAACAGAACGCTGTAATTAAATGTGCCGCTTATTGGCCTGTGGTTGGAGGCTGACTTCGCTTACGGAACGCCAGGAAATAATTTTGCACAAGCCTGCTGTAACACTTAGCTGGCTGCGTATGAATTAGGAGGACAACTACACCCAGCACAGACCCAGTACACTGAGGACAGTCACAGGCAGCCCAAATAGATTTTTTTTCCCAAATGTTTTTGGAAAGGCCCACTGCCTATATTCAATAAATATATGTCTTCTGTCCCTGCCTCACCACCACTACTGGCCCTGGAGTATGTATAATTACTGCAGGGCGCAATGCTCTGCACGGCCGATATACAAAAAAAAAAAAAATGTGCAACACTGCAAAAAGCAGCCTCCACACTACTGCACACGGTTAGATGTGGCCCTAAGAAGGACCGTTGGGGTTCTTGAAGCCTAAAATACTCCTAACACTCTCCCTATAGCAGCTCCAGCATCAGCAGCACTTTCCCTCCTCTATGTCAGAACGCATCTGAGGCGAGCCGCGGGAGGGGCCGATTTATATACTCGGGTGACACCTGATCTCGCCAGCCACTCACTGCAGGGGGGTGGTATAAGGCTTGAACGTCGCAGGGGGAAGTTGTAATGCCTTCCCTGTCTTTCAATTGGCCAGAAAAGCGCGCTAACGTCTCAGAGATGAAAGTGAAAGTAACTCGAACATCGCGTGGTGTTCGTCACGAGTAACGTGCATCTCGAACACGCTAATACTCGAACGAGCATCAAGCTCGGACGAGTATACTCGCTCATCTCTAATATAGATAAATGTAAGGTTCTGCACATGGGCAGGAGAAACGGATGTCACCAATATACACTAAATGGGGTACTGCTAGGGAAAAGTGATATGGAAAAAGACCTGGGGGTACTAGTGGATTGTAGATTTAACTGGAGCAACCAATGCCAGTCAGCTGCTGCAAAAGCTAATAACGTCTTAGGGTACATTAAAAGAGGTATAGGGGCGAGGGACGAGAACATTATCCCCCCACTATATAAGGCACTTGTCAGGCCCCACATGGAATACTGCGCACAGTTCTGGTCACCGGTGCTCAGGAAAGATGTTGCAGTGCTTGAGGGGGCTCAAAGAAGGGAAACTAAACTAATAAACTGAATGGGAGGACTGGAATACCCAGAGAGGCACCAAAACTGGGATTATTTGCCCCGGAAAAAAGATGGTTAAGGGGCGACCAAATAACTGTGTATAAATACATGAGGGGACGATACAAGGATCTCTGCCATGATCTGCTTATACCCAGGAGTGCGACGGTAACAAGAGGGCATCCGCTACGTCTAGTAGAAAGCAGGTTTCATCACCAACACAGAAGGGGGTTCTTTACTGTAAGAGCAGTTAGACTGTGGAACTCTCTGCCTGAGGACGTGGTGATGGCAGAATCTATAGAGGAGTTTAAGAGGGGACTAGATGCCTTTCTAGAGCAGAAGGATATTACAGGATACAGACATTAGGTGACCAGCGTGTTATTGTTGAGGGTCTTACATTCAGGTAGGAACTATCAAATGTTGATCCAGGGATTATTCCGATTGCCATTATAGAGTCGGGAAGGAATTTTTCCCCCAAATGGGCTAATTGGCTTCTGCCTCTTGAGGCTTTTTGCCTTCCCCTGTATCAACAAGGGGGTTGAAACAGGCTGAACTAGATGGACATTGCCTTCAGTCAGCCTAACCTACTATGTTACTATGTTACAATAGACCTTCACTCTCGTCACTGTGGTTCTAAATGATATAACGGCCCACCTTCCTGTCTATCATATTCTAAAAAGTCTTCACAGACAGAATTCTCAGTGATTTCAGTCTTTTTGTTGCTTGTGTTCTTTATTTTCCTGGAGACAATTCTGATCTTTGCTTTAATGCTTTTGAAGATCATTCTGCAGTTTCCATAGGATCTTTGGTGTAGTACTATGGATCCTATAGAGACCTTGCCCAATCAGTTCAGGGCCTTGGTGATTGAGGTTGCTGAAATTAAGCGGCAGCAACTGGTGCAGTCAAGCTCAGTGAAAGAGCCAAAGCTGGACTCGCCATAACCATTCTCGGGGACAGACGGAGGTTTGTTTCTATTGGGGTATCCTGCAGACTGTATTCTAGATTGTGCCCCATCTCTTCATGTAATGAGAGTCAGAGAGCGGGGATCGTGATTAGAGATCTTAGGAAGACCTGCAGGCTTGGGGTTTTTCTTATTCCTCATGTCCGAAGTTTTGTCATCTGTGGATAGTTTTTTTTCTGCTCTCGGACTGATTTATGATGACCGGGACAGGGTGTCATTGGCAGAGGGGAAGATCAGGGCTTTGCGTCAGAGTGGATCTGCCATTGAGGAGTTTTGTGTAAAATTTTGGTGTTGGGCGACCGACATACAATGGAACGATCTAGTTTAATTTTGGCCTTAACAATAAAATAAACGATCTGATCATTTAACAACCGGCGCCTATCTATTTGAATGATGCCATGGCATTGGCCATCCGCATTGGGCAGCGTGTGAGAGAACGACACGAGGAACAAGCACCTGGGTTCTCTAGGGAATCGGCAAACGTAGAGGAACCCATGCAGTTAGGTTCTGTGTCCGAGCGGTCTGGGAGAGGGGCAGTTTCCGATTTCAGAGACATTGTTTTCTGTGCGACCAAACAGGGCACTTAGTCTAGACTTGTCCACGTCGCAGATCTCGGTCAGAGTGCATGGAGATCTTCATTTTGAGATTAGTTGCATTATAAGCTCCCACCATGTGAGGAACGCACTACAAAGTATTGTTCATTGGCAGAAATACAGGCCATAGAAAAGGTCCCGGGCATACATGTCAATGCAGACCGTCTCATAAAAAACTATCATTAGCATAACCCCTATGTTGTTTTTCCCTTTGTCATTTGCTAGGGTTAGCATGTGGCACAGGCACGAGGGTGGATGCGTCCTTATCGGGGCGGGTCATCCACTAGTAGGTAGGGGTTGTCACCCTCTAGTTCCCCTTAGGAAAGGTTTTCCTCCTATGTTTATGTTTCCTTGTATCTGGTGGTGTGAACACTGCCTGAGACTTTATATTGTGGTTTGCAGTTATTGCACGGAGCTGATGTGACAGTCTGAGGGCCTTATTATAGACCAAGGGTGGAACCAATTATAGCGCCTCAGGTGGCAAGACCGTGCATCTAATCACCACGACTGTAACCATTTGTAACATCTGCCTGAGATGTAACTGCATGCAGAATTGTGCAGCAAAACCACAACTTCTTTTATGTGCTTGATATTTTTGACATAGAGTCTATAATGGAAGGATGAGATTAGCGGACACATTTTGTGTGTTTCCTGACTTTTGGCTCAACCTGCAGATCTGTAAATCAGAATCCTCTCAGTATACAATCTTCCTCCTTACATGCTCATTCTGCAGCTCCTTGATCACCGTCATGTCATCAGAAGATACTGATTTATATCTGGACATCCGGCAGGGTCTCCTGAGTGGATTTGCGGTCACTGCCAGAAGTAGAATACTGAAGCCCACCAGTCTGATGTCCATGGCCGGAGTATCGGTGCCGATCTGGAGACTTTCTTCTCTTCCTGTGAACCTGTGTATAAGACATTATTACATATAAGATGATTATTGTACATAAATCCATCATGTGAATGTCTGCAGCTCCGATATTCTGTATATACACCCAGCAGAAGATGCTCACCTGCACAATTGTCTTGTGTCTCTCTGCTGCTGATCTCAACTCCATCTTAAGTCTCCAGGAGAGAAATTCCATCATTTCCGTGATCTGGAGGAATCCTCTCTATACATTTAGAATTGTAGTAATTGCAGACAAGTGATAGCAGCCGTAGGAAGTCCTTATAACTTTACGTTTTCTTACTGTACAGGTGAGACGGTAATGTCAGGTAACAAGGGTGAGGCTCCTCCCACTTACCTGACATCACACCTGTATAGTAAGGAAACTGATAGTTGTAAGGACTTCCTCCGGCTGCTATCACTTGTCTGCAATTACTTCAGTTCTAAACGTAGAGAGAAGAAACTTCCAAATCAGGAAAATGATGGAATTTCTCTCCTGGAGACTAAAATATAAAAGGAGAAACATGGGAAGACTTAAGATGGAGTTGAGATCAGCAGAGGAGAGACACAAGACAATTGTGCAGGTGAGCATCTTCTGCTGGGTGTATATACAGAATATCAGAGCTGCAGACATTCACAGGATGGATTTATGTACAATAATCATCTTATATGTAATAATGTCTTATACACAGGTTCACAGGAAGAGAAGAAAGTCTCCAGATCGGCACCGATACTCCGGCCATGGACATCAGACTGGTGGTCTTCAGTATTCTACTTCTGGCAGTGACTGCAAATCCACTCCGGAGACCCTGCCGGATGTCCAGATATAAATCAGTATCTTCTGATGACATGACGGTGATCAAGGAGCTGCAGAATGAGCATGTAAGGAGGAAGACTGTAATACTGGGAGGATTCTGATTTACAGATCTGCAGGTTGAGCCAAAAGTCAGGAAACACAAACAGTGTACAAGACATTATGTGTTATATCATTAATATTAGGATGGTGGAAGGGCAAAATAACCATCATTATATGTGCAGTCATTGGTTACCATCCATGATGACATGAGGCCCTCAGTGCGGTCCTAAACCTCTGATCAGCCGGTAACAGTAGACATTGATAGTCAGACTCTACTTGAAGGATTGGGGAATGAAGGTATTAATTTTGAATGCATAAAAACTGTTTAATCCACATCAGATAAAGCTTCTCTAACCGTCCACAGGAGAAGAACATGTCCACCGATGCCATTAAATGCTACAGAAGGATGATGAGACACAAGCCGTCTGTATGTGATCTAACGGTAAGTACATAGTGGTCGGTCTTCTCTTACCAACAACCTTTATACAAAACAATCCACTAACATCCCAATAGAAATCTGAGAAGACAACAACATGAACCCCTCCTCACCCTCATTGTTCCTCTAACAGCCTAGCGATCGTCTCATCTTCACCTTGAAAAGAGTGTCAGTAACAGTTGATGTTCTGGAAAACATGTCCACATCTGCGGCTGCTGATCCTGGATCCCAGTCACTCAGGATTTTCCTTCAGTTGAGAGATGATCTCATGATCTGTGTAAGTAACTTTGCTCCTTATGTCCAATTGTTATATGTTACACTCATAGATGGTAGGTATGAAACCTACTTACCCATCACTTGTCACCATCTTCTTCTTCTAACAGAAAGTGTCCCCGGGATTCAATACGATTCCCTCTAAGCAGCTGAAGCCATGGCTGCACCATCTCCAGCATTTTATGGACGAGGTAAGTGTCCTACATGAGAAATCTGAAGGTTCTCTTCACTGTTTTCTGAGTAATTCTGGAAATTCCACTTCTCAGACACAATTTTCAGAGTTGGAGACCAAATATTTCATGGTGAAGGTAGCAGGGATCATTGGAGTCCTAGATAAACTTCTGAAACCTTGGTAAAGGAATATGAGGATATACCAAGTGCCAAAGACCATATGCTACATTGGTGATATCGATGGATAATTAGATTGTACAGTAAATGTACTCTACAGAATTGAAGTCTATCGAATACAAGGACTCTCTACCTCTCATGTACTAGATGTCATAAGAGAGATCAGTTATTGAGCACACTGGCACCTATGAAACTTCCTTCAAAGTGCTGAATGGAGCAGGATGAACCCTATTATGGCACAGCTAACTAGTATGAGCCTCCACGGTCAGTCAGAGGTGCCAAGAGGATCCCTATCATTTATGTAGTGTACTCACAAATGTATCTTGTATGGACGCTCCTAGGGATTTAGATAATGACATCAGAGCTGGTTTCCATGTCAGGTAAACTTGAGCAGATATCAGAGACCACAACCTAATTACCAAGCCTTTGCATCTTATTTTGTAGGCATCTCCACAACGTCTCCAGGATGCCATGTTACTCAGCCTCATATCATTAATGGTGGAAGATGTTGGATGTTGGGCTCATGGGAAGAAACTACAAGGAAGTTTCACAGAAGATCCATAAGTCTAGAGGATGCTCTTCAACTTAGGGAACATATAGATCAGGCTGCACAGAAGATCCATGGGATGATTTTTACTCTCCAAGCAAATTTGAAGACTGAACATTTTTGGAATCTCCTGCATGGACTTCCAAGTTGGGCTCATGAGAATGAACTGCAAAGAACCTTCAGAAAAAATCCACAAATCTAGAGCCTGCTCTGCACTCACCAAGCTCAGTTGAAGAAGGTACATTTTATGGAGGTTTTACTTCACAAGTCAGTTACCTTTTTCCTCGGATTAATGGTCACTAATAAGCCTTGATCAGAAATAAAGAAGGAAATCCCCCGCTGTGATTTTTGTGCACACAGAAGAAAGAGCTGCTCTAGAAGTTTATTCCAGTCATCAATGTTTTCTGGATCTCTCTTACGAAAAGTAACTTTTCCTCCTGCAGAACGGCCCGAGAGATATTAATATTCTATGATATTTATTCCTATTTATGTAATTCTATCCATTATTTCCTGTATTATATATTTGTATCGGTATTTAGATTATTACATGTTGTTTTATTTATTTATCGCTCAGTGCGGATTTATTGCCTTTTTTATGAATATTTCTTCAAATGTCAAGAAATGTCTAAATAAAATATCCCATAATAACAATGTCTGATGTTTCCTCTTCAGTTCTGCATTAATTATTTGTATGATTGTATCCATCCGCCAGGTCACTGATCATCGTCTTCCTCTTTGCTCTCAAACTCCTCAATCACTTGAATTATCATGTAGCTACAGTAGACCTTCACTCTCGTCACTGTGGTTCTAAATTAGCCAATGATATATTGGCCCACCTTCCTGTCTATCATATTCTAAAAGGTCTTCACTAGAGATGAGCGAGTACCAAAATGCTCGGGTGCTCGGTACTGTAGTCGAGCTTTTTGTAATACTCGAGAGCTCGTTTCGAGTGACGAACCCCATTAAAGTCAATGGGCGACTCGAGTATTTTTCAGGCTGACCGATGCTCTGCATAGAGGATGATTTGTGAAACACCGGAGAACCTCATAAAGTCCTAGAAACGCCACAGAAATGGATAAGTAACAGCATGGCTGCATCTGAGGCTCCCAGGTGGCACTATAAAGCCAAATAGGGGGCAAGAACCTGGCGGTCACCCCCCTAACAATTACCTTGGGAAAGACCATCATTAGCAAGGCACACGCACTGGCACATCTTAGGAAAGCACCACACTAGCTGCAACGAAGGACAATCAGCACCTGCGGGTGACACCGCTGCCTCGTCTCCTGGTTTACATGCTGGTATTGCTGTCCAACCCCCCGCACGAGCCTGCGTCCACAGCGGACACAAATTTTTCCCTGTGCAGCGTTCAGTTGTCCTCATGCCACATGCTTGCTTCATAGCCACACCACCCTCATGTCTATTTATAAGTGCATCTTGGATGAGGAGGAACCAGAGGCACACACTGCAGAGGGTTGGCAGGGCCTGGCAGCCACCATCCTTGAAAGTGTGGGCGATAGTCCACAAAGCTGATGAAAATTGATGGTAAATTGATATCCAATCATAATTCCAATCCTGTGCCACCTACGTCACAAAATTGTCAGGAGCCGCAAACGTGGGCACGAAGGGGACTCAGGTGCCAGTACTTCTACACATCTCCACAATGCAGCAAAGATTGGTGTGAAGCAGGAGGTGTCGCAAAAGTAGCCACCACAGGTATACAGTGACCCTGTGAAAGTCTCCTTAAATCAGTTACGCTTCCTGTGAACGCTTCAATCCAGTATCTCGGATAACTGAGGTAACACGAAACACGAGAGATAATACATGCCGACCAGCGCTGTTCCCCAGACCCCAAGGAGCAGGAGGAGGTGGCATAATAAGCCCGAGAAACCATCACCGAGGTAGCACCCGCAATACTCTGTGTGGGAAGCACGTGCGCGAGCCCAGGGCCAGGCTCAGTCCCAGCCTCCACCTAGCTGACCCAATGTACCGTGAGTTACATAGCAATGGGAAATCCATGTGTCCCCAAACAATTCATTAGGTGTATCTATGAGATAGCTGAACACCGTGCTGGGAAAGCCGTCTGCATTCTGCACCCTACCCAAGTCATTTAGTTTATTTGTGCCCGATAGCTAAAACATTGCAATGGGAAATCTATGTGTATCCACAGCATAGGCGAGCCCATGAAACTCAAAGACAGTATTAAATATGAAGAAATCAGAGTGCCCACACATGGCAGAGTTTCACCCCGCCCAGGACCTCGGCCTCTGCCCACACCCTCAGCAATCGCGGGCATGAAGCGGACTTGAATGCTAGTACAGCTGTAAATGTCGCCTCCAATCTGTTACGCTTCTTTTGATTGGTCCAAACCAGTGTCTCAGATAACTATGGTAACACAAGAGCAAATACATGTTGATCAGCGCTGATCCCCTGACCCCAAGCAGGAGGGGAAGGTGGCATAAGAAGCCTGAGAAACCATGGCCGAGGTAGGACCCGCAATACTCTGTGTGGTAAGCACGTGAGCGACCCCAGGGCCAGGCTCGGTTCAAGCCTCCACCTGGTTGACCCAATGTGCCATGATTTACATAGCAATGGGAAATCCATGTGTCCCCAAAGAATTTATTCGGTTTATTTGTGCCAGATAGTTGAACACCATGCTGGGAAACGTTTTTGCACCCACAGCATAGGCGAGCCCATAAAACATTTCTTTAGCAAGTGTATAGGCAGCCTCTTGTAACATTTCGGTAGCAAGTGTATAGGCGGACCCCAGTAACATTTCAGTAGCAAGAGTACAGTCGAACCGCTCAAACCTTTCAGTAGCAAGTGTATAGGCGGACCCCAGTAACATTTCAGCAGCAAGTGTATAGGCAGACGCCTGTAACATTTCTCTAGCAAGTGTATAGGCGTACCCCTGTAACATTTCTGTAGCAAGAGTATAAGCGAACCCCTGAAACATTGGTGTACCAAGAGTATAGGCGAAGCCCGGAAAAATTAGTTGGATAACAGTATAGGTGAGGGCCAGAAAAATTGGCGTACCAAGAGTAGAAGTGTACCCCTGAAAAATTGCTGAACTCAGAGGGCAGGTTAAACCCATAAAAATTTTTTATAGATACAGCTTGTTCTTGCTTCATTTGTAACAGAGCCTGGAGACAGCCTCCGAAACAATTGGTTTAAGTTAAACTTTTAAAACTTTTAAAAATTGTAAAACTTTTAAACAGAGACTTTTGGGCCACAGAAAAATTAGCAGTTCAGTGTGATAACATGCTGTTTTAGGAGGGTAGTAGGAGGAGGAGTAACAATATCTGAGAGGGATAGACGAAGATAATTCTGCCCTTTTTTGGGGTGATAGAGGATGCAATTTTTCTCCTGTTGCAGCGAAAAGAATCTCTAGGATCCACTGCTTTCCACCAGTGGAGAAGAGAAGTCTGGGGAAATCCAGCCTTTGTTCATCTTTATGAGGGTAAGCATGTCGGCACTGTCAGTTTACAGGTGGGTACGCTTATCCGTGATGATCCCCCCAGCAGCACTAAACACCCTCTCTGACAAGACGCTAGCGGTAGGGCAGGTCAGCACCTCCAGGGCGTACAGCAAAAGAGCTCAGGGGACGTGTGCCTCTTGTCACCTAAGTTGATTAGTTTCAGCACGGCTTGCTGACGCTTGCCCACCGCTGTGCTGCCGCACTGCGCGCTACTGAATACTGGCAACGTGCTCACACTTCTTAATTGAGAGAGGATGTGGCGGAGGAGGAGGGGGTGGGGTTGGAGGAGGTGGCATAATATGCCGCAGATACCAGCACCGAGGTAGGACCCTTTATTCTGGCTGTGGGTAGGATGTGAGCGGTCCCAGGATCTGACTCAGTCCCAGCCTCCACCAAGTTCACCCAATGTGCCGTCAGAAAGATATAGTGTCCCTGCTCGCCAGTACTTGTCCACATGTCCGTCGTTAAGTGGACCTTCCCAGTAACTGTGCTGGTGAGGGCACGGTTAATGTTGCAGGGATGTGCTGCTGTAGAGCAGGGACGGCACACTGGGAAAAATAGTGGCGACTATGGACCAAGTAGCGTGGGACCGCCGCGGCTATCATGGTTTTGAAAACCTCCATTTCCACAAGCCTGTACGGCAGCATCTCCAGGCTGATTAATTTGTCATTGTGCACATTTAAAGCTTGTGCATGCGGGTGGGTGGCGGCGTATTTCTGCTTTCGCTCCAACGCTTGTGTTAGCTACAGCTAAATGCTGCGCTGAGAGACATTGCTAGAGGCCGTGGAGGGCCGTGGAGGTGAGGGTGTGGGTGCATCCTGGGAGAGGGATTGGATCTGTGTGCCAGGTAGTGGTGGTTACCCGGCTGATCTTGGTGCGGCACAGGTTGCACACCACCGTTCGTCGGTCGTCTGCGCTCTCACTAAAAAACATCCACACCTTTGAACACCTAGCCCTCTGCACGGAGGCTTGCCATGAGGGGGTGCTGTGGGAAACAGTTGGGGGCTTTTTCGGTCTGGCCCTGCCTCTCCCCCGGGCCACCCCACTGCCTCTTCCAACCTGTCCTGCTGCTGCACTTGCCTCTCCCTCTGAAGCCCTGTCCTCAGTAGGCTTAGCAAACCAGGTGGGGTCACTCACCTCATCGTCCAGCTGCTCTTCCTCTGAATTCTCTGTGCGCTCCTCCCTCGGACTTACTGCCCTTACTACTATCTAACTGACAGACAACTGAGTCTCATTATCCTCATCCACAAAAAGCTCTTAAGACAGTTGCCGGAAGTCCCCAGCCTCATCATCTTGACTCCGGGAACTTTCCAAAGGTTGGGCATGGGTCACGACAAACTCCTCAGGTGAGTGAGGAACTGTTTTTTCCCACTCAGGGCAGGGACCCAAGAGCAGTTCCTGGGAGTCTGCCTGCTCAGAATATGTCATTTTCCTGGAGTGACGAGGCTGGGAGGAAGGAGGAGCAGCTAGAGGATTCAGAATTGCTGTCCCTAGGCCAGGAGTAGTGGACTGTGTAGAAGACTGGGGGTTCGACACATTGCTGGACGCATTATCTGCGATCCACGACAGGACCTGCTTGCACTGCTCTGCTTGTAATGAAGGTCTACCACGTGGACCCGTAAATTGTAATATGAAGCTAGAAACGTGCCTCTCTTCTAATCTCGCAGCAGCCCGCTGTGATTCATTCTTCCTAGGACCTCGGCCTGTGCCCACACCCTCACTTAGACGCCCGCGTCCACGTCCACGTCCTCGACCCTTACCCCTACTCCTCATCATGTTGGATTAAGGATAGAGCAGGGCCCAAATAAATTACCCCACTGTACAGCACTGAGAACTGTGGCTAATGTACCGCACACAGAGATTTGTAGATAGCGGAGGCTCTATGCTGTGACCAGAAAAAGTTAAAATGCTGTCTTGCGCTGATACCCAGGAGTAATTTACCGCTCGCAGAGACTTGTAGATAAGGGAGGCTGTGTGGAGTGGCAAAAAGCTATAAAGCCAGTGGATAATGCTGGTAACTGCGGCAACTTCACCCAACACAGAGAATAGTATCTGTGAAATGCTGTTCTGCAGTGGGCCAGGAAATATTTGCATACTATTTAGCGATGAGAGTGAGCCCTCTGCCTAAGGCACTGCACACTAAGAACGGTATAGCTGCAATGAGCTGCAATGGCCCAGGAAATATTAGAGTACTGTTTAGCATTGAGACCTCTGCCTAATGCACTGCAGACACAGAACAGTATTGGTGTAATGGCCTGCAAAGGCCCAGATGCTTAAAAAAAAAATGTTGCACTACTGCTCCCAGCCAGCTATAACAGTAATGCACACAATGAGTAGTAGCCCTAAGAAGGACCGTTGGGGTCCTTGAAGAGAGAATCCTACTCTAACACATTCCCTGCAGGCTATCAGTATATGCAGTCACTCCTCCCCAATCTGGGTTGGGTTGAGTGGGTGACTGCATATTAGCCTGCCAAGAACAAGCTGCTCCTCCACTTTATTGTCTGGCTGACTGCATATCTCCAGGGCTTACGGCCATTGCGCCTGCCCTACGGTGATTGTGCCGGTGGCGATTGTGCCTGCCTTATGGCGATCGTGCCTATGGCGACCGTGTCTGCTTTGCAGACCTTCAGGTATTGTATTTTTGGCTTTTTCTGTGAATAATGTCTTTGTTTTTTCCCTCACCTCTGTGATTTTATGTAATTTATAGTGAGTTAGCGTAGTTACTGACGGACGCAGTGTGGCCTCGGCGCGGCCCGTCAGCCTATGCGTTTTGGCCAAAATGCAGTACCAACACCCGCATTTTATTAGTATGCATTAGTAGTTTTGTATGTAGTTTGCTAGTTGGTGGGGGAGCCCAAGATGTCAGCCAGTGTGGCCCAGTTTAGAGATACAGGGCAACCCGCTGTTATATCAGCCAGGGTTGATATCCTGTATGGTGGGTCACCACCCATCTATGGCTGGCATCTTTGGTATCGTTCACATGTGCAGGCTATCAGTATATGCAGTCACTCCTCCCCAATCTGGGTTGGGTTGAGTGGGTGACTGCATATTAGCCTGCCAGGAACAAGCTGCTCCTCCACATTATTGTCTGGCTGACTGCATATCTCCAGGGCTTGCGCCCATTGCGCCTGCCCTACGGCGATTGTGCCGGTGGCGATTGTGCCTGCCTTATGGCGATCGTGCCTATGGCGACCGTGTCTGCTTTGCAGACCTTCAGGTATTGTATTTTTGGCTTTTTCTGTGGATAAAATCTAACACATTCCCTATATCAGCAGCAGCACTTACCCTAACCTCTGCCAGCATGCATCTGAGGTGAGCCGCGGGCGGGACCAGTTTAAGTACTCGGCGGTCACCTGATCGGCCCAGCCACTCACTACTGTGGGAGGGAGAGGGCTGGCATGTCACAGCAGGAAGTGGTAATGCCTTCCCCGCATGTTTATTGGCTAGAAAATGGCGCTTAACATGTGGGTAAGGGAAATAAAATTGACTCGAGTACCGCATGGTGTTCGTCTCGAGTAACGAGCATCTCGGGTACCCTAATACTCGAACAAGCATCAAGCTCGGACCAGTGTGCTCGCTCACAGACAGAATTCTCAGTGATTTCAGTCTTTTTGTTGCTTGTTCTCTTTATTTTCCTGGAGACAATTCTGATCTTTGCTTTAATGCTTTTGAAGCTCATTCTGCAGTTTCCATAGGATCTTTGGTGTAGTACTATGGATCCTATAGAGACCTTGCCCAATCAGTTCAGGGCCTTGGTGATTGAGGTTGCTGAAATTAAGCGGCAGCAACTGGTGCAGTCAAGCTCAGTGAAAGAACCAAAGCTGGACTCGCCATAACCATTCTCGGGGACAGACGGAGGTTTGTTTCTATTGGGGTATCCTGCAGACTGTATTCTAGATTGTGCCCCATCTCTTCATGTAATGAGAGTCAGAGAGCGGGGATCGTGATTAGAGATCTTAGGAAGACCTGCAGGCTTGGGGTTTTTCTTTTTCCTCATGTCCGAGGTTTTGTCATCTGTGGATAGTTTTTTTTTCTGCTCTCGGACTGATTTACGATGACCGGGACAGGGTGTCATTGGCAGAGGGGAAGATCAGGGCTTTGCGTCAGAGCGGATCTGCCATTGAGGAGTTTTGTGCAAACGTTTGGCGTTGGGCGACCGAGACACAATGGAACGATCTAGTTTAATTTTGGCCTTAACAATTAAATAAACGATCTGATCATTTCACAGCCGGTGCCTTGCTATTTGAATTGGCCATCCACATTGGGCAGCGTGTGAGAGAACAACACGGGAACAAGAACCTGAGTTCTCTAGGGAATCGGCAAATGCAGAGGAACCCGTGCAGTTAGGTTCCGTGTCCGAGCGGTCTGGGAGAAGGGCAGGTTCCAATTTCAGAGACATTGTTTTCTGTGCGACCAAACAGAGCACTTATTCTAGACTTGTCCACGCGCAGATCTCGGTCAGAGTGCATGGAGATCTTCATTTTGAGATTAGTTGCATTATAAGCTCCCACCATGTGAGGAACACACTACAAAATATTGTTCATTGGCAGAAATACCGGCCATAGAAAGGATCCCGGGCATACATGTCAATGCAGACCATCTCATAAAAAACTATCATTAGCATAACCCCTATGTTGTTTTTTTCCTTTGTCATTTGCTAGGGTTAGCATGTGGCACAGGCACGAGGGTGGATGCATCCTTATCGGGGCGGGTCATCCACTAGTAGGTAGGGGTTGTCACCCTCTAGTTCCCCTTAGGAAAGGTTTTCCTCCTATGTTTATGTTGCCTTGTATCTGGTGGTGTGAAGACTGCCAGAGACTTTATATTGTGGTTTGCAGTTATTGCATGAAGCTGATGTGACAGTCTGAGGGCCTTTTTATAGACCAAGGGTGGAACCAATTATAGCGCCTCAGGTGGCAAGACCGTGCATCTAATCACCACAACTGTAACCATTTGTAACATCTGCCTGAGATGTAACTGCATGCAGAATTGTACAGCAAAACCACAACTTCTTTTATGTGCTTGATATTTTTTACATAGAGTCTATAATGGAAGGATGAGATTATCGGACATATTTTGTGTGTTTCCTGACTTTTGGCTCAGCCTGCAGATCTGTAAATCAGAATCCTCCCAGTATACAATCTTCCTCCTTACATGCTCATTCTGCAGCTCCTTGATCACCGTCATGTCATCAGAAGATACTGATTTATATCTGGACATCCGGCAGGGTCTCCTGAGTGGATTTGTGGTCACTGCCAGAAGTAGAATACTGAAGCCCACCAGTCTGATGTCCATGGCCGGAGTATCGGTGCCGATCTGGAGACTTTCTTCTCTTCCTGTGAACCTGTGTATAAGACATTATTACATATAAGACGATTATTGTACATAAATCCATCCTGTGAATGTCTGCAGCTCCGATATTCTGTATATACACCCAGCAGAAGATGCTCAACTGCACAATTGTCTTCTATCCCTTTTCTGCTGATCTCAACTCCATCTTAAGTCTTCCCATGTTTCTCCTTTTATATTTTAGTCTCCAGGAGAGAAATTCCATCATTTCTGCGATGTGGAGGAATCCTCTCTATACATTTACAACTGAAGTAACTGCAGACAAGTGATAGCAGCCGTAGGAAGTCCTTATAACTTTCAGTTTTCTTACTGTACAGGTGAGACGGTAATGTCAGGTAACAAGGGGCAGGCTCCTCCCACTTACCTGACGACTCACCTGTATAGTAAGGAAACTGATAGTTGTAAGGACTTCCTTCCTACGGCTGCTATCACTTGTCTGCAATTACTTCAGTTCTAAACGTAGGGAGTAGAAACTTCCAAATCACGAAAATGATGGAATTTCTCTCCTGGAGACTAAGATATAAAAGGAGAAATATGGGGAGACTTAAAACAAAGTTGAGATCAGCAGAGGAGAGATCTCCAGATCGGCACCGATACTCCGGCCATGGACATCAGACTGGTGGTCTTCAGTATTCTACTTCTGGCAGTGACCGCAAATCCACTCAGGAGACCCTGCTGGATGTCCAGATATAAATCAGTATCTTCTGATGACATGACGGTGATCAAGGAGCTGCAGAATGAGCATGTAAGGAGGAAGATTGTATACTGGGAGGATTCTGATTTACAGATCTGCAGGCTGAGTCAAAAGTCAGGAAACACACAAACAGTGTACAAGACATTATGTGTTATATCATTAATATTAGGATGGTGGAAGGGCGAAATAACCGTCATTATATGTGCAGTCATTGGTTACCATCCATGATGACATGAGGCCCTCAGTGCGGTTCTAAACCTCTGATCAGCCGGTAACAGTAGACATTGATAGTCAGACTCTACTTGAAGGATTGGGGAATGAAGTTATTAATTTTGAATGCATAAAAACTGTTTAATCCACATCAGATAAAGCTTCTCTAACCCTCCACAGGAGAAGAACATGTCCACCGATGCCATTAAATGCTATAGAAGGATGATGAGACACAAGCCGTCTGTATGTGATCTAACGGTAAGTACATAGTGGTCGGTCTTCTCTTACCAACAACCTTTATACAACAACATGAACCCCTCCTCACCCTCATTGTTCCCTCTAACAGCCCAGCGATCGTCTCAGCTTCACCTTGAAAAGAGTGTCAGTAACAGTTGATGTTCTGGAAAACATGTCCACATCTGGGGCTGCTGATCCTGGATCCCAGTCACTCAGGATCTTCCTTCAGTTAAGAGATGATCTCATGATCTGTGTAAGTAACTTTGCTCCTTATGCCCAAGTTTTACACGTTACACTCTTCTCATTTCCACTTATGTCCAATTTTTACATGTTACACTCTTAGATGGTAGGTATGAAACCTACTTACCCATCATTTGTCACCATCTTCTTCTTCTAACAGAAAGTGTCCCCGGGATTCAATACGATTCCCTCTAAGCAGCTGAAGCCATGGCTGCACCATCTCCAGCATTTTATGGACGAGGTAAGTGTCCTACATGAGAAATGTGAAGGTTCTCTTCACTGTTGTTTAAATAATTAAACATATAACTGAGTCATTCTGGAAATTTAACTTCTCAGACACAATTTACAAAGAGTTGGAGACCAAATATTTCAGGGTGAAGGTAGCAGGGATCACTGGAGTCCTAAATAGACTTCTGAAACCTTGGTAAAGGAATATGGAGGTATAACAAGTGCCTAAGACCATGTGAAAAGTGGTCATAACGATGGATAATTAGCTCTACAGAATTAAAGTGTATTGAATACAAGGACTCTCTACTTCTCATGTACTCGATGTCATAGGACAGATCAGTGATTGAGCGCTCTGGCACCTACGAAACTTTCTTCAAAGTGCTGAATGGAGCAGGATGAACCCTATTATGGCACAGCATATTATGTGAGCCTCCACAGTCAGTCAGAGGTGCCAAGAGGATCCCTATAATTTATGTAGAATACGCAGACATCTGCATCTTGTATGGACGCTCCTAAGGATTTAGATAATGACATCAGAGCTGGTTTCCATGTCAGGTAAACTTGAGTAGATATCAGAGACTGCAACTTAATTTCCAAGCCTTTTGCATCTTATTTTGTAGGCATCTCCACAGTGTCTTCAGGATGCCGTGTTACTCAGCCTCATCTCATTAGTGGTAGAAGATGTTGGATGTTGGGCTCATGGGAAGAAACTACAAGGAAGTTTTACAGAAGATCCATAAGTCTAGAGGATGCTCTTCCACTTTGGGAACATATAGATCAGGCTGCAAAGAACCTTCATAAATAATCCACAAATCTAGAGCCTGCTCTGCACTCACCAAGCTCAGTTGAAGAAGGTACATTTTATGGAGGTTTTACTTCACAAGTCAGTTACCTTCTTCCTCGGATTATTGGTCACTAATAAGCCTTGATAAGGAATAAAGAAGGAAATCCCCCGCTGTGATTTTTGTGCACACAGAAGAAAGAGCTGCTCTAGAAGTTTATTCCAGTCATCAGTTTTCTGGATCTCTTTGAAAACTCACGAAAAGTAACTTTTCCTCTGCAGAACGGCCCGAGAGATATTAATATTCTATGATATTTATTCCTATTTATGTATTTCTATCCATTATTTCCTGTATTATATATTTGTATCGGTATTTAGATTATTCCATGTTGTTTTATTTATTTATCGCTCAGTGCGGATTTATTGCCTTTTTTATGAATAATTTTTCAAATGTCAAGAAATGTCTAAATAAAATATCCCATAATAACAATGTCTGATGTTTCCTCTTCACTTCTGCATTAATGATTTGTATGATTGTATCCATCCGCCAGGTCACTGATCATCGTCTTCCTCTTTTCTCTCAGACTCCTCAATCACTTGAATTATCTTGTAACTACAGTAGACCTTCACTCTCGTCACTGTGGTTCTAACTTAGCCAATGATATATTGGCCCACCTTCCTGTCTATCATATTCTAAAAGGTCTTCACTAGAGATGAGCGAGTACCAAAATGCTCGGGTGCTCGATACTGGAGTTGAGCTTTTCGTAATACTTGAGAGCTCGTTTCGAGTGACGAACCCCATTAAAGTCAATGGGCGACTCGAGTATTTTTCAGGCTGACTGTTGCTCTGTATAGCGGATGATTTGTGAAACACCGGAAAACCTCATAAAGTCAGGGAAACACCACAGAAACGGATAAGGAACAGCAGGGGCAGCATGCATGGCTGCATCTAAGGCTCCCAGGTGGCACTATAAGGCCAAATAGGGGGCAAGAACCTGGCAGTCACTCCCCTAACAATTACCTTGGGACAGACCATCATTAGCAAGGCACACGCACTGGCACATCTTAGGTAAGCATCCCACTAGCTGCAACGAAGGACAATCAGCGCCTGCGGGTGACACCGCTGCCTCTTCTCCTGGGTTACAAGCTGGCATTACTGTCCAACCTCCCACACGACCCCGCGTCCACAGCGCACACAAAAGTTTCCCTGCGCAGCGTTCAGTTGGCCTCATGCCACACGCTCGCTTCATAGCCACACCACCCTCATGTCTATTTATAAGTGCATCTTGGATGAGGAGGATCCGGAGACACACACTGCAGAGGGTTGGCAGGGCCTGGCAGCCACCATCCTTGAAAGTGTGGGTGATAGCCCACAATGCTGATGAGAATTGATAGTAAATTGATATCCGATCATAATTCCAATCCCGTGCCACCTACGTCACAAAATTGTCAGGAGCCGCAAACGTGGGCATGCAGGGGACTCAGATGCCAGTACTTCTACACATCTCCACAATGCAGCAAAGATTGGTTTGAAGCAGGAAGTGTCGCAAAAGTAGCCACCACAGGTATACAGTGAAAGTCTCCTTAAATCAGTTACGCTTCCTGTGAACACTGCAATCCAGTATCTTGGATAACTGTGGTAACACGAAACATGAGATATAATACATGCCGACCAGTGCTGTTCCCCAGACCCCAAGGAGCAGGAGGAGGTGGCATAATAAGCCCGAGAAACCGTGACCGAGGTAGGACCCGCAATACTCTGTGAGCGGGCCCAGGGCCAGACTCAGTCCCAGCCTCCACCTAGCTGACCCAATGTGCCGTGAGTTACATAGCAATGGGAAATTCATGTGTCCCCAAACAATTCATTAGGTGTATCTGTCAGATAGCTGAACACCACGCTGGGAAAGCCATCTGCCCTCTGCGCCCTACCCAAGTCATTCAGTTTATTTGTGCCCGATAGCTAAAACATTGCAATGGTAAATCTTTGTGCACCCACAGCATAGGCGGACCCCTGCAACCCAGGGACAGTACAAAATATGAAGCAATCAGAGTGCCCACACATGGCAGAGTTTCACCCCACTCAGGACCTCGGCCTCTGCCCACGCCCTCAGCAATCACTGGCATGAAGTGGACTTGGATGCTAGTACACCTGTGAACGCTCCTTTAATCTGTTATGCTTCTTTTGATTGGTCTAAACCAGTGTCTCAGATAACTATGGTAACACGAGAGCAAATACATGTTGACCAGCGCTGATCCCCTGACCCCAAGCAGGAGGGGGAGGTGGCATAAGAAGCCTGAGAAACCATGGCCGAGGTAGGACCCACAATACTCTGTGTGGGAAGCACGTGAGCGAACACAGGGCCAGGCTCAGTCCCAGCCTCCACCTGGTTGACCCAATCTGCCGTGATTTATATTGCAATGGGAAATCCATGTGTCCCCAAACAATTTATTCGGTGTAGTTGTGTATTTGTGCCAGATAGCTGAACACTGCGCTGGGAAACCTTTGTGCACCCACAGCATAGGCGAGCCCATGAAACCCAAAGACAGTATTACACATGAAGAAATGAGAGTGCCCAAACATGGCAGAGTTTCAACCGGCCAAGGACCTCGGCCTCGGCCCACACTTCTGCCCAAATCATTCAGTGTATTTTTGCCAGATAGCTGAACACCGCTATGGGAAACCTTTGTGCACCCACAGCATAGGCAAGCCCATGAAGCATTTCATTAGCAAGTGTATAGGCAGCCTCCTGTAACATTTCGGTAGCAAGTGTATAGGCGGACCCCAGTAACATTTCAGTAGCAAGAGTACAGTCAAACCCCTCAAACCTTTCAGTAACAAGTGTATAGGCAGACCCCAGTAACATTTCAGCAGCAAGTGTATAGTCAGACCCCTGTAACATTTCTGTAGCAAGAGTATAAGCGAACCCCTGAAACATTGGTGTACCAAGAGTATAGGCGAATCCCGGAAAAATTAGTTGGATAACAGTATAGGCGAGGGCCAGAAAAATTGGCGTACCAAGAGTACAAGTGCACCCCTGAAGAATTGCTGAACCCCGAGGGCAGGTAAAACCACTAAAAAATTTTTATAGATACAGCTCGTTCTTGCTTCATTTGTAACAGAGCCTGGAGACAGCGCTCTGAAAAAAATTGGTTTAAGTTAAACTTTTCAAATTCTTAAAAATTGTAAAACTTTTAAACAGAGCCTTTTGGGCCACAGAAAAATTAGCAGTTCAGCGTGATAACATGCTGTTTTAGGAGGAGAGTAGAAGAAGGAGGAGTAATAATATCTGAGAGGGATAGAAGTAGCTAATTCTCCCCTTTTTTGGGGTGATAGCGTATGCAATATTTCTCCTGCTGCAGCGAAAAGAATCTTTAGGATCCACTGCTTTCCACCAGTGGAGAAGAGAAGTCTTGGGAAATCCAGCCTTTGTTCATCTTTATGAGGGTAAGCATGTCGGCGCTGTCAGTTGACAGGTGGGTACGCCTATCTGTGATGATCCCCCAGCAGCACTAAACACCCTCTCTGACAAGACTCTAGCGGTAGGGCAGGCCAGCACCTCCAGGGCGTACAGCAACAGTTCATGCCACGTGTCCAGCTTTGACACTCAACAGTTTTATGGAGCAGAGGCATCATGGAGGATGGTGGTACGGTTGGCTACGTACTCCCTCACCATCTTCTTACAGTGCTCCCTCCGACTCAGTCTTGACTGGGAAGTGGTGACCCAGTCTTGCTGGGGAGCCATAAAACTGGCAAAGGCCTTGGTGAGTGTTCCCCTGCCTGCGCTGGACATGCTGCCTGATCCCCTCACTTCCCTACTAGTTGGCCCTCTGAACTGCGTCTTCTACTGCTAGGATGGGAACTTTAGCATCAGTTTTCCACCAGGGCCTTGTGGGATTGCATCACTCTCTTTCCCCTTTTCCTCTTCGGGAATGAGAGTGGAAAGGTTCTCCTTACACCATAGGTCTAGAAGAGTGTACACTCAGTAATACGTGTTGGCCACAATGCGTCTAATGTGCAGGTCATGGGAAACGCAGCCTAACATGAAGTTAGCCATGTATGCCAGAGTCCCAGTACGCAACACATCGCTGTACTCACTAGGAGGATGCTCCTTCTGCTCTTTAGCCCATACACGCTGAACAGATGAGAGGGAAGCAGCATGGGTACCCTGTGCAGTGTGGCCAGCAGTCTCTTCCCCCTCCTCCTCCTCCTCCTCCAAAACACACATGTGTGAGGCTGCCAAGCTGCAGAGCCGCCACCAGGTTACGTCCGTTGTCACACACGACCATGCCTGGTTGGAGGCTCAGCGGCGAAAGGCAGAGGTCGGTATGCTCTGTCAGACCCTGTAACAGCTCAGGGGACGTGTGCCTCTTGTCACCTAAGCTGATTAGTTTCAGCACGGCCTTGCCCACCGCTGTGCTGCTGCACTGCGCGCTACTGACTTCTGGCAACGTGCTTACACTTCTTAATTGAGAGATGGAGGTGGCGGAGGAGGTGGCATAATACGCCGCAGATACCAGCACCAAGGTAGGACCCTCTATTCTGGGTGTGGGTAGGACGTGGGCAGTCCCAGACTCTGACTCAGTCCCAGCCTCCACCAAGTTCACACAATGTGCCGTCAGAGAGATATAGTGTCCCTGTCTGCCAGTACTTGTCCACGTGTCCATTGTTAAGTGGACCTTCCCAGTAACTGTGTTGATGAGGGCACGGTTAATGTTGCGGGGATGTGCTAGTGTGGTGCAGGGACGGCACACTGGGAAAAATAGTGGCAACTGGGGACCGAGTAGCGCGGGACCACCGCCACCATCCTGTTTTTGAAAACCTCAATTTCCACAAGCCTGTACGGCAGCATCCTCAGGCTGATTAATTTGTCAATGTGCACGTTTAAAGCTTGTGCATGTGGGTGGGTGGCGGCGTATTTCTGCTTTCGCTCCAATGCTTGTGTTAGCTACAGCTAAATGCTGCTGTTACCATACAGCGCGGCACGGGATCCGGCGGTCGGCGCGCGTCGCTCCGGCGTCGGCTCCAGCAGCCTGGAGCCCTGTGTCGAGGTTATCCCAGCAGCTTGGGACGGCCGGTGGGCGGCGGCATGGGCGTGTCCACCCGTAGGGTGCCGCCCGCACTCCTCCGTTCGTCTTATACAGCAGTGGGTGGAGTTGCCTCCTCCCACTCTCCGCCCGGGGGCGGAACCTTGTGGTTAAGAGACTGGCAGTGATGTGAGCTCACTGCCAGTTATTGGTTCTGCTTTCAGCTAGTCAGTCTGTCTGCAGTTTTCCTCAGCCAGTCACTAGTTGTCTGTCAGCCCTGCTATCCTTTCTCAGCCTGTTTCTGTTGGTCCTGTTAGCCCCTAGTCTGGTCTGTCCCAGTCAGCACTAGTTGCTATTCGGGTCCTGTCTATCTGCCTGTGAGCTCCATCTCCAGCCCTGCTTGTACTTGTAAGTTTTGTTGGTTTGTTACACCTGCCTCTTCTGTCGGCACTCTGTCCCCTGTTAGTAGTTCCAGCTAGGCAGTCGCCAGGTCCCTAGCCAGTGCAGGGACTGCCGCCCAGTTGTCCGCCTGGGGTTAGCCAGGGCCGAGGCAAGTAGGCAGGGACAGTGGGGTGCAGGAGATCAGGGCACCCCAACTGGCGCTCGGGGGGCAGAGTGCCGTAACATAATAACTGGCCCTTAAAATACCTTTTTTTTCATGGCGGCGATCAGCGCCCTTGCAAACCAGCTGCAAGACCTGGTGCCGGTGATCCGGGATTTGTCAGCTCGCATGGTGGCCCAGGAGCAGTGGGCGTTGTCGCAGGGGCAGAACGCCTTTACCAGTCCCGAACCCAAGTGCCCTCTCCCCGAGGTGTTCTCTGGGGAGAGGAACAAGTTTTTCGTTTTTCAACAGGCGTGTCGCCTGTTTTTTCGGATGCGTCCCCGTTCTTCGGGCTCAGAGGCCCAGAGGGTCGGGCTTATAATGTCCCTGCTGCGGGGCTCTGCCCAGACTTGGGCCTTTTCTATTCCCGAGGGTTCCCCCTCCCTGCAGTCGGTGGACTCCTTTTTTCAGGAACTCGGGGGCATCTTCGATGAGCCGGACCGAGTGGGGTTGGCGGTTTCACGGTTGCTGGCGCTGCATCAGGGGTCGCTTTGTGTGGAGGATTATTGCTCCAGTTTCAGACGCTATGCGGGCGACACTGCATGGAACGAGAGTGCCCTGAAGGACGTTTTTCTACAGGGTCTCTCGGACGCGGTCAAAGAGCTGTTGATCTCCCATCCCATTCCCGGGTCCTTAAAGGAGGCCATGGAGCTAGCGGTGAAGGCAGATAGGAGGCTCAGGGCTGGGAAGCAGGACAGGCAGACCAGTAGAGTCAGGGAGGTCGTTTGTCCGGTTCCTTCCTCTTCCGTACCAGTCTCTGTTCCCGAACCTATGGAACTGGACCCGCTGGACCCCAAGGAGCGACGCCGAGTTCGGTTATTGCATCATCTCTGCCTCTACTGCGGGAAAGCTGGACATCGGGTGATAACCTGCCCCCTGAGGCCTCAGCGCCCACAGTCCGAATCGGCAGAAAGACTCCCAGTCCTAGGCGATTGCAGGGAGGGTCGCCTAGGACCACAGGTACGTCCTAGACTTCTAATACCCTGCCAGGTTAGATTCCGGAACTTCTCCCGCCTAGGGCAGGCATTTATTGATTCCGGAGCAGCCGCTAACCTGGTAAGCATGCGTCTTGTTGAGCCCCTGAGGGCAGAATTTTTGGCGCTGAAGACGCCAATTCGTTTTGCTAGCATTGATGCTACTCCTCTGGCTTCGGGCTTGGTACGATGGAGGACCCCAGTGTTACAACTCACTGTGGGGGGTCGCCATTCGGAAGGTCTATCATTCCTGGTAATGGAGAAAATGTCGGTAGACATGGTACTAGGGATGCCGTGGCTGGCGTTGCATAACCCCCAATTCGATTGGGCCACTGGGGAGCTAACCCAGTGGGGCCCGTTCTGCCATAGCCATCGCGCTTCCCATCCTCCCTGCTCAGTCGAGACCGCACTCAGTCCCCGAGGTCCCACTTACCTTCACACCCCATCCGCCTGCCCTGCTGCTGATGTCGCCACCGATGCCCTGCAGGGGGGACGGAAGAAAGGGGTGGGGTCTCGTATGCAGTTGCGTTGTGAGGAGAGTCTGTCGGTGGTTGAGCCGTACAGGGCGGGACAGAAGGGGTACCGGTCCTCTGGAAATCGCAAAAGGAGGGGTCGCAGGGGGTTCCATAAGTCTGTGTCGAAACCTGTTTTCCCTTCGGTGATGCCCACCTCCGGTCCCCCGCCGCCCACCCCGGTCCGTGATGAAGTTGAATACGAGGCCCAGGAGATCCTGGATTCTCGCCGGGCTACAGGAACCTTACAATATTTGGGGGCCCGGAAGAGTTTTTTGGAGTATGATAGCTCAGATGACAGTGATTTTAAAGTTGGAGATGCCTCAGATTTTGAAGGCAGCGTCATTGGTAGCGAGGATGGGTCAAAAGACAGTGGTGAATGGTTGGACATTGACTCGGAAGACGACCTGAAACATGACGATATGTCAACGGTTGGCCCTGAAGGAAATGGGGCAGCCACAGACTACCGAAGTCATGGACCTGAGGATCAGCCCATGGTGACCGCCCAGGTGGGTCACATTCTCGGGTTGGTACAGCGTTTTCGCAGCCGCCTCCTGGATAAGCCTGGTCGAGTTTCCGGGGGCCCGGAGGTCCCCCGTCAGAGGGGGGGTAATGTTACCATACAGCGCGGCACGGGATCCGGCGGTCGGCGCGCGTCGCTCCGGCGTCGGCTCCAGCAGCCTGGAGCCCTGTGTCGAGGTTATCCCAGCAGCTTGGGACGGCCGGTGGGCGGCGGCATGGGCGTGTCCACCCGTAGGGTGCCGCCCGCACTCCTCCGTTCGTCTTATACAGCAGTGGGTGGAGTTGCCTCCTCCCACTCTCCGCCCGGGGGCGGAACCTTGTGGTTAAGAGACTGGCAGTGATGTGAGCTCACTGCCAGTTATTGGTTCTGCTTTCAGCTAGTCAGTCTGTCTGCAGTTTACCTCAGCCAGTCACTAGTTGTCTGTCAGCCCTGCTATCCTTTCTCAGCCTGTTTCTGTTGGTCCTGTTAGCCCCTAGTCTGGTCTGTCCCAGTCAGCACTAGTTGCTATTCGGGTCCTGTCTATCTGCCTGTGAGCTCCATCTCCAGCCCTGCTTGTACTTGTAAGTTTTGTTGGTTTGTTACACCTGCCTCTTCTGTCGGCACTCTGTCCCCTGTTAGTAGTTCCAGCTAGGCAGTCGCCAGGTCCCTAGCCAGTGCAGGGACTGCCGCCCAGTTGTCCGCCTGGGGTTAGCCAGGGCCGAGGCAAGTAGGCAGGGACAGTGGGGTGCAGGAGATCAGGGCACCCCAACTGGTGCTCGGGGGGCAGAGTGCCGTAACAGCTGCGCTGAGAGACATTGCAAGAGGCTGTGGAGGACCGTGGAGGTGAGGGTGCGTCCTGGGAGGGGGATTGGGTCTGTGTGCCTGGTTGTGGCACAAGGGAAGAGGCAGTGGTGTGACCTGGAGGCAGTGGTGTGACCCGGAGGCAGTGTGTGGCCTTCGTCCCACCTTGTGGGGTGCTTGGCCATCACATGCCTGCGCATGCTGGTGGTGGTGAGGCTAGTAGTGGTGGCTCCCCAGCTGATCTTGGTTCGGCACAGGTTGCACACCACTGTTCGTGGGTTGTCCGCGCTCTCACTAAAAAACATCCACACCTATGAACACCTAGACTTCTGCACGGAGGCTTGCTGCGAGGGGGTGCTGTGGGAAACAGTTGGGGGATTCTTTGCTCTCGGCATGCCTCTCCCCTGGGCCACCCCACTGCCTCTTCCAACCTGTCCTGTTGCTGCACTTGCCTCCCCCTCTGAAGCCCTGCTTTCAGTAGGCTTAGCAAACCTGGTGAGGTCAGTGACCTCATCGTCCAGCTGCTCTTCCTCCGAATCCTCTGTGCGCTTCTCCCTCGGACTTACTGCCCTTACTACTACCTTACTGACAGACAACTGAGTCTCATTATCCTCATCCACAAAAAGCTCTTGAGACAGTTGCCGAAAGTCCCCAGCCTCATCACCCGGACTCCGGAAACTTTCCAAAGGTTGGGCATCGGTAAGGACAAACTCCTCAGGTGAAAGAGGAACCATTTTTTTCCCACTCAGGGCAGGGACCCGAGAACAGTTCCTGGGAGTCTGCCTGCTCAGAATCTGTCATTTTCATGGAGTGAGGAGGCTGGGAGGAAGGAGGAGCAGCCAGAGGATTCAGAGTTCAGTCCCTAGTCCGGGAGTAGTGGACTGCATAGAATACTGGGTGGTCGATACATTGCTGGATGGATTTTCTGCCATCCACGACAGGACCTGCTCACACTGCTCTGTTTGTAATAAAGGTCTACCTCGCGAACCCATAAATTGAGATATGAAGCTGGGGAGCCCAGAAACTTGGCTCTCTCCTAATCCCACAGCAGCCGGCTGTGATTCATTTTTCCCAGGACCTCGGCCTGTGCCCACACCCTCACTTGGACGCCCGCGTCCACGTCCTCGACCCTTACCCCTACTCCTCATCATGGCGAAATAAGGATAGAGCAGGGCCCAAATAAATTACCCCACTGTACAGCACTGAGAACTGTGGCTTAATTCACCGCACACAGAGACTTGTAGATAGCGGAGGCTCAATGCTGTGACCAGAAAAAGTTAAACTGCTGTCTTGCGCTGATACCGAGGGGTAATTTACCGCTCGCTGAGACTTGTAGATTATAGAGGCTGTATGGAGTGGCAAAAAGCTATAAAGCCAGTGGATAGTGCTGATAACTGTGGCAACTTCACCCAACACAGAGAATGGTATCTGTGAAAGGCTGTTCTGCAGTTGCCCAGGAAATATTTGCATACTATTTAGCGATGAGAGTGAGACCTCTGCCTAAGGCACTGCACACATAGGATGGTATAGCTGCAATGATCTGCAATGACCCAGGAAATATTACAGTGCTGTTTAGCGTTGAGACCTCTGCCTAATGCACTGCAGACACAGAACAGTATAGGTGTAATGGCCTGCAAAGGCCTAGATGCTTAAAAAAATATATATGTTGCACTACTGCTCCCAGCCAGCCACAACAGTAATGCACACAATGAGGAGTAGTCCTAAGAAGGACTGTTGGGGTTCCTGACGACAGGATCCTACTCTAACACTTTCCCTATATCAGCAGCAGCACTTTCCTAATCTCTGCCAGCATGCGTCTGAGGCGAGCCGCGGGCGGGACGGCTTTAAGTACTTTGCAGTCAGTTGATCTCGCCAGCCACTCACTACAGGGGGGTGGGATAGGGCTGGAACGTCACAGGAGGAAGTGGTAATGCCTTCCCTGCATGTCTATTGGCCAGAAAATGGCGCAAAACTTTCAGGGAAGGAAATGGAATTGACTCGAGTACCACGTGGTGTTCGTCTCGAGTAATGAGCATCTCGGGTACCCTAATACTCGAACAAGCATCAAGCTCGGACCAGTGTGCTCGCTCACAGACAGAATTCTCAGTGATTTCAGTCTTTTTGTTGCTTGTTCTCTTTATTTTCCTGGAGACAATTCTGATCTTTGCTTTAATGCTTTTGAAGCTCATTCTGCAGTTTCCATAGGATCTTTGGTGTAGTACTATGGATCCTATAGAGACCTTGCCCAATCAGTTCAGGGCCTTGGTGATTGAGGTTGCTGAAATTAAGCGGCAGCAACTGGTGCAGTCAAGCTCAGTGAAAGAACCAAAGCTGGACTCGCCATAACCATTCTCGGGGACAGACGGAGGTTTGTTTCTATTGGGGTATCCTGCAGACTGTATTGTAGATTGTGCCCCATCTCTTCATGTAATGAGAGTCAGAGAGCGGGGATCGTGATTAGAGATCTTAGGAAGACCTGCAGGCTTGGGGTTTTTCTTTTTCCTCATGTCCGAGGTTTTGTCATCTGTGGATAGTTTTTTTTCTGCTCTCGGACTGATTTACGATGACCGGGACAGGGTGTCATTGGCAGAGGGGAAGATCAGGGCTTTGCGTCAGAGCAGATCTGCCATTGAGGAGTTTTGTGCAAAATTTTGGCGTTGGGCGACCGAGATACAATGGAACGATCTAGTTTTATTTTGGCCTTAACAATAAAATAAACGATCAGATAATCTCACAACCGGCGCCTTGATATTTGGATGATGCCATGGCATTGGCCATCCGCATCGGGCGGCGTGTGAGAGAACGACACGAGGAACAAGCACCTGGGTTCTCTAGGGAATCGGCAAACGTAGAGGAACCCATGCAGTTAGGTTCTGTGTCCGAGCGGTCTGGGAGAGGGGCAGGTTCCGATTTCAGAGACATTGCTTTCTGTGCGACCAAACAGGGAACTTAGTCTAGACTTGTCCACGCGCAGATCTCGGTCAGAGTGCATGGAGATCTTCATTTTGAGATTAGTTGCATTATAAGCTCCCACCATGTGAGGAACACACTACAAAGTATTGTTCATTGGCAGAAATACGGGCCATAGAAAGGATCCCGGGCATACATGTCAATGCAGACCGTCTCATAAAAAACTATCATTAGCATAACCCTGGTGGTCCGGAGGCCCCTTTTAGAAGCGGAGGTACTGATGTGTCAGTTTGAAACTTGAATGTTCATTTAACTTCTTTGACTTTTCTTTGGTGTATTAGCTGTAAGGGAGGGTTTTAGTTCCTTCCTGACCTGACCTGAGCTCCATGCTCCATGCTGATCAATTTCAGTTCAGTCTCCTGATGTGGAGCGAGGACGTCACTGGATCTGGTTTCCGTGGTTCTTTCAGAGGTCCGCTCGTATCAGTTCAGAGATTCCTTACTGAGATTTATTTTTGTAGCTTTTGTGTTTCCTTTTATGTTGTTTTTTCTTTGTCATTTGCTAGGGTTAGCATGTGGCACAGGCACGAGGGTGGATGCGTCCTTATCGGGGCGGGTCATCCACTAGTAGGTAGGGGTTGTCACCCTCTAGTTCCCCTTAAAATGTAACTGCATGCAGAATTGTGCAGCAAAACCACAACTTCTTGTATGTACTTGATATTTTTTACATAGAGTCTATAATGGAAGGATGAGATTATCGGACACATTTTGTGTGTTTCCTGACTTTTGGCTCAGCCTGCAGATCTGTAAATCAGAAACCTCTCAGTATACAATCTTCCTCCTTACATGCTCATTCTGCAGCTCCTTGATCACCGTCATGTCATCAGAAGATACTGATTTATATCTGGACATCCGGCAGGGTCTCCTGAGTGGATTTGCGGTCACTGCCAGAAGTAGAATACTGAAGACCACCAGTCTGATGTCCATGGCCGGAGTATCGGTGCCGATCTGGAGACTTTCTTCTCTTCCTGTGAACCTGTGTATAAGACATTATTACATATAAGATGATTATTGTACATAAATCCATCCTGTGAATGTCTGCAGCTCTGATATTCTGTATATACACCCAGCAGAAGATGCTCACCTGCACAATTGTCTTCTATCCCTTTTCTGCTGATCTCAACTCCATCTTAAGTCTTCCCATGTTTCTCCTTTTATATTTTAGTCTCCATTAGAGAAATTCCTTCATTTCCGCGATGTGGTGGAATCCTCTCTATACATTTAGAATTACAGTAACTGCAGACAAGTGACAGCAGCCGTAGGAAGTCCTTATAACTATCAGTTTTCTTACTGTACAGGTGAGACGGTAATGTCAGGTAACAAGGGTGAGGCTCCTCCCACTTACCTGACGACTCACCTGTATAGTAAGGAAACTGATAGTTGTAAGGACTTCCTACGGCTGCTATCACTTGTCTGCAATTACTTCAATTCTAAACGTAGAGAGAAGAAACTTCCAAATCACGAAAATGATGGAATTTCTCTCCTGGAGACTAAGATATAAAAGGAGAAATATGGGGAGACTTAAAACAAAGTTGAGATCAGCAGAGGACAGATCTCCAGATCGCCACCGATACTCCGGCCATGGACATCAGACTGGTGGTCTTCAGTATTCTACTTCTGGCAGTGACCGCAAATCCACTCAGGAGACCCTGCCGGATGTCCAGATATAAATCAGTATCTTCTGATGACATGACGGTGATCAAGGAGCTGCAGAATGAGCATGTAAGGAGGAAGATTGTATACTGGGAGGATTCTGATGTACAGATCTGCAGGCTGAGTCAAAAGTCAGGAAACACACAAACAGTGTACAAGACATTATGTGTTATATCATTAATATTAGGATGGTGGAAGGGCAAAATAACCATCATTATATGTGCATTCATTGGTTACCATAAGAGATGAGCGAGCGTACTCGGATAAGCGGTACTCGCTCGAGTAATTGGCTTTATCCTAGTATCGCTGTGCTCGGGGCTAAAGATTCGGGTGCCGCTGCGGCTGACAGGTGAGTCGCAGCCGGGAGCAGGGGAGAGCGGGCGGGAGAGAAGGAGAGAAAGATCTTACCTCCGTTCCTCCCCGCTCCGTGCCGGCACCCGAATCTTTAGCCCCGAGCACAACGATACTCGGATAAACCCAATTACTCGAGCGAGTACCGCTTATCCGAGTACGCTCGCTCATCTCTAGTTACCATCCATGATGACATGAGGCCCTCAGTGCGGTCCTAAACCTCTGATCAGCCGGTAACAGTAGACATTGATAGTCAGACTCTACTTGAAGGATTGGCGAATGAAGTTATTAATTTTGAATGCATAAAAATTGTTTAATCCACATCAGATAAAGCTTCTCTAACCGTCCACAGGAGAAGAACATGTCCACCGATGCCATTAAATGCTACAGAAGGATGATGAGACACAAGCCGTCTGTATGTGATCTAACGGTAAGTACATAGTGGTCTGTCTTCTCTTACCAACAACCTTTATACAAAACAATCCACTAACATCCCAATAGAAATCTGAGAAGTCACCAACATGAACCTCTCCTCACCCTCATTGTTCCTCTAACAGCCCAGCGATCGTCTCATCGTGACCTTGAAAAGAGTGTCAGTAACAGTTGATGTTCTGGAAAACATGTCCACATCTGGGGCTGCTGATCCTGGATCCCAGTCACTCAGGATCTTCCTTCAGTTGAGAGATGATCTCATGATCTGTGTAAGTAACTTTGCTTCTTATGTTCAATTGTTATATGTTACACTCTTAGATGGTAGGTATGAAACCTACTTACCCATCGCTTGTCATCATCTTCTTCTAACAGAAAGTGTCCCCAGGATTCCATACGATTCCCTCTAAGCAGCTGAAGCCATGGCTGCACCATCTCCAGCATTTTATGGACGAGGTAAGTGTCCTACAAGAGAAATGTGAAGGTTCTCTTCACTGTTTTCTGAGTAATTCTGGAAATTCAACTTCTCAGACACAATTTTTAGTGAGTTGGAGACCAAATATTTCATGGTGAAGGTAGCAGGGATCACTGGAGTGCTAGATGGACTTCAGAAACCTTGGTAAAGGAATATGGGGATATACCAAGTGCCAAAGACCATGTGGTACATTGGTCATATCGATGGATAATTAGATTGTACAGTAAATGTACTCTACAGAATTGAAGTCTATCGAATACAAGGACTCTCTACCTCTCATGTACTCGATGTCATAAGAGAGATCAGTTATTGAGCGCTCTGGCACCTACGAAACTTTCTTCAAAGTGCTGAATGGAGCAGGACGAACCCTATTATGGCACAGCTAACTAGTATGAGCCTCCACGGTCAGTCAGAGGTGCCAAGAGGATCCCTATCATTTATGTAGAATACGCAGACATCTGCATCTTGTATGGACGCTCCTAAGGATTTAGATAATGACATCTGGTTTCCATGTCAGGTAAACTTGAGTAGATATCGTGTTTCACCAAAAATAAGACACTGTTTTATATTAATTTTTGCCTCAAAGAGGCACAGTGTCTAATTGTTGGGGGGTGTCTTATAATACTTACCTAGTAGCCGGCATTCAGGTCCCTTGCGCTGGTCTCTGTCGCTGCTGCAGGCTTCCCTGTCTTCTGGTACGCTGACAGAGCAGTTCTTCCTGGTAATGGGCCTTGAATACCCCGCCTCCAGCAAGCTAATGCTCTGATTAATCGAGCCCCACGTCAGCTAATGAGAGCCTGCGCTTGATTAACCAATCACATTCATTCATTGAATAGCTGTGATTGGTTAATAGAGTGCCGACTTTCATTGCCTGACGCGATGCTCGATTAACCAATCAGAGCATTAGCTTGCTGGAGGCGGAGTATTCAAGCTCTACTATAAGGAAGAACTGCTCTGTCGGCATGCAGGAGGACAAGGAAGCCTGCAACAGTGCCATCGCCCAGCATGAGGGACCCGAACGCCAGCTGCTTGTTGAGTATTGTTTTCTTTTTTTTACATGTAGTGTATCTAGGACTTATTTTCAGAAAAGGGCTTATATTTCTTATATTTCAAGCCCTCCACCCGAAAATCAGTGTGCTTATTATCAGGGAAACATGGTATCAGAGCGCACAACTTAATTACCAAAGCCTTTGCATCTTATTTTGTAGGCATCTCCACAATGTCTCCAGGATGCCGTGTTACTCAGCCTCATCTCATTAATGGTAGAAGATGTTGGATGTTGGGCTCATGGGAAGAAACTACAAGGAAGTTTCACGGAAGATCCATAAGTCTAGAGGATGCTCTTTAACTTAGGGAACATATAGATCAGGCTGCACAGAAGATCCATGGGATGATTTTTACTCTCCAAGCTCAGTTGAAGACTGAACATTTTTGGAATCTCCTGCATGGACTTCCAAGTTGGGCTCATGAGAATGAACTGCAAAGAACCTTCATAAATAATCCACAAATCTAGAGCCTGCTCCGCACTCACCAAGCTCAGTTGAAGAAGGTGCATTTTATGGAGGTTTTACTTCACAAGTCAGTTACCTTCTTCCTCGGATTAATGGTCACTAATAAGCCTTGATCAGAAATAAAGAAGGAAATCCCCCGCTGTGATTTTTGTGCACAGAAGAAAGAGCTGCTCTAGAAGTTTATTCCAGTCATCGATGTTTTCTGGATCTCTCTTACATAAAGTAACTTTTCTCCTGCAGAACGGCCCGAGAGATATTACTATTCTATGATATTTATTCATATTTATGTATTTCTATCCATTATTTCCTGTATTATATATTTGTATCGGTATTTAGATTATTACATGTTGTTTTATTTATTTATCGCTCAGTGCGGATTTATTGCCTTTTTTATGAATATTTTTTTAAATGTCAAGAAATGTCTAAATAAAATATCCCATAATAACAATGTCTGATGTTTCCTCTTCACTTCTGCATTAATGATTTGTATGATTGTATCCATCCGCCAGGTCACTGATCATCTTCTTCCTCTTTTCTCTCAGACTCCTCAATCACTTGAATTATCATGTAGCTACAACGGAGGGCAATGTGCGGCTACAAACGGACTGAGATAAGCCGGGGGCTTGGGCAGAAAAATGGCAAATGAAGTTCAATATTGATTAGAGATGAGCGAGCACCAAAATGCTCGGGTGCTCGTTACTCGGGACGAAATTATCGCGATGCTCGAGGGTTCGTTTCGAGTAACGAACCCCATTGAAGTCAATGGGCGACCCGAGCATTTTTGTATTTCGCCGATGCTCGCTAATGTTTTCATTTGTGAAAATCTGGGCAATTCAAGAAAGTGATGGGAACGACACAGCAATGGATAGGGCAGGCGAGGGGCTACATGTTGGGCTGCATCTCAAGTTCCCAGGTCCCACTATTAAGCCACAATAGCGGCAAGAGTGGGCCCCCCCCCCCTCCCAACAACTTTTACTTCTGAAAAGCCCTCATTAGCAATGCATACCTTAGCTAAGCACCACACTACCTCCAACAAAGCACAATCACTGCCTGCATGACACTCCGCTGCCACTTCTCCTGGGTTACATGCTGCCCAACCCCCCCCCCCCCCCGCACGACCCAGTGTCCACAGCGCACATCAAAGTGTCCCTGCGCAGCCTTCAGCTGCACTCATGCCACACCACCCTCATGTCTATTTATAAGTGCGTCTGCCATGAGGAGGAACCACAGGCACACACTGCAGAGGGTTGGCACGGCTATGCAGCGACCCTCTTTAAAAGGGGCGGGGCAATAGCCCACAATGCTGTACAGAAGCAATGAGAAATATAATCCTGTGCCACCGCCATCAGGAGCTGCACACGTGGGCATAGCAATGGGGAACCTATGTGCCACACACTATTCATTCTGTCAAGGTGTCTGCATGCCCCAGTCAGACCGCGTTTTTTTATAAATAATCACAGGCAGGTACAACTCCGCAATGGGAATTCCGTGTGCACCCACAGCATGGGTGGCTCCCTGGAACCCACCGGCTGTACATAAATGTATCCCATTGCAGTGCCCATCACAGCTGAGGTAACGTCCGATTAAATGCAGGTGGGCTTCGGCCCACACTGCATGCCCCAGTCAGACTGGGGTTCTTTAGAAGTAGACACATGCAGTTACAACTCCCTGTGGACCGACAGCATGGGTGGGTGCCAGGAAGCCACCGGCGGTACATAAATATATCCCATTGCAGTGCCCAGCACAGCTGATGTAACGTCAGCTTTTATGCAGGTGGGCAAAAAATTAATTGGATTACACTGTAGGCGAGGGCCCACAAAAATTGGCGTACCAACAGTACTAATGTACGTCAGAAAAATTGCCCATGCCCAACCAAGAGGGCAGGTGAAACCCATTAATCGCTTTGGTTAATGTGGCTTAATTGGTAACTAGGCCTGGAGGCAGCCTAGTTAAAATAAAAATTGGTTCAGGTGAAAGTTTCAACGCTTTAATGAGCATTGAAACGTATAAACATTGTTTACAAAAATTATATGACTGAGCCTTGTGGGCCTAAGAAAAATTGCCCGTTCGGCGTGATTATGTGAGGTTTCAGGAGGAGGAGCAGGAGGAGGAGGAGGAATATTATACACAGATTGATGAAGCTAAAATGTCCCCGTTTTGCATGGTGATAGAGAACAATGCTTCCATCCGCGGGTGCAGCCTACGTATTGTTTAGGTATCGCTGCTGTCCGCTGGTGGAGAACAGAAGTCTGGGGAAATCCAGGCTTTGTTCATCTTGATGAGTGTTAGCCTGTCGGCACTGTCGGTTGACAGGCGGGTACGCTTATCCGTGATGATTTCCCCAGCCGCACTAAACACCCTCTCTGACAAGACGCTAGCCGCAGGACAAGCAAGCACCTCCAGGGCATACAGCGCGAGTTCAGGCCACGTGTCCAGCTTCGACACCCAGTAGTTGTAGGGGGCAGAGGTGTCACGGAGGACGGTCGTGCGATCGGCTACGTACTCCCTCACCATCCTTTTACAGTGCTCCCGCCGACTCAGCCTTGACTGGGGAGCCGTGACACAGTCTTGCTGGGGAGCCAGAAAGCTGTCAAAGGCCATAGAGAGTGTTGCCCTGCCTGTGCTGTACATGCTGCCTGATCTCTGTGCCTCCCCTGCTACCTGGCCCTCGGAACTGCGCCTTCGGCCACTAGCACTGTCGGATGGGAATTTTACCATCAGTTTGTCCGCCAGGGTCCTGTGGTATAGCATCACTCTCGAACCCCTTTCCTCTTCGGGTATGAGAGTGGAAAGGTTCTCCTTATACCGTGGGTCGAGCAGTGTGTACACCCAGTAATCCGTAGTGGCCAGAATGCGTGTAACGCGAGGGTCACGAGAAAGGCATCCTAACAGGAAGTCAGCCATGTGTGCCAGGGTACCTGTACGCAACACATGGCTGTCCTCACTAGGAAGATCACTTACAGGATCCTCCTCCTCCTCTTCAGGCCATACACGCTGAAAGGATGACGGGCAAGCAGCATGGGTACCCCCAGCAGTGGGCCAAGCTGTCTCTTCCTCCTCCTCCTCATCCTCCTCATGCTCCTCCTCCTCCTCCTCAACGCGCTGAGATATAGACAGGAGGGTGCTCTGACTATCCAGTGACATACTGTCTTCCCCCGCCTCTGTTTCCGAGCGCAAAGCGTCTGCCTTTATGCTTTGCAGGGAACTTCTCAAGAGGCATAGCAGAGGAATGGTGACGCTAATGATTGCAGCATCGCCGCTCACCATCTGGGTAGACTCCTCAAAGTTTCCAAGGACCTGGCAGATGGCTGCCAACCAGGCCCACTCTTCTGTAAAGAATTGAGGAGGCTGACTCCCACTGCGCCGCCCATGTTGGAGTTGGTATTCCACTATAGCTCTACGCTGCTCATAGAGCCTGGCCAACATGTGGAGCGTAGAGTTCCACCGTGTGGGCACGTCGCACAGCAGTCGGTGCACTGGCAGATGAAACCGATGTTGCAGGGTGCGCAGGGTGGCAGCGTCCGTGTGGGACTTGCGGAAATGTGCGCAGAGCCGGCGCACCTTTCCGAGCAGGTATGACAAGCGTGGGTAGCTTTTCAGAAAGCGCTGAACCACCAAATTAAAGACATGGGCCAGGCATGGCACGTGCGTGAGGCTGCCGAGCTGCAGAGCCGCCACCAGGTTACGGCTGTTGTCACACACGACCATGCCCGGTTGGAGGCTCAGCGGCGCAAGCCAGCGGTCGGTCTGCTCTGTCAGACCCTGCAGCAGTTCGTGGGCCGAGTGCCTCTTATCTCCTAAGCTGAGTAGTTTCAGCACGGCCTGCTGACGCTTGCCCACCGCTGTGCTGCCACACCGCGCGACACCGACTGCTGGCGACGTGCTGCTGCTGACACATTTTGATTGCGAGACAGACGTTGCGGAGGAGGAGGAGGAGGAGGGTGGTTTAGTGGAGGAAGCATACACCGCCGCAGATACCACCACCGAGCTGGGGCCCGCAATTCGGGGGGTGGGTAGGACATGAGCGGTCCCTGGCTCTGACTCTGTCCCAGCCTCCACTAAATTCACCCAATGTGCCGTCAGGGAGATATAGTGGCCCTGCCCGCCTGTGCTTGTCCACGTGTCCGTTGTTAAGTGGACCTTGGCAGTAACCGCGTTGGTGAGGGCCCGTACAATGTTGCGGGAGACGTGGTCGTGCAGGGCTGGGACGGCACATCGGGAAAAGTAGTGGCGACTGGAAACTGAGTAGCGCGGGGCCGCCGCCGCCATCATACTTTTGAAAGCCTCCGTTTCCACAACCCTATACGGCAGCATCTCCAGGCTGATAAATTTGGCTATGTGCATGTTTACCGCTTGAGCATGCGGGTGCGTGGCGGCATACTTGCGCTCCAACACTTGCGCTAGCGACGGCTGGACGGTGCGCTGCCAGACATTGGTGGATGGGGCCGAGGACAGCGGAGGTGAGGGTGTGGGTGCAGGCCAGGAGACGGTAGTGCCTGTGTCCTCAGAGGGGGGTTGGATCTCAGTGGCAGGTTGGGGCACAGGGGGAGAGGCAGCAGTGCAAACCGGAGGCGGTGAACGTCCTTCGTCCCACCTTGTGGGGTGCTTGGCCATCATATGTCTGCGCATGCTGGTGGTGGTGAGGCTGGTGGTGGTGGCTCCCCGGCTGATCTTGGCGCGACAAAGGTTGCACACCACTGCTCGTCGGTCGTCTGCACTCTCAGTGGAAAACTGCCAGACCTTTGAGCACCTCGGCCTCTGCAGGGTGGCATGGCGCGAGGGGGCGCTTTGGGAAACAGTTGGTGGATTATTCGGTCTGGCCCTGCCTCTACCCCTGGCCACCGCACTGCCTCTTGCAACCTGCCCTGCTGCTGCCCTTGCCTCCCCCTCTGAAGACCTGTCCTCAGTAGGCGTAGCAAACCAGGTGGGGTCAGTCACCTCATCGTCCTGCTGCTCTTCCTCCGAATCCTCTGTGCGCTCCTCCCTCGGACTTACTGCCCTTACTACTACCTCACTGATAGACAACTGTGTCTCATCGTCATCGTCCTCCTCACCCACTGAAAGGTCTTGAGACAGTTGCCGGAAGTCCCCAGCCTCATCCCCCGGACCCCGGGAACTTTCCAAAGGTTGGGCATCGGTCACGACAAACTCCTCTAGTGGGAGAGGATTCGGAACCCTTGCTGCCCATTCTGGGCAGGGGCCCGGGAACAGTTCCTGGGAGTCTGCCTGCTCCTCAGAATGTGTCATTGTAATGGAGTGAGGAGGCTGGGAGGAAGGAGGAGCAGCAGCCAGAGGATTCAGAGTTGCAGCAGTGAACGGCGCAGAACTCTGGGTGTTCGATAGATTGCTGGATGCACTTTCTGCCATCCACGACAGGACCTGCTCACACTGCTCAGTTTCTAATAAAGGTCTACCGCGTGGACGCATTAATTGTGAGATGAATGTGGGGACGCCAGAAACGTGGCTCTCTCCTAATCCTGCAGCAGTCGGCTGCGATACACCTGAATCAGGAGCTCGGCCTGTGCCCACACCCTGAGTTGGGCCTCCGCGTCCTCGCCCGTGTCCACGTCCTCTAGGCCTACCCCTACCCCTCAGCATGGTGTATTACCAGTAGTGCAGAAACAGAACGCTGTAATTAAATGTGCCGCTTATTGGCCTGTGGTTGGAGGCTGACTTCGCTTACGGAACGCCAGGAAATAATTTTGCACAAGCCTGCTGTAACACTTAGCTGGCTGCGTATGAATTAGGAGGACAACTACACCCAGCACAGACCTAGTACACTGAGGACAGTCACAGGCAGCCCAAATAGATTTTTTTTCCCAAATGTTTTTGGAAAGGCCCACTGCCTATATTCAATAAATATATGTCTTCTGTACCTGCCTCACCACCACTACTGGCCCTGGAGTATGTATAATTACTGCAGGGCGCAATGCTCTGCACGGCCGATATACAAAAAAAAAAAAAATGTGCAACACTGCAAAAAGCAGCCTCTACACTACTGCACACGGTTAGATGTGGCCCTAAGAAGGACCGTTGGGGTTCTTGAAGCCTAAAATACTCCTAACACTCTCCCTATAGCAGCTCCGGCACCAGCAGCACTTTCCCTCCTCTATGTCAGAACGCATCTGTGGCGAGCCGCGGGAGGGGCCGATTTATATACTCGGGTGACACCTGATCTCGCCAGCCACTCACTGCAGGGGGGTGGTATAGGGCTTGAACGTCGCAGGGGGAAGTTGTAATGCCTTCCCTGTCTTTCTATTGGCCAGAAAAGCGCGCTAACGTCTCAGAGATGAAAGTGAAAGTAACCCGAACATCGCGTGGTGTTCGTCACGAGTAACGTGCATCTCGAACACGCTAATACTCGAACGAGCATCAAGCTCGGACGAGTATGCTCGCTCATCTCTAATATAGATAAATGTAAGGTTCTGCACATGGGCAGGAGAAATGGATGTCAGCAATATACACTAAATGGGGTACTGCTAGGGAAAAGTGATATGGAAAAAGACCTGGGGGTACTAGTGGATTGTAGATTTAACTGGAGCAACCAATGCCAGTCAGCTGCTGCAAAAGCTAATAACGTCTTAGGGTGCATTAAAAGAGGTATAGGGGCGAGGGACGAGAACATTATCCCCCCACTATATAAGGCACTTGTCAGGCCCCACATGGAATACTGCGCACAGTTCTGGTCACCGGTGCTCAGGAAAGATGTTGCAGTGCTTGAGGGGGCTCAAAGAAGGGAAACTAAACTAATAAACTGAATGGGAGGACTGGAATACCCAGAGAGGCACCAAAACTGGGATTATTTGCCCCGGAAAAAAGATGGTTAAGGGGCGACCAAATAACTGTGTATAAATACATGAGGGGACGATACAAGGATCTCTGCCATGATCTGCTTATACCCAGGAGTGCGATGGTAACAAGAGGGCATCCGCTACGTCTAGTAGAAAGCAGGTTTCATCACCAACACAGAAGGGGGTTCTTTACTGTAAGAGCAGTGAGACTGTGGAACTCTCTGCCTGAGGACGTGGTGATGGCAGAATCTATAGAGGAGTTTAACAGGGGACTCAATGTCTTTCTAGAGCAGAAGGATATTACAGGATACAGACATTAGGTGACCAGCGGGTTATTGTTGAGGGTCTTACATTCAGGTAGGAACTATCAAATGTTGATCCAGGGATTATTCCGATTGCCATTATAGAGTCGGGAAGGAATTTTTCCCCCAAATGGGCTAATTGGCTTCTGCCTCTTGAGGCTTTTTGCCTTCCCCTGTATCAACAAGGGGGTTGAAATAGGCTGAACTAGATGGACATTGCCTTCAGTCAGCCTAACCTACTATGTTACTATGCTACAGTAGACCTTCACTCTCGTCACTGTGGTTCTAAATGATATAACGGCCCACCTTCCTGTCTATCATATTCTAAAAAGTCTTCACAGACAGAATTCTCAGTGATTTCAGTCTTTTTGTTGCTTGTTCTCTTTATTTTCCTGGAGACAATTCTGATCTTTGCTTTAATGCTTTTGAAGCTCATTCTGCAGTTTCCATAGGATCTTTGGTGTAGTACTATGGATCCTATAGAGACCTTGCCCAATCAGTTCAGGGCCTTGGTGATTGAGGTTGCTGAAATTAAGCGGCAGCAACTGGTGCAGTCAAGCTCAGTGAAAGAACCAAAGCTGGACTCGCCATAACCCGTCTTGGGGACAGACGGAGGTTTGTTTCTATTGGGGTGTCCTGCAGACTGTATTGTAGATTGTGCCCCATCTCTTCATGTAATGAGAGTCAGAGAGCGGGGATCGTGATTAGAGATCTTAGGAAGACCTGCAGACTTGGGGTTTTTCTTTTTCCTCATGTCCGAGGTTTTGTCATCTGTGGATAGTTTTTTTTCTGCTCTCGGACTGATTTACGATGACCGGGACAGGGTGTCATTGGCAGAGGGGAAGATCAGGGCTTTGCGTCAGAGTGGATCTTCCATTGAGGAGTTTTGTGTAAAATTTTGGTGTTGGGCGACCGAGATACAATGGAACGATCTAGTTTAATTTTGGCCTTAACAATAAAATAAACGATCTGATCATTTAACAACCGGCGCCTATCTATTTGAATGATGCCATGGCATTGGCCATCCGCATTGGGCAGCGTGTGAGAGAACGACACGAGGAACAAGCACCTGGGTTCTCTAGGGAATCGGCAAATGCAGAGGAACCCGTGCAGTTAGGTTCTGTGTCCGAGCGGTCTGGGAGAGGGGCAGTTTCCGATTTCAGAGACATTGTTTTCTGTGCGACCAAACAGGGCACTTAGTCTAGACTTGTCCACGTCGCAGATCTCGGTCAGAGTGCATGGAGATCTTCATTTTGAGATTAGTTGCATTATAAGCTCCCACCATGTGAGGAACGCACTACAAAGTATTGTTCATTGGCAGAAATACAGGCCATAGAAAAGGTCCCGGGCATACATGTCAATGCAGACCGTCTCATAAAAAACTATCATTAGCATAACCCCTATGTTGTTTTTCCCTTTGTCATTTGCTAGGGTTAGCATGTGGCACAGGCACGAGGGTGGATGCGTCCTTATCGGGGCGGGTCATCCACTAGTAGGTAGGGGTTGTCACCCTCTAGTTCCCCTTAGGAAAGGTTTTCCTCCTATGTTTATGTTTCCTTGTATCTGGTGGTGTGAACACTGCCAGAGACTTTATATTGTGGTTTGCAGTTATTGCACGGAGCTCATGTGACAGTCTGAGGGCCTTATTATAGGCCAAGGGTGGAACCAATTATAGCGCCTCAGGTGGCAAGACCGTGCATCTAATCACCACGACTGTAACCATTTGTAACATCTGCCTGAGATGTAACTGCATGCAGAATTGTGCAACAAAACCACAACTTCTTTTATGTGCTTGATATTTTTGACATAGAGTCTATAATGGAAGGATGAGATTAGCGGACACATTTTGTGTGTTTCCTGACTTTTGGCTCAGCCTGCAGATCTGTACATCAGAATCCTCCCAGTATTACAATCTTCCTCCTTACATGCTCATTCTGCAGCTCCTTGATCACCGTCATGTCATCAGAAGATACTGATTTATATCTGGACATCCGGCAGGGTCTCCTGAGTGGATTTGCGGTCACTGCCAGAAGTAGAATACTGAAGCCCACCAGTCTGATGTCCATGGCCGGAGTATCGCTGCCGATCTGGAGACTTTCTTCTCTTCCTGTGAACCTGTGTATAAGACATTATTACATATAAGATGATTATTGTACATAAATCCATCATGTGAATGTCTGCAGCTCCGATATTCTGTATATACACCCAGCAGAAGATGCTCACCTGCACAATTGTCTTGTGTCTCTCTGCTGCTGATCTCAACTCCATCTTAAGTCTCCAGGAGAGAAATTCCATCATTTCCGTGATCTGGAGGAATCCTCTCTATACATTTAGAATTGTAGTAATTGCAGACAAGTGATAGCAGCCGTAGGAAGTCCTTATAACTTTACGTTTTCTTACTGTACAGGTGAGACGGTAATGTCAGGTAACAAGGGTGAGGCTCCTCCCACTTACCTGACATCACACCTGTATAGTAAGGAAACTGATAGTTGTAAGGACTTCCTCCGGCTGCTATCACTTGTCTGCAATTACTTCAGTTCTAAACGTAGAGAGAAGAAACTTCCAAATCAGGAAAATGATGGAATTTCTCTCCTGGAGACTAAAATATAAAAGGAGAAACATGGGAAGACTTAAGATGGAGTTGAGATCAGCAGAGGAGAGACACAAGACAATTGTGCAGGTGAGCATCTTCTGCTGGGTGTATATACAGAATATCAGAGCTGCAGACATTCACAGGATGGATTTATGTACAATAATCATCTTATATGTAATAATGTCTTATACACAGGTTCACAGGAAGAGAAGAAAGTCTCCAGATCGGCAGCGATACTCCGGCCATGGACATCAGACTGGTGGTCTTCAGTATTCTACTTCTGGCAGTGACTGCAAATCCACTCCGGAGACCCTGCCGGATGTCCAGATATAAATCAGTATCTTCTGATGACATGACGGTGATCAAGGAGCTGCAGAATGAGCATGTAAGGAGGAAGATTGTAATACTGGGAGGATTCTGATTTACAGATCTGCAGGTTGAGCCAAAAGTCAGGAAACACAAACAGTGTACAAGACATTATGTGTTATATCATTAATATTAGGATGGTGGAAGGGCAAAATAACCATCATTATATGTGCAGTCATTGGTTACCATCCATGATGACATGAGGTCCTCAGTGCGGTCCTAAACCTCTGATCAGCCGGTAACAGTAGACATTGATAGTCAGACTCTACTTGAAGGATTGGGGAATGAAGGTATTAATTTTGAATGCATAAAAACTGTTTAATCCACATCAGATAAAGCTTCTGTAACCGTCCACAGGAGAAGAACATGTCCACCGATGCCATTAAATGCTACAGAAGGATGATGAGACACAAGCCGTCTGTATGTGATCTAACGGTAAGTACATAGTGGTCGGTCTTCTCTTACCAACAACCTTTATACAAAACAATCCACTAACATCCCAATAGAAATCTGAGAAGACAACAACATGAACCCCTCCTCACCCTCATTGTTCCTCTAACAGCCCAGCGATCGTCTCATCTTCACCTTGAAAAGAGTGTCAGTAACAGTTGATGTTCTGGAAAACATGTCCACATCTGCGGCTGCTGATCCTGGATCCCAGTCACTCAGGATTTTCCTTCAGTTGAGAGATGATCTCATGATCTGTGTAAGTAACTTTGCTCCTTATGTCCAATTGTTATATGTTACACTCATAGATGGTAGGTATGAAACCTACTTACCCATCACTTGTCACCATCTTCTTCTTCTAACAGAAAGTGTCCCCGGGATTCAATACGATTCCCTCTAAGCAGCTGAAGCCATGGCTGCACCATCTCCAGCATTTTATGGACGAGGTAAGTGTCCTACATGAGAAATCTGAAGGTTCTCTTCACTGTTTTCTGAGTAATTCTGGAAATTCCACTTCTCAGACACAATTTTCAGAGTTGGAGACCAAATATTTCATGGTGAAGGTAGCAGGGATCATTGGAGTCCTAGATAAACTTCTGAAACCTTGGTAAAGGAATATGGGGATATACCAAGTGGCAAAGACCATGTGCTACATTGGTCATATCGATGGATAATTAGATTGTACAGTAAATGTACTCTACAGAATTGAAGTCTATCGAATACAAGGACTCTCTACCTCTCATGTACTCGATGTCATAAGAGAGATCAGTTATTGAGCGCACTGGCACCTATGAAACTTCCTTCAAAGTGCTGAATGGAGCAGGATGAACCCTATTATGGCACAGCTAACTAGTATGAGCCTCCAAGGTCAGTCAGAGGTGCCAAGAGGATTCCTATCATTTATGTAGTGTACTCACAAATGTATCTTGTATGGACGCTCCTAGGGATTTAGATAATGACATCAGAGCTGGTTTCCATGTCAGGTAAACTTGAGCAGATATTAGAGACCACAACCTAATTACCAAGCCTTTGCATCTTATTTTGTAGGCATCTCCACAATGTCTCCAGGATGCCGTGTTACTCAGCCTCATATCATTAATGGTGGAAGATGTTGGATGTTGGGCTCATGGGAAGAAACTACAAGGAAGTTTCACAGAAGATCCATAAGTCTAGAGGATGCTCTTCAACTTAGGGAACATATAGATCAGGCTGCACAGAAGATCCATGGGATGATTTCTACTCTCCAAGCTAATTTGAAGACTGAACATTTTTGGAATCTCCTGCATGGACTTTCAAGTTGGGCTCATGAGAATGAACTGCAAAGAACCTTCAGAAAAAATCCACAAATCTAGAGCCTGCTCCGCACTCACCAAGCTCAGTTGAAAAAGGTACATTTTATGGAGGTTTTACTTCACAAGTCAGTTACCTTTTTCCTCGGATTAATGGTCACTAATAAGCCTTGATGAGGAATAAAGAAGGAAATCCCCCGCTGTGATTTTTGTGCACACAGAAGAAAGAGCTGCTCTAGAAGTTTATTCCAGTCATCGATGTTTTCTGGATCTCTCTTACGAAAAGTAACTTTTCCTCCTGCAGAACGGCCCGAGAGATATTAATATTCTATGATATTTATTCCTATTTATGTATTTCTATCCATTATTTCCTGTATTATATATTTGTATCGGTATTTAGATTATTCCATGTTGTTTTATTTATTTATCGCTCAGTGCGGATTTATTGCCTTTTTTATGAATATTTCTTCAAATGTCAAGAAATGTCTAAATAAAATATCCCATAATAACAATGTCTGATGTCTTCTCTTCAGTTCTGCATTAATGATTTGTATGATTGTATCCATCCGCCAGGTCACTGATCATCGTCTTCCTCTTTTCTCTCAAACTCCTCAATCACTTGAATTATCATGTAGCTACAGTAGACCTTCACTCTCGTCACTGTGGTTCTAAATTAGCCAATGATATATTGGCCCACCTTCCTGTCTATCATATTCTAAAAGGTCTTCACTAGAGATGAGCGAGTACCAAAATGCTCGGGTGCTCGGTACTGTAGTCAAGCTTTTTGTAATACTCGAGAGCTCGTTTCGAGTGACGAACCCCATTAAAGTCAATGGGCGACTCGAGTATTTTTCAGGCTGACCGATGCTCTGCATAGAGGATGATTTGTGAAACACCGGAGAACCTCATAAAGTCCTGGAAACGCCACAGAAATGGATTAGTAACAGCATGGCTGCATCTGAGGCTCCCAGGTGGCACTATAAAGCCAAATAGGGGGCAAGAACCTGGCGGTCACCCCCCTAACAATTACCTTGGGAAAGACCATCATTAACAAGGCACACGCACTGGCACATCTTAGGAAAGCACCACACTAGCTGCAACGAAGGACAATCAGCACCTGCGGGTGACACCGCTGCCTCGTCTCCTGGTTTACATGCTGGTATTGCTGTCCAACCCCCCGCACGAGCCTGCGTCCACAGCGGACACAAATTTTTCCCTGTGCAGCGTTCAGTTGTCCTCATGCCACATGCTTGCTTCATAGCCACACCACCCTCATGTCTATTTATAAGTGCATCTTGGATGAGGAGGAACCAGAGGCACACACTGCAGAGGGTTGGCAGGGCCTGGCAGCCACCATCCTTGAAAGTGTGGGCGATAGTCCACAAAGCTGATGAAAATTGATGGTAAATTGATATCCAATCATAATTCCAATCCTGTGCCACCTACGTCCCAAAATTGTCAGGAGCCGCAAACGTGGGCACGAAGGGGACTCAGGTGCCAGTACTTCTACACATCTCCACAATGCAGCAAAGATTGGTGTGAAGCAGGAGGTGTCGCAAAAGTAGCCACCACAGGTATACAGTGACCCTGTGAAAGTCTCCTTAAATCAGTTACGCTTCCTGTGAACGCTTCAATCCAGTATCTCGGATAACTGAGGTAACACGAAACACGAGAGATAATACATGCCGACCAGCGCTGTTCCCCAGACCCCAAGGAGCAGGAGGAGGTGGCATAATAAGCCCGAGAAACCATCACCGAGGTAGCACCCGCAATACTCTGTGTGGGAAGCACGTGCACGAGCCCAGGGCCAGGCTCAGTCCCAGCCTCCACCTAGCTGACCCAATGTACCGTGAGTTACATAGCAATGGGAAATCCATGTGTCCCCAAACAAGTCATTAGGTGTATCTATGAGATAGCTGAACACCGTGCTGGGAAAGCCGTCTGCATTCTGCACCCTACCCAAGTCATTTAGTTTATTTGTGCCCGATAGCTAAAACATTGCAATAGGAAATCTTTGTGTATCCACAGCATAGGCGAGCCCATGAAACTCAAAGACAGTATTAAATATGAAGAAATCAGAGTGCCCACACATGGCAGAGTTTCACCCCGCCCAGGACCTCGGCCTCTGCCCACACCCTCAGCAATCGCGGGCATGAAGCGGACTTGAATGCTAGTACAGCTGTAAATGTCGCCTCCAATCTGTTACGCTTCTTTTGATTGGTCCAAACCAGTGTCTCAGATAACTATGGTAACACAAGAGCAAATACATGTTGATCAGCGCTGATCCCCTGACCCCAAGCAGGAGGGGAAGGTGGCATAAGAAGCCTGAGAAACCATGGCCGAGGTAGGACCCGCAATACTCTGTGTGGTAAGCACGTGAGCGACCCCAGGGCCAGGCTCGGTTCAAGCCTCCACCTGGTTGACCTAATGTGCCATGATTTACATAGCAATGAGAAATCCATGTGTCCCCAAAGAATTTATTCGGTGTATTTGTGCCAGATAGTTGAACACCATGCTGGGAAACCTTTTTGCACCCACAGCATAGGCGAGCCCATGAAACATTTCTTTAGCAAGTGTATAGGCAGCCTCTTGTAACATTTCGGTAGCAAGTGTATAGGCGGACCCCAGTAACATTTCAGTAGCAAGAGTACAGTCGAACCGCTCAAACCTTTCAGTAGCAAGTGTATAGGCGGACCCCAGTAACATTTCAGCAGCAAGTGTATAGGCAGACGCCTGTAACATTTCTCTAGCAAGTGTATAGGCGTACCCCTGTAACATTTCTGTAGCAAGAGTATAAGCGAACCCCCGAAACATTGGTGTACCAAGAGTATAGGCGAAGCCCGGAAAAATTAGTTGGATAACAGTATAGGCGAGGGCCATAAAAATTGGCGTACCAAGAGTAGAAGTGTACCCCTGAAAAATTGCTGAACTCAGAGGGCAGGTTAAACCCATAAAAAATTTTTATAGATACAGCTTGTTCTTGCTTCATTTGTAACAGAGCCTGGAGACAGCCTCCGAAACAATTGGTTTAAGTTAAACTTTTAAAACTTTTAAAAATTGTAAAACTTTTAAACAGAGACTTTTGGGCCACAGAAAAATTACCAGTTCAGCGTGATAACATGCTGTTTTAGGAGGGTAGTAGGAGGAGGAGTAACAATATCTGAGAGGGATAGACGTAGATAATTCTGCCCTTTTTTGGGGTGATAGAGGATGCAATTTTTCTCCTGTTGCAGCGAAAAGAATCTCTAGGATCCACTGCTTTCCACCAGTGGAGAAGAGAAGTCTGGGGAAATCCAGCCTTTGTTCATCTTTATGAGGGTAAGCATGTCGGCACTGTCAGTTTACAGGTGGGTACGCTTATCCGTGATGATCCCCCCAGCAGCACTAAACACCCTCTCTGACAAGACGCTAGTGGTAGGGCAGGCCAGCACCTCCAGGGCGTACAGCAAAAGTTCATGCCACGTGTCCAGCTTTGACACCCAACAGTTTTATGGAGCCGAGGCATCACGGAGGATGATGGTACGGTTGGCTATGTACTCCCTCACCATCTTTTTACAGTGCTCCCTCCAACTCAGTCTTGACTGGGGAGTGGTGACACAGTCTTGCTGGGGAGCCAGAAAGCTGTCAAAGGCCTTAGAGAGTGTTCCCCTGCCTGCACTGGACATGCTGCCTGATCCCCGCACTTCCCTGCTAGTTGGCCCTCTGAGCTGCGTCTTCTACTGCTAGCACTGTCAGATGGGAACTTTAGCATTAGTTTTTCCACCAGGGCCTTGTGGGATTGCATCACTCTCTTTCCCCTTTTCCTCTTCGGAAATGAGAGTGGAAAGGTTCTCCTTATACCATGGGTCTAGAAGGGTGTACACCCAGCAATTCGTGTTGGCCAGAATGCGTCTAACACGCAGGTCAAGGGAAGGGCAGCCTAACATGAAGTTAGCCATGTGTGCCAGAGTCCCAGTACGCAACACATCACTGTCCTCACTAGGAGGATGAACCTCCTGCTCTTCAGCCCATACACGCTGAACAGATGAGAGGGAAGCAGCATGGGTACCCTGTGCATTGTGGCCAGCAGTCTCTTCCCCTGCTCCTCCTCCAAAACACACGTGTGTGAGGCTGCCAAGCTGCAGAGCCGCCACCAGGTTACGGCCGTTGTCACACATGACCATGCCCGGTTGGAGGTTCAGCGGCGAAAGGCAGAGGTCGGTATGCTCTGTCAGACCCTGTAACAGCTCAGGGGACGTGTGCCTCTTGTCACCTAAGCTGATTAGTTTCAAAACGGGTTGCTGACGCTTGCCCACCGCTGTGCTGCCGCACTGCGCGCTACTGAATACTGGCAACGTGCTCACACTTCTTAATTGAGAGAGGATGTGGCGGAGGAGGAGGGGGGGGGGGTTGGAGGAGGTGGCATAATATGCCGCAGATACCAGCACCGAGGTAGGACCCTTTATTCTGGCTGTGGGTAGGATGTGAGCGGTCCCAGGATCTGACTCAGTCCCAGCCTCCACCAAGTTCACCCAATGTGCCGTCAGAAAGATATAGTGTCCCTGCTCGCCAGTGCTTGTCCACATGTCCGTCGTTAAGTGGACCTTCCCAGTAACTGTGCTGGTGAGGGCACGGTTAATGTTGCAGGGATGTGCTGCTGTAGAGCAGGGACGGAACACTGGGAAAAATAGTGGCGACTATGGACCAAGTAGCGTGGGACCGCCGCGGCTATCATGGTTTTTGAAAACCTCCATTTCCACAAGCCTGTACGGCAGCATCTCCAGGCTGATTAATTTGTCATTGTGCACATTTAAAGCTTGTGCATGCTGGTGGGTGGCGGCGTATTTCTGCTTTTGCTCCAACGCTTGTGTTAGCTACAGCTAAATGCTGCGCTGAGAGACATTGCTAGAGGCCGTGGAGGGCCGTGGAGGTGAGGGTGTGGGTGCATCCTGGGAGAGGGATTGGATCTGTGTGCCAGGTTGTGGCACAGGTGAAGAGGCAGTGGTGTGACCCGGAGGCGGAGTGTGGCCTTCGTCCCACCTTGTGGGGTGCTTGGCCATCATATGCCTGCGCATGCTGGTGGTGGTGAGGCTGGTAGTGGTGGTTACCCGGCTGATCTTGGTGCGGCACAGGTTGCACACCACCGTTCGTCGGTCGTCTGCGCTCTCACTAAAAAACATCCACACCTTTGAACACCTAGCCCTCTGCACGGAGGCTTGCCATGAGGGGATGCTGTGGGAAACAGTTGGGGGCTTTTTCGCTCTGGCCCTGCCTCTCCCCCGGGCCACCCCACTGCCTCTTCCAACCTGTCCTGCTGCTGCACTTGCCTCTCCCTCTGAAGCCCTGTCCTCAGTAGGCTTAGCAAACCAGGTGGGGTCACTCACCTCATCGTCCAGCTGCTCTTCCTCTGAATCCTCTGTGCGCTCCTCCCTCGGACATACTGCCCTTACTACTATCTAACTGACAGACAACTGAGTCTCATTATCCTCATCCACAAAAAGCTCTTAAGACAGTTGCTGGAAGTCCCCAGCCTCATCACCTGGACTCCGGGAACTTTCCAAAGGTTGGGCATCGGTCACAACAAACTCCTCAGGTGAGAGAGGGACCATTTTTTCCCACTCAGGGCAGGGACCCAAGAGCAGTTCCTGGGAGTCTGCCTGCTCAAAATCTGTCATTTTCCTGGAGTGACGAGGCTGGGAGACAGGAGGAGCAGCTAGAGGATTCAGAATTGCTGTCCCTAGGCCAGGAGTAGTGGACTGTGTAGAAGACTGGGGGTTCGACACATTGCTGGACGCATTATCTGCGATCCACGACAGGACCTGCTTGCACTGCTCTGCTTGTAATGAAGGTCTACCACGTGGACCCGTAAATTGTGATATGAAGCTAGAAACGTGCCTCTCTTCTAATCCTGCAGCAGCCGGCTGTGATTCATTCTTCCCAGGACCTCGGCCTGTGCCCACACCCTCACTTGGACGCCTGTGTCCACGTCCACGTCCTCGACCCTTACCCCTACTCCTCATCATGTTGGATTAAGGATAGAGCAGGGCCCAAATAAATTACCCCACTGTACAGCACTGAGAACTGGGGCTAATTCACCGCACACAGAGATTTGTAGATAGCGGAGGCTGTGTGGAGTGGCAAAAAGCTATAAAGCCAGTGGATAGTGCTGGTAACTGTGGCTACTTCACCCAACACAGAGAATAGTATCTGTGAAATGCTGTTCTGCAGTGGGCCAGGAAATATTTGCGTACTATTTAGTGATGAGAGTGAGCCCTCTGCCTAAGGCACTGCACACATAGAACGGTATAGCTGCAATGAGCTGCAATGGCCCAGGAAATATTAGAGTACTGTTTAGCGTTGAGACCTCTGCCTAATGCACTGCAGACACAGAACAGTATAGGTGTAATGGCCTGCAAAGGCCTAGATGCTTAAAAAAAATATGTTGCACTACTGCTCCCAGCCAGCCACAACAGTAATGCACACAATGAGTCGTAGCCCTAAGGTCCTTGAAGAGAAGATCCTACTCTAACACATTCCCTGCAGGCTATCAGTATATGCAGTCACTCCTCCCCAATCTGGGTTGGGTTGAGTGGGTGACTGCATATTAGCCTGCCAAGAACAAGCTGCTCCTCCACTTTATTGTCTGGCTGACTGCATATCTCCAAGGCTTACGGCCATTGCGCCTGCCCTACGGTGATTTTGCCGGTGGCGATTGTGCCTGCCTTATGGCGATCGTGCCTATGGCGACCGTGTCTGCTTTGCAGACCTTCAGGTATTGTATTTTTGGCTTTTTCTGTGAATAATGTCTTTGTTTTTTCCCTCACCTCTGTGATTTTATGTAATTTATAGTGAGTTAGCGTAGTTACTGACGGACGCGGTGTGGCCTCGGCGCGGCCCGTCAGCCTATGCGTTTTGGCCAAAATGCAGTACCAACACCTGCATTTTATTAGTATGCATTAGTACTTTTGTATGTAGTTTGCTAGTTGGTGGGGGAGCCCAAGATGTCAGCCAGTGTGGCCCAGTTTAGAGATACAGGGCAACCCGCTGTCATATCAGCCAGGGTTGATATCCTGTATGGTGGGTCACCATCCATCTATGGCTGGCATCTTTGGTATCGTTCACATGTGCAGGCTATTAGTATATGCAGTCACTCCTCCCCATTCTGGGCTGGGTTGAGTGGGTGACTGCATATTAGCCTGCCAAGAACAAGCTGCTCCTCCACATTATTGTCTGGCTGACTGCATATCTCCAGGGCTTGTGCCCATTGCGCCTGCCCTACGGTGATTGTGCCGGTGGCGATTGTGCCTGCCTTATGGCGATCGTGCCTATGGCGAGCGTGTCTGCTTTGCAGACCTTCAGGTATTGTATTTTTGGCTTTTTCTGTGGATAAAATCTAACACATTCCCTATATCAGCAGCAGCACTTACCCTAACCTCTGCCAGCATGCATCTGAGGTGAGCCGCGGGCGGGACCAGTTTAAGTACTCGGCGGTCACCTGATCGGCCCAGCCACTCACTACTGTGGGAGGGAGAGGGCTGGCACGTCACAGCAGGAAGTGGTAATGCCTTCCCCGCGTGTTTATTGGCTAGAAAATGGCGCTTAACATGGGGTTAATTGGCTTCTGCCTCTTGAGGCTTTTTGCCTTCCCCTGTATCAACAAGGGGGTTGAAACAGGCTGAACTAGATGGACATTGCCTTCAGTCAGCCTAACCTACTATGTTACTATGCTACAGTAGACCTTCACTCTCGTCACTGTGGTTCTAAATGATATAACGGCCCACCTTCCTGTCTATCATATTCTAAAAGGTCTTCACAGACAGAATTCTCAGTGATTTCAGTCTTTTTGTTGCTTGTTCTCTTTATTTTCCTGGAGACAATTCTGATCTTTGCTTTAATGCTTTTGAAGCTCATTCTGCAGTTTCCATAGGATCTTTGGTGTAGTACTATGGATCCTATAGAGACCTTGCCCAATCAGTTCAGGGCCTTGGTGATTGAGGTTGCTGAAATTAAGCGGCAGCAACTGGTGCAGTCAAGCTCAGTGAAAGAACCAAAGCTGGACTCGCCATAACCATTCTCGGGGACAGACGGAGGTTTGTTTCTATTGGGGTATCCTGCAGACTGTATTGTAGATTGTGCCCCATCTCTTCATGTAATGAGAGTCAGAGAGCGGGGATCGTGATTAGAGATCTTAGGAAGACCTGCAGGCTTGGGGTTTTTCTTTTTCCTCATGTCCGAGGTTTTGTCATCTGTGGATAGTTTTTTTTCTGCTCTTGGACTGATTTACGATGACCGGGACAGGGTGTCATTGGCAGAGGGGAAGATCAGGGCTTTGCGTCAAAACGGATCTGCCATTGAGGAGTTTTGTGCAAACTTTTGGCGTTGGGCGACCGACATACAATGGAACGATCCAGTTTAATTTTGGCCTTAACAAGTAAATAAACGATCTGATCATTTCACAGCCGGTGCCTTGATATTTGGATGATGCCATGGCATTGGCCATCCGCATCGGGCGGCGTGTGAGAGAACAACACGGGGAACAAGAACCTGAGTTCTCTAGGGAATCGGCAAATGCAGAGGAACCCATGCAGTTAGGTTCTGTGTCTCAGCGGTCTGGGAGAGGGGCAGGTTCCGATTTCAGAAATATTGTTTTCTGTGTGACCAAACAGGACACTTAGTCTAGTCTCGTCCACGTCGCAGATCTCGGTCAGAGTGCATGGAGATCTTCATTTTGAGATTAGTTGCATTATAAGCTCCCACCATGTGAGGAACACACTACAAAGTATTGTTCATTGGCAGAAATACAGGCCATAGAAAAGGTCCCGGGCATACATGTCAATGCAGACCGTCTCATAAAAAACTATCATTAGCATAACCCCTATGTTGTTTTTTTCCTTTGTCATTTGCTAGGGTTAGCATGTGGCACAGGCACGAGGGTGGATGCGTCCTTATCGGGGTGGGTCATCCACTAGTAGGTAGGGGTTGTCACCCTCTAGTTCCCCTTAGGAAAGGTTTTCCTCCTATGTTTATGTTGCCTCGTATCTGGTGGTGTGAACACTGCCAGAGACTTTATATTGTGGTTTGCAGTTATTGCACGAGGCTGATGTGACAGTCTGAGGGCCTTTTTATAGACCAAGGGTGGAACCAATTATAGCGCCTCAGGTGGCAAGACCGTGCATCTAATCACCACAACTGTAACCATTTGTTAAATCTGCTTAAGCTTTAACTGCATGCAGAATTCTGCAGCAAAACGACAACTTCTTTTATGTGCTTGATATTTTTTACATAGAGTCTATAATGGAAAGGATGAGATTATCGGACATATTTTGTGTGTTTCCTGACTTTTGGCTCAGCCTGCAGATCTGTAAATCAGAATCCCCCCAGTATACAGTCTTCCTCCTTACATGCTCATTCTGCAGCTCCTTGATCACCGTCATGTCATCAGAAGATACTGATTTATATCTGGACATCCGGCAGGGTCTCCGGAGTGGATTTGTGGTCACTGCCAGAAGTAGAATACTGAAGACCACCAGTCTGATGTTCATGGCCGGAGTATCGCTGCCGATCTGGAGACTTTCTTCTCTTCCTGTGAACCTGTGTATAAGACATTATTACATATAAGATGATTATTGTACATAAATCCATCATGTGAATGTCTGCAGCTCTGATATTCTGTATATACACCCAGCAGAAGATGCTCACCTGCACAATTGTCTTCTATCCCTTTTCTGCTGATCTCAACTCCATCTTAAAGGGGTTGTCCCGCGGCAGCAAGTGGGTCTATACACTTCTGTATGGCCATAATAATGCACTTTGTAATGTACATTGTGCATTAATTATGAGCCATACAGAAGTTATAAAAAGTTTTATACTTACCTGCTCCGTTGCTGGCGTCCTCGTTCCCATGGAGCCGACTAATTTTCGCCCTCCGATGGCCAAATTAGCCGCGCTTGCGCAGTCCGGGTCTTCTGCAGTCTTCTATGGGGCCGCTCGTGTAGAATGCCGGCTCCGTGTAGCTCCGCCCCGTCACGTGCCGATTCCAGCCAATCAGGAGGCTGGAATCGGCAATGGACCGCACAGAAGCCCTGCGGTCCACGGAGACAGAGGATCCCGGCGGCCATCTTCAGCAGGTAAGTATGAAGACGCCGGACCGCCGGGATTCAGGTAAGCGCTGTGCGGGTTGTTTTTTTAACCCCTGCATCGGGGTTGTCTCGCGCCGAACGGGGGGGGGGGGGTTAAAAAAAAAAAAAACCGTTTCGGCGCGGGACAACCCCTTTAAGTCTTCCCATGTTTCTCCTTTTATATTTTAGTCTCCAGGAGAGAAATTCCTTCATTTCCGCGATGTGGAGGAATCCTCTCTATACATTTACAATTGAAGTAATTGCAGACAAGTGACAGCAGCCGTAGGGAGTCCTTATAACTTTATGTTTTCTTATTGTACAGGTGAGACGGTAATGTCAGGTAACAAGGGTGAGGCTCCTCCCACTTACCTGACATCACACCTGTATAGTAAGGAAACTGATAGTTGTAAGGACTTCCTACGGCTGCTATCACTTGTCTGCAATTACTTCCGTTCTAAACGTAGAGAGAAGAAACTTCCAAATCACGAAAATGATGGAATTTTTCTCCTGGAGACTAAGATATAAAAGGAGAAATATGGAGAGACTTAAAACAAAGTTGAGATCAGCAGAGGAGAGATCTCCAGATCGGCACCAATACTCCAGCCATGGACATCAGACTGGTGGTTTTCAGTATTCTACTTCTGGCAGTGACCACAAATCCACTCCGGAGACCCTGCCGGATGTCCAGATATAAATCAGTATCTTCTGATGACATGACGGTGATCAAGGAGCTGCAGAATGAGCATGTAAGGAGGAAGATTGTATACTGGGAGGATGCTGATGTACAGATCTGCAGGCTGAGTCAAAAGTCAGGAAACACACAAACAGTGTACAAGACATTATGTGTTATATCATTAATATTAGGATGGTGGAAGGGCAAAATAACCGTCATTATGTGTGCAGTCATTGGTTACCATCCATGATGACATGAGGCCCTCAGTGCGGTCCTAAACCTCTGATCAGCCGGTAACAGTAGACATTGATAGTCAGACTCTACTTGAAGGATTGGGGACTGAAGTTATTAATTTTGAATGCATAAAAACTGTTTAATCCACATCAGATAAAGCTTCTCTAACCGTCCACAGGAGAAGAACATGTCCACCGATGCCATTAAATGCTACAGAAGGATGATGAGACACAAGCCGTCTGTATGTGATCTAACGGTAAGTACATAGTGGTCGGTCTTCTCTTACCAACAACCTTTATACAACAACATGAACCCCTCCTCACCCTCATTGTTCCTCTAACAGCCCGGCGATCGTCTCATCTTCACCTTGAAAAGAGTGTCAGTAACAGTTGATGTTCTGGAAAACATATCCACATCTGGGGCTGCTGATCCTGGATCCCAGTCACTCAGGATCTTCCTTCAGTTGAGAGATGATCTCATGATCTGTGTAAGTAACTTTGCTCCTTATGTCCAATTTTTACGTTACACTCATAGATGGTAGGTACGAAACCTACTTACCCATCACTTGTCACCATCTTCTTCTTCTAACAGAAAGTGTCCCCGGGATTCAATACGATTCCCTCTAAGCAGCTGAAGCCATGGCTGCACCATCTCCAGCATTTTATGGACGAGGTAAGTGTCCTACATGAGAAATATGAAGGTTCTCTTCACTGTTTTCTGAGTAATTCTGGAAATTCAACTTCTCAGACAAAATTTTTAGTGAGTTGGAGACCAAATATTTCATGGTGAAGGTAGCAGGGATCACTGGAGTCCTAGATAGACGTCAGAAACCTTGGTAAAGGAATATGGGGATATACCAAGTGCCAAAGACCATATGCTACATTGGTCATATCGATGGATAATTAGATTGTACAGTAAATGTACTCTACAGAATTGAAGTCTATCGAATACAAGGACTCTCTACCTATCATGTACTCGATGTCATAAGAGAGATCCGTTATTGAGCGCTCTGGCACCTACGAAACTTCCTTCAAAGTGCTGAATGGAGCAGGATGAACCCTATTATGGCACAGCTAACTAGTATGAGCCTCCGCGGTCAGTCAGAGGTGCCAAGAGGATCCCTATCATTTATGTAGTGTACTCACAAATGTATCTTGTATGGACGCTCCTAGGGATTTAGATAATGACATTGAACTTGTTTTCCATCTCAAGTAAACTTGAGTAGATATCGTGTTTCACCAAAAATAAGACACTGTTTTATATTAATTTTTGCCTCAAAGAGGCACAGTGTCTAATTGTTGGGGGGTGTCTTATAATACTTACCTAGTAGCCGGCATTCAGGTCCCTTGCACTGGTCTCTGTCGCTGCTGCAGGCTTCCGTGTCCTCTGGTACGCTGACAGAGCAGTTCTTCCTGGTAATGGGCCTTGAATACCCCACCTCCAGCAAGCTAATGCTCTGATTAGTTAATCGAGCACCATGTCAGCTAATGAGAGCCCGTGCTTGATTAACCATTGAATGGCTGTGATTGGTTAATAGAGTGCCGACTTTCATTGGCTGACGCGATGCTCGATTAACCAATCAGAGCGTTAGCTTGCTGGAGGCCGGGTACTCAAGCTCTGCTATCAGGAAGAACTGCTCCATTGGCGTGCAGGAGGACAAGGAAGCCTGCAACAGTGCCGCCGCCCAGCGTGAGGGACCCGAACGCCAGCTGCTTGTTGAGTATTGTTTTCTTTTTTTTACATGTAGTGTATCTAGGGCTTATTTTCAGAAAAGGGCTTATATTTCTTATATTTCAAGCCCTCCCCCCAAAAATCAGTGTGCTTATTATCAGGGAAACATGGTATCAGAGCGCACAACTTAATTTCCAAGCCTTTGCATCTTATTTTGTAGGCATCTCCACAATGTCTCCAGGATGCCGTGTTACTCAGCCTCATCTCATTAATGGTGGAAGATGTTGGATGTTGGGCTCATGGGAAGAAACTACAATGAAGTTTCACAGAAGATCCATAAGTCTAGAGGATGCTCTTCAACTTAGGGAACATATAGATCAGGCTGCACAGAAGATCCATGGGATGATTTTTACTCTCCAAGCTCAGTTGAAGACTGAACATTTTTGGAATCTCCTGCATGGACTCCCAAGTTGGGCTCATGAGAATGAACTGCAAAGAACCTTCATAAATAATCCACAAATCTAGAGCCTGCTCCGCACTCACCAAGCTCAGTTGAAGAAGGTACATTTTATGGAGGTTTTACTTCACAAGTCAGTTACCTTCTTCCTCGGATTAATGGTCACTAATAAGCCTTGATAAGGAATAAAGAAGGAAATCCCCCGCTGTGATTTTTGTGCACAGAAGAAAGAGCTGCTCTAGAAGTTTATTCCGGTCATTGATGTTTTCTGGATCTCTCTTACTAAAAGTAACTTTCCTCCTGCAGAACGGCCCGAGAGATATTAATATTCTATGATATTTATTCATATTTATGTATTTCTATCCATTATTTCCTGTATTATATATTTGTATCGGTATTTAGATTATTACATGTTGTTTTATTTATTTATCGCTCAGTGCGGATTTATTGGTTTATTTATGAATATTTTTTTAAATGTCAAGAAATGTCTAAATAAAATATCCCATAATAACAATGTCTGATGTTTCCTCTTCACTTCTGCATTAATGATTTGTATGATTGTATCCATCCGCCAGGTCACTGATCATCGTCTTCCTCTTTTCTCTCAAACTCCTCAATCACTTGAATTATCATGTAGCTACAACAGAGGACAATGTGCGGCTACAAACGGACCGAGATAAGCCGGGGGCTTGGGCAGAAAAATGGCAAATGAAGTTCAATATTGATAAAGATAAGGTTCTGCACATGGGCAGGAGAAATGGATGTCACCAATATACACTAAATGGGGTACTGCTAGGGAAAAGTGATATGGAAAAGGACCTGGGGTACTAGTGGACTGTATACTCAATTGGAGCGGCTGCAAAAGCAAATAAAGTTTTGGGGTGCATTAAAAGAGGTATAGGGGTGAGGGAGGAGAACATTATCCTCCCACTATATAAGGCACTTGTCAGGCCTCACATGGAATACTGCGCACAGTTCTGGACTCCGGTGCTCAGGCAAGGTGTTACAGTGCTGGAGGGGGTTCAAAGAAGGGCAACTAAACTAATAAACAGGATGAGAGGACTGGAATACCCAGAGAGGCATCAAACTGGGATTATTTACCCTGGAAAAAAGACGGTTAAGGGGCGACCAAATAACTCTGTATAAATACATGAGGGGATGATACAAGGATCTCTGCCATGATCTGTTTATACCCAGGACTGCGACAGTAACAAGAGGGCATCCGCTACGTCTAGAAGGTTTCATCACCAACACAGAAGGGGGTTCTTTACTGTAAGAGCAGTGAGACTGTGGAACTCTCTGCCTGAGGACGTGGTGATGGCAGGATCCATGGAGGAGTTTAAGAGGGACTCAATGTCTTTCTAGAGTGCTATGATATTACAGGATACAGACAGTAGGTGACCAGCGGGTTATTGTTGAGGGTCTTACATTCAGGTAGGAACTATCAAATGTTGATCCAGGGATTATTCCGATTGCCATTATAGAGTCGGGAAGGAATTTTTCCCCCAAATGGGCTAATTGGCTTCTGCCTCTTGAGGCTTTTTGCCTTCCCCTGTATCAACAAGGGGGTTGAAACAGGCTGAACTAGATGGACATTGCCTTCAGTCAGCCTAACCTACTATGTTACTATGCTACAGTAGACCTTCACTCTCGTCACTGTGGTTCTAAATGATATAACGGCCCACCTTCCTGTCTATCATATTCTAAAAAGTCTTCACAGACAGAATTCTCAGTGATTTCAGTCTTTTTGTTGCTTGTTCTCTTTATTTTCCTGAAGACAATTCTGATCTTTGCTTTAATGCTTTTGAAGCTCATTCTGCAGTTTCCATAGGATCTTTGGTGTAGTACTATGGATCCTATAGAGACCTTGCCCAATCAGTTCAGGGCCTTGGTGATTGAGGTTGCTGAAATTAAGCGGCAGCAACTGGTGCAGTCAAGCTCAGTGAAAGAACCAAAGCTGGACTCGCCATAACCATTCTCGGGGACAGACGGAGGTTTGTTTCTATTGGGGTATCCTGCAGACTGTATTCTAGATTGTGCCCCATCTCTTCATGTAATGAGAGTCAGAGAGCGGGGATCGTGATTAGAGATCTTAGGAAGACCTGCAGGCTTGGGGTTTTTCTTTTTCCTCATGTCCGAGGTTTTGTCATCTGTGGATAGTTTTTTTTCTGCTCTCGGACTGATTTACGATGACCGGGACAGGGTGTCATTGGCAGGGGGGAAGATCAGGGCTTTGCGTCAGAGCAGATCTGCCATTGAGGAGTTTTGTGCAACATTTTGGTGTTGGGCGACCGACATACAATGGAACGATCTAGTTTAATTTTGGCCTTAACAATAAAATAAACGATCTGATCATTTCACAACCGGCGCCTTTCTATTTGAATGATGCCATGGCATTGGCCATCCGCATTGGGCAGCGTGTGAGAGAACGACATGGGGAACAAGCACCTGGGTTTTCCCTAGGGAATCGGCAAACGTAGAGGAACCCATGCAGTTAGGTTCTGTGTCCGAGCGGTCTGGGAGAGGGGCAGATTCCGATTTCAGAGACATTGTTTTCTGTACGACCAAACAGAGCACTTAGTCTAGACTTGTCCACGTCGCAGATCTCGGTCAGAGTGCATGGAGATCTTCATTTTGAGATTAGTTGCATTATAAGCTCCCACCATGTGAGGAACACACTACAAAGTATTGTTCATTGGCAGAAATACAGGCCATAGAAAAGGTCCCGGGCATACATGTCAATGCAGACCGTCTCATAAAAAACTATCATTAGCATAACCCCTATGTTGTTTTTTTCCTTTGTCATTTGCTAGGGTTAGCATGTGGCACAGGCACGAGGGTGGATGCGTCCTTATCGGGGCGGGTTATACACTAGTAGGTAGGGGTTGTCACCCTCTAGTTCCCCTTAGGAAAGGTTTTCCTCCTATGTTTATGTTGCCTTGTATCTGGTGGTGTGAACACTGCCAGAGACTTTATATTGTGGTTTGCAGTTATTGCACGAGGCTGATGTGACAGTCTGAGGGCCTTTTTATAGGCCAAGGGTGGAACCAATTATAGCGCCTCAGGTGGCAAGACCATGCATCTAATCACCACAACTGTAACCATTTGTAACATCTGCCTGAGATGTAACTGCATGCAGAATTGTACAGCAAAACCACAACTTCTTTTATGTGCTTGATATTTTTGACATAGAGTCTATAATGGAAGGATGAGATTATCGGACACATTTTGTGTGTTTCCTGACTTTTGACTCAGCCTGCAGATCTGTACATCAGAATCCTCTCAGTATACAATCTTCCTCCTTACATGCTCATTCTGCAGCTCCTTGATCACCGTCATGTCATCAGAAGATACTGATTTATATCTGGACATCCGGCAGGGTCTCCTGAGTGGATTTGCGGTCACTGCCAGAAGTAGAATACTGAAGACCACCAGTCTGATGTCCATGGCCGGAGTATCGGTGCCGATCTGGAGACTTTCTTCTCTTCCTGTGAACCTGTGTATAAGACATTATTACATATAAGATGATTATTGTACATAAATCCATCATGTGAATGTCTGCAGCTCTGATATTCTGTATATACACCCAGCAGAAGATGCTCACCTGCACAATTGTCTTGTGTCTCTCTGCTGCTGATCTCAACTCCATCTTAAGTCTCCAGGAGAGAAATTCCATCATTTCCGCGATGTGGAGGAATCCTCTCGATACATTTAGAATTGTAGTAATTGCAGACAAGTGATAGCAGCCGTAGGGAGTCCTTATAACTTTACGTTTTCTTACTGTACAGGTGAGACGGTAATGTCAGGTAACAAGGGTGAGGCTCCTCCCACTTACCTGACATCACACCTGTATAGTAAGGAAACTGATAGTTGTAAGGACTTCCTCCGGCTGCTATCACTTGTCTGCAATTACTTCAGTTCTAAACGTAGAGAGAAGAAACTTCCAAATCAGGAAAATGATGGAATTTCTCTCTGGGAGACTAAAATATAAAAGGAGAAACATGGGAAGACTTAAGATGGAGTTGAGATCAGCAGAGGAGAGACACAAGACAATTGTGCAGGTGAGCATCTTCTGCTGGGTGTATATACAGAATATCAGAGCTGCAGACATTCACATGATGGATTTATGTACAATAATCATCTTATATGTAATAATGTCTTATACACAGGTTCACAGGAAGAGAAGAAAGTCTCCAGATCGGCACCGATACTCCGGCCATGGACATCAGACTGGTGGTCTTCAGTATTCTACTTCTGGCAGTGACCGCAAATCCACTCAGGAGACCCTGCCGGATGTCCAGATATAAATCAGTATCTTCTGATGACATGACGGTGATCAAGGAGCTGCAGAATGAGCATGTAAGGAGGAAGATTGTATACTGAGAGGATTCTGATTTACAGATCTGCAGGCTGAGCCAAAAGTCAGGAAACACAAACAGTGTACAAGACATTATGTGTTATATCATTAATATTAGGATGGTGGAAGGGCAAAATAACCGTCATTATATGTGCAGTCATTGGTTACAATCCATGATGACATGAGGCCCTCAGAGCGGTCCTAAACCTCTGATCAGCCGGTAACAGTAGACATTGATAGTCAGACTCTACTTGAAGGATTGGGGAATGAAGGTATTAATTTTGAATGCTTAAAAACTGTTTAATCCACATCAGATAAAGCTTCTGTAACCGTCCACAGGAGAAGAACATGTCCACCGATGCCATTAAATGCTACAGAAGGATGATGAGACACAAGCCGTCTGTATGTGATCTAACGGTAAGTACATAGTGGTCGGTCTTCTCTTACCAACAACCTTTATACAACAACATGAACCCCTCCTCACCCTCATTGTTCCTCTAACAGCCCAGCGATCGTCTCATCTTCACCTTGAAAAGAGTGTCAGTAACAGTTGATGTTCTGGAAAACATGTCCACATCTGCGGCTGCTGATCCTGGATCCCAGTCACTCAGGATCTTCCTTCAGTTGAGAGATGATCTCATGATCTGTGTAAGTAACTTTGCTCCTTATGTCCAATTGTTATATGTTACACTCATAGATGGTAGGTATGAAACCTACTTACCCATCACTTGTCACCATCTTCTTCTTCTAACAGAAAGTGTCCCCGGGATTCAATACGATTCCCTCTAAGCAGCTGAAGCCATGGCTGCACCATCTCCAGCATTTTATGGACGAGGTAAGTGTCCTACATGAGAAATGTGAAGGTTCTCTTCACTGTTTTCTGAGTAATTCTGGAAATTCAACTTCTCAGACACAATTTTCAGAGTTGGAGACCAAATATTTCATGGTGAAGGTAGCAGGGATCATTGGAGTCCTAGATAAACTTCGGAAACCTTGGTAAAGGAATATGGGGATATACCAAGTGCCAAAGACCATATGCTACATTGGTCATATCGATGGATAATTAGATTGTACAGTAAATGTACTCTACAGAATTGAAGTCTATCGAATACAAGGACTCTCTACCTCTCATGTACTAGATGTCATAAGAGAGATCAGTTATTGAGCGCACTGGCACCTATGAAACTTCCTTCAAAGTGCTGAATGGAGCAGGATGAACCCTATTATGGCACAGCTAACTAGTATGAGCCTCCACGGTCAGTCAGAGGTGCCAAGAGGATCCCTATCATTTATGTAGTGTACTCACAAATGTATCTTGTATGGACGCTCCTAGGGATTTAGATAATGACATCAGAGCTGGTTTCCATGTCAGGTAAACTTGAGCAGATATCAGAGACCACAACCTAATTACCAAGCCTTTGCATCTTATTTTGTAGGCATCTCCACAATGTCTCCAGGATGCCATGTTACTCAGCCTCATATCATTAATGGTGGAAGATGTTGGATGTTGGGCTCATGGGAAGAAACTACAAGGAAGTTTCACAGAAGATCCATAAGTCTAGAGGATGCTCTTCAACTTAGGGAACATATAGATCCGGCTGCACAGAAGATCCATGGGATGATTTTTACTCTCCAAGCTAATTTGAAGACTGAACATTTTTGGAATCTCCTGCATGGACTTCCAAGTTGGGCTCATGAGAATGAACTGCAAAGAACCTTCAGAAAAAATCCACAAATCTAGAGCCTGCTCTGCACTTTCCAAGCTCAGTTGAAAAAGGTACATTTTATGGAGGTTTTACTTCACAAGTCAGTTACCTTTTTCCTCGGATTAATGGTCACTAATAAGCCTTGATCAGAAATAAAGAAGGAAATCCCCCGCTGTGATTTTTGTGCACACAGAAGAAAGAGCTGCTCTAGAAGTTTATTCCGGTCATTGATGTTTTCTGGATCTCTCTTACGAAAAGTAACTTTTCCTCCTGCAGAACGGCCCGAGAGATATTAATATTCTATGATATTTATTCCTATTTATGTAATTCTATCCATTATTTCCTGTATTATATATTTGTATCGGTATTTAGATTATTACATGTTGTTTTATTTATTTATCGCTCAGTGCGGATTTATTGCCTTTTTTATGAATATTTTTTTAAATGTCAAGAAATGTCTAAATAAAATATCCCATAATAACAATGTCTGATGTTTCCTCTTCAGTTCTGCATTAATGATTTGTATGATTGTATCCATCCGCCAGGTCACTGATCATCGTCTTCCTCTTTGCTCTCAAACTCCTCAATCACTTGAATTATCATGTAGCTACAGTAGACCTTCACTCTCGTCACTGTGGTTCTAAATTAGCCAATGATATATTGGCCCACCTTCCTGTCTATCATATTCTAAAAGGTCTTCACTAGAGATGAGCGAGTACCAAAATGCTCGGGTGCTCGGTACTGTAGTCGAGCTTTTTGTAATACTCGAGAGCTCGTTTCGAGTGACGAACCCCATTAAAGTCAATGGGCGACTCGAGTATTTTTCAGGCTGACCGATGCTCTGCATAGAGGATGATTTGTGAAACACCGGAGAACCTCATAAAGTCCTGGAAACGCCACAGAAATGGATAAGGAACAGCATGGCTGCATCTGAGGCTCCCAGGTGGCACTATAAAGCCAAATAGGGGGCAAGAACCTGGCGGTCACCCCCCTAACAATTACCTTGGGAAAGACCATCATTAGCAAGGCACACGCACTGGCACATCTTAGGAAAGCACCACACTAGCTGCAACAAAGGACAATCAGCACCTGCGGGTGACACCGCTGCCTCGTCTCCTGGTTTACATGCTGGTATTGCTGTCCAACCCCCCGCACGAGCCTGCTTCCACAGCGGACACAAATTTTTCCCTGTGCAGCACTCAGTTGTCCTCATGCCACATGCTTGCTTCATAGCCACACCACCCTCATGTCTATTTATAAGTGCATCTTGGATGAGGAGGAACCAGAGGCACACACTGCAGAGGGTTGGCAGGGCCTGGCAGCCACCATCCTTGAAAGTGTGGGCGATAGTCCACAAAGCTGATGAAAATTGATGGTAAATTGATATCCAATCATAATTCCAATCCTGTGCCACCTACGTCACAAAATTGTCAGGAGCCGCAAACGTGGGCACGAAGGGGACTCAGGTGCCAGTACTTCTACACATCTCCACAATGCAGCAAAGATTGGTGTGAAGCAGGAGGTGTCGCAAAAGTAGCCACCACAGGTATACAGTGACCCTGTGAAAGTCTCCTTAAATCAGTTACGCTTCCTGTGAACGCTTCAATCCAGTATCTCGGATAACTGAGGTAACACGAAACATGAGAGATAATACATGCCGACCAGCGCTGTTCCCCAGACCCCAAGGAGCAGGAGGAGGTGGCATAATAAGCCCGAGAAACCATCACCGAGGTAGGACCCGCAATACTCTGTGTGGGAAGCACGTGCACGAGCCCAGGGCCAGGCTCAGTCCCAGCCTCCACCTAGCTGACCCAATGTACCGTGAGTTACATAGCAATGGGAAATCCATGTGTCCCCAAACAATTCATTAGGTGTATCTATGAGATAGCTGAACACCGTGCTGGGAAAGCCGTCTGCATTCTGCACCCTACCCAAGTCATTTAGTTTATTTGTGCCCGATAGCTAAAACATTGCAATGGGAAATCTATGTGTATCCACAGCATAGGCGAGCCCATGAAACTCAAAGACAGTATTAAATATGAAGAAATCAGAGTGCCCACACATGGCAGAGTTTCACCCCGCCCAGGACCTCGGCCTCTGCCCACACCCTCAGCAATCGCGGGCATGAAGCAGACTTGAATGCTAGTACAGCTGTAAATGTCGCCTCCAATCTGTTACGCTTCTTTTGATTGGTCCAAACCAGTGTCTCAGATAACTATGGTAACACAAGAGCAAATACATGTTGATCAGCGCTGATCCCCTGACCCCAAGCAGGAGGGGAAGGTGGCATAAGAAGCCTGAGAAACCATGGCCGAGGTAGGACCCGCAATACTCTGTGTGGTAAGCACGTGAGCGACCCCAGGGCCAGGCTCGGTTCAAGCCTCCACCTGGTTGACCCAATGTGCCATGATTTACATAGCAATGGGAAATCCATGTGTCCCCAAAGAATTTATTCGGTGTATTTGTGCCAGATAGTTGAACACCATGCTGGGAAACCTTTTTGCACCCACAGCATAGGCGAGCCCATAAAACATTTCTTTAGCAAGTGTATAGGCAGCCTCTTGTAACATTTCGGTAGCAAGTGTATAGGCGGACCCCAGTAACATTTCAGTAGCAAGAGTACAGTCGAACCGCTCAAACCTTTCAGTAGCAAGTGTATAGGCGGACCCCAGTAACATTTCAGCAGCATGTGTATAGGCAGACGCCTGTAACATTTCTCTAGCAAGTGTATAGGCGTACCCCTGTAACATTTCTGTAGCAAGAGTATAAGCGAACCCCTGAAACATTGGTGTACAAAGAGTATAGGCGAAGCCCGGAAAAATTAGTTGGATAACAGTATAGGTGAGGGCCAGAAAAATTGGCGTACCAAGAGTAGAAGTGTACCCCTGAAAAATTGCTGAACTCAGAGGGCAGGTTAAACCCATAAAAATTTTTTATAGATACAGCTTGTTCTTGCTTCATTTGTAACAGAGCCTGGAGACAGCCTCCGAAACAATTGGTTTAAGTTAAACTTTTAAAACTTTTAAAAATTGTAAAACTTTTAAACAGAGACTTTTGGGCCACAGAAAAATTACCAGTTCAGCGTGATAACATGCTGTTTTAGGAGGGTAGTAGGAGGAGGAGTAATAATATCTGAGGGGGATAGACGAAGATAATTCTGCCCTTTTTTGGGGTGATAGAGGATGCAATTTTTCTCCTGTTGCAGCTAAAAGAATTTCTAGGATCCACTGCTTTCCACCAGTGAAGAAGAGAAGTCTGGGGAAATCCAGCCTTTGTTCATCTTTATGAGGGTAAGCATGTCGGCACTGTCAGTTTACAGGTGGGTACGCTTATCCGTGATGATCCCCCCAGCAGCACTAAACACCCTCTCTGACAAGACGCTAGTGGTAGGGCGGGCCAGCACCTCCAGGGCGTACAGCAAAGGTCCATGCCACGTGTCCAGCTTTGACACCCAACAGTTTTATGGAGCCGAGGCATCACGGAGGATGGTGGTACGGTTGGCTATGTACTCCCTCACCATCTTTTTACAGTGCTCCCTCCGACTCAGTCTTGACTGGGGAGTGGTGACACAGTCTTGCTGGGGAGCCAGAAAGCTGTCAAAGGCCTTAGAGAGTGTTCCCCTGCTTGCGCTGGACATGCTGCCTGATCCCCGCACTTCCCTGCTAGTTGGCCCTCTGAGCTGCGTCTTCTACTGCTAGCACTGTCAGATGGGAACTTTAGCATTAGTTTTTCCACCAGGGCCTTGTGGGATTGCATCACTCTCTTTCCCCTTTTCCTCTTCGGAAATGAGAGTGGAAAGGTTCTCCTTATACCATGGGTCTAGAAGGGTGTACACCCAGCAATTCGTGTTGGTCAGAATGCGTCTAACACGCAGGTCAAGGGAAGGGCAGCCTAACATGAAGTTAGCCATGTGTGCCAGAGTCCCAGTACGCAACACATCACTGTCCTCACTAGGAGGATGAACCTCCTGCTCTTCAGCCCATACACGCTAAACAGATGAGAGGGAAGCAGCATGGGTACCCTGTGCATTGTGGCCAGCAGTCTCTTCCTCTCCTCCTCCTCCAAAACACACGTGTGTGAGGCTGCCAAGCTGCAGAGCCGCCACCAGGTTACGGTCGTTGTCACACATGACCATGCCCGGTTGGAGGTTCAGCGGCGAAAGGCAGAGGTCGGTATGCTCTGTCAGACCCTGTAACAGCTCAGGGGACGTGTGCCTCTTGTCACCTAAGCTGATTAGTTTCAGCACGGCTTGCTGACGCTTGCCCACCGCTGTGCTGCCGCACTGCGCGCTACTGAATACTGGCAACGTGCTCACACTTCTTAATTGAGAGAGGATGTGGCGGAGGAGGAGGGGGGGGGGTTGGAGGAGGTGGCATAATATGCCGCAGATACCAGCACCGAGGTAGGACCCTTTATTCTGGCTGTGGGTAGGATGTGAGCGGTCCCAGGATCTGACTCAGTCCCAGCCTCCACCAAGTTCACCCAATGTGCCGTCAGAAAGATATAGTGTCCCTGCTCGCCAGTACTTGTCCACATGTCAGTTGTTAAGTGGACCTTTCCAGTAACTGTGCTGGTGAGGGCACGGTTAATGTTGCAGGGATGTGCTGCTGTAGAGCAGGGACAGCACACTGGGAAAAATAGTGGCGACTATGGACCAAGTAGCGTGGGACCGCCGCCACTATCATGGTTTTGAAAACCTCCATTTCCACAAGCCTGTACGGCAGCATCTCCAGGCTGATTAATTTGTCATTGTGCACATTTAAAGCTTGTGCATGCGGGTGGGTGGCGGCGTATTTCTGCTTTCGCTCCAACGCTTGTGTTAGCTACAGCTAAACACTGCGCTGAGAGACATTGCTAGAGGCCGTGGAGGGCCGTGGAGGTGAGGGTGTGGGTGCGTCCTGGGAGAGGGATTGGATCTGTGTGCCAGGTTGTGGCACAGGTGAAGAGGCAGTGGTGTGACCCGGAGGCGGAGTGTGGCCTTCGTCCCACCTTGTGGGGTGCTTGGCCATCATATGCCTGCGCATGCTGGTGGTGGTGAGGCTGGTAGTGGTGGTTACCCGGCTGATCTTGGTGCGGCACAGGTTGCACACCACCGTTCGTCGGTCGTCTGCGCTCTCACTAAAAAACATCCACACCTTTGAACACCTAGCCCTCTGCACGGAGGCTTGCCATGAGGGGGTGCTGTGGGAAACAGTTGGGGGCTTTTTCGCTCTGGCCCTGCCTCTCCCCCGGGCCACCCCACTGCCTCTTGCAACCTGTCCTGCTGCTGCACTTGCCTCTCCCTCTGAAGCCCTGTCCTCAGTAGGCTTAGCAAACCAGGTGGGGTCACTCACCTCATCGTCCAGCTGCTCTTCCTCTGAATCCTCTGTGCGCTCCTCCCTCGGACTTACTGCCCTTACTACTATCTAACTGACAGACAACTGAGTCTCATTATCCTCATCCACAAAAAGCTCTTAAGACAGTTGCCGGAAGTCCCCAGCCTCATCAGCCAGACTCCAGGAACTTTCCAAAGGTTGGGCATCGGTCACGACAAACTCCTCAGGTGAGAGAGGAACCATTTTTTCCCACTCAGGGCAGGGACCCAAGAGCAGTTCCTGGGAGTCTGCCTGCTCAAAATCTGTCATTTTCCTGGAGTGACGAGGCTGGGAGACAGGAGGAGCAGCTAGAGGATTCAGAATTGCTGTCCCTAGGCCAGGAGTAGTGGACTGTGTAGAAGACTGGGGGTTCGACACATTGCTGGACACATTATCTGCGATCCACGACAGGACCTGCTTGCACTGCTCTGCTTGTAATGAAGGTCTACCACGTGGACCCGTAAATTGTAATATGAAGCTAGAAACGTGCCTCTCTTCTAATCCTGCAGCAGCCGGCTGTGATTCATTCTTCCCAGGACCTCGGCCTGTGCCCACACCCTCACTTGGACGCCCGCGTCCACGTCCTCGACCCTTACCCCTACTCCTCATCATGTTGGATTAAGGATAGAGCAGGGCCCAAATAAATTACCCCACTGTACAGCGCTGACAACTGTGGCTTAATTCACCGCAAACAGAGATTTGTAGATAGCGGAGGCTGTGTGGAGTGGCAAAAAGCTATAAAGCCAGTGGATAGTGCTGGTAACTGTAGCAACTTCACCCAACACAGAGAATAGTATCTGTGAAATGCTGTTCTGCAGTGGGCCAGGAAATATTTGCGTACTATTTAGCGATGAGATTGAGCCCTCTGCCTAAGGCACTGCACACATAGAACGGTATAGCTGCAATGAGCTGCAATGGCCCAGGAAATATTAGAGTACTGTTTAGCGTTGAGACCTCTGCCTAATGCACTGCAGACACAGAACAGTATAGGTGTAATGGCCTGCAAAGGCCCAGATGCTTAAAAAAAATATGTTGCACTACTGCTCCCAGCCAGCCACAACAGTAATGCACACAATGAGTAGTAGCCCTAAGGTCCTTGAAGAGAAGATCCTACTCTAACACATTCCCTGCAGGCTATCAGTATATGCAGTCACTCCTCCCCAATCTGGGTTGGGTTGAGTGGGTGACTGCATATTAGCCTGCCAAGAACAAGCTGCTCCTCCACTTTATTGTCTGGCTGACTGCATATCTCCAAGGCTTACGGCCATTGCGCCTGCCCTACGGTGATTGTGCCGGTGGCGATTGTGCCTGCCTTATGGCGATCGTGCCTATGGCGACCGTGTCTGCTTTGCAGACCTTCAGGTATTGTATTTTTGGCTTTTTCTGTGAATAATGTCTGTTTTTTCCCTCACCTCTGTGATTTTATGTAATTTATAGTGAGTTAGCGTAGGTACTGACGGACGCGGTGTGGCCTCGGCGCGGCCCGTCAGCCTATGCGTTTTGGTCAAAATGCAGTACCAACACCCGCATTTTATTAGTATGCATTAGTACTTTTGTATGTAGTTTGCTATTTGGTGGGGGAGCCCAAGATGTCAGCCAGTGTGGCCCACTTTAGAGATACAGGGCAACCCGCTGTTATATCAGCTACGGTTGATATCCTGTATGGTGGGTCACCACCCATCTATGGCTGACATCTTTGGTATCGTTCACATGTGCAGGCTATCAGTATATGCAGTCACTCCTCCCCAATCTGGGTTGGGTTGAGTGGGTGACTGCATATTAGCCTGCCAGGAACAAGCTGCTCCTCCACATTATTGTCTGGCTGACTGTATATCTCCAGGGCTTGCACCCATTGCGCCTGCCCTACGGCGATTGTGCCGGTGGCGATTGTGCCTGCCTTATGGCGATCGTGCCTATGGCGACCGTGTCTGCTTTGCAGACCTTCAGGTATTGTATTTTTTGCTTTTTCTGTGGATAAAATCTAACACATTCCCTATATCAGCAGCAGCACTTTCCCTAACCTCTACCAGCATGCATCTGAGGTGAGCCGCGGGCGGGACCAGTTTAAGTACTCGGCGGTCACCTGATCGGCCCAGCCACTCACTACTGTGGGGCGGGAGAGGGCTGGCACGTCACAGCAGGAAGTGGTAATGCCTTCCCCGCGTGTTTATTGGCTAGAAAATGGCGCTTAACATGCGGGTAAGGGAAATAAGATTGACTCGAGTACCGCGTGGTGTTCGTCTCGAGTAACGAGCATCTCGGGTACCCTAATACTCGAACAAGCATCAAGCTCGGACCAGTGTGCTCGCTCACAGACAGAATTCTCAGTGATTTCAGTCTTTTTGTTGCTTGTTCTCTTTATTTTCCTGGAGACAATTCTGATCTTTGCTTTAATGCTTTTGAAGCTCATTCTGCAGTTTCCATAGGATCTTTGGTGTAGTACTATGGATCCTATAGAGACCTTGCCCAATCAGTTCAGGGCCTTGGTGATTGAGGTTGCTGAAATTAAGCGGCAGCAACTGGTGCAGTCAAGCTCAGTGAAAGAACCAAAGCTGGACTCGCCATAACCATTCTCGGGGACAGACGGAGGTTTGTTTCTATTGGGGTATCCTGCAGACTGTATTCTAGATTGTGCCCCATCTCTTCATGTAATGAGAGTCAGAGAGCGGGGATCGTGATTAGAGATCTTAGGAAGACCTGCAGGCTTGGGGTTTTTCTTTTTCCTCATGTCCGAGGTTTTGTCATGTGTGGATAGTTTTTTTTCTGCTCTTGGACTGATTTACGATGACCGGGACAGGGTGTCATTGGCAGAGGGGAAGATCAGGGCTTTGCGTCAGAGCGGATCTGCCATTGAGGAGTTTTGTGCAAACGTTTGGCGTTGGGCGACCGAGACACAATGGAACGATCTAGTTTAATTTTGGCCTTAACAATTAAATAAACGATCTGATCATTTCACAGCCGGTGCCTTGCTATTTCAATTGGCCATCCACATTGGGCAGCGTGTGAGAGAACAACACGGGGAACAAGAACCTGAGTTCTCTAGGGAATCGGCAAATGCAGAGGAACCCGTGCAGTTAGGTTCCGTGTCCGAGCGGTCTGGGAGAAGGGCAGGTTCCAATTTCAGAGACATTGTTTTCTGTGCGACCAAACAGGGCACTTAGTCTAGACTTGTCCACGCGCAGATCTCGGTCAGAGTGCATGGAGATCTTCATTTTGAGATTAGTTGCATTATAAGCTCCCACCATGTGAGGAACACACTACAAAGTATTGTTCATTGGCAGAAATACCGGCCATAGCAAAGATCTCTGGCATACATGTCAATGCGGACCGACTCATAAAAAACTATCATTAGCATAACCCCTATGTTGTTTTTTTCCTTTGTCATTTGCTAGGGTTAGCATGTGGCACAGACACGAGGGTGGATGCATCCTTATCGGGGCGGGTCATCCACTAGTAGGTAGGGGTTGTCACCCTCTAGTTCCCCTTAGGAAAGGTTTTCCTCCTATGTTTATGTTGCCTTGTATCTGGTGGTGTGAACACTGCCAGAGACTTTATATTGTGGTTTGCAGTTATTGCATGAAGCTGATGTGACAGTCTGAGGGCCTTTTTATAGACCAAGGGTGGAACCAATTATAGCGCCTCAGGTGGCAAGACCGTGCATCTAATCAGCACAACTGTAACCATTTGTAACATCTGCCTGAGATGTAACTGCATGCAGAATTGTACAGCAAAACCACAACTTCTTTTATGTGCTTGATATTTTTTACATAGAGTCTATAATGGAAAGGATGAGATTATCGGACATATTTTGTGTGTTTCCTGACTTTTGGCTCAGCCTGCAGATCTGTACATCAGAATCCTCCCAGTATACAATCTTCCTCCTTACATGCTCATTCTGCAGCTCCTTGATCACCGTCATGTCATCAGAAGATACTGATTTATATCTGGACATCCGGCAGGGTCTCCTGAGTGGATTTGCGGTCACTGCCAGAAGTAGAATACTGAAGACCACCAGTCTGATGTCCATGGCCGGAGTATCGGTGCCGATCTGGAGACTTTCTTCTCTTCCTGTGAACCTGTGTATAAGACATTATTACATATAAGATGATTATTGTACATAAATCCATCATGTGAATGTCTGCAGCTCTGATATTCTGTATATACACCCAGCAGAAGATGCTCACCTGCACAATTGTCTTCTATCCCTTTTCTGCTGATCTCAACTCCATCTTAAGTCTTCCCATGTTTCTCCTTTTATATTTTAGTCTCCAGGAGAAAAATTCCTTCATTTCCGCGATGTGGAGGAATCCTCTCTATACATTTAGAATTGTAGTAATTGCAGACAAGTGATAGCAGCCGTAGGAAGTCCTTATAACTTTCAGTTTTCTTATTGTACAGGTGAGACGGTAATGTCAGGTAACAAGGGGCAGGCTCCTCCCACTTACCTGACGACTCACCTGTATAGTAAGGAAACTGATAGTTGTAAGGACTTCCTTCCTCCGGCTGCTATCACTTGTCTGCAATTACTTCAGTTCTAAACGTAGGGAGTAGAAACTTCCAAATCACGAAAATCATGGAATTTCTCTCCTGGAGACTAAGATATAAAAGGAGAAATATGGAGAGACTTAAAACAAAGTTGAGATCAGCAGAGGAGAGATCTCCAGATCGGCAGCGATACTCCGGCCATGGACATCAGACTGGTGGTCTTCAGTATTCTACTTCTGGCAGTGACTGCAAATCCACTCAGGAGACCCTGCCGGATGTCCAGATATAAATCAGTATCTTCTGATGACATGACGGTGATCAAGGAGCTGCAGAATGAGCATGTAAGGAGGAAGACTGTATACTGGGGGGATTCTGATTTACAGATCTGCAGGCTGAGTCAAAAGTCAGGAAACACACAAACAGTGTACAAGACATTATGTGTTATATCATTAATATTAGGATGGTGTAAGGGCGAAATAACCGTCATTATATGTGCAGTCATTGGTTACAATCCATAATGACATGAGGCCCTCAGAGCGGTTCTAAACCTCTGATCAGCCGGTAACAGTAGACATTGATAGTCAGACTCTACTTGAAGGATTGGCGAATGAAGTTATTAATTTTGAATGCATAAAAACTGTTTAATCCACATCAGATAAAGCTTCTCTAACCCTCCACAGGAGAAGAACATGTCCACCGATGCCATTAAATGCTACAGAAGGATGATGAGACACAAGCCGTCTGTATGTGATCTAACGGTAAGTACATAGTGGTCGGTCTTCTCTTACCAACAACCTTTATACAACAACAGGAACACATCCTCACCCTCATTGTTCCTCTAACAGCCCGGCGATCGTCTCATCTTCACCTTGAAAAGAGTGTCAGTAACAGTTGATGTTCTGGAAAACATGTCCACATCTGGGGCTGCTGATCCTGGATCCCAGTCACTCAGGATCTTCCTTCAGTTAAGAGATGATCTCATGATCTGTGTAAGTAACTTTGCTCCTTATGTCCAATTGTTACATGTTACACTCTTAGATGGTAGGTATGAAACCTACTTACCCATCACTTGTCACCATCTTCTTCTTCTAACAGAAAGTGTCCCCGGGATTCAATACGATTCCCTCTAAGCAGCTGAAGCCATGGCTGCACCATCTCCAGCATTTTATGGACGAGGTAAGTGTCCTACATGAGAAATCTGAAGGTTCTCTTCACTGTTTTCTGAGTAATTCTGGAAATTCAACTTCTCAGACAACATTTTTAGTGAGTTGGAGACCAAATATTTCATGGTGAAGGTAGCATGGGATCATTGGAGTCCTAGATAGACTTCTGAAACCTTGGTAAAGGAATATGGGGATATACCAAGTGCCAAAGACCATATGCTACATTGGTGATATCGATGGATAATTAGATTGTACAGTAAATGTACTCTACAGAATTGAAGTCTATCGAATACAAGGACTCTCTACCTCTCATGTACTAGATGTCATAAGAGAGATCAGTTATTGAGCGCTCTGGCACCTACGAAACTTTCTTCAAAGTGCTGAATGAAGCAGAATGAACCCTGTTATGGCACAGCTAACTAGTATGAGCCTCCACGGTCAGTCAGAGGTGCCAAGAGGATCCCTATCATTTATGTAGTGTACTCACAAATGTATCTTGTATGGACACTCCTAAGGATTTAGATAATGACATTGAACTTGTTTTCCATCTCAAGCAAACTTGAGTAGATATCGTGTTTCACCAAAAATAAGACACTGTTTTATATTAATTTTTGCCTCAAAGAGGCACAGTGTCTAATTGTTGGGGGGTGTCTTATAATACTTACCTAGTAGCCAGCATTCAGGTCTCTTGCGCTGGTCTCTGTCGCTGCTGCAGGCTTCCGTGTCCTCTGGTACGCTGACAGAGCAGTCCTTCCTGGTAGTGGGGCTTAAATACCCCACCTCCAGCAAGCTAATGCTCTGATTAGTTAATCGAGCACCATGTCAGCTAATGAGAGCCCGTGCTTGATTAACCAATCACATTCATTCATTCGTTGAATGGCTATGATTGGTTAATAGAGTGCCGACTTTCATTGGCTGACGCGATGCTCGATTAACCAATCAGAGCATTAGCTTGCTGGAGGCCGGGTATTCAAGCTCTGCTATAAGGAAGAACTGCTCTGTCGGCATGCAGGAGGACAAGGAAGCCTGCAACAGTGCCATCGCCCAGCATGAGGGACCCGAACGCCAGCTGCTTGTTGAGTATTGTTTTCTTTTTTTTACATGTAGTGTATCTAGGGACTATTTTCGGAAAAGGGCTTATATTTCTTATATTTCAAGCCCTCCCCCCGAAAATCAGTGTGCTTATTATCAGGGAAACATGGTATCAGAGCGCACAACTTAATTACCAAGCCGTTTGCATCTTATTTTGTAGGCATCTCCACAATGTCTCCAGGATGCCGTGTTACTCAGCCTCATCTCATTAATGGTAGAAGATGTTGGATGTTGGGCTCATGGGAAGAAACTACAATGAAGTTTCACAGAAGATCCATAAGTCTAGAGGATGCTCTTCAACTTAGGGAACATATAGATCAGGCTGCACAGAAGATCCATGGGATGATTTTTACTCTCCAAGCTCAGTTGAAGACTGAACATTTTTGGAATCTCCTGCATGGACTTCCAAGTTGGGCTCATGAGAATGAACTGCAAAGAACCTTCATAAATAATCCACAAATCTAGAGCCTGCTCCGCACTCACCAAGCTCAGTTGAAGAAGGTACATTTTATGGAGGTTTTACTTCACAAGTCAGTTACCTTTTTCCTCGGATTAATGGTCACTAATAAGCCTTGATCAGAAATAAAGAAGGAAATCCCCCGCTGTGATTTTTGTGCACAGAAGAAAAAGCTGCTCTAGAAGTTTATTCCAGTCATCAAGGTTTTCTGGATCTCTTTGAAAACTCACGAAAACTAACTTTTCCTCCTGCAGAACGGCCCGAGAGATATTAATATTCTATGATATTTATTCCTATTTATGTAATTATATCCGTTATTTCCTGTATTATATATTTGTATCGGTATTTAGATTATTACATGTTGTTTTATTTATTTATCGCTCAGTGCGGATTTATTGGTTTATTTATGAATATTTTTTAAAATGTCAAGAAATGTCTAAATAAAATATCCCATAATAACAATGTCTGATGTTTCCTCTTCACTTCTGCATTAATGATTTGTATGATTGTATCCATCCACCAGGTCACTGATCATCTTCTTCCTCTTTGCTCTCAGACTCCTCAATCACTTGAATTATCATGTAGCTACAGTAGACCTTCACTCTCGTCACTGTGGTTCTAAATGATATAACGGCCCACCTTCCTGTCTATCATATTCTAAAAGGTATTCACTAGAGAAGAGCGAGTACCAAAATGCTCGGGTGCTCGGTACTCGAGTCGAGCTTTTTGTAATACTCGAGAGCTCGATTCGAGTGACGAACTCCATTGAAGTCAATAGGTGACTCGAGTATTTTTCAGGCTGACTGATGCTCCGTATAGCGGATGATTTGTGAAACACCGGAGCGGGAGGAGGTGGCATAATAAGCCTGAGAAACCGTGACAGAGGTAGGACCAGCAATGCTCTGTGTCAGAAGCACGTGAGCGGGCCCAGGGCCAGGCTCGATCCCAGCCTCCACCTGGTTGACCCAATGTGCCGTGAGTTACATAGCAATGGGAAATCCATGTGTCCCCAAACAATTCATTCAGTGTATGTGTCAGAGAGCTGAACACTGCACTGGGAAAGCCGTCTGCACTCTGTGTCCTAGCCAAGTCATTCAGTTTATTTGTGCCCGATAGCTAAAACACCGCAATGGGAAATGTTTGTGCACCCACAGCATAGGCAAGCCCATGAAACTCAAAGACAGTATTAAATATGAAGAAATCAGAGTGCCCACACATGGCAGAGTTTCACCCCGCCCAGGACCTCGGCCTCTGCCCACACCCTCAGCAATTGTGGGCATGAAGCGGACTTGGATGCTAGTACAGCTGTGAGCGTCTCCTTTAATCTGTTACGCTTCTTTTGATTGGTCCAAACCAATGTCTCAGATAACTATGGTAACACGAGAGCAAATACATGTTGACCAGAGCTGATCCCCTGACCCCAAGCAGGAGGGGGAGGTGGCATAAGAAGCCTGAGAAACCATGACCGAGGTAGGACCCACAATACTCTGTGTGGGAAGCACGTGAGCGAACCCAGGGCCAGGCTCAGTCCCAGCCTCCACCTGGTTGACCCAATGTGCCGTGATTTACATACCAATGGGAAATCCATGTGTCCCCAAACAATTTATTTGGTGTATTTGTGCCAGATAGCTAAACACTGCGCTGGGAAACCTTTGTGCACCCACAGCATAGGCGAGCCCAAGAAACCCAAAGACAGTATTACACAAGAAGAAATGACTGTGCCCAAACATGGCAGAGTTTCAACCCGCCCAGGACCTCAGCCTTGGCCCACACTTCTGCCCAAGTCATTCAGTGTATTTGTGCCAGACAGCTGAACATCACTATGGGAAACCGTTTTGCACCCACAGCATAGTCGATCCCATGAAACATTTCATTAGCAAGTGTATAGGCAGCCCCCTGTAACATTTCGGTAGCAAGTGTATAGGCGAACCCCTCAAACCTTTTAGTAGCAAGTGTATAGGCAGACCCCTGTAACATTTCAGTAGCAAGTGTATATGCAGACCCCTGTAACATTTCAGTAGCAAAAGTATAGGCGAACCCCTTAAACCTTTTAGTAGCAAGTGTATAGGCAGACCCTTGTAACATTTCAGTAGCAAGAGTATAGGTTAACCCCTCAAACCTTTCAGTAGCAAGTGTATAGGCAGACCCCAGTAACATTTCAGTAGCAAGTGTATAGGCAGACCTCTGTAACATTTCTGTAGCAAGAGTATAGGCGAGCCCCTGAAACATTGGTGTACCAAGAGTATAGGCGAACACCTAAAAAAATTGGTTTACCAAGAGTATAGGCAAAGCCCGGAAAAATTAGTTTGATAACAGTATAGGCGACGGCCAGAAAAATTGGCGTACCAAGAGTGCAAGTGTACCCCTGAAAAATTGCTGAACCCCGAGGGCAGGTGAAAACCTTAAAAAACTTGTATAGATGCAGCCCATTCTCGCTTCATTTGTAACAGAGCCTGGAGACAGCCTTCCGAAAAAATTGGTTTAAGTTAAACTTTTAAAACTTTTAAAAATTCTAAAACTTTTAAACAGAGCTTTTTGGGCGGCAGAAAAATTGGCAGTTCAGCGGGATGACATGCTCTTTTAGGAGGAGGAGGAGTAATAATATCCGAAAGGGACAGACGTAGTCAATTCTCCCCTTTTTTGGGGTGATAGAGGATGCATTTTTCTCCTGTTGCGGCGAAAAGAATCTTTAGGATCCACTGCTTTCCACCAGTGGAGAAGAGAAGTCTTGTGAAATCCAGCCTTTGTTCATCTTTATGAGGGTAAGCATGTTGGCGCTGTCAGTTGACAGGTGGGTACGCTTATCCGTGATGATCCCCCCCAGCAGCACTAAACACCCTCTCTGAAAAGACGCTAGCGGCAGGGCAGGTCAGCACCTCCAGGGCGTACAGCGAAAGTTCATGCCACGTGTCCAGCTTTGACACCCAATAGTTGTATGGAGCAGAGGCATCACGGAGGATGGTGGTACGGTTGGCTATGTACTCCCTCACCATCTTTTTACAGTGCTCCCTCTGACTCAGTCTTGACTGGGGAGTGGTGACACAGTCTTGCTGGGGAGCCATAAAACTGGCAAAGGCCTTGGAGAGTGTTCCCCTGCCTGCGCTGGACATGCTGCCTGAGCCCCGCACTTCCCTGCTAGTTGGCCCTTTGAACTGCGTCTTCTACTGCTAGCGCTGTAAGATGGGAACTTCAGCATCAGTTTTTCCACAAGGGCCTTGTGGGTTTGCGTCACTCTCGTTCCCCTTTTTCTCCTCGGGAATGAGAGTGGAAAGGTTCTCCTTATACTGTGGGTCTAGAAGGGTGTACACCCAGTAATCCGTGTTGGCCAGAATGCATCTAACGAGCAGGTCATGGGAAAGGCAGCCTAACATGAAGTTAGCCATGTGTGCCAGAGTCCCAGTACACAACACATCGCTGTCCTCACTAGGAGGATGCTCCTCCTCCTCTTCAGCCCATACACGCTGAACAGATGAGAGGGAAGCAGCATGGGTACCCTGTGCAGTGTGGCCAGCAGTCTTTTCCCCCTCCTCCTCCAAAACGCACTGAGATATAGACGTGAGGGTGGTCTGGCTATCAAGAGACATACTGTCATCCCCCGTCTCCTGTTCTAACCGCAAAGCATTGGCCTTTATGCTTAGCAGCGAACTTCTCAGCAGGCAAAGCAATGGGATGGTAACGCTAATGATTGCTGCATCGCCGATCACCATTTGGGCAGACTCCTCAACGTTTCTGAGGACCTGGCAGATGTCTGCCATCCTTGCCGACTCCTCTGTAAAGAACTGAGGAGGCTGACTACCACTCTGCCGCCCGTGTTGCAGCTGCTATTCCACAATTGCTCTACGCTGCTCATACAGCCTGGCCAACATGTGTAGCGTAGAATTCTAGTGCGTGGGCACATCACACAGCAGTCGGAGTTCTGGCAGCTGAAACCGATGTTGCAGTGTCCTGAGGGTGCAGCATCCGTGGTGGACTTGCAGAAATGTGTGCAAATGTGCCGCACCTTGCTGAGCAGGTCAGACAAATGGGGGTAGTTTTTCAGAAACCCCTGAACCACCAGATTAAAGCTTGTGCATGCGGGTGGGTGGCAGCGTATTTCTGCTTTCGCTCCAATGCTTGTGTTAGCTACAGCTAAACGCTGCCCTGAGAGACATTGATAGTGGCTGTGGAGGACCATGGAGGTGAGCGTGTGGGTGCGTCCTGGGAGGGGGATTGGATCTGTGTGCCAGGTTGTGGCAAAGGGGAAGAGGCAGTGGTGTGACCTGGAGGCGGTGTGTGGCCTTCGTCCCACCTTGTGGGGTGCTTGGCCCTCATATGCCTGCGCATGCTGGTGGTGGTGAGGCTGGTAGTGGTGGCTCCCCGGCTGATTTTGGGGCAGCACAGGTTGCACACCACTGTTCGTCAGTCATCCGCGCTCTCACTAAAAAACATCCACACCTTTGAACACCTAGCCCTCTGCACAGAGGCTTGCCATGAGGGGGTGCTGTGGGAAACAGTTGGGGGATTCTTGGCTCTGGGCATGCCTCTTCCCCGGGCCACCCCATTGCCTCTTCCAACCTGTCCTGCTGCTGCACTTGCCTCCCCCTTTGAAGCCATGTCTTCTGTAGGCTTAGCAAGCCAGATGGGGTCAGTCACCTCATCGTCCAGCAGCTCTTCCTCCGAATCCTTTGTGCACTTCTCCCTCGGACTTACCGATTTTACTACTACCTCATTGACAGACAACTGTGTCTCATCATCCTCATCCACAAAGAGGTCTTGAGACAGTTGCCGGACATCCCCAGCCTAATCACCTGGGCTCCAGGAACTTTCCAAAGGTTGGGCATCGGTCACGACAAACTCCTCAGGTGAGAGAGGAACCGTTTTTTCCCACTCATGGCAGGAACCCGAGAACAGTTCCTGGGAGTCTGCCTGCTCAGAATCTGTCACTTTCCTGGAGTGACGAGGCTGGGAGGAAGGAGGAGCAGCCAGAGGATTCAGAGGTGCAGTCCCTAGTCCGGGAGTAGTGGACTGCGTAGAAGACTGGGGGTTCGACACATTGCTGGACGCGTTATCTGCGATCCACGACAGGACCTGCTCGCACTGCTCTGCTTGTAATGAAGGTCTACAACGTGGACCAGTAAATTGTGATATGAAGCTGGGGAGCCCAGAAACTTGGCTCTCTCCTAATCCCTCAGCAGACGGCTGTGATTCATTCCTCCCCGGACCTCGGCCTGTGCGCACACCCTCACTTGGACACCCGCGTCCACCTCCACGTCCTCGACCCTTACCCCTACTCCTCATCATGGCGGATTAAGAATAGAGCAGGGCCCAAATAAATTACCCCACTGTACAGCGCTGAGAACTGGGGCTAATTCACCGCACAGAGACTTGTAGATAGCGGAGGCTCTATGCTGTGACCAGAAAAAGTTAAACTGCTGTCTGGCGCTGATACCGAGGGTTCATTTACCGATCACAGAGACTTGTAGTTAAGAGAGGCTGTATGGAGTGGCAGAAAGCTATAAAGCCAGTGGATAGTGCTGATAACTGCAGCAACTTCACCGCACTCAAGAAAAGGGTATTGTGAGACGCTCTGCACAGGGGCAGAAAACTATACAGCCAGTGGATAGTGCGAATAACTGTGGCTACTTCACCCAACACAGAGAATGGTATCTGTGAAATGCTGTTCTGCAGTGGGCCAGGAAATATTAGCGTACTATCTAGCGATGAGATTGAGCCCTCTGCCTAAGGCACTGCACACATAGAACGGTATAGCTGCAATGATCTGCAGTGGCCCAGGAAATATTAGAGTTCTGTTTAGCGTTGAGACTTCTGCCTAATGCACTGCACACACAGTATGGTATAGCTGAAATGGCCTGCAAAGGCCTAGATGCTTAAAAAATATATATATGTTGCATTACTGCTCCCAGCCAGCCACAACAGTAATGCACACAATGATGAGTAGCCCTAAGAAGGACTGTCGGGGTTGTTGAAGAGAGGATCCTTCTCCAACACTGTCCGTATATCAGCAGCAGCACTTTCCCTAACCTCTGCCAGCATGCGTCTGAGGCGAGACGTGGGCGGGACCAGTTTAAGTACTCGGCAGTCACCTGATTGGCCCAACCACTCACTACTGTGGGGTCGGGGAGAGGGCTGGCACATCACAGCAGGAAGTGGTAATGCCTTCCCTGCATGTTTATTGGCCAGAAAATGGCGCTTAATATGTGGGTAAGGGAAATAAAATTGACTCGAGTATCGCGTGGTGTTCGTCTCGAGTAACGAGCATCTCGGGTATCCTAATACTCGAACAAGCATCAAGCTCGGACCAGTGCGCTCGCTCACAGACAGAATTCTCAGTGATTTCAGTCTTTTTGTTGCTTGTTCTCTTTATTTTCCTGGAGACAATTCTGATCTTTGCTTTAATGCTTTTGCAGATCATTCTGCAGTTTCCATAGGATCTTTGGTGTAGTACTATGGATCCTATAGAGACCTTGCCCAATCAGTTCAGGGCCTTGGTGATTGAGGTTGCTGAAATTAAGCAGCAGCAACTGGTGCAGTCAAGCTCAGTGAAAGAACCAAAGCTGGACTCGCCATAACCATTCTCGGGGACAGACGGAGGTTTGTTTCTATTGGGGTATCCTGCAGACTGTATTGTAGATTGTGCCCCATCTCTTCATGTAATGAGAGTCAGAGAGCGGGGATCGTGATTAGAGATCTTAGGAAGACCTGCAGGCTTGGGGTTTTTCTTTTTCCTCATGTCCGAGGTTTTGTCATCTGTGGATAGTTTTGTTTTCTGCTCTCGGACTGATTTACGATGACCGGGACAGGGTGTCATTGGCAGAGGGGAAGATCAGGGCTTTGCGTCAGAGCGGATCTGCCATTGAGGAGTTTTGTGCGAAATTTTGGTGTTGGGCGACCGAGACACAATGGAACGATCTAGTTATATTTTGGCCTTAACAATTAAATAAACGATCTGATCATTTCACAACCGGCGCCTTGATATTTGGATGATGCCATGGCATTGGCCATCCGCATCGGGCGGCGTGTGGGAGAACAACACGGCGAACAAGAACCTGGGTTCTCTAGGGAATCGGCGAATGCGGATGAACCCATGCAGTTAGGTTCTGTGTCCGAGCGGTCTGGGAGAGGGGCAGGTTCCGATTTCAGAGACATTGTTTTCTGTGCGACCAAACAGGGCACTTATTCTAGACTTGTCCACGTCGCAGATCTCGGTCAGAGTGCATGGAGAACTTCATTTTGAGATTAGTTGCATTATAAGCTCCCACCATGTGAGGAACACACTACAAAATATTGTTCATTGGCAGAAATACAGGCCATAGAAAAGGTCCCGGGCATACATGTCAATGCAGACCGTCTCATAAAAAACTATCATTAGCATAACCCTGGTGGTCCGGAGGCCCCTTTTAGAAGCGGAGGTACTGATGTGTCAGTTTGAAACTTGAATGTGCATTTACCTTCTTTGACCATGATGGGTGTATCAGCTGTTGATCGTCACCAGGGGGGCGATAAGGGAGGGTTTTAGTTCCTTCCTGACCTGAGCTCCATGCTGATCAATTTCAGTTCAGTCTCCTGATGTGGAGCGAGGACGTCACTGGATCTGGTTTCCGTGGTTCTTTCAGTGGTCCGCTCGTATCAGTTCAGAGATTCCTTACTGAGATTTATTCTTGGAGCTTTTTTGTTTCCTCTTATGTTGTTTTTTCCCTTTGTCATTTGCTAGGGTTAGCAGGTGGCACAGGCACGAGGGTGGATGCGTCCTTATCGGGGCGGGTCATCCACTAGTAGGTAGGGGTTGTCACCCTCTAGTTCCCCTTAGGAAAGGTTTTCCTCCTATGTTTATGTTGCCTTGTATCTGGTGGTGTGAACACTGCCAGAGACTTTATATTGTGGTTTGCAGTTATTGCACGAAGCTGATGTGACAGTCTGAGGGCCTTATTATAGGCCAAGGGTGGAACCAATTATAGCGCCTCAGGTGGCAAGACCGTGCATCTAATCACCACAACTGTAACCATTTGTAACATCTGCCTGAGATGTAACTGCATGCAGAATTGTGCAGCAAAACCACAACTTCTTTTATGTGCTTGATATTTTTTACATAGAGTCTATAATGGAAGGATGAGATTATCGGACATATTTTGTGTGTTTCCTGACTTTTGGCTCAGCCTGCAGATCTGTACATCAGAATCCTCCCAGTATACAGTCTTCCTCCTTACATGCTCATTCTGCAGCTCCTTGATCACCGTCATGTCATCAGAAGATACTGATTTATATCTGGACATCCGGCAGGGTCTCCGGAGTGGATTTGCGGTCACTGCCAGAAGTAGAATACTGAAGACCACCAGTCTGATGTCCATGGCCGGAGTATCGCTGCCGATCTGGAGACTTTCTTCTCTTCCTGTGAACCTGTGTATAAGACATTATTACATATAAGATGATTATTGTACATAAATCCATCATGTGAATGTCTGCAGCTCTGATATTCTGTATATACACCCAGCAGAAGATGCTCACCTGCACAATTGTCTTGTGTCTCTCTGCTGCTGATCTCAACTCCATCTTAAGTCTTCCCATGTTTCTCCTTTTATATTTTAGTCTCCAGGAGAGAAATTCCATCATTTCCGTGATCTGGAGGAATCCTCTCGATACATTTAGAATTGTAGTAATTGCAGACAAGTGACAGCAGCCGGAGGAAGTCCTTATAACTATCAGTTTTCTTATTGTACAGGTGAGACGGTAATGTCAGGTAACAAGGGGCAGGCTCCTCCCACTTACCTGACATCACACCTGTATAGTAAGGAAACTGATAGTTGTAAGGAATTCCTCCGGCTGCTATCACTTGTCTGCAATTACTTCAGTTCTAAACGTAGAGAGAAGAAACTTCCAAATAACGAAAATGATGGAATTTCTCTCCTTGAGACTAAAATATAAAAGGAGAAACATGGGGAGACTTAAAACAAAGTTGAGATCAGCAGAGGACAGATCTCCAGATCGGCAGCGATACTCCGGCCATGGACATCAGACTGGTGGTCTTCAGTATTCTACTTCTGGCAGTGACCGCAAATCCACTCAGGAGACCCTGCCGGATGTCCAGATATAAATCAGTATCTTCTGATGACATGACGGTGATCAAGGAGCTGCAGAATGAGCATGTAAGGAGGAAGATTGTATACTGGGAGGATTCTGATTTACAGATCTGCAGGCTGAGTCAAAAGTCAGGAAACACACAAACAGTGTACAAGACATTATGTGTTATATCATTAATATTAGGATGGTGGAAGGGCGAAATAACCATCATTATATGTGCATTCATTGGTTACAATCCATGATGAGATGAGGCCCTCAGAGCGGTCCTAAACCTCTGATCAGCCGGGAACAGTAGACATTGATAGTCAGACTCTACTTGAAGGATTGGGGAATGAAGTTATTAATTTTGAATGCATAAAAACTGTTTAATCCACATCAGATAAAGCTTCTGTAACCGTCCACAGGAGAAGAACATGTCCACCGATGCCATTAAATGCTACAGAAGGATGATGAGACACAAGCCGTCTGTATGTGATCTAACGGTAAGTACATAGTGGTCGGTCTTCTCTTACCAACAACCTTTATACAACAACATGAACCCCTCCTCACCCTCATTGTTCCTCTAACAGCCCGGCGATCGTCTCATCGTGACCTTGAAAAGAGTCTCAGTAACAGTTGATGTTCTGGAAAACATGTCCACATCTGGGGCTGCTGATCCTGGATCCCAGTCACTCAGGATCTTCCTTCAGTTAAGAGATGATCTCATGATCTGTGTAAGTAACTTTGCTCCTTATGTCCAATTGTTACATGTTACACTCTTAGATGGTAGGTATGAAACCTACTTACCCATCACTTGTCACCATCTTCTTCTTCTAACAGAAAGTGTCCCCGGGATTCAATACGATTCCCTCTAAGCAGCTGAAGCCATGGCTGCACCATCTCCGGCAGTTTATGGACGAGGTAAGTGTCCTACATGAGAAATATGAAGGTTCTCTTCACTGTTTTCTGAGTAATTCTGGAAATTCAACTTCTCAGACACAATTTTCAGAGAGTTGGAGACCAAATATTTCATGGTGAAGGGAGCAGGGATCACTGGAGTGCTAGATAGACGTCAGAAACCTTGGTAAAGGAATATGGGGATATACCAAGTGCCAAAGACCATGTGCTACATTGGTCATATCGATGGATAATTAGATTGTACAGAATTGAAGTCTATCGAATACAAGGACTCTCTACCTCTCATGTACTCGATGTCATAAGAGAGATCAGTTATTGAGCGCTCTGGCACCTACGAAACTTTCTTCAAAGTGCTGAATGGAGCAGGATGAACCCTGTTATGGCACAGCTAACTAGTATGAGCCTCCGCGGTCAGTCAGAGGTGCCAAGAGGATCCCTATCATTTATGTAGTGTACTCACAAATGTATCTTGTATGGACGCTCCTAGGGATTTAGATAATGACATTGAACTTGTTTTCCATCTCAAGTAAACTTGAGTAGATATCGTGTTTCACCAAAAATAAGACACTGTTTTATATTAATTTTTGCCTCAAACAGGCACAGTGTCTAATTGTTGGGGGGTGTCTTATAATACTTACCTAGTAGCCGGCATTCAGGTCCCTTGCGCTGGTCTCTGTCGCTGCTGCAGGCTTCCATGTCCTCTGGTACGCTGACAGAGCAGTTCTTCCTGGTAGTGGGGCTTAAATACCCCGCCTCCAGCAAGCTAATGCTCTGATTAGTTAATCGAGCACCATGTCAGCTAATGAGAGCCCGTGCTTGATTAACCATTGAATGGCTGTGATTGGTTAATAGAGTGCGGACTTTCATTGGTTAATTGAGCGTCGCGTCAGCCAATCAGAGCATTAGCTTGCTGGAGGCCGGGTATTCAAGCTCTGCTATAAGGAAGAACTGCTCCGTTGGCGTGCAGGAGGACAAGGAAGCCTGCAACAGTGCCGCCGCCCAGCGTGAGGGACCCGAACGCCAGCTGCTTGTTCAGTATTGTTTTCTTTTTTTTACATGTAGTGTATCTAGGGCGTATTTTCAGAAAAGGGCTTATATTTCTTATATTTCAAGCCCTCCCCCCGAAAATCAGTGTGCTTATTATCAGGGAAACATGGTATCAGAGCCCACAACCTAATTACCAAGCCTTTGCATCTTATTTTGTAGGCATCTCCACAATGTCTCCAGGATGCCGTGTTACTCAGCCTCATCTCATTAATGGTGGAAGATGTTGGATGTTGGGCTCATGGGAAGAAACTACAATGAAGTTTCACAGAAGATCCATAAGTCTAGAGGATGCTCTTCCACTTTGGAAACATATAGATCAGGCTGCACAGAAGATCCATGGGATGATTTTTACTCTACAAACTCAGTTGAAGACTGAACATTTTTGGAATCTCCTGCATGGACTCCCAAGTTGGGCTCATGAGAATCAACTGCAAAGAACCTTCATAAATAATCCACAAATCTAGAGCCTGCTCTGCACTCACCAAGCTCAGTTGAAGAAGGTACATTTTATGGAGGTTTTACTTCACAAGTCAGTTACCTTTTTCCTCGGATTAATGGTCACTAATAAGCCTTGATAAGGAATAAAGAAGGAAATCCCCGCTGTGATTTTTGTGCACAGAAGAAAGAGCTGCTCTAGAAGTTTATTCCAGTCATCGGTGTTTTCTGGATCTCTCTTACTAAAAGTAACTTTCCTCCTGCAGAACGGTCCGAGAGATATTACTATTCTATGATATTTATTCCTATTTATGTAATTATATCAGTTATTTCCTGTATTATATATTTGTATCGGTATTTAGATTATTACATGTTGTTTTATTTATTTATCGCTCAGTGCGGATTTATTGCCTTTTTTATGAATATTTTTTTAAATGTCAAGAAATGTCTAAATAAAATATCCCATAATAACAATGTCTGATGTTTCCTCTTCACTTCTGCATTAATGATTTGTATGATTGTATCCATCCGCCAGGTCACTGATCATCTTCTTCCTCTTTGCTCTCAAACTCCTCAATCACTTGGATTATCCTGTAGCTTCAGCAGACCTTCACTCTCGTCACTGTGCTTCTAAGTACGTCCATGAGGTTTGACCTCCTAGTCTGCATACACTTTTAATGGAAAGGTGAGCGTTTGTGTGCGGCTATGCTTCCACTGAAGTATATGGAGAATGAGGCAACCACAAAGTGATGGAATCCTGTTTACCCAACAGATTAGGATCCTAAGAAGTGGCATCTATGGCATATCCTACGGAATGAGCTCACGTGTTGTGGCCAGAGCGTGGATGAAACCTGCGCTGACATACATGATGCAGCCATTCCGCTGCAGAAATCGAGCAGCAAATATGCCGCAAATTCACAGTAGCCAAAGCCACACTTTAATGGTCCAGATTTGCTGTCGGTTTTAACCCTTGTATTTCAAGGGTTGAAAGATGCAGGAAAAATCCACAGCATGAAGAGCCACGCTGCGGACTTTGAATCTATAGAGTTTTTCAAAAATATTGCGGATTTGGTGCAGAAAGTTTCCACTTTATATGGAGGCTTTTGAAATCCTGTTCACACGGCTTCCACTGTAAATACTGCAGGATCTCCGCAGAAAACTCATCTGTTGCAGGAAGTCCACCACACTTAGGCCCCCTGTCCACGGGCGTTGCAGGAGCCGGCAGATGGATCTCTGCTGTCAGCCTATCTGAATCGCAGTGATACTCCGCTCGTGGATGGGGGGGGGGGGGGGGGCGACGCTTCAGACAGTGATTTACCACCAACGAAATCACGCCCATGGACAGGGGGCCTTATGCCACATGTGACAGCGGCCTTCCTGTCTTGAGTCCTTTGGTCGCGCCCCAAGATGTCTACTGTTTCATGTAATATAGTTAAATACCATTGCTGTTCAGCCAGCAGCAGGGAGCCGTTCTCTACATCATTCTCTCTGCTGTTGGTGCAAGCAAATATGTAATGACGCCACTAGAGATGAGCGAGCACCAAAATGCTCGGGTGCTCGTTACTCGGAACGAACTTCCCGCGATGTTCGAGGGTTCGTTTCGAGTAACGAACCCCATTGAAGTCAATGGGCGACCCGAGCATTTTTGTATTTCGCCGATGCTCACTAAGGTTTTCATGTGTGAAAATCTGGGCAATTCAAGAAAGTGATGGGAACGACACAGCAACGGATAGGGCAGGCGAGGGGCTACATGTTGGGCTGCATCTCAAGTTCACAGGTCCCACTATTAAGCCACAATACCGGCAAGAGTGGGCCCCCCCCTCCTAACAACTTTTACTTCTGAAAAGCCCTCATTAGCATGGCATACCTTAGCTAAGCACCACACTACCTACAACAAAGCACAATCACTGCCTGCATGACACTCCGCTGCCACTTCTCCTGGGTTACATGCTGCCCAACCGGCCCCCCTCCCCCCCACAGCGCACATCAAAGTGTCCCTGCCCAGCCTTCAGCTGCCCTCATGCCACACCACCCTCATGTCTATTTATAAGTGCGTCTGCCATGAGGAGGAACCGCAGGCACACACTGCAGAGGGTTGGCACGGCTAGGCAGCGACCCTCTTTAAAAGGGGGGGGGCCATAGCCCACAATGCTGTACAGAAGCAATGAGAAATCCAATCCTGTGCCACCGCCATCAGGAGCTGCACACGTGGGCATAGCAATGGGGAACCTATGTGCCACACACTATTCATTCTGTCAAGGTGTCTGCATGCCCCAGTCAGACCGCGGTTTTTTATAAATAGTCACAGGCAGGTACAACTCTGCAATGGGAATTCCGTGTGCACCCACAGCATGGGTGGCTCCCTGGAACCCACCGGCTGTACATAAATAAATCCCATTGCAGTGCCCATCACAGCTGAGGTAACATCCGATTAAAAGCAGGTGGGCTTCGGCCCACACTGCATGCCCCAGTCAGACTGGGGTTCTTTAGAAGTGGACACATGCAGTTACAACTCTGCGTAGACCGACAGCATGGGTGGCTCCCTGGAACCCACCAGCGGTACATAAATACATCCCATTGCAGTGCCCAACACAGCGGATGTAACGTCAGCTTTAATGCAGGTGGGCAAAAAATTAATTGGATTACACTGTAGGCGAGGGCCCCAAAAAATTGGTGTACCAACAGTACTAATGTACGTCAAAAAAATTGCCCATGCCCAACCAAGAGGGCAGGTGAAACCCATTAATCGCTTTGGTTAATGTGGCTTAATTTGTAACTAGGCCTGGAGGCAGCCCAGTTAAAATAAAAATTGGTTCAGGTGCAAGTTTCAACGCTTTAATGAGCATTGAAACGTATAAAAATTGTTTACAAAAATTATATGACTGAGCCTTGTGGGCCTAAGAAAAATTGCCCGTTCGGCGTGATTATGTGAGGTTTCAGGAGGAGGAGCAGGAGGAGGAGGAGGAATATTAGACACAGATTGATGAAGCTAAAAGGTCCCCGTTTTTGATGGTGATAGAGAACGTAGCTTCCATCCGCGGGTGCAGCCTACGTATTGCTTACGTATCGCTGCTGTCCGCTGGTGGAGAAGAGAAGTCTGGTGAAATCCAGCCTTTGTTCATCTTGATGAGTGTTAGCCTGTCGGCACTGTCGGTTGACAGGTGGGTACGCTTATCTGTGATGATTCCCCCAGCCGCACTAAACACCCTCTCTGACAAGACGCTAGCTGCAGGACAAGCAAGCACCTCCAGGGCATACAGCGCGAGTTCAGGCCACGTGTCCAGCTTCGACACCCAGTAGTTGTAGGGGGCAGAGGCGTCACCGAGGACGGTGCTGCAATCGGCTACGTACTCCCTCACCATCCTTTTACAGTGCTCCCGCCGACTCAGCCTTGACTGGGGAGCGGTGACACAGTCTTGCTGGGGAGCCAGAAAGCTGTCAAAGGCCTTAGAGAGTGTTCCCCTGCCTGTGCTGTACATGCTGCCTGATCTCTGCGCCTCCCCTGCTACCTGGCCCTCGGAACTCCGCCTTCGGCCACTAGCGCTGTCGGATGGGAATTTTACCATCAGTTTGTCCGCCAGGGTCCTGTGGTATAGCATCACTCTCAAACCCCTTTCCTCTTCAGGTATGAGAGTGGAAAGTTTCTCCTTATACCGTGGGTCGAGCAGTGTGTACACCCAGTAATCCGTAGTGGCCAGAATGCGTGTAACGCGAGGGTAACGAGAAAGGCATCCTAACATGAAGTCAGCCATGTGTGCCAGGGTACCTGTACGCAACACATGGCTGTCCTCACTAGGAAGATCACTTTCAGGATCCTCCTCCTCCTCAGGCCATACACGCTGAAAGGATGACAGGCAAGCAGCATGGGTACCCTCAGCAGTGGGCCAAGCTGTCTCTTCCCCCTCCTCCTCCTCAACGCGCTGAGATATAGACAGAAGGGTGCTCTGACTATCCAGCGACATACTGTCTTCCCCCGCCTCTGTTTCCGAGCGCAAAGCATCTGCCTTTATGCTTTGCAGGGAACTTCTCAAGAGGCATAGCAGAGGAATGGTGACGCTAATGATTGCAGCATCGCCTCAAAGTTTCCAAGGACCTGGCAGATGTCTGCCAACCAGGCCCACTCTTCTGTAAAGAATTGAGGAGGCTGACTCCCACTGCGCCGCCCATGTTGGAGTTGGTATTCCACTATAGCTCTACGCTGCTCATAGAGCCTGGCCAACATGTGGAGCGTAGAGTTCCACCGTGTGGGCACGTCGCACAGCAGTCGGTGCACTGGCAGATGAAACCGATGTTGCAGGGTGCGCAGGGTGGCAGCGTCCGTGTGGGACTTGCGGAAATGTGCGCAGAGCCGGCGCACCTTTCCGAGCAGGTCTGGCAAGCGTGGGTAGCTTTTCAGAAAGCGCTGAACCACCAAATTAAAGACATGGGCCAGGCATGGCACGTGCGTGAGGCTGCCGAGCTGCAGAGCCGCCACCAGGTCACGGCCGTTGTCACACACGACCATGCCCGGTTTTAGGCTCAGCGGCGCAAGCCAGCGGTCGGTCTGCTCTGTCAGACCCTGCAGCAGTTCGTGGGCCGTGTGCCTCTTATCTCCTAAGCTGAGTAGTTTCAGCACGGCCTGCTGATGCTTGCCCACCGCTTTGCTGCCACGCCGCGCGACACCGACTGCTGGCGACGTGCTGCTGCTGACACATCTTGATTGCGAGACAGAGGTTGCGTAGGAGGAGGAGGAGGGTGGTTTAGTGGAGGAAGCATACACCGCCGCCGCTATCATACCTTTGAAAGCCTCCGTTTCCACAACCCTATACGGCAGCATCTCCAGGCTGATAAATTTGGCTATGTGCACGTTTAACGCTTGAGCGTGCGGATGCGTGGCGGCGTACTTGCGCTTGCGCTCCAACACTTGGGCTAGCGACGGCTGGACGGTGCGCTGAGAGACATTGGTGGATGGGGCCGAGCACAGCGGAGGTGAGGGTGTGGGTGCAGGCCAGGAGACGGTAGTGCCTGTGTCCTGAGAGGGGGGTTGGATCTCAGTGGCAGGTTGGGGCACAGGCGGAGAGGCAGCGGTGCAAACCGGAGGCGGTGAACGGCCTTCGGCCCACCTTGTGGGGTGCTTGGCCATCATATGTCTGTGCATGCTGGTGGTGGTGAGGCTGGTGGTGGTGGCTCCCCGGCTGATCTTGGCGCGACAAAGGTTGCACACCACTGTTCGTCGGTCGTCTGCACTCTCAGTGAAAAACTGCCAGACCTTCGAGCACCTCGGCCCCTGCAGGGTGGCATGGCGCGAGGGGGCGCTTTGGGAAACAGTTGGTGGATTATTCGGTCTGGCCCTGCCTCTACCCCTGGCCACCGCACTGCCTCTTCCAACCTGCCCTGCTGCTGCACTTGCCTCCCCCTCTGAAGACCTGTCCTCAGTAGGCGTAGCAAACCAGGTGGGGTCAGTCACCCCATCGTCCTGCTGCTCTTCCTCCGAATCCTCTGTGCGCTCCTCCCTCAGACTTACTCCAATTACTACTACCTGAGTGATAGACAACTGTGTCTCATCGTCATCGTCCTCCTCACCCACTGAAAGCTCTTGAGACAGTTGCCGGAAGTCCCCAGCCTTATCCCCCTGACCCCGGGAACCTTCCAAAGGTTGGGCATCAGTCACGACAAACTCCTCCGGTGGGAGAGGAACCCTTGCTGGCCATTCTGAGCAGGGGCCCGGGAACAGTTCCTGGGAGTCTGCCTGCTCCTCAGAATGTGTCATTGTAATGGAGTGAGGAGGCTGGGAGGAAGGAGGAGCAGCAGCCAGAGGATTCAGAGTTGCAGCAGTGGACGGCGCAGAACTCTGGGTGGTCGATAGATTGCTGGAGGCACTTTCTGCCATCCACGACAGGACCTGCTCACACTGCTCATTTTCTAATAAAGGTCTACCGCGTGGACCCATTAATTGTGAGATGAATGTGGGGACGCCAGAAACGTGCCTCTCTCCTAATCCCGCAGCAGTCGGCTGCGATACACCTGGATCAGGAGCTCGGCCTGTGCCCACACCCTGACTTGGGCCTCCGCGTCCTCAGCCGCGTCCACGTCCTCTAGGCCTACCCCTACCCCTCAGCATGGTGTATTACCAGTAGTGCAGAAACAGAACGCTGTAATTAAATGTGACGCTTATTGGCCTGTGGTTGGAGGCTGACTTCGCTTACGGAACGCACAGCAGAGGCAGGAAAGAATTTTGCGCAAGCCTGCTTTAACACTTAGCTGGCTGCGTATGAATTAGGACAACTACCCCCAGCAGAGACCCAGTACACTTGTGGACAGGAATACAGCGGTGATGTAAGAGGCAACACAGAGGCAGGAAAGAATTTTGCGCAAGCCTGCTGTAACACTTAGCTGGCTGCGTATGAATTAGGACAACTACCCCCAGCAGAGACCCAGTACACTGAGGACGGTCACAGGCAGCCCAAATAGATTTTTTTTTCCCCAAATGTTTTTGGAAAGGCCCACTGCCCATATACACTAAATATGTCTTCTGGCCCTGCCTCACCACTACTGGCCCTGGACAATGTAAAATTACTGCAGGACGCAATGCTCTGCACGGCCGATATACAAAAAAAACAAAAACGTGCAACACTGCAAAAAGCAGCCTCCACACTACTGCACACGGTTAGATGTGGCCCTAAGAAGGACCGTTGGGGTTCTTGAAGCCTAAAATCACTCCTAACGCTCTCCCTATAGCAGCTCCGGCACCAACAACACTTTCCCTGAACTATGTCAGAATGCATCTGTGGCGAGCCGCGAGCGGGCCGATTTATATACTCGGGTGACACCTGATCTCGCCAGCCACTCACTGCAGGGGGGTGGTATAGGGCTTGAACGTCGCAGGGGGAAGTTGTAATGCCTTCCCTGTCTTTCTATTGGCCAGAAAAGCGCGCTAACGTCTCAGAGATGAAAGTGAAAGTAACTCGAACATCGCGTGGTACTCGTCTCGAGTAACGAGCATCAAGCTCGGATGAGTACGTTCGCTCATCTCTAGACGCCACCCATACTGTGAGGACCCCGAAGGGTTGTGTGGGGGAGGGTGCTGTGTAAGTTTTGCAGGATGAGTTGTACATTTTAAGGTCTCTTTAACACGGGCAACAGCAATATCACCGCAGGAAAATTGCAGCGATATCCCAGCGGTGTTCTGTGTGATATCGCTGCATTTTCTCAGGGCGATATCACGATTTTGTTTCACTACAAAGTTGCACAAATTTGTAGAGGATTTTTGGGGAGGCTTGAAACATAAGCCCTACCCTGAAAATAAACCCTAGCTGCATTAAAGAAAAAAATCACCTAAAAGCCGCTGTCAGCCCCGCCGCACCTCTGCAGCTCTCCGTCACCTGTCTTCAGGCGACAATTCCTGGCCGGGGGTGTGAAAAACTCAGCTTTGAGGAAGCCAATCAGAGCCAGCGCTTCCTGTCGGTGGGGTTTTTAAACCTCCAATCCAGTGAGCGCTGACAGAAGACTTCAAACAAGTGTTATGACTTGGGAGGAAAACTGCAGCGGAGCGGACAGCGGCTGTTAGGTCTTGGATTGTGTTTTTTCATGCAGCTAGGGCTTAGTTTAGGGACAAACAGTAGAACTTCCTACTGTAAAAGTTGCATCGCATGAAAACCGTGCGAAGGCTTCATAGGAAAACCTGGGCTACAAAACATCGCAAATCGCTGCAATATTTAGCAACGCACGATTTTTTTTGCCGCTTATATTTTTTTAAAACTATTTAATATTTTAACATTTTTTTTTGTCCTGCTCGGGGGACATAAATATCCCCACATTTTATCATTTTTTTAATACACTACGGTACTTCAGTATAGCAGTGTATTACAAAACCTATGAAGCTCAGCCAGAAACTGAGCCTCATAGGACACTGTAGTTGGCAGAGCTAGAGGCCATATTCAGCCCTCTTGGTGCCATAGCAACTCACCAGGACTCCGTGATCACATCGCGGGGGATATAATGGGTGAGAGAGGGAGCCCCCTCCCTGACCGCAGCATATAAAGGGTTAAACAGTGGGGACTGGAGGGCTCTCTGGTTCCTGCTTTTTGAGCAGGTGAAAGGCCCTTATCCAACAGCTGAGCACCCGGCTCCTCAGGCCAGGCTTCTGATGCAGCCCCTGATCGGCTGCTGTCAAACGACACATGGGTGGTTGTTAAGAGTGCATTATTACCATATGAGGATGTCAAGAAGGGGCAAGTTGTTTTAGATGGCATGGCAATAAGCAGGCGGACGCAAGAACATTGTTTACAGAACACAAAATCCTTTACTGTCCATGCTAACACTTCATTGGAGGGCGCATCACTTGGCCACATCGGGTCCCCGATACGTGATGTTCTACATTAGATGGCTGCTCTTTGGTTACTTTCTCTACGCTGAGCCTAGTGGCACCCTGAACTGCACGTGGCAGGGAGGCTGCCGTCTTACCTCCGCTGCACTCATAACAGTCCAGACCACAGGAAAGCCCCACGCAAACCGTGACCCACCGCCTAGGCAGACCCTCTCTGTCACACAGGACTGTCTCATACTTCTCCCCATAGATCATTTACAGACTGGTCATATCTGGTGCTGGCTGTCTTTCTTGCCAATTACCCCAGTTGCTACCTTGTAGGTCTCAGGAGAACAACATACTAGGCCAAACACTTATGTGCATGGTCTCCTTCTGTGGCGACCCACCTGGAGGAGGGAGACTGTCTCACACTCTACGCTGCTGCTACTTCGAGACACTGAACAAGTGGGTGGAAGATTTCCTTTCCTCCCACTGACCATCTTCTGGTTACTGCAGACATGATGGCTGCTGCTCTTATCCAGGCCGGGCGTCACTCAGACTCCAACACAACAGCGTCAGGGAGACTCGCTCCGCTGCAGACTGTAGCCTCAGGTGGGCCTTTCACTGATGCAATAGTCCCTACAGCACCTGCACTGCACCCACCCCCAGCAGGAAGGGGGCAAGTGCTTGCTCTGAAGTAAAATGGGATTGTTCCCAGCAAGCGAAAACCCAGTAATCTTGTAGATAGGATGCCTCCTAATGGCTAACAAAAATACATGATGTTACAGCCAAAAACAGGATTAGAGGAGTAAATACCTACTTAGTCCACTGATTAGAGGCCATAAAACTTTCACATCCCTTAATTGATGTTAGGGGGTCACCAGGCCTGAAGTATACACACTCCTTCACAAAGTGTCACCGCTTAACAGTTTTACCTCTGCCTCACAGCCACACAGGTGACATGCTGGCCACATCACCGCTCACCTTATGCAAGGGCACAGCACTTTCCTTTGCGCTGCTTTCAGAAGCAAGAACACATAGGTCATTGGGGAGAGGTTGAGTAATGTACGAATTTCATCAGTATCTGCAGCATGGGTGATGGTGGCGTTTCCTCTCCTAGCATCAGAGTGATAGTACTACTCTATTCTTCAGGTGGGCGATGCTGTACTCCCGTACAGTTTATGGTTTTTGCCTCTACTCTTTTTGGAATCTCTACTGTTGGAGCAGGAGAAAGGGTGAAGCAGAATGTGCTGGCAAAGCAAAGAGTCAAAGACTGCTGGGCAGCAAATTCTGCAGAAACAAGTCAGGGCCAAGAGAAAATCATCAAGGTGGTCTGGGTGAATGGAGCAGGAAACCAAAAGACTTCAATGAAAGATATAACCAATGTGTCATTAGATTTACCTGGACGGCGCAGCACAATTATACAGAACGCAGAGTGCCTGTGTAGAACTGGTGTCTCCCCCACTATGTGATCATATGGTAATATTCTTTGCCTTTAGGGTAGTTAAAGGTGTGGAGGCGTTATCTGGTGACACAATGTACTTCTATAGCAATCGTTACAATGACACGTGTCGCATGAGCATATTGTGCCGGCACCCTTTTAGAGGGGCTCATGCTCCTTTGCTTTGTAGTGCAGCAGCCAATCCTCACCAACTGCACACATTTGTTTAATGGACACTACTTCGTTAATACATCATTTATTAAGGCACAAATTATTATAGATTGATGTATCCATACATACAGCTTCCAGCTGTTTATAGTAATATCCACGGACAGGGTCCTGCTGTGCTGGTATATACAAGCCATTAGGATACTGAGAAGGTATATACTTTAATATATTTTCTTGGAGGGGAAGGGTAGCCGTTACTGGCTGCTCCACCAGAGAATGGAACAATGCGCGTCTAAATCATATCCTCTCTCTACCACGCCTTGGAGCTTGTAGGCAACGAGTAATTAAGGAATTCAGCCTTTCACAGGGGACGATTCTCATTTAACCCCTTAGTGACCAAGCTTTTTTTTTTCTCATTTTTTTTCCTTCCCCACAAAAAATCCTAACTCCTTTCTTTATCCATAGACGTCGCCGTATGGGGGCTTTTTTGCAGGATGAGTTGTAATTGACAACGGTGCTATCTAATGTACCGAAAAACTGTAAAAATTCTAAGTGGGAAGAAAAGGAAAAAAAAATAAAAAATTAAATGCCGCCGTCTTTCGGTTCGTCTTGTTTCTACGGCGCACAAACTGCAACAAAAATGACGTAACTTTATTTTATGGGTCGGTGCGATTACTGCGATACCGAACTTATATCATTGTTTTTTCTTGCTGCACTACTTGTATTTTTTTTCAAAGATATTAATTTTTAAACACTATTTTCTGCCGCCATCTTCGGAACGTTATAGCTTTTTTATTTTTCCTTCGACATAGTTGTGCGCGGCTCATTTTTTGCAGGACACCCTGTAGTTTGCGTTGGTACCATTTTGGAATATACATGACATTTTGATAGCTTTTTATTGCATTTTTTCTTGGAGACAGGGTAACCAAAAAAAGCGCATTTCTAGCATTATTTTCTTTTTCTGATGACGTTCACCGTGCGGTAAATAATACGTTACTTTGATAGATCAGACTTTTACGGTTATGGCGATACCAAATACGTATTTTTGATTTAGATTCTTTTATTATAAACAATTGGAAAAAGGTCTTTTTTTACTTTTATTTTTTTTTTTTAATAAGTAGTAAAACTTTCTTTTTTTTAGTGTCCAAAGGGGACCACAACTTGTGATGCTTTGATCACTCCTGCAGTATGGTGTAATGCCATAGTATTACATCATACTGCGATCGGGCAGGCAGTCTATCAAGCCACCCCACACAGCGATGGCTTGATAGGGATTCTGCCATGACAGCCCTGGGGCCTTTCACAAGGGCCCCTAGCTGCCATGACACCCAGCGAACTTATCGCGGGAGGCCGGCCGTACGAGATCCCCAATCATTGTTTGGGGAATTTAAATGCCGCTGTCAGAATTGACAGCGCCAGGTGTCGGCTGTAAGCTACAGCCAGCGCCCGCGATGTATGGAGGGAGAAGGCTGCACGATCTCTCTTCATACATAGACCACCAATAGGCACATCAGCCGTCGTTAAGGGGTTAAATGAGCAAGTGTCACCACTAGTTGCTCATGCAGAAGGTTTAGACAGGCAGATAATTGCTAACTTCTCATTCAGCGTTTCACCTTCCTATGCAATGCGAGTGTTTACACGTAACGAAAAGTGATGGATTCTTATGGAAGCTGAAACAAAAAGCAAAAATACAAAGTGCAGGATGGCTTCGCGTTTACACGTAACTATTACTGCGCACTTTCATCTGTTTGAACAAACTTTGAGCGCCGCTCGTTACGTGTAAGTGCGCCATAAATAGGTTGCATCATCACAGTACATTACAGCACCAGAGGGAGACCCCAGGCTTACCAAACCCCATCTGGCCTTCTCAGTAACATCAAGATCAGAAAGACACAACATTCTCCTGGTTTATTGACTGCACCATATAAATATTACACAGTGGAACACCAGAGAAAATATCACTAGAAGACAACGAGAAAAATAAAAACAATTCTGAGGGCAAAACTTGCTGAAATAGAAGAAATAAAGACACAACTGCTGCAAACCCTCAGAACCTATTTCACACCGAGCGCTGGGTAACTTGGGCCCTGAATGTACTTTGTGAGAATAAGAAAAAGGTCTAAGCATCTGTTCCTAGAGCGCCCCCTAGTGACCACCTGGTGTGAACACTACCCTCCCTCAAGGAGTTATTCTTGGATGATGGCAGAAACATGGCGGCCCGTTGCTGGACGCATCACGGCAGGGTTCACGACTCAAGCTTCCCTAAGAAGTGGAGGTTGAGGATCTTAAGTTGGTCGTCCAAATCCATGCGCACAATTCCATCTTCATTATCTATACTGAGAAGGATGCCCATCGCTTCACGATCTTCCCCTAAAATGACTTTTACCTGAAAGGATAGGAAGGACAGAAGTCAGATGTGACAAACCGCATGAGAAGCGAAAAACAATGTACTTACACCCATATAATGGACCAGTCACACAGCCTTAGAAAAGGCCAAAGAGGAGAAGTGGAGCAGCTGATAGCCTCACTGCCACTTAGCTCTAGCGATCCGAAGACGCTGCAGCAGTCAGACCTCAATCAATCAAGACATTACTGGCATATCCTAAGGATCTGAGGCCAATGGACATCTTCAGATAACAGAAGATTCACTGCAGAATTTACTGAGACTGAGAAGTCGGTTCCCTTCATGCGGCTGTTTTTGCAGCATATACATGGATTAATGCATGCCCGTTCACATGACGAGCAGCGTGTAACCGTCCCCCAACTGGGAGAGAACAAGCAATGCTTGTAGGCTAGACCGTTCATCGATTCATACCGCTTGTGCCAAATTCTAACCTCCCATCAGCATGGAGTTACAGAAACCGGGACCCATCTGACCAGGGAAGGTTTTGTCACCTCTCAGTGATCCAGTTTTTGTGCTTTTTTTGCCCACTAGAGTCTTGTCCGTGGAACCTGGTCGTCAGCGGTTATAGTCCGTCCGTGCGAAGGGATGGTGAGCGTTTGGGTACCAGTATTAAATACTCTGCAGACCGCTAGTACATCAGGAGGATTCTCTGACCCGTTTAGTCAGCAAATAGTTTTCGCCCACCAGATCCCGGTAGGTCGATTTCACACGAGCGCCAAATTCGCTCGGGTTTTGCGTATTGCAAGACTCACATGAATAGGAACTGCATTCTTTTGAATGGTGTCACACGAGCGATGCTGCAAGGAAAAAGAAATCGTGGCATGTCCTATTTTTTCGCATTCCTTAGAACGCATCGTCCACTGATTTCAATGGGACCTTAACTACATCGCATGGCTCTCGCATGCCGGGCGATGCAAGGTTTCCGTTGAGAGTAATGGGGAACCCTTCTAATCCTCGCGTGAGGATTGCAATTTCACAGGAGCGGAGCGTTTGTACCTGAAATCTCCTTGCATCCGTGGGTAAACCGCATGTTGCCGCGGGCGATAACAGGCAGAGTTCCTCAGCCCAATACTGGGCAGTTAGCCTCCGCTGGATGGTTTTCCTCTGCCATAAGACTTTTGGGATACTTCTTCACACCGTTAAAACTTGAAATCCCAACCAGGTTGGCGGTGGAATGCTGACGCAGATAAACCAGCAGCGGTGACCAGGCCTGTGGGATTTCCCATTCCAATGTGCATTCACACCGAAACGGATCCACGGAAAACTTGTTCACTTGATGTTCTGCTCAGCTCCAGGGTCGCGGGGCTAAGTTCCGTGTAGGGAAGCTCCACATGTGAAAGGGCCATCCTCATTACTAGAGTGGCCATATACTGTATACGGTCTGGACAGATTACATCGTTATTTTGGACCCAGCATAGGGTTAGACTCTAGTGATGGAAGATGGCGATGAGGCCGCAGGATCCAACTTCTCATGTTGCAAAAGCCAAGAACACATTGACTGCGCAGGGAAGGATAGAGCTGATGCTGCTCTACAGAGAACGGGGCGGGCAGATTTGTTCTATACTGGCTTATTATAGCGAAGAGCTTCAATTTTAAATTAAACAAGGCAATTGTCGTTTCCACAAAAACTGAAACAAAACAAAAGTAGGGGCTTACAGAAGGTACCCACAGAGCGGGCAAAATACGGTTTGGAAAACATTGCTTTTTCTTTTATTGCCACGGACTGCCCTATAGCTGCTGGGCTCTTTCTGAAGTGAGCGCTTACACTGCCTGCTGAGAGGTCTGCCAACTATACATGCCAACATTGAAAACGGGAGAATATGCTTTATTTATTTATTTATTTAACCCTTACTCAGCCTGTAAAATTTTTATTTTGATCACACAACCCCTCTAAGGCTGCAGTGCCAATACTTTTGCTTACCCGACTATTTTTGGTGGGAGTTACAGGTTCCAAGTGGTCTCCAGAAATACTGATCACCTTGTCACTGTCTTGTAATAATACCGAACAAAGTCCACCCTGCAAGCAAGAAAAACGTTAGACCGCTAACAAGTGAGTGCGGCCGAGACACGCGGGCTACTAATACGGGCGAAAGGAACAGCCGTCGCACATGCATGGTGCCGCTCCATTCAGCTTTAATAGGGCTTACGGAGACATCAAAGTGCTTGTATTTGGCTAGATCCATCAGCCCCATTGAAATCAATCGAGTAGCACCACACACATGGGTGCAGTGAGAGAAAAGGGACATGGGACCCCCATTATCAGGATCGGTGGGATTCTGATCAGCGAGACCCCCACCGATCAGACCTTTATCACCTATCCTATGGATAGCTAATAAGAGTCTATCTTGGAATTACCTCTTTAAAGTGACTCCAAGCAGTACAAAGAGACCAAGATGCAGTAGCAGACACAGCCACATGGGCTACAAGTATCGCTGCGCCAGGTACTACCAGGGGTCAGGCCTCCATTGATTAACCTTTTGTAATGAAAAAGTAAGCTGAATATTTAGGCAAGTTGTAAAAGGACACCTCAACACAAGAAAGGTAAAATAGTAGATTAAATCCGTGCCCGCAGCTCAGAAGTAAATGCTCCATGCAGCTGACAGTAAAGCAACATTTAAATAAAGCAGCAGTATTTTTGCCAGCATCATTATGAACAGAGATGCAACTTACAGTAACGCTACGGATGATTCCTGCCTGTCCCACGACCTGATTGTCCTGGAAGGTGTCCCTTACTTTCACCTGAATGTCTGTAGTAACCCAGTCGCTGGAGATCTGTTCTATAGAGGAACCGGGTGTATGAGGATTGTAACCACCTGGAGAAGGTGCCCCAGGAGTCATTGGACTGTAACCCATGGGGCTAGGGCTCGGACTGGCCTGAAAGAAAGGAAACCAGAGTATTGACCTACATTTGTACCCATATCAGCAGCCAACTAAACGTGAGAGGGGCACTTACCTGGTAAGCCATGGGCGATGGGGTCGGGTGGTAACTGGCTGGAGAGTGTGTATTCTGATAACCAACAGGACTTGGAGCCACTTGATGGTAGCTCTGAGGACTTGGACTAGGCTGGTAGGAGCCTTGCGGAGAAGGAGCAGCATAGGGCGAGAACTGTTCTGTGTTGTACCTGGTCAAGAACCACAAAAACGGGAGTTTGAGAGAAAGCAAGACAAGTTATGAAAAGTATGTCAATTAGATTTGTATTAAAGGGGTTGTCCCGCGCCGAAACGTTTTTGTTTTTTTTTCAATAGCCCCCCCGTTCGGCGCGAGACAAACCCGATGCATGTGTTGAAAAAAAAAAACCGGATAGTACTTACCCGAATCCCCGCACTCCGGTGACTTCTTACTTACCTTGCGAAGATGGCCGCCGGGATCTTCACCCTCGGTGGACCGCAGGTCTTCTGTGCGGTCCATTGCCGATTCCAGCCTCCTGATTGGCTGGAATCGGCACGTGACGGGGCGGAGCTACGAGGAGCAGCTCTCCAGCACGAGCAGCCCCATTCAACACGGAGAAGACCGGACTGCGCAAGCGCGTCTAATCGGGCGATTAGACGCTGAAAATTAGACGGCACCATGGAGACGGGGACGCTAGCAACGGAACAGGTAAGTGAATAACTTCTGTATGGCTCATAATGAATGCACAATGTACATTACAAAGTGCATTAATATGGCCATACAGAAGTGTATAACCCCAACTTTGTTTCGCGGGACAACCCCTTTAAGTTATTCCGTTCCGCATTTACACAGTACCAGGCTTGAGAATAGATTAGGTCACCAATTCTATTAGATATTCAGCCATTTACGGCCTCATGCACATAGGCATGCGCGGATTCCATGACCCTGCGTACCTGTCAGATGAATTCTTCTCTGTACTGCGGATGAGCCACCGCTGCACATGCGCAGTACAGATTTCCCCAGACCATCGCCTAGGTGATGACGCGAACCCGCAACGCTCAGTGCAGCAGGGATTCCTTCCATTGACTTTCATGGAAGTCGTCCCTGCATATCCGCTCTGAAAATAGAACATGCTGCGATTTTATTTCGGCACGGAGCGGCCGCAAATAAAATCCGCTGGTGTGCTAGAAGAGAGGAATCTCCACACACATCTATGGGCACATTGAGCAGCGGATCACCCGCAGCTGCTGACAAGCATAGAATCCGCTGCTCAATTAGCGCCATGTGCATGAGGCCTAAGACTGTAATCCAGGGCTGGCTAAATGACCTGCAGGGAGAATTAAACTGGCACATGGTAACAGATCCTATAGCTGTATTAAAAACTTACATTGCCGGTGTTCCCGGTGTCTGAGGATGATATGGCGCATTGACCTGTGGAGATGGTACATCGGGGTACCCTGGAGTTTGTGGATTTGGTGTTCCTCCATAGCCTTGAGGTGATGGAGACGGTTCATCATCGTATCTGTAATCATACTCTTCATCCGCCCTATTGAGATCAATGAAGGATTAAAACCATAGTACTAAAACAAAACTTCTAGAGGACAGATGGAGAAGAAAGGGCGATTAAGATGGTAACTAGAGAGCTGTCTGCTAGTCTTAAGGGGGCTTTATCTGATAAATGCAGGCACCGTGACAATCAGCTAATTGCAACAAACCCCGTCCCGGTCACTGCAGGCAAGCTGTTGCTTTTACTATGGTCAGTTACGCAGTATTACATGGCAGCAATGCAGATGAATAGCCATCTACAGAATACAAGGTCAGTTCAAGTCTGGCAGAATGGGAAGCTAATATATAGCGTCTCTCTATTCTGGCCCAGAGTGGGTCCTGAGCGGGAGACCCCTCTGTCAGTATGCACTAATAGGGCATATGGACAGCAGCTGTCTTCATAAAACCCCTCCTGTAAACAAAACGAAGACATAAAATGGGCACCTTGAAGGGGTGTTTGGGTTGTTGGGATCCCAGGCCCCGCTTTGAGCTGGCGTTCGGCTGCCATCGTGCAGAGGTGTTTGAGACCCATAGTAAGGTGTTCTGCTTCCTGTAAAACAAAAGATCTCAGTATGAGTTATGGGCGATTAAAACTGCACCCAATTGCATATACGATGCACCAACAAGTGAGGCGGTCGGGGTGTTAGGAAGCAACATACCATCGTGGACCGGCGTCTGTGAGCCATACATTGGTGTTCTGGACCCAGTAGCATACATTGGGGTCTGAGAGCCGTATATTGGCGTCCTGGCATGAGCGGAGTTCATTCCTCCAGGGCGACGAGCCCCACTGTAAAGAAAAGGAGTGCGGTTAAAGAGTCATTTAACACATTTCACAATTCAAAAAGGTCCCTTTATAATTCTTTATAAAATTACTGTGATTTTAGAAGTGTGGGTATAACAGACACGGAGTCCATTATGGGGGTTTTCCAGGACCAACGGGTCCTGGAGACGTAATTAATATCAGATCAGCAAGTTCCACAACCGGGGACCCTCAACAATCAGCTATTTGGGGGAGCACTGCTGTCTCTTCACTGTATATCAGGCATAGCGCCGTACAATTAATAGTGACTGTGCAACTTAGTCCTATTCCCTTGAATGGGACCGAGCTGCTCTCAGGTCATGTGACCGATAAACATGGTGTTATATGCCTGAGAAGAGGTCGCGGCTCACCCGAGTGCCACGGCCTCTTTAATTAGCTGACCAGCAGGGGACACAAGCGGCAACCCCCCACCAATCTGATATTGATGACCTTTTCTGATAGTTAATCAGTATTGACATCCTGAAACCTCCTCTGATGGCTGGTGCATACGGTCATAAAAACTTGGCCTTTAACATGGATTTACTTTATAACGCAAACCAAAATACGTCCATAACGGTGGTGGGATTGGTCAACAATCTCACAGAGCAGTTGGGATTTGCACTGACCACTTCTACAGCGAGGAAGTAAAACCAAGTCCGTACGAAAACCTGTTCCGTTTTAATTTCCTGTCACTTTCTCAGCGCCTTGCAATATTCATGAGCCGTCAGCACTGGTTAGGCCATGTTCACATCTGCATTTTGGGGTCAGAATAGGGGAACCCCCTGGCCAAACGTATCCGTTTGGCCAGGACCACATTGACTAGAATGCAGTTTCGTTCAGTTTCCGTTTAGCCGTCGGGCATTTTACTGGATGAAGAAGTCCTTCACACAGGACTTTATGCCCGATCTGCAACGAAACCTACCAGATTCCTAATGTGGATGGAACATAGCCTTAGCCGGGTCACTGGACTGCTAGCCTAAAAGGTTTGCAAGGTTCTGGAGACGTTTTTGCAAACAATTAAAGTCTTAATAAACGTAAAATTTGAAGGGATCCTCACATACAAATCCCAAACATTTATATACAGACGCGCCAATAAATGAGAAGGGACACGAAACGCAGCCGTTAGCACTGCGGGTGACACTACTGTCCCAACAACCTGTAACTGGTCTACTAAGTTCCCCGACTTCTGGGGCTGTTATGTTACACGATAAAGGAAGGGTAAAGCAAGAAGCGCAGCCGATTACTAACACAGTGGTGAGCCGCTGCCTGTCCACAGAGATGGTCTGACAAGTGGAATGAAGTTCAACGCGCGCCGTGGACTCTGTGGCATCTTTGACAACTCCAATGTAGCCTGAAAGAGACAAGAGGGAGGTGACAATTCAGTACTACTCAAAGATCTAAAACGGATGTCCTTTTACAGCACTGTAAAACGAAATCTGCAAGGGTATTTTACAGTTTCTGCCTTTGTGATTGCTCTATATACAGCGGTCATGTGACCACCATGTAGGCAGCGATAACGTGATTGGCAGGTGACTGGTCATGTGACTAACTGGGCTTTCAGTCGCTTGTGAGAAAAGTGCATTACAAATATTTTTGCTTGCAGTTGATGACCATGAGCCAAGTTACCCCTTCTCAGGATCGTGTCCCCCTCTAACTGGGGCAGATACAAGGCCCAAAAATGGTCTTTTCTGACAACCTACAGAACACATCAGACAAAAATTGTTCTGGCCATTGAAGAGAACCTGTGAGGTCCCTTATGCTACCCTGGCTGAGGGCACCCCAGCGCAGTGACATACATCCTAATATCAGTAATCGGTCACTTATGCCGATCTGTTCGGCAGCTTTTAAAAGTGTGGAGTGCGCTGCCAGAGAAGAGTCCAATGATATCCATGCATGCACGCCCCTCCCCCGTCCACCAGGCAGTGATTGGGAGGTCTCATTATGCACGTTAATACCAGGTGGTGTCAAATTGGGTTTTCCGCAAACAGGAAGAAACCGAGGCCATCATCAGTCTGTAGTCATATGTGACATTCAGCAGCGGACTGCAAATAGCCCTTGGAAATCAGCTGTCCCAGCAAATTGGTAGATCCCAAACAACGTATCGGTGGCAAGTGCTGAAATCGTTAACTCTGAAACCATACCGAATAGTGTCTTCAGGAACGGAGAGCTCTTAAATAGCTTACTGTACATCGGTGCAGGCCATGATTGCTAGAGGACTTTTCGGCCCATTACTGTACTTTGGTATGGATGAAGAGTGGTTTCATTTATCAGATCCCGTGAATTCACAGAATACGAAGTCCTGGTCTACTGAAAATCCCACCTGACTCACAAAACACAGCAGCACAACCGGAGAATTGGCGCTTGGTGTGCAGTGTCAAGAAAGCGAATGATGGACCCAAATTTAAACCAAAAAGTGTATGCCCGTAACCCACACACCCATGGATCAAAATATCACGGACACTCTACTGTTGAAGAGCTGCAGGCAGCATCAGCCAACATGTTTCGATGTGCTCAGAGGTGCACAGAAGTGAACGGAGGCCACTACCAGCATCTGTTGTAATTGATTTACCAACATTACAAGTGGAAAACAATCAATATGCTCATTCTTTTTGTTGCAGTCTTGTCAGAGGCAGGCTACTTTTCCGCGGCCCACCCTGTAGGAGAAGTTTTAAAATACAGTGAATTCAATGTTACACACCCTTGTAGGGACCTTGTGAAATTCGTACAGTCTGACCAATGAGATCATTGTCCCTGCGACCTCTTCCCCTGCCTGGCCCTCCACCACCGGCCATATTTCCTCTCTGTGCTGTTGACAAAGTGAGAAGAATGATGGAACATTATATCAATGCAGAGTTTACTATGGGAGCTTCACTTCACAAATAACTAATTGATCCCTACGTCCTCCACTGGGGTGTTCTGGGCTATTGATTCGCGGGCTCATTGGAGCAAATCCTCCGATGGTGAAGTTTGTCACATCTCGAGGCTATATGAAAGAAAAGCAGAATTACCGATAATTCAGACACGAAAAGTTACAGGCGGTTCGTGCTTAAGAGAAAAAATAAATAAAATGTACCTTGGAGCCTCCGGCCAGAACCAGGTAACGCGTTTTACAGACAAACATGCCTCCATTCTCCACCAGTTTCTTACAGTGAAGGAAGGCGTAACTCCGGAATAAATGGCGGATTTCACCCTCACGGCCCTAAAACAAAGAATAGGAAGTGAAGAAATAAGTGATGGGTAAAAAAAGCCATTTGGGGAACAGCTTTAAAATAATTTTAGAAAACATAATATTAATGGTTCTCACCGAATGGGGTCCATCGATAACCTTGACTATATCTTTGACATGGATATTGTTCTCTTCAGAGTCCAGAGCAACAGCGAAGTGATTGTCCTTCTTCCTGGTGACTGCTTGGTGTCGCACCGTCACCACCTTACCGTGCATGTTTAAGACCTTCAAAGAGGCAGAAAAGAAACAGTCAAACAAAACTGTATAAAAATTATGATGCAGGAGCAGCGCAGGCTCAGGCTGGGGTCTGTGGGGTAATCACGGCACATAAAATCACAGTGGGCCTCAAACAGCAACTGCACTTTTAAAAACATTTGACCATGTCAAAAAGTTTTGATCAGTGTGTGCCTGGATGCAGAGACCCCCACTAATCGCTGGAGTGAAGGGGCTGCAGAATTAACCCAAGCGCTGTGTCACTTTGGCTGTCTCCATTGCCTTCGGCTCCTCACGACATCTGGAGATGGATGCAATTTCTATAACAGTCAATGCATCTATGTTCAGCTGCCGAGAGGAGCCAACAAGCAACAAAGACAGCTGAAAGCTTGCACAGTGCTCGACCGAGTGCTGCAGACTCATCATTCCAGCGATCAACAAGGGTCGCAGCAGCCAGGTCCCCCTTGATCAAAACGTTTGACATGTCGGAGCAACAAGTGCATTTACCCTTTAAATGCAGTGGGACTTCTTGCACTACTTTTCAGGTCAATCTGGGGCTCTCACCTGAAAGGTCTCCCGCTCCAGGCGCACAATAACTCCCGAAGTCTGTGGGTCCAACCGCACCAGCTCTCCCCATTCATGCTGTCCACCAACATCTACTCCTGAAGCAGTTTCTGAACAAAGCTGCAAGTCTCGAGGCAGAACCTTTAACTGTGGTGGCAGAGGAAAATTCATGTCGGAGGAATTAAGAAAAAGTGGAAAGACAAGGAGAAAAAGAGAAAAAAAAAAAAAAGCATCAAAAATCACATCTGAACTAAAACTAGATATAAAAAGCAAAAAGTCAAAAAGGACATAATACGGGTAAAAAGGCAACTCACCTCGTGCATGGTAAGATCAGAGAAGAGGATGACAAAGTTTTCTTCAACACGAACGACCAGACCCGTGTCCCCCTCATAGCGTCCTGCAATGACTTTAACATGGTCTCCCATACGGAAGTACTTCCTCAACTCATTAGCTGGAAACTCTAGCATGTCCTATTGGTGAGGAACAAGAAAAAAAAATTGTGAGGGTGAAGGATAAAAGAATGGACACTCTTTGGAAATTATAATGTTAGCATCTAGTAGGGCAGCAGCAGTACAGAGAATTTAAGCACTAAAGATTTCCCAAGTTTCATGAAGACGACCCCCTTCTATACGGGCGTCATTGGGATGGGGGCCCCTATAACTGCCAGGCCGGCTTACGTTCAATCCTGTAACTACAGCAGTTTACAGTTAATGGCGCTTTAAGGAGCACTTACCTTCAGGTCCTCATGCTTGGGCAGAATAGTGATCTTGTTTCCATCCACACTGAGGATTTTACCCTGCAGGTTTATCAACTCTCCCTCACACACTTCCACATTGTCACCAGGCTGCAGACTGTGTTCACGTTCTTTCCCTTTAAGAAATATGGGACAAACCCATGTCATAAGGAGGCTATTGCGGAATGGCCAATACAGCGTATAATAGTGAGCTCAGGAAAGGTTATATAAATTAGCTAATACTAATAACAATATTGGGTTCTGGGACTTAAGTCTTTGGACCTTCTGCAGTCAGGTTTACAGCGCATCCGTTGCTGGGACTAAGGCAGCAGAATTTATGTGGAAACGGCATTAAAGCAACACTCCGGTCCTGGACAAACAAGGTGACCACACGGCTTCTCTGACTGCCTGATGCACACGGTGTATTAGTATGCATCATCAGTCTAAGATACATTACATGCTGCTTTGATTGGCTCGCGCTGCCCATGTCAGCAGCTCTGGACAGTCAGAGCAGCATGTAGTGTCACATATTAATGCAACGTGCATCTGGTGGTCCGAGAAGCGGTGCAGCCATCTTTGTTTGTCCAGGACCAGAGGGTTGCTTTAAGCAAGCAGATGCCTTTCAAATATCTAGCTTGAACTGTGCCATTAATCAGTAACCAGTGTCTGAATGTACAGAGAATATACACTGGGATATGGCACTTGACTAGTTCTTAAAAGGGTTTCCCAAAATGTCACTTATCCTGTATAAATTGCTGGGGCCCCCATTGATCACTAGAAAAGGCTACACTGCCCCCTCTTGTTGGGATGCGGGGTGGTCGAGCACGTACATTTCTGCTACTCTCAAACTCTAGACTGACAGAAAGCCAAAATGGGTGCAGTGTACTTGGGAAACACATTTTAGGGAACAAAGGGGGTTGCAAGTAGGTTGGGCCCCAGCGATCACATGTTTAGAAATCATCTTGTGGAAAGGTAATAAATGTATTCTGCAGGATGCCTTTAGCGGGAGTTTACATGTAGCAGCTATGGTGGAGGTGGCTGATAACTACCAACATGCAGCTTTACAGCAAATCAGCGCAGTCTTAAATTAGTTAATAGCCGTGCGGTTTTGTAGCTTAGATTGGAATTTAACTGCAAAACTGTGTGGTCATTAAAAATCTGTAATTAATGCTAATTTGCAGTAAAAATCTTTGTGTGCTTTTTGGCATTACATGTGAATTCACCCTTAGAGGAGTTGCCCCACTTCTGTTTTGCTGCAGGCAACAGATAGCTCGGTACATTGCATAGTGGCCTGGGTTGGTACTGCAAGTTCCACTCACTTCAATAGGCAGGTAGGAACTATTAGGGGTTGATCCAGGAACAGTCTGATTGCCATTAGGGAGTCGGGAAGGAATTTTTCCCCCAGTAGGGCTAATTGGCTTCTGCCTCTTGGGATTTTTTGCCTTCCTCTGGATCAACAAAACAGGAGGATAAACAGGCTGAACTAGATGGACATTGGCTTCATTTGGCCTTACATACTATATTACTATGTTCCCTGCAGCAAAACAGTTCGAAGTGAGGCAACCCCGCTAATATATTTCACTTATATTAGTTTTCATTACAAAACCACTACTCTTACCTGTAGACTCAGTCACCACCTCCAAGTCAACCCCTTCTGGCTGATCTTCAAACTTTTCTAATTCAGACAGAGTTGGCTTCACCCCTTCTGTGATCTAAAGATAAAAAAATGTTCAATTCAAAACTACAGCCCCGCACCTCACATACAAGAGAGTAGCTTGTTCCCACTAATTAACTCACCACGGCGGACATTGCGAAGCTCTTGAAGAGGAAACCTTTACGACTGTAACGATTACCCTCAAAAATGAGGAAATCTCCGTCTGATGAAACATCTCCCCCAAGGGACCTGTGCAGACGAGGGGCTGACGGGTCAGTGTGGGGAAGATATAACAAACACATCACTTAAACAGGATTCCAATGCGTTGGTTTCAGAAGCTCCTACCTGATCTTTTCTGTATCAAAGAGCCTCTGCGGGGGCCTGCGGAACCGCTTCCTCTTGGCAAACCAATCTTTCTATAGTTTAAAAAAAAGTAGAATAATGTCAGGAGAAGAAAAGCTGGATGAGAACATGAGGAATACATAAACATATGGATAAAGGTGGTGTCAGATGAGAAAATATGAATATGGTACGGAGGGGAGATCAGGGACGGGGTGCATTGATAGAAGTATCAGTTACTGCTACATACCAGACTCATGCGGGCCTTGATCCGATCGTAGTCTATTCTCGGAATCATTTTGAGGGAGATTGTATTCTGACTGGGCTCAACATAATCCACCTAGGGGAAAAAGGAGTAATTAAACTTCACATGCACCAGAAAGAACTACCCACCAGTCCACAAAGAACTAAGTAACCAGCAGACGGCGATGGGAGGTTATTTAGTCATTTAACTGCCATGTAGGAAGTTCTGTTAGAAGAACCGATTGTGTAGCTGAAGAGGCGATTTTTCTACATCTTATGAGACTGTTCACCTTTAGTACTTGGGCCACACATGAAGGAATCTCCTAGATGACAACTTTGTACTAGGAGCCATTGCCATAACTCCAACAACAGAGATTTTTAATTGTTTGTCATTTTCGTTTCTTCACCTCCACCTTCCAAAAGCAGTTTCTGTTTTCATGCCTCTTTCCATGTAGCTGTACGAGGGCTCGCTGTTGTGGGGGGAGTTGCATTTTTTTATAGTACCATATAATATACTGAAGAACTTTTACACATTTTTAAGTAGTGCGAAATGAATGTATTTTTTTATACATTTGTGCCCTCTTCGTGGAGGGTTTAGTTTCTGCAGCGCTCACATTGTAGTAAAATTGACAAATGCCAAAATTTTCTTTGGTTTAACTACTATTAAGAAGGAATGACTTTTTTTTCCAAAACAAAAGTGTCTTTCTGTCGTCATACTGAGAAACAGAACTTCTATATTTTTTGTTGATTGGCTGAGAGCGCTTGTTCTTTGCAGGGCGCTCCGTAGTTTTTGTTGGTACCCTTCGGGGCCTCATACATCATTAGGTCCGATTTAAGAAGGGTTTATTTTCCAACATTTGTAAGTAGTCTTACATACCTGAGCAATGTCATCCTTGTAGATGCCTCTCTTGAGCCGAACCCAAGACTTGGGCTTGAGGTTTGTAACTTCTTTTACCACCTTTAGGACATCAGTCATTTCTTTGATGGGCACCATCTGCTGGTTCCAGTAACCCATACGCAGGTTACCCACGCCCTCAATGGCTTGCTTGACATGAGTTTGTTTGTACGCCTCAACGTAGATGTAACCCTTGACATGCTCTGGGGCGACCACAGATTTAATCTGAAGTGGCTGTACACAAAGAAAAAGAAAACAAGTGGTGAGGAGATATTTGTGGAGATGGGAGAAGGGGTGCAAGGAGAATGTGGTTATGCATCATGGAAGTAGGAGAGAGAAGCTCTGCTTCTACGAGGTGGTGGGATGGGGAACAGAAAGACGTCATGGAAATCTTATCATATAGAAGTCAAATGTTGAATCACACTTACTGCGTCAGTGAACTGGTATGCAATGAACTTTCTCATCAGAGCAATGGCGGTGGCACGCTCCTCTCCGATCTGCAGAAAAATAAGTATTTAAGACTACAAGGCGACACGCAGAAATCCCATATAAATTAGTTACTAAACAGATCTTAAAGTCTATTTCCTACCATAGTATTGCTGGCATATCCCCGAAATCCTCACTAGTCTTTAGAATGAGGGGGCCGTAGTGCTTCAGCTTCTCCAGAGTTTCCCTACAGACCAATGCTGCTGGTGTCCAACAGGGCACCACTTTACAACACGGCCCCATTCAGTTGAATGGGGATGCACTACAGTTTTTTTCTAGAGAGCTTTATCAGGATCGCCACTGTGCAGCAAAACTACTAAAAAGAGTCCTTGTCTCCACGATTGTGGAAGACTGCTGAGCAATGATTTCGCCTTATCTTTCGCAGTCCTGTGGAAATGATTGGGGGAGCTCTGCCACGGCTCCTACACCATTCATACAGGGTACACGGGATCCCCATTCTTGTGGTCGGACGGGGTCCCATCAGTGGGATTCACACTGATCAGACACTTATCCTCTATCTTGGAACGCAACCTTTGGCCTTCGGGACACTAGCGTATTTGGGTCCGTGTGCCATTCGTTTTCGTTCACGGACAGCACATGGCCTCATTATAGCCTATGGCATTATGTACATTGCATGTGCTATTCTTGTTCATATCACGGAATTGGGACATGCAAATACTTGTCAATGTGTGGTGTCCGATGCGACTTGCACCTGGACCTCTCGCCCACACACCATAATCGTGTACCTATCTCTCAAAGGAAAGCAGGACTCAAGCGATGGTCCTGTGACGTGACTTTGGATTTTCAGCACTATGTTGGTTTTGGAAAAACCTCTAATAAGACTCACCTTACATTTCACGGTCCACAAATTGGGATCCCTGAATCAGAAAAAGGTAGTACCATTAGTAAATAAAAATGTAAAAAATGAAATCTCTCTGCTACAGGCCATTGCATAGATTAGGGATTGCCAACCTTTGGTCACGCTACAGCTCCCAGTTTGACGCAACAGACTGTTAGGGCAAGCTGGGAGTTGCAGTGTCTTCACAGCTAGAGGCCACTTGTATACAATTATAAATAAAATGGCAAATGTAGAGAGAAAAGCAACCAGGAATAAGAGCTGCAGGACGACCAATGAGACTCAAATGTGACTTACTTGACTCCAGGAAGCAGCTGCTGCTGTGTGATGTCATCAGATAGTTCATCTGAGCCGCCATATATACTGGGGAGGAACAACGGGAATTAGAGATTCATATGTAGAATAGAGGCTAGATCATAGCTGAGCATGTATTCATATAGGAAGTAATGGACTTACTGCTCCCCCACTGAGGACTTGGCGTATTTCTTCATGTAATACTCCCCCAGCTCCTCTTCTCTCTGGTCTCTGTGGAGAAAGACATTTGCACAGTTTTACATGAGACAACCAGATATCATCACTGGAGAAAACCTGAGCCAATATGAACCTCACCTCCACAGATTCTGGAGGCGTCGGGCACCAGATCGATCCTCATCGAGAACGACATTGTCAATGTTTGAGGCTGCGGGAAGATGATTTCACTGTAAAATTAGCTAGACTACAATGCCCCTGAGAGCGTCGCTGTGTTCTCCTGCCATCCTTCCTACTAAAGAAAGGACGATTCTACAAAACCACAACAACCCCGTTTTGAACTGTTATGGCACATCATCAATGAGACAAGTCAGAAAAGTTAGGTGGGGTCCAAACTCTTAGTATTCCAAAGTCGCCAAGAACACAGGGCAAGTCTGCATGCAGCCACCTGCCAAGGTTTCTGCACAGATACCCCCAAAACAGGGACAGAAAGCAAAATATGCTCTCGGACTAGGAAAGACGATAACTTGAACAAAAGTCCATGTCCCCCTGCCCTACCAGATGATCTGAAACCACCCAGGAACAGGGGGAGGATCTGTGAAAGCTCTCCTCAATCCCAACGGCTTCCCGCAGGAACGTTCAGTAAGTACAGCAGCTCCCACCTCACCTTGCTGGAGCTCAGGGTAGATAGAGATGTGATGCTGGTCTTGTTTTATTGTATAAACTCTTTAACACTAGATTAAGCATACTGCTCTAGCCCGAGCTGGAGCCTTTGGCAGCGTCTGCCCTCTGCAATCACGCAGGCCCAGGATATGCCTGTTCAAAACAGCAATGCCCCTTTCCTGCTGATCAAGCATGGTGGGGAGTAATCTGTAGGAGGGGTAAAAGCTATGCAAACCATTGCAAACAAAATGTATTGTTGTATCCAACATGAAAAATGTGCATCACTGCAAGAAGTCTTAAGGGAATCTGTCTGCTTGAACATCCTGCACAATCTGCAGGCCTCATGATATAAAGCAGGAGGAGCCGAGCAGATTGTGATACTGAACCTTCCTCCATAAAACTAGATAACTTGTATTCTTTGTATTTAAATGTTTTTTCATTCTGAGCTAATCAGTCCAATGGGCGGTCCTATCAGTGACTGACATCTACCCCTGTATGTACAGCCATGATGGCTGTCAATCACTGATAGGACTGCCCATTGGACTGATTAGCTCAGAATGAAAAAACATTTAAATGAAAATACAAGTTATCTAGTTTTATGGGGGAAGGTTCAGTATCACAATCTGCTGGGCTCCTCCTGCTTTATAACATGAGGCCTGCAGATTGGACCGCACGTTCCAGCTGACACATTCCTTTTAATTAAACATTTCCTATCCTTTTGTGCCTGCAGCGTCTCTGCAGTATAAGAAAGTTACTTTTCATTGTAAATGCATTAAAAACAATTTAGAAAAAAAAATTGTTGCAAAGTTTGACCGAGTCAATAACATTTGACTCTGATCTTGTGTGCGACCTTATGAGGATTTATAGGCTTTTCTGTGAATACCCAATAGTCCACAATATCTTATAATCTGGCACCTATCTGTTCCCACTGCTGTATAGCAATGATAGCGTAGGGCAGTAACTTGTGCATGTCCCAGAGCTGGTACACCATCTGTTACCCTTAGCTGCAATATAAGGCTTTCCTTGTAGCAGGAGTGACACATGACAGATTTCTAATGTAGCCTTCCCTAAATTTTCTTGGTTTCTCTTTTAAAGCGATTGTCTTGGACTACACTATTAGATATATAACCTCAGGACAGATCATCAATAGTTAATCTGCAGGAGTCCGCCGCTCGGGATCCCTGGCGATCAAGCTTATTGAAGATGCCAAAGTTCAGGCATGTGGGTCATGGTCATCGGTCACATGGCCCAGGGGCAGTTCAGTCCCATTCAAGTGAATGGGATTGTGCTGCTATACAATGTATAGCGCTGTTCTCGGTATGGACTAAAGTCACCACGACGCTAATTGGAGCGCCACTGTCACTTCAGTCAGCTGATCAGGGAACGTCCGGAGCAACAGACTCCCATTGGTCAACTACCAATGGCCTATCCCAAGGATAGACAATTAATGCTAGTAGTAAATATACCGCATACCCAGTAATCACCCCACAAAGTCACCCGCCTACAGTAGCTGGTCTGAAAATGGTTGATGAACATGGAATGACCACTTACCTTCAATTTCTTCTGCTGTGACCGATGATGAAGCCAAGACACAATGGCGCAAAACATAGCAGCAAAATCAACCACGGGGCGGAGATGAGGGACCGGAAAGGGGGAAAGGGAGAAATTAAAAATATAATGGCAAAAGCTGCAGCGTGGGAGCGTGTCAGAGAAGTGGGATACAATGTGGGGGAGGGGGTGGAAGCAAAAACCTATGGAAACATCTAGAATAAAAAATATAGCATGCAAACAGAAAGAACGCGGCTTCTAAAGGTCAGCCTCTAGTAATGACCAGAATGTATCGACATTAGCAATCATTAACTATCGTACTGACTCTCCCCCAAAGTCATATAATGTTACGGGAAGGCAGCGAGGTTATCCTGTCAGCATTGCCAGATATACATAGACCTCACACAGCTCACATACAGGATCGCAGCCCGATAGACGGCACACAACAGGTGAGAACACGGAGCACATGGTGACGCATCTCACATACACCAGCAAGCCTTATCGGAGGTGAAGGAGAACCCCAGCCAAAACCTGAAGACTTAACTTCGGGTGCAGAATCCAAGCATCTTGTACTCCGAAAGTTTACAGAAATTCCCGCAAGAACATTTTTTTTTTTTAAATTCCGAGTAAGACCTTCTTTAGCCGTCTGTGCGGGACACTTCACATCTGCATGTCCTACTCCTGGCCATGAAACGGACCAGAACAGGACATACCGGGTTTGTTTCCCCCACATGGACTTATAAAACATCGTAGTGTGAATAGCCTAATGAGCTATAATGGGTCCATGTGCTGGCCATGAAATACACATGGATGGCAAAAACATGCGTGTAAATGGGCCCCGACATGGGTTTCTACGAAAGCCCGGGTGAGTATGACCAAACGGAGTCCAGAGGATCTGTCAGCCCCCCCTCACAGGAATACTAATGTGAAGCCTCTGCACTGGGCCATTCATCTGTTAATAGTCCCGGAAATATGACAACTGGGTGTTAACATTCCCCTTGTCAACAGGGTGTGTCTACACCGATTGGACGGTAGCAGCGTGTACACAGACAGGACCCACTGACAAGTCTAGCATAATTACCACTATAATGCTTATGGCAGAGCACAACGCCAATCTACCTCAGTAATGGTTCTGCTGCGGTGCTTCCTTCCACGGCTGGCATAGAGTTCCATCTCCTCTGGCATCTTTCTACATGGAGCGTGGAGGACCTTCCTGTGACTTGGGTTCTGGTGGAAGTCCTGCTAGGACTACTCACATGATAGAGGCTTCGCTCTACTAGGAGATGGAAGTCCTGCAGTAACTGCCTACTTGGGGAACAAAGCAGTGACTACTGGGGCGAGTGGTATAGACCCCGGTGTCATACACCTAATGCTTCCTGCACGTTGCGTTTAGGGTTTACGTCCAGGGGTCAAATGCCAGCTTACGGCCTCCTGTCCACAGACGGCTTGGACCCCGCATGCGGGATTCCAGCACTGGAGTTCGACCCGGTGTCTGGCCAGTGACCCCTGCATGGCTGCCTGCACACGGGCGGATTGGACTGCACATGTGGGATTCCCACAGCGGAGTTCGACCCGGTGCCAGGCCTGCTTATTTGTCCGGCGTCTTCCCATGTGCTGGGCGGCACAGGCATGGTACAGGGGATGCCACGCCGTCACTATGGCGATGACATGGTTGCCTCTGTTACGTATCTGCTGATCAGCGCACCGTCGCCATAGCAATGACGCAGCTGCTGCAGCGATTCCGCAAAGATGATTGCGGAATGGCCGCGGCATGGACGGCTTCCATTGACTTCAAGAGAAGCCGGCCATGCACAGCCTGCGGCAAATCACAGCATGCTGCGATTTCTTACCCGCTAGTGGAACAATCGCAGTCGATTTGAGCTTGTGGGCAGGAAATCGCGTTTTTTCCATAACATGCTATGGGCTGGAATTACTGCGAAATCCGGAGACGGAATCGCACTCTGGATTTCGCAATGCTAATCCGCCCGTGGACAGGAGGCCTACATCTGAAGTCTGGATAAGACTCCTGGACAAACCATCACGGCCATTGTTGACATATGCTGAATGGAGAGCAATAGGCCTTTGCTTCCAGCGTTTTGTTCTTTACGTCACAGAATGCCAGAAACTAACAAAGTAGCCTAATTCTTGTGAGAATCTGAACGAAGTGTCCGGTGTAAACGAATGCAGCGACAGAACGAGAATCGTTGAGTTGTTCAATTTCTGCATGCAAAAAACTGAATGTCGTGTTGGGAGGGGGAGAGACCCAACGACACGCTCCACGGCTACATTCTGGCAGCACGGTGAGCGATGCCAACGATACTTGCTCCTGTGTAACAAGGGAGCGAGCACCACCGGGGCATTGTGTGCCCCCAAGCTTGTCCCATGTAAAGGGACTTCAGTCCTGTGTTTGTATTGAAGTGGACATGGCTCTCTGCTTAGATCCCCTCCCCAGATAATCCACAAAATGGCACAGGATAAGGGGAGGTCATAATAAATTGGGGGCAAATAATGCTGAAAGCACTGATGAAGATAAGTGATCAGCTGTTTGGTGGAGCTCTCCGTGAAAAGGCTTCCCTCAATATTATCAATGCCCAGCAAAGTAAAAAGCCGGAGTCTCTGCGGGGTGGAATGAATGGGCTACGCTGCCCGATTCCAGCCTTGATGAGCCACGCTACATTCACAAGCACAATGGAGGAAAGGTAAGTCACACGGCACATACTACACTATACAACACAACACACAAGAATAGAGAGAATCATTACCAGACACTGAGAGAAGGCATGCAAGGAATTAGAAGATAAACTGAGTGATACAGGTCTAACATACAGAAAATAAAAGGCAAGAAGCAACAGAGCCAAGACCGCAGCATCAAAGGAAGTCAACTGGCAAACACCCCCCACAAGACCCCCTAAGAATCAGTCATCAGCCACCAGAAGAACTGCATCACCCAATGGAGACCAAGTGCCAATCTAATACTAAGCTGGCAGTGATGCAAGGAGACCAAATTCAGTGTGGCAGCTCTGCCAGTACTACCTGGGCACTTACTATGGTGTCCTGGTGTGTTGAGCAGGCATAGATATAGCATCATACATGTTAGCGGTCCCCAACCTTCGGCTGCTGCACAACTACAGCTCCCAGAATGCCGTGCAGGCTTATTAGAAGCAACCATTATAAAAGATCCCTCATGAATACGTTAGGAGCTCACAGAATAAAGATTCATAGGAACATCGCTGCCACTAGTAAGTTCCTTGGCATAGCTGACTGGCTCGGGATCCAGAGGCGGCTTTGGTTGGTTTTTGTAACTTATTCGAAAAAGGTTTAATAAGAAGCAAAAAAAAAAAAAACAGATCTGGCGGGCCAATTGTGGAGCAGCATCTACAAACCGTGCCTGGTGCCTAGATGCTCCTCTGCCCGCTACAATTAAAAACTACAGCTTGCTACACAGAATTCAAGTCCTTAAGGGGTGACTGCTCAGACTATTTTTCCTTTCAGCAGGAGAGCAGACACGAGTTATTGTCACAGTTTCCTAATTTCTTATTACTTTTCCTTCTTCGAGAACTTTAGATAACTTGCGACCCAAATCTTGTGCCAAGCCCTGGTTCATTAGAGTACAGGCTGCCATAAATCCTATGAATTTGACCCCCTGCAGCTCCGCATATATATTGGAGGTTCGCCCCTGCAGCAATTCTAACATTAAATTAGGGAATTGCTACTTTGTCCTTTTTTTAATAAAAACCTTAAAATGACAGCAGACCAGTGCGTCACGTTAATAAGCACTAGACAAATGTTAAATCAGCAAGACTACGATGGTCTCCACATCGCACACGCACAGCTAATACAGGAAGTTAATTTGCAGGCACTCCAGTCACTCATCCGACCCACGAATACACAAGCTTGGCCCTCCTAATATACCCCATTCAGCATCCACAAGTGTGCATGTAGTGACAATGCAGCAGACCACTGGGCAGAAAGCCCAGAAAGTACCTTTCTCCAAAATGTCTTCTGCTCCATCCTCCCATTGATCTTCATCTTCATACTCATCATCAACATCTGAGGAGAAAGCACAATTCTGATTAGACTCCTAGACATAGCCTCGTTCCAAGGACTGCACTTGGATATTCAGCCTCCCGTCTTACCGGCTTCATCCAAGATAAATCCCCCATGATTGCGTTTCTTTCTTGGGCGGTCATCATCGTCCTCCTCTTCTTCCTCTTCATCATACTCGTCCTCATCTTCTTCTACCTCTTCTTCCTCTGCTTCCTCCCCTTTCTCACTTCCAGGTGCACTAGCTCTCTCATCGGCTTCCTGAAGGCAAATACAAGTGGCAATAAGAATAAAGGGATGAAATATCACTAGGATATGCCCACTGTAGAATAAAAGGGACCACAGGGCTTGTTTAGCCCTGTGCCCCCTCCAGAGCGACTACCCAGCCACCAGCTGGGCAGGGATCTGCTGTACAGCTCCATTCAACCCCCTTCGTTCTCAGGATGGGTCAGCGTTCCAGAGCTTGGACTGGCACCTACCATAAAGTGATGACATGTCCAGGGATAGGCCACCACATAATATGGGAATACCCCTTTACATCACAGACATCAGATGACCCTCCCTACGTTTAGGTTGAGCTCTATTCGCCCTTCAGGAATCGGATATTCCAATTTTGGACAAACAGAGCTTGTTCAGCTTCAAGCGGTTTTATCGGTGCCATCCTCATAATCTGGGGTCATTCTAAAGCCGAGATTCTTCCAGCCGTCATTTCAGTCTGTGTGTACAGAGCAGAGAGGGGGAACAATCTGGGATTCTTAAGCCTCTTTTACACGGCATCAGCATGCAAATCACTCGTTAGATCGATTGGTTTGCACCATAATTGCGCTGTGTGAACGAATGCAGTGAAAGACCAATCAGTAATCAATCGCTGACCGGATCTTCCATGCAGACCTAAAAGTCATGGTTGGTCTGCTGCAGCATCGCTGTGTGAAAAAAGGCCATTGCTCATCTATGAACGACGGGACACTGAGGCGCCCAACAGTCGTCCCGTGTAAAAGGGGCTTTATATCCATTCTCCTGTCCCAAGAGGGGGGGAGCAAGAGGTTTTCTTCATGTTATAAACCGCCATCAAGGAACACAAGAAAAACAAATGGAATGTGCGCCACAAGGTCCTGTTATTCCCTTTTGAAGTCACCGATCTCAAATCACCTAAACATAGGGAGAGCTGCAGGGTGGGAGGGGGTTCTCAATAGAGAGCCCCCAAAAAGACAAGAAAACAATAGACTGTTAAAAAAAACTCTGCGCTGCCAGAGATGGTGAGAATAAAAAGATTTTTTTGTCTCTATTTCATAAGTAAGATGGCAAACAAACAATTACTCTATAGGAGGGGGGTATGTGATGCAGAATCCCCCTCCTTGTAGTGAAGACTCCAAATGATAAAACCAATCTTCTTACGACCAATGTATAAGAAAGATGCTTCACAGATTTATTATCTTTCTCCAAACACAAATGCCGTATGTGTGCAACACACACGTGTAGAGCGGACAACGCGTTTCAGTACCACCTCCTTGGTAACTTTCTCAAGCCCGGCAGATGCCATCATGAGACACGGGATAGACTGGTGCGCTGAGCCAAAGAAAACAGGCAGGTAGCTGTGTAGGCAATGCATGTCAGTGCCATACCTGCCCCGCCATCTGGAGGCTAGATGAAGGTACCAATACGTGTTGCCCGCACAGCTGCCTGCCTGCTTCCTCTGTTCAGGGCACCAATCTATCCCCATTCCTCCTCTTCTGTTCATCCGTCTGGGGAGGCTGCTGCTCATTGGGTCACAATTAACAACTTGCTACATTATTTCTAGTATCCTCGCTTACACTATGGAGCTACATTTTGTTTTTTCCCTTTCTCTTCAGATTCAATTACAATCAGGAGCGCCCATCGGGCATCGCTCATCATGTGACAGATGCCACCCTGGCTGGCTGGCCATTTTTCTCTTCCTACAATGGAGTACGGAGTGCTGTAGTGAAGATGTGAACAAAGTCTCAGTGACAGGTCCAACAGCCGCGTTCTGACATTAGATCACCCCAGCGTTACGTGCCAAGTTTATCGTGGGTGACGTCTCAGCCCAGAACAGCCCCCCGTAGGACGGCAGCACATACGCAGAACGGCCCCCCATAGGACGGCAGCACGTACGCAGAACGGCCCCCCATAGGACGGCAGCACGTACGTAGAACGGCCCCCCATAGGACGGCAGCACGTACGCAGAACGGCCCCCCACAGGACGGCAGCACGTACGCAGAACGGCCCCCCACAGGACGGCAGCACGTACGTAGACCCCCCCCCCCCCCCCATAGGACGACAGCACGTACGTAGACCCCCCCCCCCCCATAGGACGACAGCACGTACGTAGACCCCCCCCCCCCATAGGACGACAGCACGTACGTAGACCCCCCCCCCCCCCATAGGACGACAGCACGTACGTAGACCCCCCCCCCCCCATAGGACGACAGCACGTACGTAGACCCCCCCCCCCCCATAGGACGACAGCACGTACGTAGACCCCCCCCCCCATAGGACGACAGCACGTACGTAGACCCCCCCCCCCATAGGACGACAGCACGTACGTAGACCCCCCCCCCCCCATAGGACGACAGCATGTACGTAGACCCCCCCCCCCCCCCATAGGACGACAGCATGTACGTAGACCCCCCCCCCCCCCATAGGACGACAGCATGTACGTAGACCCCCCCCCCCCCCCATAGGACGACAGCATGTACGTAGACCCCCCCCCCCCCCCATAGGACGACAGCATGTACGTAGACCCCCCCCCCCCCCCATAGGACGACAGCATGTACGTAGACCCCCCCCCCCCCATAGGACGACAGCATGTACGTAGACCCCCCCCCCCCCATAGGACGACAGCATGTACGTAGACCCCCCCCCCCCCCATAGGACGACAGCATGTACGTAGACCCCCCCCCCCCCCCCATAGGACGACAGCATGTACGTAGACCCCCCCCCCCCCATAGGACGACAGCATGTACGTAGACCCCCCCCCCCCATAGGACGACAGCATGTACGTAGACCCCCCCCCCCCCCATAGGACGACAGCATGTACGTAGACCCCCCCCCCCCCATAGGACGACAGCATGTACGTAGACCCCCCCCCCCCCCCATAGGACGACAGCATGTACGTAGACCCCCCCCCCATAGGACGACAGCATGTACGTAGACCCCCCCCCCCCATAGGACGGCAGCACGTACGTAGACCCCCCCCCCCCCCATAGGGCGACAGCACGTACGTAGACCCCCCCTCACCCATAGGACGACAGCACATACGTAAAATCCCCCCCCCCCCCATAGGACGACAGCACGTACGTAAAATCCCCCCCCCCATAGGACGACAGCACGTACGTAGACGCCCCCCTCACCCATAGGACGACAGCACGTACGTAGACCCCTCACCCATAGGACGACAGCACGTACGTAGACCCCCCCCTCACCCATAGGACGACAGCACGTACGTAGACCCCCCCTCACCCATAGGACGACAGCACGTACGTAGACCCCCCCTCACCCATAGGACGACAGCACGTACGTAGACCCCCCCTCACCCATAGGACGACAGCACGTACGTAGACCCCCCCTCACCCATAGGACGACAGCACGTACGTAGACCCCCCCTCACCCATAGGACGACAGCACGTACGTAGACCCCCCCTCACCCATAGGACGACAGCACGTACGTAGACCCCCCCTCACCCATAGGACGACAGCACGTACGTAGACCCCCCCTCACCCATAGGACGACAGCACGTACGTAGACCCCCCCTCACCCATAGGACGACAGCACGTACGTAGACCCCCCCTCACCCATAGGACGACAGCATGTACGTAGACCCCCCCTCACCCATAGGACGACAGCATGTACGTAGACCCCCCCTCACCCATAGGACGACAGCATGTACGTAGACCCCCCCTCACCCATAGGACGACAGCATGTACGTAGACCCCCCCTCACCCATAGGACGACAGCATGTACGTAGACCCCCCCTCACCCATAGGACGACAGCATGTACGTAGACCCCCCCTCACCCATAGGACGACAGCATGTACGTAGACCCCCCCTCACCCATAGGACGACAGCATGTACGTAGACCCCCCCTCACCCATAGGACGACAGCATGTACGTAGACCCCCCCTCACCCATAGGACGACAGCATGTACGTAGACCCCCCCTCACCCATAGGACGACAGCATGTACGTAGACCCCCCCTCACCCATAGGACGACAGCATGTACGTAGACCCCCCCTCACCCATAGGACGACAGCATGTACGTAGACCCCCCCTCACCCATAGGACGACAGCATGTACGTAGACCCCCCCTCACCCATAGGACGACAGCATGTACGTAGACCCCCCCTCACCCATAGGACGACAGCATGTACGTAGACCCCCCCTCACCCATAGGACGACAGCATGTACGTAGACCCCCCCTCACCCATAGGACGACAGCATGTACGTAGACCCCCCCTCACCCATAGGACGACAGCATGTACGTAGACCCCCCCTCACCCATAGGACGACAGCACATACGTAGAACCCCCCCATAGGATGACAGCACATACGTAGAACCGGGGGGGGGGGGGGTCATAGGACGACAGCACATACGTAGAACGGGGGGGGGGGTCATAGGACGACAGCACATACGTAAAATTCCCCCCCCCCCCCCCATAGGACGACAGCACGTACGTAAAATCCCCCCCCCCATAGGACGACAGCACGTACGTAGACGCCCCCCTCACCCATAGGACGACAGCACGTACGTAGACCCCTCACCCATAGGACGACAGCACGTACGTAGACCCCCCCTCACCCATAGGACGACAGCACGTACGTAGACCCCCCCTCACCCATAGGACGACAGCACGTACGTAGACCCCCCCTCACCCATAGGACGACAGCACGTACGTAGACCCCCCCTCACCCATAGGACGACAGCACGTACGTAGACCCCCCCTCACCCATAGGACGACAGCACGTACGTAGACCCCCCCTCACCCATAGGACGACAGCACGTACGTAGACCCCCCCTCACCCATAGGACGACAGCATGTACGTAGACCCCCCCTCACCCATAGGACGACAGCATGTACGTAGACCCCCCCTCACCCATAGGACGACAGCATGTACGTAGACCCCCCCTCACCCATAGGACGACAGCATGTACGTAGACCCCCCCCCCTATAGGACGACAGCATGTACGTAGACCCCCCCCCCCCCATAGGACGACAGCACATACGTAGAACCCCCCCATAGGATGACAGCACATACGTAGAACCGGGGGGGGGGGGGGTCATAGGACGACAGCACATACGTAGAACGGGGGGGGTCATAGGACGACAGCACATACGTAAAATCCCCCCCCCCACCCCATAGGACGACAGCACGTACGTAAAATCCCCCCCCATAGGACGACAGCACGTACGTAGACGCCCCCCTCACCCATAGGACGACAGCACGTACGTAGACCCCCCCCCCCTCACCCATAGGACGACAGCACGTACGTAGACCCCCCCCTCACCCATAGGACGACAGCACGTACGTAGACCCCCCCTCACCCATAGGACGACAGCACGTACGTAGACCCCCCCTCACCCATAGGACGACAGCACGTACGTAGATCCCCCCCCCTCACCCATAGGACGACAGCACGTACGTAGACCCCCCCCCCCACCCATAGGACGACAGCACGTACGTAGACCCCCCCCCCCCACCCATAGGACGACAGCACGTACGTAGACCCCCCCCCCACCCATAGGACGACAGCACGTACGTAGACCCCCCCCCCACCCATAGGACGACAGCACGTACGTAGACCCCCCCCCCCCACCCATAGGACGACAGCACGTACGTAGACCCCCCACCCCACCCATAGGACGACAGCACGTACGTAGACCCCCCCCCCCACCCATAGGACGACAGCACGTACGTAGACCCCCCCCCCCCCACCCATAGGACGACAGCACGTACGTAGACCCCCCCCCCACCCATAGGACGACAGCACGTACGTAGACCCCCCCCCCACCCATAGGACGACAGCACGTACGTACACCCCCCCCCCCCATAGGACGACAGCACGTACGTAGACCCCCCCCCCCATAGGACGACAGCACGTACGTAGACCCCCCCCCCCCCCATAGGACGACAGCACGTACGCAGACCACCCCCCCATAGGACGACAGCACGTACGCAGAACCCCCCCCCCCATAGGACGACAGCACGTACGCAGAACCCCCCCCCCCCATAGGACGACAGCACGTACGTAGACCCCCCCCCCATAGGACGACAGCACGTACGTAGACCCCCCCCCCATAGGACGACAGCACGTACGCAGAACCCCCCCCCCCCCCCATAGGACGACAGCACGTACGCAGAACCCCCCCCCCATAGGACGACAGCACGTACGCAGAACCTCCCCCCCCATAGAACGACAGCACGTACGCAGACCCCCCCCCCCATAGAACGACAGCACGTACGCAGAACCCCCCCCCCCCATAGGACGACAGCACGTACGCAGACCACCCCCCCATAGGACGACAGCACGTACGCAGAACCCCCCCCCCCATAGGACGACAGCACGTACGCAGAACCCCCCCCCCCCATAGGACGACAGCACGTACGTAGACCCCCCCCCCCATAGGACGACAGCACGTACGTAGACCCCCCCCCCATAGGACGACAGCACGTACGCAGAACCCCCCCCCCCCCCCATAGGACGACAGCACGTACGCAGAACCCCCCCCCCATAGGACGACAGCACGTACGCAGAACCTCCCCCCCCATAGAACGACAGCACGTACGCAGACCCCCCCCCCCATAGAACGACAGCACGTACGCAGAACCCCCCCCCCCCATAGGACGACAGCACGTACGCAGAACCCCCCCCCATAGGACGACAGCACGTACGCAGAACCCCCCCCCATAGGACGACAGCACGTACGCAGAACCCCCCCCCATAGGACGACAGCACGTACGTAGACCCCCCCCCCCACCCATAGGACGACAGCACGTACGTAGACCCCCCCCCCCACCCATAGGACGACAGCACGTACGTAGACCCCCCCCCCACCCATAGGACGACAGCACGTACGTAGACCCCCCCCCCACCCATAGGACGACAGCACGTACGTAGACCCCCCCCCCCACCCATAGGACGACAGCACGTACGTAGACCCCCCCCCCCCCATAGGACGGCAGCATACACGTAGAACAACCCCCCCATAGGAATTTTTTTGCTCATAACACCTCTCGCTTTGCATGCCTCATCAGCCGGGTACCTGAAAGCACGGAGCAGCCCTGCAGATACAGCTCTGTATCATGTCCTGTGCAGGGATCATACACACCCTGCGTGACAAAGGTCACATATAGACCATTAGGGACCATTTAACACCAGAGCCAACAGTAGCCCGGCTCTCACAGCTCACCTCATTGTCCTCCACTTCCTCAGCCTCGCTGCTCCGATCGCTCTCCTCCTCCGAGAAGTTACTGTCCTCGCTGTCTGACATTTTATTCTGTTAACTGCTGGAAGGAAAAAAAAACATTAATAAAGAGACGCGACTCAAATCTTACAGATGTCTTAGGCTGCGTTCACACCAGCGGGCAGCCTGTGGGTTAATGCTGCCCTGAGCAGCACAGTGCAGTAGAGTTTACAAAAGCACAGGGGCGCAGCGCACTACACGGTGGCGCAGGGCCCACTACACGGGGGGGCAGGGCACTACACGGGGGCGCAGGGCACTACACGGCGGCGCAGGGCCCACTACACGGCGGCGCAGCATTTCTGTCACTTCCTATGATAAAATAACAGACCCCCTCGTGACGTAATATACAAAATTCACCAGCAGTTAATCCCTGCAGGCAGGAGCTGCGGCGGACACCGAGGCTGTGGAGTCAGTAAGCCAAACCTTCACCGGCTCCTTCCTAAGTGACTCAAACGTACGGGAGTGAAATGGTGTCATCAGGTTTAATATGCATTTCCATTTTGAAGCCAGAGTTGGAACATTCAACAGCCGATCGTCTGGGGTCCACTGCTAATTAAAGTGACAGTTGTGCTCAAATGAGCGCCGCTATCACTTCAGTCCATACCAGGCGCAGTGCTGTACTTTGTATAGTGGTGGTGCCTGGTACTGCAGATCACATAAATGGGAGTAAGCCGCTCTCGGGCCATGTGAGCAATGGACATGACATTACAGACCGGAGAAGAAACCGCAGCACTCCCCCAAATGCTGTGACCTCTTCATTCGGGGGTCCCAAGCTGCAGATCAGCCCATCAATAGTGCAGTCCCAGTAGATGTCTTTATGGAGGTTGTGCCAGGCTATCCACAGGGCAGCGGATACATCTATGATTGGCGAAGTCCAACCACGGAAACCCACCGATCCAGAGATCCAAATGAACGGAGTGGAAGTTGCTCAGGTGCCCCTGCTCCATTCACCTCAATGACCTGCCGGAGATTGCCGATGAGCTGATCTGTGCCAGCCTCCGGCGCTGCCATTGAAGTGAGTGGAGCAGCCGTGTGCCTGAGTGACATCCATGTCCTGGGGGTGCAGCCAGACCCCGCTCTGAGGATCGGTCAGCCCCACCGACCATAAGGTTACACTGAGGGTCACGTCCAGGAGCTGCCATCAGTCGGAGAGGATCAGCCCCAGCATGGTGCGCCCCCTGATGGCACATCTCCTGACCAGCAGCAGACCACAGCAGAAGGAGCAGTGATGGTGAGCCATGAGGGGTTGGCTTCACTATGACACCTGGGGACATAATACACACAGAATGGAGCTGCAGTTACTAGAGGCGGACACACACGGCTGGGGGCAGTACAGCTGCAGCAGACACTACATGGCAGCAGTATGGAGCTCCAGGATATGTTGTACACAGCGGTGAGGCCTTACAGACAGGCTGCAGGGAGGCTCCTGCGGCTACAGGAAGGCAGTACCGACCGTCACACCCCGGTACACACGCCGCAGTGCGCCCCTAGCGGTAGCCGAACGTTATACTCACCGCTCCACGCAGACAGGGAACCAGCTCAGCGGTAATTTCGCCAGCCGCAGAAATTTCCGGGATCGGAAGTGACGTCACGAACGGCCGCCGGATCCGGAAGTGAACGCTGAGGTAGTGACGAGCGGCGCGCGGAATGTGACGTATGGAAGACAAGGCCTGGTATAGCTGCGAGGGCTTCTACGACCACGTGGGACGAGACGGCCAATCAGGAAGTAGGAAATACCTCTGCTGACAGAGCAGTCTATGTGTCAAACGAAGAGTCTGAGCGATGACTCTGCGGCTCTCCGGCGCACTTGCGGTTTTCTCACGCGTTTTTTTCACGCGATTGTCAATGGGACTTTCTAATGTTCAAAACGCGTCGCACGAAAATCCCAAAGTGCCGACTTGTGATGCGTTTTTAACATTAGAAAGGCCCCCTGTCCACGGGCGGAAAAACTGCGTGGGGATTGGCCACAGAATTTCCACCCGTGGAATCTGCCATAGGATTGCATTAAAGAACATGATGGTAAGCAGACGGCCGCCATGTGTGAGATCAGACGTGGGAAACAAATGGCGGCGCGCTCTACTTCTGTGCGGGGCTCACAGAGGCCCCCACAGCGATGTCACCCCCCGGCCGCCGGCCCCACTCTGCGCCAGCAGCCGGCACATCAGAGAGCCGCGGGAGAGGTGAGCGCCGCACTGGGCCCTGCAGGTCGGGTCCCGCTGCCAGAATCCTCTGACCCGGCCGCAAGTGGGTGCGAGCCGTAAGGGCGCCTGTCCGCGGGCGAGGCTTTCCATAGCACTGCTATCTGCCGCGGGGCTTCGCCACACTCATGGGCAGCGGACCTAAGAGCGCCGGTCCGCGGGCGAATAATCCGGCCGCAGGGAACGTTTTCATAGCGTTGCTATAGAGACCGCAGCCCCCTGTCCACGAGCGGAGGGTCATAGCGATTCACTCGCGGGCGTCAATGTGTAGCATGCTGCCAATTGCCGCAATTCTCCACGGTCAGCCCATCCATCCGATAGGCTCCACACAGATCCGTCTGCCGGCCCCCGCGGTGGAGATCTCGCAGCGCCCGCGGACAGGCAGTCTAAATGCGCAATAAATCGCTCCCTTTTCTTTCACAGCCCGTTATCGCTGACTTTCAGCTTAAAAACCATCTGTGGATCGGGGCTTGTCCTGTCTACACGCTCCCCGCTGAGTGCGTCACGTAGAGGGTGAGCGAGCAGCCCGATCCAGCGGTGAGGTCTGCCCGTGTAAATGCTCTGCATGAGCGCTAATGACCGTAGGGCGCCATTTAGATGGGACGACTCGGACAAACGATGCTCGCACTTACTGGCTGCGGTGCTGCACAGGAGTTAGTATCACCGGCTCACAGCGGGGCGGCTGCAGGAGATCTCTCTCCGCCCCCCCCCCCCCCCCCCCCCCTCCATTGACATAACATAGCGGCCGTTCAGTACTGAGGTGGTGAGCAGACTATCGGGTGTTGCAGGGAGAGGGGGGAGCACTGGACTAGTAGCCCGGAGCGTCAGAAGACCGCGTTCCTTACATTACAACCACACAAGGACAGTTCTCAGATCTACGCTCTCATTTTTACAGTCCCTTCACGAATCTTTGAGTTTCCTAACTTTAGGCATTTATGCCCTCATTTTAATGGAAAGGAGACTTTCTATGTTGTACTATTGGCCAGCACATGGACTCTGCTGCCATCTGGTGGCGGCACGTGACATAGCAGCTAGTATTATACACTCCCCAATACTATTAGAAGCTGCTGCTACTTGTTACCTATCCCTCTCCTGTCGTAGGCAGATCACTAAAACACTGTTTGTAAAGCCCCCATGTCACTGGGCGCTGCGGGGCGTCTCTTGCTCTTTCGCTCTCATGCTTTTCCTAAAGCTTTTGTCGGGGCATTTGTGTAACTAACTCTTCTGCATCTTTATGTACCTAGAACTATATTCCTCTCCTCCATAAACTCAGGCGGCTCCTGGAGAGCTGGAGCCATTGCCAGATCTCACAGATTGGAAGAGGAAGTTCCTTAAAGATGACACTTCTTCCCGCACCCCTGTACTGTTTTAGAGCTCCTCCGGGTTCACGGACAAGAACAGATCCTAATAACATTTCCACAGTTGTGCCTCGGTTCTGTTTGGAAACACTCAGTTGCTTTCGCATCCCACTTTGTATAGGCTCAGACAGAAAAGAGGACTAGGTGGTCCAAACCTTTTAAAATTTTGTCAGGCACCCAGACAGCACAGTTCGCCCCTCTCAACTCTTTGGTTAGCCTTGAATCCGTTTTGTGGACCCCACCGATCCACAGCCCTCCTATGACCGGTCCCATTACAGGACCCTCCCCTAGGGCATCCTATTAGATACTCAGCCAGCCTGATATCTCCTCATTTACCCGTTTTATCCTTTGTTTCTTCCACTTCTTCACAACTTGGATTGATAACCATCTTCCCAAAATGTATCATTTGCTTTTGTTAGCGCTCCCTACTTCATTCCCCACCCTTCAAAAAGAATCTCTGATTCACCGTCATTTTATATCTTTTTTCACTGACTTTTTTTCCCGTTTTTTTAGTTTTATTGACTGTAAATAAATGATTTTTTTTAAACATTTATAGTTGTTTTTTTTTTAATTTAGTAAATTTATGCTAAAATAAAGTCTGGGACGGGTCCCTCATTTTGTTTCAGACGTTGTGATACATAGTATGTCTGGTTTTGGATTACGGCGTCCGTACGGTAATGGTCTCGGTTGGTGTCGGCTTTGGCTCAGTTTCTTTTTTATGTATATATATTTTTATTTTATTTTGTAATTTCTTTTACTTAGTTTTGTAACTATTTTTTTTACCATCTATGACCCCCATGACATCATAAGACCCCTGGGGGACATTCACATGGTCTTTTTTTAATCAGACCTTGGTCCACAGTAGCTGGGGCATCCATAGAAGCCCCAAGGTTAGGGGCTTAAAAAAACCCGCCTCCAGGAAGCGCTGGCTCTGATTGGTTCTCGAGCACCGCGGCTCAGCCAATCACTGCAGCGCTCGATGAACCAATCACAGCCATCACATTGCATTGAAGGTATGTGTGAGAAGACTTATAAGGCCATGCATTGCTATAAAGACCTGTATAAAGGGACTGACATTGATTTACAGGAATGTTGCCATCCAATAGATGGCGCTACAGAGGCATTGTTCCATCTTCCTGATTTGCATATATTTCCCAGAGGAGCATAAGTCTCCTCACTCACCTCCTAGGTATCTTCTCACACACAGCTTTTAGGTGCTCTCTTAAAGGAGACATGATACCCCCACCCCCACCCCCACCCCACACCCGACGCAAGCAGGCCAGATATGATTGTGTACAAAAAACAAAAGAGTTTTTGCATTTGCAGGGAGTTTTATTTTGAAGATTGCACACCAATTATGCAAATCTGCTGCCTCAAGTCAAAGAGATGGCGCCATGAGGCCTCCAAGTCAGCACATCACTACCTAAACCTCCTCTCACCCTCTCTGGCTGGCAGTGCTGAGGCCTCGCACACATTTTGTGCTGCATCTTACATATGTGGCATGAAGCGAGGTGCACACACCGGTGCTCTGCGCATGTGCGAGAAGATGGGGCGAGGGGGGTGCACAGAACATGCAAAAGATTCCAGCACTAATATCAGGACTAAGGCGATGGCAGCGCATGGAAGGAGAGGCCGGGGTAGGGTGGCGTCGCACCGGCTCGGAGGGCTCATGGGACTAACTGGTGGCAGCGCATTCGCATAATCCACGCAACCTTCAAAGTAAGATTTCCTGCGAATGCAAAAACGTTTCTTTGTATCCCATCGTGTCTCTCGTGTTTTGTTCCATCGCCTGATGCTGTGGAGGTGGATTGTAAACCGTTTTCTAGCTGACAGGTTCCTTTTAACCACTTCGGGAGGAGCAAACGTTTGATGGAGTCTGTATCGTTGCCCCTACACATCTACCAATGACTGGTTGTCTGACAGCTGTTTCCCCAAGCTGCTGGTTAGGGAGGTAAGCCACAGCCAGACGGGACAAAAGGATCAGGCGTTGAAATTTAGTGTCCTCAATCCTTCTTTCTCCCAACATTAGCTGTTAGAGGAAAGTTGAGCCCACCACATACACAACAGAGAGTCATCCGAGCCCCCCCATTATCGGGTGTCGATGACTAAAGTCTAATGTGTACAGCAATCCTAAGTCCGTATAGGGCAGCGATTCCCAACCAGGGTGCCACAAGAATCCTCCAGGGGTGTAGCGGCTCCCAAGCTGCGAATCACTCAGCTGACATTAAATGGGTTTTGCAGGCAGCACCGGGATGCTCCAGGGTTGGAGTGGAAGCGCTGCTCCGACACCTGTGTAGTGGCCAGCGCTCGTAATTGCAGGTGCAACTCTCATTGATATCAATGAGATTGATATCAATTGCCCTTTAAGCTTGGTACACACAAAGAGGCTTTGCCGTGACATTTACAGTTGCCGGAAAGTGGATGACATTTTGAAAATCTCGTCCAGAAGCTGTGGATTTTGCAGCACATCAATTTTATCACAGTTTCTGCTGCCGAATTGATCTCTTCTCAATGAAGGGGTTAATTCTGCACAAAAATGTGCAATAAAACCCACCAAGTGGCACGGGTATGGAGGCAGGCTTTCCGCTGCGGATCTGCTGCCAAATGTCCGCTGTGAACATTCCGCAGTGAATCCTCCCGGTGTGGATCCGGCCTCGGGGCGAGCTCACACAATGTAAAGACTGAGGATTGTCTGAAGCATTTCTGCAAAAGACACAGATTCATAATATTCACCATCAGGACTGCAATATCGCAGCGTTAAAAAAAAACGTTAGTGGGTAGAAGCCCTCAGTGTGGATTTAGACTTGAAGTCAGCTGCACTCCTGATATCAGATGACACCGTGCTTCCTCTCACCTCTGAAGCCTTCTCGCTCCCTGCGCCCCCTTCATCGAGCTCCTGGCCTCTATTGGCACAGCGCCCCTGTTCAAAATTAGAAAAACATGTCTCTTTTCTACCAAAACAGCGTCAGTCTTATTGATAAGTTGTGTCCAGTATTACAGCCCACCTCCATTCACATCAATGAAGATAAGCAAACAGCAGCCACGGCCAGCGGACAGGTGTGACGCTTCTCTGGAAGAGGGAAGCCATGTTTTTCTAATCCTTGACAATTTTTTGTAAACTCCTGCTCCCGCTCCCTGCAGCTCCAGCACCTCATCCTCCACCCACATTTCTCCCCTATGACATTGTGTTTACAGGCTACAGTCAGCCTGTGGACAGGACACCGCTTGATGCTGCAGCCAATCACAGAGCTCAGTGTTTGAGTGCTAAAGTCTGTGATTGGCTGCAGCAGCCTATGACTTCCTATAAACAGGCTGGCTGCAGCTAGTCAACCCCGACTTAGCACTGGATCTGCGGGGAATCGGGAGAGGTGAGAATACAACATCCCCCTTTAACCCCTTCCAATCCAATTTTGGATTCAGGGTTTCCCAAAAGGCTTCCTCTTTTTGCTGTTGTACAATGGTGCCATCTGCTGGCTAAAGCCAGTGTGTGTGTGCCAGAGAGGCTCTAACAGTGGCTGGCAATAAACGGTAAGAATACCCTGTTGGACGTCTTCTGACATTGGAGCTGTAGAAGCTTCAGTCACAATGTAGGAACACGTCAGACAGTGGATTAAAGTCAATGAAGTAAATCGATGCAGAAGGATTGTAGTAACGGTAAGAGCTTCTTTTATTGACAATACAAAATGATTACACAAAGTAATGTACACGGATATAAAACGAGGCACAGGTAATGAGGAGTAATATGTATTTACACAGGTGAGTTTATATTACACCCCCCAGTATACACACCATGGGGTTCAGTCCTTAGTACACCCTAACGTAGAGTTCAATATCACAACTATTGCTGCGTACCATTGGGAGTCGGAGTCGTGTTGGTCCGCGGTTATTCTACTGTACAATGCCGCAGCGGCTTCCATGTGTCTATGGGTCAGGCACTTGTCGTGTGAGCATATAGCATTCCCTTCCAATCCAGGTTAACTGAAGATCGATTCATTTTGTGTTTTGTATATTTAAAGGGACACTCCGTAAAGCGTACTGGTCAGGAAAAAAGTAATATATGTAGCCAGCGTTGGTCCGACAATCCAGCATGCACCATTATTTATAACAAATGTTCCCAACTGTGGTACCGTTACGCATATTGGTGCCAATGGGTACTTTTACACAGGGTTCCCGAGCCCCAGTTAAAGGGGTGGTCCAGGATTAGAAAAAAACATGCCTGCTTTCTTCCAAACACAGTGCCACTACCATCCATGGGTAGTGTGTGGTATTACAGCTCTGTCCTTTTCACTTTAATGGAGTTGAGATGCCATACCAGACACAACCCATGGACAGGTGTGACACTGTTTCTAGAAGAAAGCAGTCATTTTTTTCTAATCCTGGTCATTGCCTTCTAGCTATGTGAGAAAAAAGGTTTGGTAAGGGTTAACGAGTGCAGAGACTTCAAAAGTGTTAAGGCAGAGATATGCAGTCCTAAGCTCTGGCTCATGACCTGAAGGTTGCGAGTTCAATCCCTGCATGCTTCAGGTAGCCGACTCAAGGGTGACTCAGCCTTCCATGCTTTCCAAGGTCAGTGAAATGAGCACCCAGCTTGCTGGGGGGTAATAAATTACATGAACACAGTGGGGAATAAGTTGGTGCTGTACAAATAACAAGCCCTTCCCCCCCTCCTTCCACTATAGCCTTGTTTCATATTATAGTACAAGATCATTTTTTGATGATTCTCTATTCTTCCAGATTGGTTTCAGTCCTTTACCTAAGGCGGCATCTATTTGTCCATATTGTTCCTGTATTTTTGATATATTGACTCGTCTTTTTGTATATTTGTAGGCCAAGGTGCAAAAACAATCAGGTTTTCTCCGCAGTCATTTTATACTTCACAGCGGAAAAAGATGATAGATTTAAACAGGAAAAGGTTCAAAGTGATAAACTACAGGACTGTCCAGAACGCCGTAAACTGCAGGACTGTCCAGAACGCCGTAAACTGCAGGACTGTCCAGAACGCCGTAAACTGCAGGACTGTCCAGAACGCCGTAAACTACAGGATCATCACAGAACGCCGTAAACTACAGGACTGTCACAGAACGCCGTAAACTACAGGACCATCACAGAACGCCGTAAACTACAGGACTGTCACAGAACGCCGTAAACTGCAGGACTGTCCAGAACGCCGTAAACTACAGGATCATCACAGAACGCCGTAAACTACAGGACTGTCACAGAACGCCGTAAACTACAGGACCATCACAGAACGCCGTAAACTACAGGACTGTCACAGAACGCCGTAAACTACAGGACCATCACAGAACGCCGTAAACTACAGGATCATCACAGAACGCCGTAAACTGCAGGACTGTCCAGAACGCCGTAAACTACAGGATCATCACAGAACGCCGTAAACTACAGGGCTGTCACAGAACGCCGTAAACTACAGGACCATCACAGAACGCCGTAAACTACAGGACTGTCACAGAACGCCATAAACTACAGGACCATCACAGAACGCCGTAAACTACAGGACTGTCACAGAACGCCGTAAACTGAAGGACTGTCCAGAACGCCGTAAACTACAGGACTGTCACAGAATGCCGTAAACTGCAGGACTGTCCAGAACGCCGTAAACTACAGGACTGTCCAGAACGCCGTAAACTATGGGACTGTCACAGAACGCCGTAACTTCAGGACTGTCACAGAACGCCGTAACTTCAGGACTGTCACAGAATGCTGTAAACTACAGGACTGTCACAGAACGCCGTAAACTACAGGACCATCACAGAACGCCGTAAACTATGGGGCTGTCACAGAACGCCGTAACTTCAGGACTGTCACAGAACGCCGTAACTTCAGGGTTTCCATATGGGTTCCAAAAGTTTCAATCAGCCCAGCAGTTGGTGAAAAAAAATGAAACCTCCAGTTTTTTTTTTGCAATGGTTGCAAATGTTTACCATAAGGAAACACTGAAGTCGCTATAATCTTAAAATGTTACTGCCATTTGTGGGTGGAGTCTAAGATTCAGCCTTGGTTTTATGGGTGAGACATGGATCATTTTAATTCAAATTAAATAATAGGAAAAATAATTGGTATTTCTGACATGAAATGTGTTCCATATTTTCTATTTTTTTAAATGTATATTTCGATCGCTTAAAGGAAAGGTTTAGGGGTTTCCAGGATTAGAAACATATTGGAAAAATAGTCTTGTGGATATGATACCTTTTAATGGCTAACAAAAAGAAGTGACATTACAGCGAGACTTTGAGGCTACGTAGGTCTCTTCTCCAGGCTGGCTATATACTAGCCTGATCAATAGGCCTAAGTAGTCCTGAAAGCTTGCTGTAACATTATTTCTTTTTGTTAGCTAATGATACCTTTTAATGGCTAACAAAAAGAAATGATGTTACAACAAGCTTATGGCTTTTTCATCAGGCTCGTATATATATATATATATATACATACAGCCTGATGAAGAGGCCCACGTAGTCTTGAAAGCTTGTTTTTAGAAGAAAGCAGCCATGTTTTTCTATATCTTTAATTTGTTAGACCCCCATAGAGGAGTACTAAAGTCATGTCAGAGGTGTTGTAAACTGCCAAGTAATATAGTTCTGTGATGTAGTCGGGTGTGAGCAGTGCAATAGGATTGTAAAAGTACATGTTTTAGTCCTGTAAATACCTTTTTCTATTACATAATGAAGATTGGCTCCTCCCCTGTCAATCAAGTGTCCTTTTTGGGTAGAAAAGTAAAAGTATGTGGAATAAGGATCATGCAAGAATTGTCCCAGTGGTTGGGCTACGAGGATTGGCTAAATGTAATTCAGGGAGTGATTGGTGCTGCAGATCGTGCTGGGATTTTGTGCTCTGAGAGAGGCAGACAGAGCTGCTTTGTTTAGTGTTTGGCCACAGAATTGTACAGTGACTGTAAAATAACGATAACTAAAAACATGTAAAACCTGTTAATTTCTGTATTGGGCCATTAGTAGTTCTGTGCACTTTACAATGCATTTTTCTTAAGGGAACAACTTAAATAGTCTTGGTTTCTTATGTTGACCTTCATCAGATAGGCATGTATGTTATAGGATATCATACAGAATATGTAGTCAGTACCATTAAGAGTGTTTTTGTATAGATATGATATCATGTACCTAGCTGTCACCTAACTATAATTATTATTAATAGCAGTAATCTTACATTTCAAGTAAAAGTCTTGTCTTTCTTGTTCTGAAGCTAACACCGGACCAAGAATAATGAATGGTGGTTGAGTATCTAGTGCCCCGTGTCAGTGATGACTTAAGTATGAAACCTCAGGACGCACAAATATGACATGAATGGCTCTTAGTATCAATCCAGTACTTGTTATACTAGTTAAAGGGGTTGGCTCATGAAGGCCACTCCTGTGCAAATTCCCTAATGGAGAGGCGTTCTGTACTTGTAGCTCCTGCTCTGGCGAACTCGAACCCTTCTTGCATTACATGGAAAACTATCCAACTACTTGTAAAATCAGCTAGGATTTAGGCGCCGGATCCATAATAACTTCCATAAACAAGGGGTTGTATGTCGAGTCAACTACTTTAAATCAAACTACTTGTCAGTGAGTATGTGAGTGCTTCTGATGCTCCGCCCCCTGGTGATGTCAGCGCTCCGCTACCATGGATGTACCATGTAGCACAGCTGTGTGGCGCATTGCACCACTTGAAACACTGGTACTATAATTTCCTAATAATTACTAGTAGATCTGTGTTGGAGAGACATTACAGGCACATGTGACCGACAGAAACTAGACAATATATTTGGATCATCGCTTTTGTGTCAGCTTGTTGAGGAGCAGCCATTTAATAAAGTAGCTCTCTACAAGGTTGTACTTTCACTGGTGTTCAGTCCCCAACTGTATGAGTAAGTTCACCTTTCAACAAAACTTCGAGTAACTTAGTAATGCACTTCAGTGCTTATCTTGTGTTGATCCAGAATCACAACCTCCTATAACGGAGGGGAATAATCAGAATACTCATTTACTGTAATGTAGGAATGCAGTCAGCTCTGAGGTATGTAGGATAGTGAATACACTCAGGATTGTAACACGTGCTGCAACTCAAGTTTAGTGCCAAATGTGTAATGTAACATACTGTATTTAGAAAGTTTCTCAACTTTTAGACAATTTGAAAGAACTGTCTCAAATGGGCAGCCCCTCTCCAGATGCCCCATTACCTGTTCTGTACCTACCTTTTGAGTAAATAGCTGCTGGAGCACTTGACATATCCATGTATTACATGGTTGCCTGTTCACAATGCATACAAAACCTGTACCAAACGTGTGAAGTGTGAGTTATTCTTTAGACTCCTTTCACACTGGTGTTATTATGACACATGATGGCTCTGTAGTGTAACAAATCCTGATAAGAAAAGAGGGTGATGGTCTAAGTATAAAGAGATGTCTCAGCAAGTCTTAGTGAGACTCCTACATATCTATGGCCGCCTTACAACGAACTCTTCCAAGGATGGAACAGAATGAATTTAAAGGGGTTTTCTATTTGTAAACTATGGATGGCCTATTGTCTGGATAGGCCATCGATAGTAGATGAGTTGGGGTCTGCTGCCTGGTATTCTTGCTGAGCAGCTAATCACAAGACTGGCGTATTTGTATACTGAGCTGATTTCTACAGGAAGTAGACAGATCTGTCCCCACTGCAGTGGCCAGGCTTGGTATTGTAGGCAAAATTCCCATTGACTGAATAGGAACTTTGCCTGTAATACCAAGCTGGACCACTATAGTGGGAACGAAGCTGTTTGCTTCCTGCAGAAGTCAGAACAGTGCATGAGCACATCAGCCCTACAAACAGCTGATTGAGAGGGGTCCCAGGCGGTGGTCTGTCGCCAATCTAATATTGATGGCCTATCCTATCCTATGGGCATCAATAGTTTATAACTAGGCGACATCTTTAAGTAACATTCTAAAGCCCAATCGCGCAGCTGCTCACATACATTACATCTTATGGTCTCTACATTCACTATACCTTCAACCTACTTTTTTCACCAAACAAACAAAACCTGAAGAGTTTGTCTACTTTGGACAAAACCTTTTTGTTAAAAGCCTCATCCATCAATATGCTGATTGCATATTGGAAACTGTCAGAGAACCTGGGAGCAATCCCTACTGAAATTACTGGGCTGTCTGTGTAACTTACATACCTGCTGGCTCCCTCTAGAGTGAAAGATGCCCATTGTCCTCAATACGGTCACAGAGGGTCCTGAATGGGGACCTCTTTTAGGACTGAATTCCCTAATATGGAAGTTAAACCAACCAATTTAAAGGGAGAAAATGTAAATATTGATTGCTAAGTGGTTGGAAGCTATGGGAATATCATTCTGTATGTAAAGTGCTGAGATAAGACTCATTTGTAGACTGATCTCCAAATGATCTCTGACACAAGCGCTCAGAACACGGAGGACACAACATCTGTTAGAAGGGATCAAGTGCCAGGAGTGAAGGTTGGCCGTACATATAAGTTAGCTGTTGACCGAGCCGTCATTCACCTGACATCCCCAATCTGCCCATAAACATACATAGTTCGCTTATGCTTGCGGTTGAAGAAATTTGGATAAAAAGAGTATGTTAGGAAATTTCAGGCGCAGTTAATTTAATGTCCCCTTCCATCATGTGTCACAGACCTTCAAGGAAAAGACCTTGCATCTTATCTGTATGGTTAAGGCGTCAACCTCACGTACTGCAACTATGATCTGTATGTATTAAAGTAGGATCCCTGATGCCCGTTCATGTAAACACAGGATGTTACGGTAAAAATGGTGGTAATGGTGGCCAACTGATGTCACAGGATCAAAGTGCCTCGATAAATGTTGGACCAGCCCACTGGAAGACAAGTAGCTTTGCTGGATGGCCCGGACTCAAGGTGGACCTGCTAAAACAGGACCTGAAAAGTCCAGCAGAAGAACCCATTGGAAGCTGACTGAGTCAATTTGGTGGACCCAAGGATTCCCAGTCCCATATTGATCCACTGAAGTGAGAACATTTATATGCAGTACGACGACATCAAGAACATGTTGCTACAATTCTGAATGTTTTATGGGTATAATCAGTGTTTTCTGCAGTATATACCCATAAGGTTATCCCTTATACATGTTCTGTATTATGAGAAAGAATACAATGCCAGAAGACAACTTTCATGAAACTTTGTCTCATGTCTGAGACTTTGGTTGGGGTGATGAAGGGTATCTACAGAGGGTAGAGGGCAATACAAAGACCTGAAGACAGACCTCTGCAGTAAAAAGTTCATTGTTAAGTGCAACGTCAATGAGCCTCCTACTGTTAAGTCCTGCTGAGCGACCAACTTGTGGTATACCATATTGGCATATAACAATGCTCTACATAGAAAGAAAGTGCAGACTGGTATATTATTGTGCCTTGTCTTTGGTATGTATTATTGTTCTTCCTTCTTTTACTGAAGCCCCTCCCCCTTCCCTTCTTATTTTTTCCTGTAATTCACATTTTTATGCTCTAAGGTGCTTCCATTAATGTTTATCTTTCTTGAAGACAGTGTCTCTGGAGCTTGCAGCAGAGGATGCGTTAGACTCACCTGAGCATTGCTAAAAGATGCGATTCTGCCACTCCCACCAATTTGGATGTTAACAGTGGTGGAATAACTTGCTTTTAAGGTGTTTTTTTCTTTTGTGTCAGAAGAGTCCAACTTCTCTGTACTTTCGTAATTTTCTATGCTTTTGCTAGGCTCTACTGTTGGGGAACGTGAAGCTACAAAATTCAGGGGACTCATATTGTTGAAGAATAGATTAGATCCTTCATCCAGAGACTTACATTGCCTGAATGAGGGTGGAGACCTCAGATCACACTTCTTCTCTAAACTTGTAGATTTCTGTGTTTTGAAAGGCCCATACTTCGTACGTAGTTCACGTACATCGGGCCAATGAATGCTGGTTAACTCATGAGTACTGATTCCAGTGGTAGGGGAATATGAATCAGGAGCCAAACATGAAGGTGATCTGCTTGAACACCAAAATTTATTTTCTTCGTTTAAGGACCCTACTGGTGAATGCATTGCACTTGGGCTGAGAGGATTGTCTCCAGTGCTGTGTACATTACTTCCAAAGGATCTCCTGGAATGGACAGGAAATCCAGGAGGCCAGGGACAAGGCGGAGGACTTGTGCACGTTGGAGTAGAATTTGCAGATGATGAAGACGAACGCTCCAGATTACTAAAGGAAAGTGGAGTAAATAAACATGCTCTTGTCTTAGAGAAGGAAGGAACATGAGGAGGCTTTGGACATACTAGAGTTTGACTTGGGGGAGGAGAAAACATTCTAGAGCGTAATGTCAGGGGGGACTGAACTCGTGAATTTGGTTCCGAAACTGTGGAGGATGGAGTTTGTCTAATGGATGGTGGACAAGGGATTGCAATGAGGACTGCTGAACCTGGAGAAAGGCAAGCAGGTCTGTCGGTATTAGTTCCCTTTTTGTAGGCAGAAGATAAAGCCTTGTGTGATCCTTCATTTGTTGAAAACGTTTGTGTTATTTTGGAATCCAGTTTATTTGCCTCACCAACTTTTCGGTTCTCCGCCAAAACTGTATTCTTAAGAGCTCTGGGTTTAAGATCACTTAGTAAAAGTCCAGAATAAAGGGAATTTCTGTAGGGCGTTGGGCCGGGAACAGAAGGTTGGGATCTTATGACTGGAGCATATGTGTCATTGTCTGCACTTCTAGACTTGGTCATGGGGCTTTGTCTTGGAAGAGGCTGCTGAGACTCTAGGCTATTCTTTGACATTGCTACTGCTCTAGACAATTTCCTCTGCAAAATAGAAGGCGATAAGAGGCCGGGGGTTGCCACCACTGCCTGCTGCTTTTTGATTTGCAACTTTGGCTTGATTGTGTCTTGTAATTCTTTGGCAGTCGAAGTGTTTCCCTTGAAGGACGATGAGCGAGTAGCCATATTTAGCTTCTTGGAGCCGTTTATATTTTCGGAGAATGGAATAGAAAGTGAGGAGTCCAGCTGTAGACGCTGCATGACATCCATAACAGCTGGAGAGACTCCCCGGGCTTTCTGTACTTTTTGTGCTTCAGAGGCTTTACATGCAGATGTATTGGATGATAGAACGGAGTTCACGTTTGAACTTGATCGGTCACTGTTCTCTGGAGCGTTTATGGGAGCAGGGGAGTTTGTCCCACATGAATTAGGAATCGGCAAAGCTGTTTGTGGCTCATCACTATTGGCTTCCGTCTTATAGGATATAGCAACATTCTCGCTAGTATTTATGATAACCACGGTCTCTGAACCTACTTGGGAAGTTTCTCTTGCTTTACTTGCACTGTGTTCAGCATTTCCATGGTTCTTGGTTTCCTCAGATGTCATAAATTCGATCTGTTTTGCTTGTGACTCATGGATATCTGAAATGGCCGGTGTTGGTACTGTATTTGATGCCTTCAAGAATTGGACTTTATCAGGTACATTGATCTCTAATACACTTGTTTCCCTTTCTTCACAATCACCACAGACCACAGGAGTTTCCTCATCTTCTACTGGGCATACTTCAGATACACAGATGTTTTCTGATATAGTATCATTGGGTATTGGAGTTGGTTGAGGAGCAGAGTCATCATGTACATGTAATTCGTCTTCTGGTTGATGTCCATCACATGAGAACTCTTGACCTTCCGTTATTTCCATAGGAGATCTTTCCTGTACGGGTAAAGTTGTGTTTTCTGTCTCCGCTGGCTTTGGTAATGGGACTTGTTGGTTTGTAGGGTACGGAGTCATTAAGGATTCTTTTTTGAATAGATCAGAAGCGTTCTCACGAGTCGCAGGAAGAATCAGACCGTTTTCTTGAACACAATTAAGATGAAGCAAAGCTTCATGAATCATCACATGTCCGTATAGCTGGGGCTCTACAGGCGAGAAAAGAACATGAATGAACATAAATACACTGCATGAAATAAAGAGAAAATGTACCTGAGAACATACATAGTAACCTAGTAACATGGTTCGTTAGGCCAAATGAAGACAATGTCCATCTAGTCCAGCCTGCCTAGCCTCCTGTGTTGTTGATCCAGAGGAAGGCAAAAAACCCAAGAGCAGAAGCCATTTAGCCCTTTTGTGAAAAAAATTCCCTCCCGACTCCCTAATGGCAATCAGACTGTTCCCTGGAGAATGTGCTGGCACTTCTGGAAGTCACTCATTACTGAAGCATTTAAAGGGGCACTAAGTTTTCAGACAACTTCTGCTCATCTACTAGCTTGTATTAGGGCTCATGTCAACGGGCGTAGGCGTAAAACGCCACAGGCTCCCCACAGCGATTTACCGATTGGTAAACATCGACGCTGCTGGCAGAGAGCACGTATAGCTGCGAGTATACTGTGCATGGCGCATATCACATGGACATGCGTAATGTCAGTTGTTGTATTTTAATTCGATGCATATAATAATGCTGCCCATCCGCGTATGCCCAATTGCATATGTACAGTGATTCATACGCAGCCTATACAAATTATAGGGCTTACACTGTGTGGTACGCAGAGAAATGTAGCATGCTGCAATCTATTTCTCGTGCATATCGATACGCAGTGTCTACACTCACACGTGCATGGATCAGTGAAAGTTCATTGACTTTCATTGACTCGATTCCCCGCGTATCACGCCGCCGTGCAATTCACACATAATACGCGGTGAAAACACGTGGGCCCTCAGTCTCATCATTTCTGTCATATACTGGCATTAAAAATGTGGTTGCTTTACCGCTGTAAATCACATTTGAAGTGGCTGCCACTAGGGGTCTCCCCTCCAGCTTCTCTACAATCCACTCTCTGTCGTTAGGTACAGAGCTTCCTTAGTAATGAGGAAACAGGAACATTTCCATACCAAGAGATTGGGGGGGGGGGGTCGTCAAAAGCCGCTCCCGTGCATTGGTAGGCTGCAAGCTGTCAGATCTGGAGACACTGTGATAAAGATCTCCACAGTCTCTGCTTCTCCTGCTGTTATATCACATGTGTGCACACATTATAGTGGGTTTACTAAGCATTTGGCCAGAATGTCTCTAAATGCCTGAACATCCAGGGTGAGCATTCAGATACTGTCCCCTGCTGATTGGACCAGAAACAGTGCAACGCAACATGGAAAGTAAGGGCAAGAAAGTCAGGACATGAACTACTGGCAGAATGCTAGGCTTGCTACACTTTATTGGATAAGATGGCTTCATATCAGTAGCAAACACAGTTTTTAACCACACACACAAACAGTTGAACAAAATAAACCCATGTGAAACGGGGTAATTCTGCTAGTTCCTTATAAGAGTATATGGACATCATGGAGAGGGGCCCTACTACTTGAATGTGCCAGAACAGAGGGCTGCTCTGGAGTAGCCTGTGCGTCCATGCTTTACATAGACAGCCATGTATTTGAATATTGATTTTACCTGTCCTTTGTCTGTCACCAGTACTTTCATCCATGACCTGAGGAAGGGTCTTCACTATCGCTTTCTTCTGAGCCTCTGATGTCTTGTTGCCTCCATTCTTCTTTTGAGTCTTCATCCTGCCAATCTTCTCACTGTACATCTTTGCCAGCAGTTGCACTTTGTTAATTATTTTCTCTGAGTTTTCAATTAGACATATGTCATCAGCTTCATAAAGACCAATGCTGGAAGAACAGAAGGTGGCTTTATTGGTGTCACCGGACAAACACTCAGGTCTTGTCGGTACGTGAGAGTCCTGTTTGTTGAGATTTTCTTCCACAAGGTGCTTGTGTTGTTCCTTAACGGATTCCCTCTTCAGAGGACCTTCTCTTGGCATCTGATTTCCTGTTTCTAAATCCGATTCTTCAACAATAACCAGTTCACTAGCCGGCTCTTCCATGTCTTTCCTCCTCAATTTCCCTCTTTTCGACACTTTTCCAATTTCAGCATTGCTTGGCTTCTCCTTTTCTTTCCAGGCCCTCCGTATCTCAGCACAAGACTTGTACTCCGGCTCCGGCTCCAGTCCATCTTTGCTCATTTCGGCTTTGTTTTTGGCCACTTCGGCAGGCTGGGGCAGGGGTTTTCTTTGGTAGTTTGCTGCCTTTAATTCGGCAGCGCACCCGTTTGTCTTGCATTTGCTTTTTTCACGATCTTTCTTGACCTCTTGCTGCAGAATGTAATTGAATCTCAAGATAGAGTCTTTAACCACACCTGTGGGGATGTAGGAAATGCTTTCCTCCTTACTTAGATAGGATGCTCCAGCATCTGCAGTCTCATAGTAATTTTTGATCCTTTCAATCAGCAGCCGGTCATCTGCAGTCAGGGTGGAATCTCTTTTCACCTTTATGTTTTTTTCTTTCTTTTCGGAAGTAGTCTTCTCCATAGTTTGTGATTCAGCAACTTCTTGTCCTTCAACCTTCTCTTTAAGCTTGGAAGATTCACCCTCATCTTCACCAGGAAGCACAGGCAGCTGAACCTTCTCATGTTTAGCATCATCTGTTCTGCAAATGATGGCCTCATCATCTCCTTGCTTAGGCGCTCCCAACAGAGTATTCTTCTCTACTGAGGATTCGCCATTTTCCTTGTTCTGCAAGTCTTTGTCTGAAGGTCCAGAGCAGAGAGGACCCTCAGGACCATCTTGACTGGGTTCCAAATTTTTCAGCTCCACAGAGTCAGAGGATGCTAAGTCACCATTCGAAAATGCTTCTTGTGTCTCGCCTAGTGAGGTGGGCCTTGTCCTCTCAGTCTCAGCGAGGTCTTCCGTGGATCTGGATTGTCTCAGCCCATAGTTTTCGGATTCCTAGGAGAAATAAAATCATAACATTTTTGTTTACGTGAGATCACAACAAATTATGCTTTAGATGGTTAGATATAGCTTTTAACGGTTTAATCCCTGTACCGTCATTGGGTGTAATGGGTTTTTTTATTACTTGATTATGCAAATGATCCAAACACTCTTCTGAATTTGTGCTGAATATACTAATATATGAATTAAAGGCCCATTTAGACACGATTACCGCTCAAAATACGCTCAAAAACCATCTCTTGAATGATAATTGTTGCGTATAAACCTATCACCGAAAGGACCACAAATTATAAAACTTAACTTTTATTAAATATCAATATGTTAAAAGGCGAACCAAACAATTACTATTGTGACTACAGTCACACTAAACTAAAAAACAAAGGGGTTCATCTAGTGCAAGCGTGGTCCACAGTGGTCTATCACGATAATTGATGTGATAGAGTCCACTGCTGATACCACTGATAATTTAGATCAGCGATGATTCGCTATATCCCAAGATGAGCAATGGTTATAGCAATGACTTTAAATCTTGAGTCGAATGCTAATAATCCGATGTTCAGTTGTTTGCCTCCACTGTTCTGTGCAGTTTACTAAGACAGCCCAGGTGGCTGGTTGTGTGTGTTGCGCTCCATCCTGATGAAACAATCATACTATCAGATTGTAGAAACGCGTTGATGGAGATGGGGGGACGGGTACCATGGACCTTATCCCTCTCATGAAATTGATTATATAGCCGACAGAGTTCAAGCAGTATCAACTCGGGCTATTAGTGACAGAGATTACCTAAATGGGCATCAGTACAAAATATAGCCTAGTGGATGACATGTGGTTATAAGACTAGGGAGAGAACGACGCAACTCTTATCTCCTATTCAAGGTCTTTATAGGGGATAATGAGCGTGCAGAAATAATTCTGACAGCTGTGGGCTACAAGTCGTATGTGAACTGATAGTGCATCAGCATGAGATTAATGATGCAATAAGACTGTATCAGGCAGTATACTGGGACACTTTAAGCAAAGGTGATCCTTTCATGCTCATACTACCTGTAGGAGGGTTCACACACAGGACTATCAGATCAATATGTGGGTTAACCCCCACTGGTGTATGTAGACACAACAACAACAGAAAGGACAGTGCGTTACCTAAAAACATAATACACACTAGAGATAGAGAATTTTGCCTTATATAAAAAAGGGAGATCTATCATCATATTGTATCTCCTCTTATATTTAGGTTCGTATATAAGGCATTCCATCTGACATTTTAGTGTGTAGGAACGCGACGCTTGAAAAATAGGGACACACTATATATATTCTGTCCTCAGAGTGACATACATGATCTTATTAAAGACTATCAAATAGCTGAATTATCAAAGTTTGCCTGCACAGAACAGTGGAGGCAAACAACTGAACATCAGATTATCAGCATTCAACTCAAGATTTAAAGTCATTGCTATAACCATTGCTCATCTTGGGATATAGCGAATCATCGCTGATCTAAATGATCAGTGGTATCAGCAGTGGACTCTATCACATCAATTATCGTGATAGACCACTGTGGACCACGCTTGCACTAGATGAACCCCTTTGTTTTTTAGTTAAGTGTGACTGTAGTCACAATAGTAATTGTTTGGTTCGCCTTTTAACATATTGATATTTAATAAAAGTTAAGTTTTATAATTTGTGGTCCTTTCGGTGACAGGTTCAATACTTTAATTAAAGGATTAACTGCTACGGTGACGATTGTTGCGTATAAATGAGCGCCCATCAGGCACTTTTCATGTACTATGCGTTCATCGCTGACTTTAAGCCTTATCAGTGCCGCATGTTGAGTTCTCACTCGGATGATAGTATTCTTTTAGCTGTTATCCCGCTTGGAGTTCTCAGCGGGATACTGCTGACAAAGCAGCTGTATGCAGATAACAGCACTCCTGCTGTCATCTGCATACAGCAGGAGCCTTCATTTGCACGCTAATAAACTCTTAAGTAGCTAATCAGCTACTTAAGAGTTTATGCAAAGTGATCGCTTAAAACTGTCACTCAAATTGCTGTTTGAGCGTATTTTGAGCGATCACCTTTCAGTGTAAACGGGCCTTTAGTTTTGAGCAATGGCATTCCCTTATTTTTTTGATCAGTGTAGATAAGTTATAGCTGTTGACAGTGGATATGTTGAGTACAGATAATAGAGGTTCAGCCCCTGAGAGTTACCTGCTCCTTCATATCAGTCTTTGCCTTTTCCAGCTCTGACGTTTTGGACTCTCCATTCATTGGCTCAGCCCGGAGTCCTCTCTGGTTCAGCAGCTCCATTATCTCATCTGTTATGGAAAGACTACCGGACAGAGCATCTTCAGGTAAACAGAAGGCAGAATCCTCAATATTGTCCTCGCAGCCTTCTCCTTCACCCGTGGCTTCCAAGATACATGACTCCAGGGTACATATGCTGTCTAAGGACTGAAGCGAGGTAGTGGATGGAAAAAGTTCTCCCTCGCTTCCTGCATGCTAGAGGAAAAAAGGAGAATACATGGGGTAATTAATTGTTTGCTTTTACACTATCACACTGACGCTGTGCACTAGAGCCTTTATTAGATCAGACAACACTTCAGCGGTGCTTTAGGAATGGCTGATGGACGGCATATAAGGATCTCAGCATTTATTAGCTCTTCCATTCAAATGTAGGAGAGTTATTACAAAAGTATTACTCCATTAACCCTGCGTTTGTGTGTCTGTTGGGCATATGTAGTAGGAAAGCTTCCAGCGTATTCATAGGGCCCATTCCCAATGGATGCCAAAATAGTGTCCTTTTGGGATTTTTAGGGCCATCATATGTTGGCACACCTTCTTGTTTTCAGCTGCGTGGAATACTGTAGTCACCGCTCTGCTGTACCCATCCAGTGTTTAACAAGGGGGTGTAAAGGCGATATATGCCGCAGTATGAATATACACCTGACACCTCTGTTCAAATTATAGGTGGTGAGATCCTCCTGAGATATACCTCCAATGTACACGGGGGATACACCATTAGATAGCTGTTCTCCTTTGTAAACAAATGCTGCTTACAACGGGGCAGACTTACTGATAACTAAACAGACATCATTTACAATTTCGGGGATACAATGTCACATTTAGGCCACACCCCTTTCATGCCAAGCCCACCCCTTTTCCAAAAAAGGATGAAAAAAGTGTCTAAAACACATCATAAATATGGATCAATGTTTTCTGGTCTGCCCCAGTTAGTCTGCCATAGCAGTTTTCCTAGCTAGCACTCCGCTGGAGAATGATTGAAATGCTGAGATTTGTAATTCGGGGCAAAAGCATCAAGTGCGCTGAAATAACATGATTAAGGAAAACATTCTAAAAAGGGTCTCTAATTTTTTTGCCATTGTCAAGACATTTAGAGCAGATTGTTGGCACGTTTTACATATGTATGTAATATTAATATATATATACTCAATCCCTTTCTCACTGTGTGGACATACTCTAACGAGTTAGTAATTAAACCCATACTGTACTTACTTTCATCTGTGCCAAACCTATGGAAAATAAAAATAAGACTGTTAGAATAAACGGGTCAATTTAGCACCTGCCAATGTATCACCCCTAAATGTGCCCCGACTTCTCTGCTGATACATTTTACAATATTTTATGGAAGGAAAGTTCATTCTTCTGTTGCAGAAAAAAAAAAATGTTTCTCCCCTACAAACTGGCCTGCCTGTGGGCCGTATTCGGTACTGCAGCTCATCACCATTTAAGTGAATACTGTAATAGCAGACGGCCCATGGAAAGACGAGCCATTGTTTCTGGAAAGCTGATTTTTTCCTAACCTTGGACAATCCTCTGAGGCCTCAGCCACACGGGCGTTTTGACGCACAAATTTTTTGAACACATCAGTTATGCGTTCAAAAATTTGCATGACCGAAGCAGGCGTCACAGCGGAAAAAACACTGCTGGCAGCGTTTATCCACTCAAAAATATCGCTGCCCACTATCCCCTGCTGCAGCTGTGAAAGCTGCAGCAGGGGATTCCTTGGATGTGGTCAATGGGGCCGGTGGCAGCTGCGGCGGCCCCATTGACATACAGAGAACATCCCACATCCCACAGCATTGTCACAGTGTCCAGTGACAAGGGGACTCCCCACGGAGATGAAGAAATTCTCTGCCACAGCTGAAAAAAAATGTATACTCACCTCAATCAGAGGCAGCACTCACCCATTCATGATTTGCTGAGCGCAGGGACCAATCAGAGCCAGCTCTCAGCTGTCATTCAATAGCTAAGAGCTGCCTCTGATTGGTCAAAGTGCTCAGCCAATCAGAGGCAGTGCAGGAGAAGAGCAGGCTGGACGTGGCTAAACCCTGACAGCTGCAGAGAGGTGAGTATACATTTTTTTTTTACACATTTTGGGATTGATTTTCAGGGAAGGGCTTATATATGAAGCCCTTCCCTGAAAATCACTGCAGCACTTGCCGGCAGCCCATTGCTTTCAATGGAGCCGGCTGTATTGCTGGCTCCATTGAATTCAATGGGAGAACATCGTTCTCCTCTGCCACAGCTGTGACCGCTGTGGAAGAGGATCGCAATCTTCACCATATGTTCTCAGTGGGGTCGGCACTGCTGCCGCCGGCCCCATGGAGCGCAAGGTGAAACCCCTGGATGCGATAGCATCCAGGGGTTCCACATACAAATTTTTGCCGCAGGCGTTTTTTCGCATGTACAATTCGCACATGTGACCGCTGCTATTGGAAAGCATTGATTCTATCTAGTGCAAATTTTTTGACGTGTGGAAAAACGCCCGTTACAAACGCCCGTGTGACTGAGCCATTAAGGAATAATGGGTGAACACCACAGAAGAGAATAACATGCAGCAGTTTTAGCTCAATGAAAAGTTATTGAAGAATGTTTAGACTCTACGTACCGCTGTGTTCGAAGGCTGCTTGGAGCTCTTTGGCCGGCTCTGCGGAGAGAAGACAAACTGTAAAAAGAATTCTTACTTAAACTGAAACGCGTGACTTCTTCCTCCGTGATCATTGTGTGACCCAAAACTCCTAACTTACCAGACAGCCTGCGCCCCCGGCGGTGCTGCGAGACAGAACTTAGACTCTGGAGAGTGAAGGACTTCTTGGACTTTCCCGGGCTGCACATGTATTGAGGAGGTTCTGGAAGGCAAATTTCCATAATATGATGACATCTAGCTTCAGTATGATTTATGGACCAGAGGTGGCGGGTCTCCCCATATCACCTTGTAAGTAACATTATAACTATGCTATCTCTTTACATTGTATCCCTTTCCACCTTGTCAATTGCTGTTTTAACTGTACAAACATCCATATTAATTGGCCAGCAGTAATTATATCGTCTTCATTGATGTTGTGTGAAACCTTTGTTTGCATCATCCAACACAGACGACTATCGGCTGAACAGACCGGTGGATACGGTGATTTTTTTTGTCTTACGATCAAGATTGGACAGTAATATTTTTGAAAAGGCAGTATAGCCTAATTACTGCAGTGTAAGAGTGGATGTCCTCTGGCTTGTTTTGGTGGGGACATTTATAAGAATAGTCCATTGTACATCGACGGCCTGAGATATGCTTCAGCAGGTCATACATCTCAAATAACTGTCCGCTCATTTGGTCAATGTCTAAGTCTCCCAAATTCACCCTAAACATATAAAACTGAGCATGAATGTTTAATTCAGTGAGGAAAAGAGAATAAGCGGCCGCCAGAACCCTCCGGCAATAGCTTATTCCCCAGGGGGACAAAGGTTCAACAATGTAGAAATGCAATATGCCTATTCCTTCTGACATCTGCCAACTTTTAAGGTGCCCTTAGACCCTCAGTTTTCTTCCTTACTACCCCATAAACACTCTTAATGGGGAGAAGGCAATAAACCAACGCCAGAACCCTCCGCCAGCAGTTTATTTCCCACAGGAACAAAGGGTCAAGAATTTGGAAATCCAACATGCCTGATCCTGACGTGCCATCAGGGAAGAGTTGGCATACAAATAAGACATTCAGTTGGTGCCACCAAAACAGGTTTGTTTGTCCAACTTTGTTCTGATACACGTGGGCACTTTCATCTTATGTGTCTAGCCAGCTTTAATTCTTGGACTCATTTGGCAGTAAAGATTGTCTCCCTTATAGTTGTGCATGGACCAGCCTGATGAAGACCCATTGTGGGTTGAAACATTGCGGTTTCCTGACGTACCATGGGGAATAAAGGTTTTTAACTTTAACCTCTACCCCATTGGATGCTGCCTTTATTACATACTTTCTGCAATGAAGGATTATCATCAGATTAACTTATTAATGCATGATGCAACCAAAAAGTTCTAAGAGTCTTCTAATTATACTTGGCCAGGTAATGCTAATTGTTCTAAGCAACTGGATAACATCAGGTTTGGCCATCAAGAATGGGTTCATATTGGTCTAAAACCTGTTCTCTCCAAAACCCTGAGGTTCTATAGGAAGTATAAAAGGGGACTCCATACATAACCAAATAAGGGCTGCATATATTTGTTTGCCGCTACAATTTATAACACGTTGCAGTATCTCAGCATCTCTTGATTGTTCATTATGCCAAAATTTGGATTTGGACCTAACAATTGTTTAAAGATATGTCTAGGCTTAGAAACAGCGCCACTCTTGTCCACAGGTTGTGTCTAGTATTGCAGCTTATCTTTACTTTTACAGAAGTGAGCTTCACTACCCAATGAGTACCACATGAGGCCCATCAACAAGAGTAGCTTTTTTTTATAGGTCCTTTATTCCAGTCTCATTCGATCCCTTTACATGATTAGATGGAGCATGTGATTCCACTGACGGCTGCAGGACAACGAATCCATGTTTACCGGGTCATTAGAATACTTGTTCACATATCTTTCTAAATTAAGGAATTTTTGGCAGGAAACGAGAATTCCTGTGATACCGCTCCCGTGGCATCGGCCGGGCCCAGCCCTTTGTGGTTTTGTATCTCTTCCTAAAAAATCACAATGAAGCTAAACAATATTGTTGTTGAGACCGAAGCCAGAATGCAAGAATGTGAGGGACCGAGCATTTACAGAGATGTGTCAAGAAATAGTAGTGATATCGCACATCACTTGGGGGGGGGGGGGTGGTAATGTCTTGTAAACAGCCATTTTAAAGTTAAAGAGAAGCGCAGCTGTTTCACGAAGGTCCCCTCATCACTGAACACTGTGACTGCACTATCACAGTGTTCAGTGATGATGGGACCCCCCGCGGGAAAGAAAGAATCCCCTGTGACAGCTATAGCAGAGGAGCACGATGCTATCCCATTGCTTTCAATAGGGCCAGTGCTGCTGCCGCCCCATTAAAAGCAATGGGATGAAGGCAATTCCTGCAGGGATTTTCGGGGAAGAGCTTAAAAATATAAGCCCTATCCTGAAAATAAGCCCTAGCTGCTTGAAAACTAAAAAAAATAATACATCACCTCTTTGGCGCTGTCCAGCTCCGCTGTGTCTTCTCTTTAGCTCCCCTGCACTGTTATAAAGCATTTTCTTCTGGCCGGAGATTTAAAAATCCCCGCCTCCTAAAAGCACTGCCTTTGATTGGCTGAGCACTGTGACCAATCAGAGGCAGCGCTCAGCCATTCATTGAACGTACGCAAAACGTGCACCTATGTCCTATCTATTTTAGGTGTGTGTTGTTTTGCATTTCTAATTCTGCGCATATGAACGCTTCTATAGTAACCTATTGGTTCTTTTACAAGTGTGCATTGTGCGTGCACAAATCACACGCTCGTCTGACCGAGCCCTTCCCCCATAATACAGTCCATTCAATTAAAATATTACCCCAAGCTGCCCATACCTCTTAAGTCCACTCAGCCTCGCATAGTATGATAGAACTGCGAATAAGTAATCCTTACCAGATTGTCTCCGGTTACGAGGAAATGTCCAAAGATCCTCCATCCAGGGAGATTTTGGGCTGTCAGGAGAAACTGGCACATCCGTACAGTCTGCGGCAAGAAAAACGGGCAAAATTACTAAGTGCATAAACTTAAGTGTCCACATCCACTAGAAGATCACATAAAAGGGGGTTTCCAGGACTTAAACACTGTTGGCCCATATATAGGACAGGCCATCAACATTTCAATATGGAGGTCTGACCTCCAAGAGCTCATCCAACCATCGGAGCAAAGTGAATGGAGCTGAACTGCCATAGAAGCCACAGACAGCCACATGTACTGATCAGCTACCATGCCTGGGTCAGCAATGGAGCCAGTGATATAATTATTCAGCTGACATGAGTCCTGGACATTGGATCCCCACTGATCAAACATTAATATTCTAATCTTAAGGTGCATTTACACCACAAAGATGACCGCTCAAAAGATGGCTTTTGAGCGATCATTTTGCATGAACCACTAATTGGTACTAATGGCTATTAGTACCAATTAGTAGTGTGTGAGCCACTGGGAACTGTATTCAGGGAACAGACCACCCTCTGTTCCCTGATTACATTCCCTTTGATCTGCTGCAGGGCTGACAGCTGAGACAATGCAATCAGCTGTTATCAGCGCTCCCTAGGCAGAACACAGCGTGCGGTCCTGCTTATCATCTGTTCTGATGAACAATAGATTTTATGCAGAACTGAAATTCATCGTTCGGCAGAAAAGTGAAAGATGGGCACATTTACACGCACGATGGCTCTTAAGCGATAATCGTTGTGTCTAAATGGGCCTTAAGGAATGGCCCTCAGGACACCAAGTTTTATATGCGTTCTGGACCAGTACTTGTCTTGCCAACTACTGACACTATCGCAGAAACAATCAACAGGGTATTTGATGTTGAAATCCCTCTAGATCATGTAGTATGTGTTTGGGGTTGCATGCTAGTTCTGGCAACAGATGTCTATGGATGGGAAAGTAGCTATAGGATGACTTTTGTATCTAGTGAGGAATTGGTAATAATGCTTCGGCTGTCAGATGTGCCACCATCCAATAGGAAACTAGTTAATAAAGTAAATGCTATTGTAATGCTGGAAGAGTGTTTGTCTTATGGCCCTTTTACACGGGCTTACAGTCTAGTAAACTATTACACAAGTGCTGACGTCACCGCTAAGGTCAAATTTGAGCAGCACTACCAAACACTATAATCCAGGGAAGTGATAAATGCCCACCCAAGTAAAGGATACAAGGCTCTGGATCCAAATCCACAACAGCAAAAAGAAAATTCAAGAGCAGCATAAATGGGGCAAAAGCTTACGCCTGGACCAGATTTAAACTTTTTTTCCTCACAGCAACATACAGCAACGTTTCGACACTAAATATAGAGGGTCTTTATCTAGCTTGATAAAGACCCTCTATATTTAAAGGTCCAAGCGTCACTGTGAGGAATAAAGGTCCAGACGTGAGCTTTTGCACCATTTATGCTGCCCTTGAATTTTCTTTTTGCTGTCACCACTAAGGTCGTTGGCACTTGTGCAGAGCTTTTACACTGACAGACTTCACCGCTGGATCGCGGGTTTTACACTGCATGATTATCACTCACATTCGTTCGTTTTAACGAATTTTGAGCGATAATCGTCCCGTGTAAATGGCCCATTAAAGGGAACCTGTTATCCAGATTTTACAATGCAATCCATAAACCTTTAACGGTGCGCGAATGAGATTTCTGTATTGATGTTTAGTTTTGTAATACGGGCCATGGTACCTTTACAATCTGCTTTTGAAATATTCCCAAGCGGTATTATTGTATCTTGACGCCACCGGAAGCTGGGGGTGTGACAGGGCTTAGGTAGAGGGATGGCCCTGTCACACCCCTAGCTCCTGAATGGCTCGTTGTCAGTGTGCAGTCCCGTCCCCCCCAGCTGTCTTACTCACCTTCCTGTGGACCGCAATGTCGTGGATCACTTCGGTGAAGCGACTCTGACTGCCGCCGGTACTCTTCCCAAGCTATATTCTAACAAGCTGAAAAGAGCCAGATTTTTGCCTTTGTGATCTTGATTGGCTTGCATACCAATTTCACTTCTTTGGTGTAGTCTCATGCAGGCGCCGTAGCAAACTCTGCTCGTACCTGCGCACCTCAGCTCTTCTTTACTAGCTCTAACTTATACTGCGCATGCGCTTTGAGGATCGTTACTTCCACTGCGTCCGAGATCAGATGACTGTAAGAGTAACAGTCCTCAAGGTGTATGCGTAGTATGCAGCAGAAGTCTCAGAAAGGACGGAAGAGCTGCGGTGCGCATGCGTGGTGCTATGGTGCCTGCGTGGAATTACAATGAAGAAATCAGCATGCATGCCGGTCAAGAACAGGAGTGTGCCTGGTGCTGCACTGAGGGAAAAATCTGACTCTCTCCAACTCATTTTAATACAATGCAAGAAAACTTCAAAAACAGATTGTAAAGGTATCAGAGCATGTATTGCAAAACTAATTAGCAATAAGGAAATCTCATTAACAGCACTGTTAAAGGTTTATTGTAGATTGCATTGTAAAAACTTGATGACAGGTTTCCTTTAAAAGTAAGACCCCATTTACACTGACAGATGACCGCTCAAAAGTCGCTCAAATGATAGTTTGAGTGACAGTTTTGAGTAATCATCTTTGCATAGTCTTTAGTAGCTAAGTAGCTACTTAAGAGCTATGGAGGCGGAGTGGGACACCACCGCTATCACTCGGCGAACAATACAGCTGTTGTCCATAAGCAAACAGCTGTATTGTTCTCCACGATTACAGCTTGCGTCCCGCTGTAAACTAGCAGCGGGACACGAGCTGAAAGAATCTTATCAGCGCTGCCAACTGTGATAACAACCTGCACTGCTGATAAGAGTTCATCGCTCAATTAAAAAAAAAGTAGAACTGAACGATGAACGACTCGTGCACAAAAACTGCACAATGTCCATGCATTTAGACACAATGGTTATCGCTCATAAGATGGCTTTGAGCAAATTTTGAGCAAGAATTGTTGTGTCTAAATGAGCCTTAAAGATCCCAACAAGTTTGAAAAAATGTGGGCTTCATGACTAGTTTTCCCAGATTTGGATTCAAAGCCTAAACTATAAGCCCTAGCTACAGAAAAAAAAAAATAATAAATCACCTAAGAGGCGCTGTCATCTCTGGTGCGTCTTCTTCCCTGTAGCTCCCCGGCACTTGCTTGAAGTTTTCTGACAGCCCTTCCTGATTGGTTCTCGATTGCTGGCTCAGCCAATCAGAGCCAGCGCTTGAGGAACCAATCACAGCTATTCATTAAGTCACTGAATGGCTGTGATTGGTTCATCGAGCGCTGGCTCTGATTGGCTGAGCCAGAGATCGAGAACCAATCAGAGGCAGAGCTTCCCAGAGGCGGGGATTTTCAAAGTCCCGACCAGGAAGCTCTGTAGGAGAACTTCAAGCAAATCTGCTGGAACTTCAGTGAAGACACGAGAGGAGCTGACAGTTTTTTTTAATGCAGCTAGTGCTTATCTTCGGGGTAGAGCTTATATTTTAAGCTCCCCCCCCCCCCCAGAAAATCCTTGCATGGGCTGCTACAAAGTCATGTGACTTTGTAGCGCCACAAAATCATGGTTTTGCCGCAAAAAAAACGCTGCGATATCACACGGACCACCAATGCGATATTGCTGCGATTTCCTGGCAGCGATATCATGCCATCTGTGTGAAACAGGCTTTAAGGATCGGTCATCAATGTTTTAACCCACAGAGCACTGAGTGCAGTCATTCCGCCATGACACTTTTGCACAACTTACTTTGGAATGTGTTTTCAAGCAGAACTTGTTTTGCCTAGAAAATAAATAATAACAGTAACGATTCATTGTAGCGCATAGTAACAACTTCATTAAAGTAACGGCCCCTTCTACCCAATCTACAGGGACTCGCAGCTCAACGGAACTTCTCTATACGTTATTGTTGTATTTGCTGTCTGTAACGTGAACAATCAAAAAAGTAGAATGGAACAGGAAAAGCCATTGTCTTACGGGATCGGAAACCGAGAAACCAGCGCAGCGCAGCCTGTAACGTCTTGTAACAGACGTCTGTGTTCACCGTATGGCCATCACTTTGGGTGCAGATAAGAGGTGACTCTTATGGCCATTTGTCAGGGACCAGTCATCAGCCCCGAGCATTCTCCCCAATGTCCTTTCGCCAGACAATGGGACTATGTAAAGCGATGAGTGATCAGCTCATTCATGCGGACATACAAAGTGTTACCTGATCGGTGGTGAACAGCGAGCTGTACAGTTGGCTCGTGTGGACCAACAGTTGTACTAACGATCATTCCTCCCTATAAGCTGATTGGCATGTGTGTCGATTGGCGCTGATTACATTGGGACAAGAATTTGAACTGTGTACAAGGACCATTAGATAAGGGACTGAGCCAAGAGCAGCTGGAGAGTTCTGGCCGTAGCAGCACTATTTTACCTTCTGGGGAATGGATGCTGGGTGGTTTTCCACAATAAGTCGCTTTATGTGATAAATCCAGAGCCGTTTCTCCTCCTGATTCCTCGCCTGAAGAAGAGGGTGTTAGTCTCATGCAGAAACAACAGGGGGCAGTCATGTTTGCTTTTCATTGCAGAATAAAGTCCGTGCCCCAATGATGCAGTACCCAGGATTAAACAGCAGTCTGACCTCACCACCGTGTTACCGCGTGGGCATCTTGGTAGATACATTGAGCAGAATCAGGAATGTGATCCTCACTCTGAATGCCATTCCTTACAATGAAATTGGAAAGATGCACAGATTTCAGCCCAGGCTTTGAGACGCCCCAGGTCTTACCTGAATAACCTGCTGGTGCTTGGGAATGGTGAGGTCTGATACTCGGAAGCTCAGGCTGTCCTTAAGATGTTCAGTCAAGGCCAGATTGCAGCACTGAAGGAGAAAGCAAATGGAGGTCTATCGACGTTCCTAACACAACACTGCAATAGCAGTAATGCAGTGATTCCGTTTTAGGGTAGTGGGCTGCAAGTTTTTGTTTCTGGGGGGAAGGGGGGTCATAGATGTCATTAAAAAACGTTTGCTACGGTTGCATGACACTGACTTCTCATTTACTTCAGAAGTCAGATGCCACAAAACTTGCTGATTGATGATGAGTTGAGTTGCACGTATTGTGTGGCAGCTATGCACCCTTATCAGCTATGACTATTATGGTACATTAATCTAATCGGGTGTTGGATCCTGAGATTGTTGGGTGGACATTGTGATATTTCAACATGTTTCAGATAATATAATCATAGAATCATTGAGTTGGAAGGGACCTCCAGGGTCATCAGCACCTCCAGGGTCATCGGGTCCTCCAAGGTCATCAGGACCTCCAGGGTCATCGGGTCCAACCCCCTGCTCAGTGCAGGATCACTAAATTATCCCAGACAGATGTCTGTCCAGCCTTTGTTTGAACACTTCCATTGAAGGAGAACTCACCACCTCCCGTGGTAACCTGTTCCACTCATTTATCACCCTCACTGAGAATACAGAGATTGTAGGCAGCACCAACTATTTAGTCTAATCAGGATACAAATATATAAACACCCCCCCAAAACAAAAAATATATAAATGTAAAATATATCTTTATTAGTACACAGAATAAACACACATTAACAGGACAAGATGCAGCTACGATAAAGCCAAGCAGGAGACGGGGCCGTATGGATTCCGCAGAGAACCGTTATATCCTTAAACAGCATGGCAAAGGAAGTTAATAAAGTGCCAAATGTATCCAAATAACATAAGAGATCAAGGTATATAGGACAGATATATAGAACATACCCTGCAGAGTATACAAAGGATGCATATATATCTAAATCAGAAGAGCATCATAAGTCAGTGGCATAGTAATGTGGTAATAGGCGGCATCCAGACCCTTCAGCATCCGCAACACGCATTTCCCCTATGCGTTTCTCAACGGGTCCCTTCAGAAAGCGCATATATATAATAGGAAATGTTCAGTATATCCATCCTATATAACTATATCTAATGGGTGATTTTGCATACATTTGGCACTTGCACTTTATTAATTGCTAAATTTTAGAGATGAGCGAACCTACTCGGCCGCGCCCCTTTTTTGCCCCCGAGCGGCGCGATTTTCGAGTACTTCCGTACTCGGGCAAAAAGATTCGGGGGCGCCGTGGGTGAGTAGGGGGTTGCAGCGGGGAGTGGGGGGGAGAGGGAGAGAGAGAGGGCTCCCCCCTCTTCCCTGCTGCTACCCCCCGCTCCGCCACGCCTCCCCCTGCCCCCCAGCGTCCCCCGAATCTTTTCACCCGAGTAGTGAAGTACTCGAAAATCGCGGTGCTCGATCGAGTAATTACTCGAAACGAGTATATTCGCTCATCTCTATGCCGATTAAGGCCGGGCGGACCGGATTCCACATGCAGGAGGCCCGCAGCGGTTCCGGCTATTCCTGCGTACCTGACTGACCTGTGTTGTGGATGACTGCGGCGGCTGCCCATTGGCCATGCACAGTACAATTTTTTTAAAATTTGAATGTTTATATTTTTTGTGCCATCGCTAAGCGATGAAGCGGGTACCCACGGCTCCCACACAATGCTAATTGCGCATGGGCTGCGGCTCAGACGGCCTCCATTGACTACAATGGAGGCCGTCCACGCAGAGTCCGCAGCAAAACAGAGCATGCTGCAATTTTTATTACACCTTTTAGAATACGCACTTTACTATATATATATACACCCTGCATAATGGTTCCCTGTGGAATGTTTATTCTGTATACTGATACTATATACCTCACATTTATATATTTGTGTTTATCTGTGGTTTGCGTTGGTGACAGCCTGTAGGCAGGTTAGAGTGCTAGCTCCTCAGGACAGGAGGACTTACGAAGATATGCATTTTGTATATGAACAGATCCGTCCTCTTCTTGGTGATGAGCAGCATTTTGCTGAACAGGAAGAAGGCGCGTTCTTTCTTGACGCGTTGAACACGGAATGTCCCTTCCAGGATGAGCTCCCCGAACCCGCTCAGATCCGGACCTTGCCAATTCACCAGCTTGCTCTGGATTTCCTAGACCCGAAAGAATGAATATTAGTACAATGGGAGTCGGTGAGGGAATGAAGAAGACGTGTTCATTCATTTGCACTAAATTTGGAATCTATCTGCAACACAGCGGTAAAATGATCCCGAGTCCTAAAGGAGGTCACATGAGATCTGCGTTGGCATATTCTGGGATTTCAACAAGATCCACCAACAATCTCACATCTTTGAGGACAGTCCAAGGCTGGAAGCATCGGGTCTTTACCGGCACCAGCGGTATCGGCAGCCACTTATCTCCATCCCCATGAGCCAAGCAGCAGACTTATGGGGACGTTGAGGGGTAGCCGTGAGTCAATATCTATTTTTTGTCTATGGTCACCTTCACATTAGGGGGCACCCTTCCTTAACTGTAGGGGGCAGCACACCTGGAGCCTGACAGCATGTTCCTGCTTCCTCTTCATATCATTGATGTACCAGGCCACAGCCGTCATGGTGATAATGGCTTCCTCCATCACCTCGTACCCAGGAACATTTTTATCAAAGTGTTTAGCCAGTTCCTGCAATAGAAGGCAGAGCAGCCATCAGTATATAGGATGTAAAGGGAGAAGGCTGTCCATCAGATGCTTGTGCCTCACCTGTAGAAGAAGGTGGTACTTCATAATGCGCTGGACGGGCTTCAGGAGATACGTCTCCAGAGGCAGGGAGTGAGACAACACAACCTGCCGCTCTCTGAAGAACTGCACAAGTTCCTCATTCTTCATGCATTCACGGAGGACAGACACCGAGCTGAGGAAGAGGAGGAGGAGGAGGAAGGAGAAGGAACAGGAGGAGGAGGAGGAAGAGGAATGAACAGGAGGGCGTTATTCAGCAAAGGTAGAGATATACCATAAATATGAAAACTATGTGAAGACATTACCCTTACTATGACCAGCATTTAAAGGCATTGCCCCAGCTGGACAAAACAAGCAAGAGACCCCCTCTATGACGTCCATGTCCCCCAGTGGGGCATCTGAGGGTGTCCTATATCCATACAAGCAGAATGGAAGGAACACAACATTTACCTCCATAGATTCCAAGCAGTCGCGAATGATTTACAAACTACACTGAATGGCTGCTTTAAAAGAGACCCGACCCTTTTGCAATTGAGGTTTTCCTGTATGGAAATTAGACCAGTGACCCCGGAGTGCCTCAAGCCTTTATGTTGTCTGAGGCAAAATGTAAAATGCCCCCCCCTCCCCCCAGGGCCAAAAAGAGAAAGACTCGTTTTACAGGCAGTGAAAGCGCCAATATACAAGATACCGAACAAATATTTGGATCATTGAGACATGTCTAAAGTGACAGAGTAATAGTGCCCCCCATAGTGACGCCAGTATAAATAGTGACCCCCATTGTGGCCCCAGTAGTAATAGTGACCCCCATAGTGGCCCCAGTAGTAATAGTGACCCCCATAGTGGCCCCAGTAGTAATAGTGCCCTCCAAAGTGGCCCCAGTAGAAATAGTGACCCCCATTGTGGCCCCAGTAGAAATAGTGACCCCCCATAGTGAGCCCAGTAGTAATGGTGCCCTCCATAGTGGCCCAAGTAGAAATAGTGTCCCCCATTGTGGCTCCAGTAGTAATAGTGACCCCCCATAGTGACCCCAGTAGTAATGGTGACCACCATAGTGGCACCAGTAGTAATTGTGACTCCCCTATAGTGGCCCCAGTAGTAATAGTGACCCCCATAGTGTCCCTAGTAGTAATTGTGACCCCCATAGTGGCATCAGTAGTAATTGTGCCTCCCCTATAGTGGCCCCAGTAGTAATAGTGACCCCCATAGTGTCCCCAGTAGTAATTGTGACCCCCCTATAGTGGCCCCAGTAGTAATAGTGACCCCCATAGTGTCCCCAGTAGTAAGTGCCCTCCATGGTGGCCCCAGTAGTAATAGTGACCCCCATAGTGGTCCCAGCAGTGTTTGCATAGTGGCCTCAGCATTAACCTTTCATCTGCCAATGTTCCAAAATTGGAACAGTGGATTCACACAGTTGCTGCTTTGCTTTGGATCCGGCAAGTAAAAGTAGCCATTCAGTGTAAGTCTCCCAAGATTAGAAGAATGTCGATAATTCTGTAGCAGAGAGGACTCCAACCTGTAGCGATCTAGCGGTCAACGACTTCACAGCAAAGAGTCAGAGATTGAAGATGACGGCTATAATTATACAGCCCGATACTAGATCATAGCATGGACATCGAGAGAGGGGAACGTATAGGACGTCCCATATAGGATTAGAATACCGTGTAGAGGGGAGACACTTACCTGGGATAGTTCATACAGTATAGGGTATAGATGTCAAACTCTTCACTCTGTGGAAGAAAGGGAAGGTCTCTGTTATCAGCCATTCAGGCTTGGAATACCGAGGACTCTCCAGTTCTGTGAGAAGTTAAATAAAGATGGAGGGCCCCGATATCATTTCTATGGCTCACCATGGAATGTATATCATTAAAGCTACTGTCCTGTTTCGGGACAACATTCTGTCCTCGGTCTGGACGGGCATCTTGCCTGTACTTTATCTTCTATTCATGGCCTTTTTTTCCACCAGTTTCGATCCCATTTTGAGGCACCCAGGAAGGCCGCCACCATCTTTAGACTATCACAGCATCGATAGTGTTAGGACTAGCAGTGCACTGTAGCTGCTGTGTGATTGGCCAGTGTTGCTCACATGATCAGCGCTGCCCAATCACAGAGCAGTTCACAGACTCTTTTAGAAAGAAAATGGCGGCTAGACTGGCTATCCGAAAATAATGCACCAAACCAGAGGAAAGGAGGCGCCAGGAAGAGAAGATCAAGTAAAATAGGTTACCCCTCCACCCGGTGGTCCAGGGACAGGATTTTGTCCTGAAACCAGAGGATTGCTTTAATGCCCTCCGAGAATTGGTGATGATAGACGCGGGTAAAGTGGTGCCCGGATTAACACCACATTACTAAAGGCAGGGCGGGATAGCAAGGGAAGTATCGATGCGCACATCCTGCTTCTCAATAACTACGGAGTACAACTAAGCCAGACTTGTGTACAATCCAGCGCATCTCAAGAAGAGATCTTGTGCTTAAAAACTCCTTATACTCGCTGGTTTCAATAAGTTGAGAACTCCGGTTCACTTTGCGGCTCTGCCTTGTTTTACGGAACGAAAGTTGCAGCTAGCGAAGGGGTTTGTACATCAACATTTCACTCCGCAGTTCTGGGAGCTGCCAAAGACCATAAGGCCCATTTAGACGGGACGAATGTCGGGCAAACGATGCATGACCCTCGCCCCCGCACATAGACGCTGCGGTGCTGCTGCAGGGAGCTAGTATCGTTAGCTCTCAGCGAGGAGGCTGCAGGAGATTCCTCTCGTCACGCTTCCCCCCCTTCCTGGACGTTGCCTTAACATAGCGGCTGTTCAGTTATGAATGGCTGCTATTTACACTGAGCGATCAGCGATCAACTCATTGTCCATTGTTTATGCTGTATAGAGCTTATCTGCAGATCCTACTATTTATGCAATGTTAAACACAGATGCTACAATGTCAGGTGGGCTCGGACTCCCTACACTTCACTTAAACGCCCATTTTCACAGGACGATAATCAACTGAATGATCGTATGTATGATGTGTCGATTTCAATCATCATCCTGCATAAACATGTCTGATAATGGAACAACAGAATGCTTGTTTGTAACTGATTGACTATTTTACGAAGACAAAGTAATCGCTGTTTGTCGGTACCGCATCACCGTGTGCAAACAGATGATACAAGCTGTGCGAGAAGCAACTGATGGGAGGAATGATGTCCTGAGCTATTTGTCAATGTAAATGGGGTATAAAGCAGTTAGCAGAACCTAAATATTGATTAGGTATGGTGTATATATATATCATATCCTCCGAGGTGCTCGGAGCCTTTATGGTTATGCAACCAAATTGGTCGTCCTAATTTTAAAGGGACATGGTCACACATACAATCATGAGATAACTAAGCATCTATGAATCATATGGCTGTACATATCAGAACAGAAAAAATCTTTTCCTTAGAAAGTGTTAAAATTAGGTAAATTCAACCTCAGATGGAACAACATGTGACAAATTACAGTCAATATTCAGCAAAACTAGGTGAGAATGTAGAAGTAGTGTGTGAAAGATCAAGGCCAGCCTTAGTGCTTCCATAGGAAGTAAGAGGGTAAATAGTGGCCAGGTGCTGCTAATAAAATGCCACTGATTAAGTGATCATCAAGAAGCATGACCACTTCAATAAAAGCAGATGTTTGGGCAGTTTGCTGGTCTGGAGCATTCAGGCATGTGTTAACACTACGACAAAGAGAGAAGACAGCAGCAAATATTTTAGAAAAGGAATTTGGGAAGGGTTATAAGGCTATTTCCAAACAATTTGGAGTCCATCATGTTACAGTCAGAAAGATTATTAGGCAGGTTTCATGTGGAAGCTGTCTCGTTAGAGTCGGGACCTGTAAAACAACAAGGACCCTTGAAGTGAGCTCACGGGCTTAAGTATCTAGGCCAAAATACAAACTAGTACCTCGAACATTCTATAGTTATCCCATCTGGCTATGTGTGCAGGTATGCAGGTGAGTGTTTTGAGCACTTGTTAGTCATGATTTATGTCTGTTTCTTAGTTATGTTTGCTGTTCCCGAGTTCTGCCAGGGTTTCGCCAGTTCATGAGTGTGAATGACGCAACACATGGCAGCATGGCTAACATTTACAAAATTGCATCTGAACAAACCCCAAGACTTCTGGAACAATGTCCTTTGGATAGAAGAGCCAAAAGTAGAGATGATTGGCCATAATGCCCAGCAGCACCTTTGGCAAAACCCAAATCACAGCATATCAGCACAAACACCAACTGTCAAGCATGGGGTGTAGGAGTGATTATATGGCTTGTTTTGCAGATACAGTACATTGGCATCTTGCAGTCATTGAGTTGACCATGAACACATCTGTATACCAAAGTATTCTAGAGTCAAATGTGAGGATATCAATCCAAAAGCTAAAGCCTGGCCAAAACTGGGCCCTGCAACAGGACAATGATCCCAAGCACACTAGCAAATCTACATCAGCATGGCCGAATAAGAAAAGAATCAAGGTATTGCAATTGGTCAATCAGTGTCCAGACCTCAACCCAATTGAAATGCTGTGGTGGGACCTCAAGAGAGCCGTGAATATAAATGACTGCCCAGAAACCTCAATGAACTGAAGAAAGGTTGTAAAGAAGAGTGGGCCAATATCCTCCAGAACGAGGTGAAGACTCAAAGTCATAACAATTAAACATTGACTTTAACTTATTGCTGCTAGAGGTAGTTCTACAAGCTATTTACTTATCGGTGTCCTTAATTTTTCACACACTGCTTCTGTATTTTGACCTAGTTGTGTGAAGTAATCACATAGTGTAATTTGCATTTGTTGTGGTTCATCTGAGGTTCTATTTACCCAATTTAAGACCCTCTGAGGACCAGATGTTTATTATTATGTACTGAAACATACAAGCATAGACTTCAAAGGGGGCGTACTTAGTTTCTGTCATGACTGTATCCCTCATTCACAAAAACACCCTAATTTGCACATCATTTGTAACCTGTCTGTATATTCCGTGGCCCCATGTCCCATTCTGCTAAAGACCAGTCCCTATATGGATCCATAACTTGTCACTGCCTGTAGAGGAGCATGCGTGAACATATTATGATTATGGCCAATTTCATGAGAGGACGATGCCCATTCCCATAGGGTAACACCCAAGAGGGGCCAACCTTTATCTCCATGTCATATATAGCATTTTAGTCATTTTACAAAACGGATGGCGTATTCTGTTGCTGTTTTTTTAATTTGTCCAAGTTGTATACTTGCTAAACCTAACACGGCCAGCAGGGAGCGTCTTACCCTCATGACAAAACACTCGGCGATCATGGGAGCAGACGTGCAATTCTCCAACTCTTCAAGCAGCTCGCTGTAAAAGAGCAGACAGTCAGTAACAGAATGCGGCTCTGGAACAACTTCTGGCCCTGTAATAACACATTTTATCACACAGTCTTCACAATAATGTTAGGCCACTGCTGAGCAGATGGCAGCACCAAGTCATTACAAGGGAGTATACAGCCCCTGACCATGCATTATCACACCTTCACAGTATGGAACACCAAAGCTCATCATGCTATCCAAATACATTGTGTTAGAGAACGAGCATCAACAGTGGCACATATGGAGAAGAGGAGGCCGATGGTCCAGACTGGACTCTACACTATGGGCTGGGTATTGCCATCCAAGACAGAAGGGCCTGATATCTGCAGGGGTATTAATGACCACTCACCTGTTAAACTCATAAATATCTTCTATGTTGCAGAATAAAGTGCTGACTTGCTCGGGTTTGAGGGGGAGTTGACCACAATCTATAATGCAGCCTAAATAATCCTGTATGGAGAGAGCATGCAAGAAAGGGCATTAATGTACAACCAGTATATCACTATCCAATGTAACATGCCGTATACTGATCACATGCAGGCTCAGCATTTATGTCATGGCTCACGGATGAGTAAGGCCGCCTGCACACGGGTGGATTAGCATTGCAGAATCCGGAGCGGGTGTCCGCCTCCAGACTCCACAGCAAATACCGCCCATAGCAAGCAATGGAAAAGCAATTTTTCCTGCACACGAGCAAGAGGAAAAATCGCAGCATGTTCTATTTCTAGGTGGAATCCGTGCAGATGGCTTCCATTAAAGTCAATGGAAGCCATCCGACCTGCAGCCCTTCCACAATCATCACGGAAGGGTTGCGGGATCCGCGTCATCGCCTAGCAACGGCGCGGCATAATCTGTACTGCGTATGTACGCGGCCCGTCCATACACAGCACAGATAAAGAAGACTCCGGACAGGTACCAGCATGCGGAATCCGACCCGTACGTCTGCAGGCGGCCTAAAGCTATAGGAAAGGAGGTGCAGACGTTGTGCTTCCACCAAGGCCTTACTCTATGAGGGGGCACAAAGACCCCTCTGACACATAAGAGGTCAGTATCAGGGAACCCTTTGGAATTACATGGATTTCTGAACAGATTACTAATAAACCTGGTCTGATTGTTACCCATGTCCCAATTATAGATAAACACAATGTAACTAATAACTCACAAGCAGTTGTAGTGGTCATGGCTCTTATTGAGCACACTTAGTAATCGCCCGCAGAGCAGGGAGCGGTAAGGCACCATTCACATGGCGGTAATAATAATAATCTTTATATAGCGCAGCCCGAATGGCTCCTTCCGGGGGTTCTGTCTGGATTGCTGAAAACAGCATCCAGATGGAAGTCGAAACAGAGCAACAGGCTTAAAGGGAAACTGTCAGCAAGTATGAGAACCGTAAACTAAGTAATGGTGCTCATACAGCAGGCTCCCTGAAGGCCAAGGAGATATTTCTTCCCATTAATTGCTATGGGGGTGCGTGCACAGTGTGCAGCCAGTGGTCTGACTGCGAGGTCCGCACTCACTTTCGGGCTGACAGCACTAGATTGGAGATCTGGATAAGTATAAGAAATACCTCCTCGGACTCCAGGGAACCTGCCTTATGAGCGTCATAACTTATGCTCCCTTTAAAGGGAACCTGTCAGCACATCGAAGCATCCTACAACCACCGACACCTCCAGAAGAGAGAAGTCTGATTTTGTGAAACAGCACTACTTGTGTCTTCTGGAGGTGGTGGTGGTGGTGGTGGTGGTAGGTGCTTAGATGTGCTGACAGGTTCCCTTTAAATACTGAAACGGAGAACAAAGAGGCAAACTTTCATCTCCGTTTCAGCTCGTTTCGGTTCTCTTCCAGCATCTTAGCTGAATAGTGTAGCTGACTACGCTATACTGTCTGTCCAAAATGCTAAAAAATGAATGGAAACCTGCTGAAACAGATCAAAGTTTACAAGCTTTACTCTCCATTTCAGTAATTAAAGCCTTCGGCTCCATCTGGATACAAACCCCAGGATGGAGCCATTATTGCCATGTGAATGTAGCCATGGATTACAGTCCCAAGATGCGGCAACTACATGTGGCCAGAGCCTCAGCCACCTCTGGCAGCCAACATTTTGCAAAATAATGTAAGGGCAGCAGTCCATGACCCCAAGTTGAAAAGACATTGGGTGATGCAACAAGACAATGAGCCAAATCACAAAAGTACTATTAATCAGCTCAAGAATGGTTGAAAGAAGATTTATGTTTTGGAATGGCCAAATCGAAGTCCTAACTTTAACTCTATGGAGATGCTGTGGCATAACCTGAAGAGGGCTGTGTGTACAAGGCATCCCAGAAATATTGATGAACCAAAACACATTTTCAGGCAGGATTGGTCCAAAATTCTTCCTCAGTGCTGTGCAAATCTGATTTAAAGCTGTGGGAGACATCTGGTGAAGGTGATTGCTGCTAAAAGGAAATCTACAGATTATTAATTAAAGGGTTCACTTACTTTTTCTCCCTGCACTGTAGATGATTACTCAATGTGCTCAATAAAAGACATGAACTGTATAAGGGTGGTTTCACATCTGCGTTTGAGCCACCGGACGGAGGTTCCGTTGCAGATCCAGGAGAAAATTTTGCTCCAAAACTGGGCAGCTGAGTGGAAAGTGAGCAGATCTCATTGTAGTCTATGGCAGTCTTCAAGACGCAGTTCGGTTCCATTTCCGAACGGAGCAGGAAAGCAAAATCCCCAGCGCAAGTGTGAAACCACCCTAACTGTTTGTGTGTTATTGGATAGATTGCCTTTGTGTATAATTGTGATCATTTGGATAACAAGCAGACCACATTTATTAAAAATCAATGCAAAAATCCTGGTAATTCCAAAGGGTTCACTTACTTTTTCTTGCAACTGTCCAAGAGCATATAATGATAACTGTACAATCATATAGTAATTGTAGTCAAAGCGATCATACTATATATAAACACCCAATAGGTACTGGTGCATCTTGTCTCCACCGGAACTATGGGTGGAGATCTGGGATTGTCGGAGTGGAGTAATATGGAATGCCCACAGCTTGCGATTGACTTCCTTGACGAAGGCTGGAGAAAGTGCCTGACAGCCGGCGTGGGACGGAGAGAGAGAGCCCTCTGACAGCCAGCGGGGACCGGGGAGAGCCAGCGGGGTCGGTGAGGTGACAGCGCAGCCACCTTGAGCGACGGCAGCACACATTACAGGTGATATGGGAGGCTGTGGGCGTGACTGTCAGTGCACGAGCCGTGAGGGAGAAGGGAGAGCAGCCGCGACAGTGACAGGAGCCGGGAGGGGAGATTATGGTACAGCAGCGGCAAATGTAACTGCGGCGACAGACTGACAGTGGGGCCAGGAGCAGATATGGCGCAACCACACTCACAGCCCTGCTAGCAAGACACTAGCAGGTAAACAAGGAGCCAAGTGGGTCCGGGGCTAATGCTGTCGGCTTGCGTCTGTGGAGGAATGTCAGGGAGCCAATCGGCAGTTGGTTGCGTTCCATAGAACTCCACCAGGACAATCCCAGGTCTCCACCCATACTTTAGGTGGAGACAAAATGCACCAGTACCCACCCTATAGGCCCATTGCATGACCAGTATAGAGGTCCAGATACAGATTTTGACTGGACATAAAGTCTGAAGAAGAGCTGAAACGTTGACTACCTTTGTTAAAATATGGCAGTGTGAATAAAGTACCATTTACGGCACAATTGAATCCTTGGAGCGCCGTCTCTGCTTCCTGTCGTATAGGTCTGCATATTTTGGTTTTGGAGTGAAGTTCAGCTTCAAGAACTGCTTTAAATTATTTTTAAAAAGCTCTTTTTCTGTCTGCCGCAGGTCCCCTTAGTATTGTAGACCATCGGATGCCATGCTCGCACACTCAGCACTCTTGAACTTTCCCCTAGTACCCTTAGCAGAGCCCCCCATTATTTTTCATCAAGGACAGATGTTTTTTCCTGCGCCGCCTCACATTGAAGTCGTCTAGCCGACAGCTGATGTATTTGTAGTCATACTCCTGTATGTACAGATCCCAGTCAGCAACATGAGACTTGGCTTCACATATAGGGATGAGCCCTTTGTGTTATCTGCTCTTAGCAATCTCAAGTGATTAATGATATATGTATCAGATTTGGATCATCTTCCTCTTATTGGACACAACAGTGCTTAATGCAAACCATTTCCTCAATGCTGAATACACAAACATGGCACCTAAGTGCTGAAGCGGGTGATTCATGCATTTATCTACTGAACCACATGTGAATGCAGACATTCCAACATCATTGCCAATTTCCCCGTTTACATAGATAGACTGACCAAGATAAGCATCTGTCCAGATGACATCACTAACAAATATGCAATGTATTACTTATGCTGAAGTAGCTACTTATGCTAAATCTGCAACCTGAGAGCGCTTGCTCACATAGCAGGCCTTTAAATAGTATTTTCTGCTTAGGTTTAAATTACACTGAGGTGCCAAAAGTCATGGGACAGGAACTAATATCATGTAGGACTCGCTCTAGCCCAATGAAGTGCGGCATCTCCACGTAGCATCAATTCCACAAATGGACAGAAGACGTCTGGAGGGATGTTCAGCCATGTCTTCTGGATAGCCACCCACAGCTACGGGGTATTTGAAGGTGCAGGATCTTGGGTGTTAATGGACCTTCCGCCACATCCCATAAATGCTGGATTGGCCTCATACTGGGCAAATGTCGAAGTCACACTATTCATAGCAACTCTCCATACTGCTCCTTGAACCAATTCTGGACAACATGGGCCCGATGGCACGGTGTTTTATCCTGCTGGAATACCTGATTATCATGGGGGTAGCTGAAGGAGTGTGTCAGAGCTTGACAACCACGACCGGTCCGTCGTATACCTGCCGCGAGGCAGAAACAGACTGGTGGTACTAGATCATTCCGGGCCACGTTATGAAACTTTTGTGGTTGTATGTTTGTTATCCCCTTGAGTTTCCCCCGTCATTGATAAAGGGTCATTGGGAGTCGTATACTGAAATTCTTCTACCACTGCTCTCACTACTTACTGATTATTCATCTCTTATGGGTGAAGCTGGTCTAATCCTTTTTCCTTGGTGTTACCATCTGGATCAAGCTTAGTAGTTGATGCATTGATTTATATCTTAGTATTAGTTCTGTCTTCACTCCTACTGCCATTAGTTGTTACCACCTTACTATTGACATTTCCTGTATCTACTCAGGGTCAGTACATGTTCGGGACGTGGAGTCATCCTTGTCAGGGCGATCACCCCGCTTTAGGCAGAGGTATTTTCCCCATCTTTTACCCTTGATTATATTTGGTGATGGTTTTAGTATTTTATGTGGGATTTTCTGAAGTTTATTTGTTCCATGTGAACACTGACTTATGCTTTAATGCTTAGTACAGATGTAAAAGAGTAGAGACATAACAGGCTGCAAATGGTCACCAAGCAGTGAAATGTAGCAGACATCTGTCACTGACATGTTTAGGTGGACCAGTGATCCCAACCCATGCTATAATCAATCTACATACTTCTGTTCCATGATCTTTGGCACTAGAATGTATAAAGAATGCAGTATGTGTTTCAGTAGAAGGACTTGGGAAAGCCAGCTATACAGCAGCTCTCAATGCCAAGCAGCAGCTGCAAAAGCAAATAAAATTTTAGGTTGCGTAAAGAGTTGTAAAAATCTGCAACCCTCTTCATAAATATCTGGCTTTGAGAGTTTTAGTTAATAATAGTCTGAAATTAGGGCTCCTTCTACACTCACAGTCCCAGAATCTGCCTTCAGAGTATGGAGGTGGGCGCACGTGTCCTGACAACTTTAAATAAGAGATGTTGTTTTAGACAAAGGGCATCATCTGCACCATATACCCTCCTTATCCTCCCTCCCAGGAACAAACGGAGGGCAAAATAGAACAAACATCTTATAAATGTGGTGCAGGAAATCCTACAGGCCATTACCTAGCACTAATAATGTGCAGGGATGACCCTTATATACAGCTAGTGAAAAACATGAAGGCATCTGGATCCCTGATCCTGCATCTTAAGCACATCTGCTGTACACATGGGCCTGCAAAATTAGTGATGTTCTACTAAGTATGTGAGTAACGGTGGAAAGGAGCGATTATGAGCAGCCCCCAAGCCAGTTAATATGGCCACCGCTTCAGCACCCACAAAAGTTATAACCCAGTTTTTCCAGAATTCCGGCAAAATAAATGAACTGGTTGGCACTAGTCATGGGGGCACTGTGGCGGTGCTATGGGGCTATATTATGGGTAAACTCTGCCTGGCACTAGTCATGGGGGCACTGTGGCGGTGCTATGGGGCTATATTATGGGTAAGCTCTGCCTGGCACTAGTCATGGGGGTACTGTGGCGGTGCTATGGGGCTGTATTATGGGTAAACTCTGCCTGGCACTAGTCATGGGGGCACTGTGGCGGTGCTATGGGGCTGTATTATAGGTAAACTCTGCCTGGCACTAGTCATGGGGGCACTGTGGCGGTGCTATGGGGCTGTATTATGGGTAAACTCTGCCTGGCACTAGTCATGGGGGCACTGTGGCGGTGCTATGGGGCTGTATTATGGGTAAACTCTGCCTGGCACTAGTCATGGGGGCACTGTGGCGGTGCTATGGGGCTATATTATGGGTAAACTCTGCCTGGCACTAGTCATGGGGGCACTGTGGCGGTGCTATGGGGCTGTATTATGGGTAAACTCTGCCTGGCACTAGTCATGGGGGCACTGTGGCGGTGCTATGGGGCTGTATTATGGGTAAACTCTGCCTGGCACTAGTCATATGGGGGCACTGTGGCGGTGCTGTGGGGCTGTATTATGGGTAAACTCTGCCTGGCACTAGTCATATGGGGGCACTGTGGCGGTGCTGTGGGGCTGTATTATGGGTAAACTCTGCCTGGCACTAGTCATGGGGGCACTGTGGCGGTGCTATGGGGCTGTATTATGGGTAAACTCTGCCTGGCACTGGTCATGCAATTCATGAAAGCCATTCATTTCACCTACATGGGGGAACTCTTGACAGTGTGATGTAGCAGTGTTATTGTGGCGCTCTGGTACTATTATGGGCACTTCTGCTGTCATTGTGGGGGTGTGGCTGGTATTTGAGGACAGAGATTATGAACAGTTTCTCATAAAACATTTAATAAAAAAAATACGCTGTAAGTTGTTTGCTAGAGGATGACTTTGGGCATACAATCTTAGGTACAGGGGGGTCTCCCCAAGGAGAGCACCCAGAAGGGGTGTGAGAAGACACCTGAGAGGTGAGTGAGAAGACTTATACGGCCATGCACGCTCCTCTGGGTAATTTATGCAAATAAGGAAGCTGGAACAATACCTCTGCAGCGCCACCTATTGGATGACAGCATTCCTTCAAATCAATATACGACTCTTTAACAAGTCTGTAAAACAATGATTGGGAACAGGAAACCAAGCCAGAATCCATACACAGATGGCTGTTTCAGGGTGTTTGCCCCTCAGTGTGCAGTAGGTTTCTTGCTTGGCTGGTGAGAGGCCATAGAATCATAGAATGGTAGAGTTGGAAGGGACCTCTAGGGTCACCGGGTCCGACCCCCTGCTCAATAAAGAGTTCACTAAATCATCCCAGACAGATGTCTGCCCGGCCTCTGTCCTGTAACGTTTACCATCTTAAATAGGCTTTTTTTAAAGACAGACCGCCTCGTCCATGGACTCCGTGTGATACGGCAGCTCAGCTGCAATACAAGATGCATCAATAGTTAAGGGGGGCAGGATTTACAAGAGAAAAGCTCTTTTTTTTCTAATCTCAAATCAACCCTTCGGGTCGCACGTAAATTGGGAGAAGCTACTCAATAGATGCACAACTTTCTTTGGCCACAGTCTTTGCTGAAAGTGCAAAAGTAGGGCGACTTTAAAGGTAGACCAACATTGTGCATCGAAAGTCATGGCCTAGCCCGGCCTAATGGCAATCATATTGGGGATTTTACATTTTGATAGAAATGCTTCTTAATTTACAGATCATATTTATAGAAACTAAACTATCCCACCCTTATATACACAATCCCACCAAAGGTAATCGGGCACATGAGCAGGAATCAAAAGTAGTACTTAATTCTGTATGTTAATAGGTTGTGGGGCTGCTTTGGCACTTATGACATTGGATGCTCTCCATGACATAGTTTCTACTAACATCTGATACACTTCAGCTGCTATTTCCCTCAATTCATCCTGCAAACATCTGGCGAATTCTCTCAAACAATATGCATGGTGTTCATATTTTCTGACCTGACGTTCCAGTTTGTCCCATAAATATTCAGTAGGGCTCCGGTCAGGACAATCATGGAACATCCATATCCTCAAGCTAACATAAAACAGCATTGTATTTGTGACAATCTATAAAACTATGGCTGACACCTCCAAGGTTCTGTATCTTATGTAGGATGGTTTAGGATTAGAGATGAGCGAGTATACTCGCTAAAGGCAATTGCTCGAGCGAGCATTGCCTTTAGTGAGTACCTGCCCACTCAAGACAGAAGGTTCGGGTGCCGGCACGGGGGAGCGGTGAGTAGCGGCAGTCAGCAGGAGGGAGCGGGGGGAAGAGAAGGAGAGAGAGATCTCCCCTCCGTTCCTCCCCGCTCTCCCCCGCAGCTCCCTGCCCGCCGCCAGCACCCGAACCTTCAGTCTCAAGCGGGCAGGTACTCGCTAAAGGCAATGCTCGCTCGAGCAATTGCCTATAGCGAGTATACTCACTCATCTCTATTTAGGATACGTGACATGCTAATAAGACACAATCCCCTCTACTCGTAGACGTGTCCAAATACTTTTGGTAGGATAGTGTATATTATTTCTTTAGTTCTGATTTCTCATCTGCAGCAAACAGGAAAGTCCAAGATCTTACAAGACAGACACGAGCAGTGCTTTTTCCAAACTAGGAATAACATGTAGCAATATTCTGCAGTTTCCACAGTCAGGTTTCAGCCCTTCAGTAACTGAGGAGTCGAATCCCCGTGGACTTACACCGGAAACTTTGTTTACAAATACGGAATTTCTCCAACCGGATGAAAGGTCAGGAACTCTGCTCTCGAATCTGATGAGGCCTCTCCACTAAGAGGGAGACTGAGGGTGATCACTGCAGGCAGGAGTGGAGAATGGAGGGGCACATGGAGAAAGGAAGTGAAAGAGGTAGTAGAGAAGGAACTCAGTAAGTGACCAGTTACGTTATAATCATTATTTGTAAAAGGGGGCTCTGGAAAACTGCCCCCAATTCAATCACGGTGTAAAAAATGGTGGTTAGATGAGAATCTTATAGGGAATATCTATCATGTTAAAAGGGAAGCTGTCACCAGAATTGTCGATCATAAACTGTCACGGTAACGCTATCACTCACATTTATAGCGCCCCAGATGTATGTTTGAATGAACCAGAAGAATGCTCCTCAGTTTGCAAACTTACATTTATATTGTGGTACCATGTATGCTAATTGACTTGTCTCGAGTCATAGTGACAGGCCTCTGGAGTCCAGAGTCATGGCGTCATCTAATCATGCATGCCCCCTCCATTGAAGGTCACCTCAGTCATGGTGAAACCCCGAGCTTATGAAGTGCAGCAGTAAAGGAGTTTTTCTTTTATAACTGTGTGAGGGAGTAATGCGATGTTATATGATATTTTGTCTGCTATGACATGTGGTGCACCTATAGATCATAGAGCCTGGAGGACTAAAGAGATAGCAGGGATACTGGGTGTGTTCTATGACCCGAGCAAGGACTGGCTGTGTGTGCAACAAGCTGAAGGGGGAAAAGTTTGGAGTGATAGAAAGGATCTCACTGTAATGAACTAAATGGACTATGGTTGTGCACGGTCTCATCGCTGCTAAATACTTGTGATTCTGTTATAAGGACTATAACAAAGTGCAAAGTTAGATCTCAGCCCTCAGCATGTGAGAGCATAACATGTGTGATGGTTGCATTAATAGAACTTCCTCAGGACTGGAGAAAGAAGGTGAAACTGCTACAGAGTGACGTGTCACCTTACAGATCTATGGATAAAGAATGGCCTATAGTTGTCTCCACGCTATAGTGCAGAGTATACCAGGCGTTCTGTAAGTGAGGTCGGGCCTCAGGAAAACTCAAACTGTGCACTAAAATGGAGAGATTATAGGGGCTATGTAATCCAACAGGAAATTATGACTTCTGGACTCTGTGCAGCAAGCCACTAATATTAAGTTATTATACACTCTTTGTAAAAAAAAAAAAATCAAGCACCTAGAAGGAGTTGGCATTTTGCTGCAAAACTCAGCATGCAGTTCCATCTCAGGCAGATATACAGATGATTAGAGTTGTGGCGTGATTAGATGAACCATCTTGCCAGCTGAAGCTCTAAAAGTGGTTCAACCCTTGGCGTATAAAAAGGTTCTCAGAGGCTACTTGTGTGCAGTGGACCTATTTTTCCCCCTTTTGTAGCGCTTGTTGACCACTAGACATGCCTCTCTCTATGAACAATCAAAGAGATTTTGCGCAGCTAACAGAGATTGAGAGGGGGCGCATTATTGGCATGTGAGAAGCTGAATGATCCTATCGACAAATTGCCCGCTACCTGGGCTGATTTGACCAGCCTCTTAGGAGGTGTTGGAACCAGTGGATGTGTAGGGCACACACACAAGCTGATCAGGCTTAGGACGTCCTCAACAGACCACCAGTAGAAAGGATCGTCTGATCAAAAAGCATGAGCAGCTGCAACTGTTTCATTGTCTTCCTTCTATAGACGGGTGGCACCATCATTACATGCCCCTGTGTCTGTCGGAACCATTTCCAGGCACTTGACTGAAGGATATTAGGTCTCCCAGCACTCATTATGTGTACTGCCTTTGACATCCATCCAATGTCACCTCGATTTGCAGTGGTGTCATGAACGACAAAACTGGATGGCTTTAGAGTGGAACCAGATTGTCTTTAGTGAAGATCACAGGTTTAATTTGGGAACTGACGACAGTCGTGTTCGTGCCTGTAGACCTCGGGTTCAGCGCCTCAATCCTGCCTTTGCTGTAGAGCGGCACACTGCCCCAACTGCTGGTGTGATGGTCTGAGGGGCCTTCGCTGGTACAAGGCAGAATGACAGCTCAGCAACATGTTTAGGATATCCTTCAGCTACTGAGGTTGAGGTGTCTACACCTTGACCCAATGTGTATGTCCATTTCTGACAGGGACAGAAGGCTACACAGCACAAGAGTGGGATTTCACCATGACTTGCAGGGAGAGGTGGCCATCAAGCGCAGGAGGCATGCATAATGAGATGACGTCATGACTTGGCACTCTGGTGGCCCAACTCGGTGACTCGAGACGAGTCACTTAGCATAGAAGGTGCTAAAGTATAGATTTACGTTTTCAAGCTGAGGGGCATTCTTCTGTTTCATTCAAACATATACCCGGTGAGCTGTAAATATGAGTGATAGCGCTATGGTGGCAGTTTATGGTGGAACATCATGGTGACAGGTTTTCTTTAGTGCTGTAATGTCCTTATCTCCATGCTTCTTAGTTCAACTTTTCTGAGACCCTAAATGGGATAGGAATGTAATTATACTTGTCTACTTTCCCAGATTGCCTAGAACCCTCCTTAAATAGGACTGATCTCATGGACAGTGCCAAGATATCCCATCACCTTGTGATCAGTGGGTCATGGCCCGATGTCTGGACCCTAACGATCCTGAGAATAGAGGGGCTGCAGCCCTGATTTACCGCTGTCTCCTCTTCCAACTTTTCCCCGCACAATGGTGCCCCGACCACCCGGCTGTGCAGGATACTACGACCGGGTTCATTCACTCTGGTGGGGTCATGCACAGCAGGGAAGAGAGACGACTTTTATTTTTATAAAGCATGAGATTATCATTAGAAGGCCTTGCAGTATGTGTGGTTGTCATCTCTGGGGCCTCTTGGGGTGGCTTCTTAAAGTGGAACAACATCCAAATCATGCATAGATTTATAACCTTTTTACCCCAAATTGGCTATAGGATTATGCAGCTATTAGTGGAATGAATTCCTTGCTACTTTATGGCTCAGATTCAACAACATTGTTATTGTAAATGGCTCGTTCGCATGAACAAGTAGACAACTTCATCATCTGCAAGAGGAAAATTACCCAGTCTCCAAACATTTTCCGTATACAGATATTTCCTGTGCATCTGCCGTCACCCGCTGGATTGCTTCCTATTCCAATCTAAATATATTTTTTTAATGCTTTTCTTCTCGGCGTCTCTGAGTTGTCCAAATGACCGACCCCATGAGTGTGAGGAGCACAGGCCAGCAAAGCTTTGCCCGGTGGGATTCATAACCTTCTCATTGTGCACTGCGAAGAGCAGGAAGAGAGTGAAGAAAGGCTCCATATTATGTTAGTGTGGTCTGTTCTCCCTCACACAATGACCTCTGCCTAGTGGGAATGTGTCAGAGAGACGCTGGTCTCGGCAATCTCTGGAATTCCGGGAATATTGTTGGCCACCGCTTTATACTGTTGGAATAACTACACCCCATCGGGCAGATGGGGATCCATAAGCCAATGACTGGAACTTGCAGATACAGCAAAACTGTTTAATGTAATTTGCTGTTATATACCTGTTCTAGAAAAAAATGTTCAGAATATGAAATAACTAAACCTTACAGGGATGTACTCTCTGAGCAGCATAGCCCGTTTCATTTCAGAGATTGAGACAAAAGCAAAGAGCAAAAGCTGTAGACTAGGCTTGGCTGTAGTCTTATGCAATGCCTTCCACCACCAAAATCAAACATACTGGAAATCCCCTAAAGGAAAGCACGGGGGGGTTTCCGTTTTTGGTGTACTTATGGGATTCCATTCTGTTGACCTACGATGTCTACACTATGACTGTAGGATCTGTGAAGTCACACCCTAGACCATTCACTGTGAACGAACATAGAGACTCTCCATGTACAACAGTGATCAGAGGTATGCCTTTCAGTATTTTATGTGAGATCAAGGTTGAGGCATGTCTTACCCAGATCTACAGTTCTGAAGGGATTGTTGATCTACACAATAAAAAGGATCTTACAAGTTTGGGGTAGATTGAATCTAGTCAACCAAAGAGTTTTCTTTGAAGAAGTTGGCTCAAACATATATAAGTTATATAAGAATAATTACAAAAGTCTGATCAATGGAAGCCCTTTATCCTTCCTGAGAATGGACCAGTTCCCACCATTAATGAAGAATGGCTCTGAAACAAATGGGAGTTATGAAATGAGAATACTGGGAAGTCGTCATCATGTTATGCACTCCAACTATCCATTAAAGGGAACCAGCCACCAGCAAATTACTTTTACAGCTGCCACCATAGTGTAATGGAACATTACACAAATAGTACACGTGGTTGAACCAAAAAAAAAAATCTTACTTTATAGTTACGCACCCAGTATGCAAACGAGCCACCTTGACTTGCCATAGAATGGTGAAGTTGGAAGGGACCTTTAGGGTGATCGGGTCCAACCTCCTGCTCAATGCATCATCCTACCATCCTCTTGCTGCCTCCCCACCCCCGCTTAGGGTTGTAAGCACTCATAGTGCTGAATCTCAAGCATGTGCCATGTCCCCCTCTTGCCATGACTTGGTGCAGTGTGCCAGTGAAGTCTGGGTGCATACAAGTCGCTTTACGGTGCCTGTATGGGAAAGATGTGTCACTAGAGGCAGACGGTGCAAGTACGATATCTCAGCGCTACTAGTGCCGACATTCTTACACGGGGGTGGCAGTGAGAGGGAGAAGAGGCCGGGTCTACTATGTGTCCACTAGCTTGAATGGATGATGGTGCCACCTCTTTGAATCGAGGTGGTGCATTTGCATACTCGGTGCACTAACTATAAAGTAAGAACTTCAGTTAATGCTAAATGGCTAATTTTAGGTTCAACCATGTGGACTGCTTGTGTAATGCTCCATTAAACTATGGTGGCAGCTTTAAAATATATATTTTCTGGTGACAAATTCCCTTTAAAGCTTGGCAACATACCTCAACTCTAATAAACCAACTATATTGTTAACATAGCCCATGCAGGGGTGTAACAAGTAACCATGTGACCTCATCCCAAAACCTGGAATGGGACATCCCACCTCCATGATCAGCAGTAACCTCTGAACAAGAAAGTCACCCATGTACATCGATAATACTTGAGTCATAATCAGACTCGGGGCGGATTCAGACAAGCGTAGGCACAACTATGCTTGGCGGCATGGAGAATAGTTGCGCCTGAACGAGGAGAATTTTCTCCCTTTGCCAGCCTTTTAAACTCTGCACCAGAGCTCACGAGTTTAAAAATTACCGCGGGAAGATTAGTGCCGCCCGATCTTTAGCGCACATAGTATTCACCACGTGCGGGAAAGACCGGGAAGGTTCAATCTTTTCTCAATCATACAATTAACGGCCAAAAGAAGAGCTAGTGAAATGATAAAAATGAAACCATGATTATCACAGCCACATCATGGGAAAAAACTATGTTTGTCTGAATCCACCCTCAAGGTTGGAAATACCCTGTAAACTATTAGGCTACATTCAGATGGCCATAGGCAAGGTGTGCCTCAGATCCTTGGGCATAAGTCGCGTTGGACAGCAGACGGGCACCACATCCGTGTTCAGTCCGATTGTAGGACAGTACACAGCTCCATGTCCTGCTTTTGTCCATAAAATGGACCGGAATAGGACATGCTGCGATTTTTTTTCACATTAACCATCATTTCATCGAAAACTCACCCATGTGACTTGTCTAATAAGCTTTAATGAGTCCATGTGATGTTTGTGAAATACACGGACAAGAAAAACGGCTGTGCGAATGGATTCTTACCATCTTAATCCTAAGATTTTGACCCTAAGAGATTCTCCATAAATGTTCTGCAGTCTGGAGGTATTTTTGTAATACCCCATATACCGAGTGTAGATGACGATTATTTCCTCCTCACTGGTAGAACCCGAGCGCACCATCTGCTGATCATGTCTGGAGGTTGAAGAATTCTTTTCTTTTAACGATACATCAGCAGATAGTTGGGTGCAGAACGCCCTAAAATTCCCAGTATGAAACCATGGCACCATTCTCTAGCACAGAAATGCCAGTTATGAAGACTATGATGGCACAGCTGCCTTTGAGCTAATAATACAACTGTATGGCACGGACAGCTGGGCTGTCATCCAACATTTGGATGTCAAGTCCCTGATGAAAATGTAGAATGTTGCTTCCTCCGACCTACTGTCCACGCTTATCAGCAGACTGTTGCTTTGATCAGCAGGGTGTAAATCACTATGGCTAAGCCCTTTTGAAATCCAACTAGATGTTCTTCAATTTCACTCTATCAATAAAAGGCTGCTTACATGTTGACTTAAGGAACATGAATGGCAGGCTATCATCCAAATACGGAACCATAACATAAAACCTTATGCTGAACCACGTGGAGCAGAAATACCACAATAGGATAGACTCAACAGACAAGACGGTAGCAGTAAATCTCTTACCTCTACAATGCTCTTCAGATCTCGGACGTAGGCCTGCTCAGTTTCCAGGATTTCGAGCACCACTCTGTCCACATGAGAAAGTTTGGCCTTTGGATCCTTTGCTTTGCGCAAAATCGGTGACCATGTACAGCCAAGTAAGGCACTTTCATTAGACAGCACCTTGTGTTCAATCTCCAACTGCGCCACAGGCGTGAGGTCGAGACTGATGTCGCTGCCATTTTGTTGAGGATATGAAGGGCTGCAGTACTGGGAGGATCCAAGAGTCCCACTACTACCAAATGAGCTGTGACTGTCCTGGAGGGAGGCCGAAGAGGTGGAAGAGCTGAGACTAACTGGTCGGTCGCTGTCCGAACACACAGTATTAACGGAGGTACAGCTGCCAGACATCCCGGCTGCTATTCCACTCAGAGAACTGACAGATGAAGGCCTGGGGGCACCTAGGAACGGGAGAAGAACATTAGAAGCTTTAGTTTACAGTCCAAGCCAGTGGTGGCCATTCATAATAACCACAGAGCTGATTTTACATATACATTGCGTTGGTAAATTCCATTATTTATGGTTGGGTCGGCCACTGATCTAATCTATATGAGGGCTCTCGGGTGCCCTCATGTTTCTTGCCTATCAGCCTCTCTGGGCTCCTTTTGTATGAAAATTAACATGTGTATTGTCTGAATTGGGGCGTAAATAAGGGAATTAGGAGAGAAAGATATTGCGGGAAAAAAACTTTTGCTGGCAATTCCCATATAATGTGCAGCTTACGGCTAGGATCACATGGCGCATCATCATCTGTGGTCATATCTTATTAGGTTGTGGCAATGCCTATTTATGGGTTGTGACACAATTTAAGACTTTATGCTCGTTCGGCCGAGAACTGTTTTGCCCAACATCTCCATAAAAATGCTTGCTCAGCTCGGCCAAGCGTGTGTGCGCTCTGAATGTGGGTGGAGAGAAAGCTGCTTCCGGACACCTCTGTCAGTGGCTTATTTTACTGAGAAGAAAAGGATAAGACAGCTGAAGTTCAACTGTCTGAGCTTTATCTTGCCTAACTCTGCCATTGGAGGAAAGTCAGAAGGCCCCCATACATATTAGATGATTGGTTGGGACCACCAAAATTGACGTGTTCAGCCGATATACACTATCCCACCAAAAGTAATTGGACACCTGACTAAGAATCAAAAGTTGTATTTAATTCTATATGTTAATACTTAGTGGGGCTCCTCTGGCTCTAATGACATCAGATACTCTTTGTGATGTACTTTCTACTAACCCCTGATACACTTCAGCTGGTATTTCCCTCCATTCATCCTGCAAACATCTTTCGAGTTCCCTAAAAGAAGATGAACGTAGTTCATATTTCCTGACCTGATGTTTCAGTTCATCCTAAACATGTTCAGTAGGTTCAGGTCAGGACTCTGTGCAGCCGGTCCAATCATAGAACATCCATATCCTCAAACCAACATAAAACAGTGTGATGAGGCACGTTGTGTTCTTGAAGTATTGCCGACTATTCCCAGAGTATTGCCACATTGTCGACAGCACATAATTGTCTAAAATGTCAAGATGGACCTCTGTGCTCATCGTTATTGCAAACGGACCAAGACCATGCCATGTAAAACATCCCTAGACCATAACAGAAGCTTTGCCATAATTAACTGTTGGCACAACACACTAAGGCAACATCGAGACTCAGTGTTTAGCATTGTTGCCTTGCAGTGTTGGGGTCCTAGGTTCAAATCCACTCAAGGACAAAATCTGCATGGAGCGTGTATGTTCTCCCCATGATGTAAAGTGCTGCGTAACATGAAGATGAAGTTGAAGTAGCGTGATTGGTCATTCCACAAAACTTTCTTCTATTGCTCAACTGTCCAATGATGACGCTCATTGCACCATTGTAGACGGGCTGATCTTCTTTGAGAGAACTCGCCAGATGTTTGCAGGATGAATGGAGTGAAATACCAGCTGAAGAGTATCAGACTTCATGACAGTATGCCATGGAGAGTGTCCAATGCCATTAGGGCCAAAGGAGGCCACACTAAGAATTAACATATGGAACTACATACTACATTTAATTCTTCCTCAGGTGTCCAATTACTTTGGTCGGATAGTGTACATGTATGTATAGTCGCCTTAAAGGGGTTGTCCCGCGGCAGCAAGTGGGGGTATACACTTCTGTATGGCCATATTAATGCACTTTGTAATGTACATTGTGCATTAATTATGAGCCATACAGAAGTTATAAAAAGTTTTTTACTTACCTGCTCCGTTGCTGGCGTCCTCGTCTCCATGGTGCCGACTAATTTTCGCCCTCCGATGGCCAAATTAGCCGTGCTTGCGCAGTCCGGGTCTTCTGCTTTCTTCTATGGAGCCTTTCGTGCAGGATGCCGGCTCCGTGTAGCTCCGCCCCGTCACGTGCCGATTCCAGCCAATCAGGAGGCTGGAATCGGCAATGGACCGCACAGAAGAGCTGCGGTCCACGGAAGAAGAGGATTCCGGCGGCCATCTTCACAGGTAAGTATAGAAGTCACCGGAGCGCGGGGATTAAGGTAAGCGCTCCGGTAAGCTTTCTGTACGTCCCTGCATCGGGGTTGTCTCGCGCCGAACGGGGGGGGGGTTGAAAAAAAAAAAAACCCGTTTCGGCGCGGGACAACCCCTTTAAGTACTTTACGTTTGTCAGAATTACAAATCTAAGCAATACCCCGATGAGTGCGCGTAGCTGGATACCATCAGGCCTTACCAGTAACCGTAAACGCACTGAATACCAGTAACCGTAAACGCACTGAATCTTCATGCTCTTCCAGGACCGGCATGGTCACCATCTATGTATGTTCTATCAAGATTATAGAATTGCGGGTAGTAAATCTTGTCTCCTAGAGGTTTCCTTTAAGAACCTACCTTGTTCACCTGGTCGCGTTCTGCTTCCCTTCAGGACTCCTTCCGGCATGTTGAAAAGATGGGGGCCTCCCCGTCCTGTGGTGAAAAGAACGTGATATGAAGTCATATTTCCATTATTAGTGACATCTACAAACACGCTCCCGTTACTTCTGGTTTGTGAGGTTCCAAGCCTCAGTATACACGGTGTAGTGGTACAAGGTAGGAGCATTGATCTTGGCTGGATCTGATAGGTCAGTGATCTATAAGATAAATGATGTCCTCGTACTGAACTACTTCCCACTTAGCTGATGAGCAGTTACGGGCTGCATTGAGCTGCCTGCGGTCTCATCCTCCGGCCCAACATTATTATTATTACTGCTTTATAGTCACCAAATCTGTAATTACAGTGAAGCCACCATCCCACATCGGGCCGCACCGGAGAGGGTGAAAATCAGAACAAACTACATGTAACTTAATATGCCCTAATATTACTAAGACCAGCAAATATCTGTGTGGCCTACAAATCATACGCTGCAAACCAAAGTGCTTATTGGAAAGACTCGTCTTTGTGGTTGTTTCATGTTATTGTACACTGCAGGCCCAAAAAAAATCACCAATCACCACATTGCGGTACGAAATCGAAAAGGCCGCGCCATCAGGACAACCCCTCTCCATACGTCCTTCTAGGCTTATGGATGATATTGGGATGGGTCCCCGCTGGGAAACACCTTCTATTTGCCAATGTAAAGACATGTTCAGGGTGATTACTAGAGGTTTCATCATCAGACTCCAGCAATCAGATGATCGCCCGTGGGTGTGCGATTGGAAGGTGGATGTCATCATGGAGAAACGGTATCCTCTAAGAGAAATTATTACATTTGTGACCGGGGATTGGCAAATGTCCTTTCAGCATAGACAATGCACCAGGATGAATAATATTATATTAGCCATCAGGGGAACCAATTTGATTTCTACTATTGCATTTAGGTAACTATAGTGGGTTCAGAAGTTGTAATTATACTTGGCCCATGATGTAAAGGATTGACCAACCATAGCCAACATGCCTGATCCTTCTTTCCACCAACTCTCATTAGAAGGCCAACTTTCTATTAAGTATGTCCAAGGGCAGTCCACCATAAACCCCTTCCTGTGAGCCATACATCTATATACGTCCTAACTGCATATGCGCCGTGCAGTTAGGATGTATATAGAGGTCTTCAGTATATGCTGTGTATAGAATAGGCTGCGGAGCCGGGCCCACTCCATACACTGTGGGTATCGGCTGTCTATGACAGCCAACACCTGCCTGCAACAGTCACAATCAGAGATAACAGCAATCATGGCTGTGAAGTCTTTTAGTACCGCTGTCAGAATTGACAGCAGCATCTGAATTTCATGAACGGCCCCCATAATGAGACCACAGGATGTTGTCCAGGTGTCATGGCAATTTGGGGCCTTCTGAAGGCCCATAGGGCTGCCATGCCTATTAAAACGTGCCTGTGGCACATCTTTAATTGGAAGCCTGATAAATACAGTATATTGCAATACCATAGTATTGCATTATGCTGTATGAGTGATCAAAAGTTCAAGTCATGGACTAAAAAAAGTACAATAAAGACTTTTTAATTATTAAAAAAACATATGTACCCCAAAATGGTACCAATAAAAGCTACAAAAAACGAGCCCTCACAGCCCCATTGATGGGAAACTGAATACGCCTGTGTTAATACGCCCTTACCGTGTACTACCCTTGTTGTCCGTCTAATATTGGGGGGTAATGGGCTGAACTGGATGGACAGCTTCGGCCGTACATACTATGTTACTGAGTTAATTGCTATGGCGGTTTATCTTGGAGAAGCAGTTATCTAATTGGGACAGCACTATAATGGTTGCATTCATATATGCATGCCCCAATCCATCAGCTGCACCCATCATGATAAGCACATACTGTATCGCACTTTATTTGTAGTATGACCCATGTATTGTTACATGTTTCAATCCTTCCTGTATTCCAGCGCCATGCCATGGTTTTCATTAAAGTAATCCCTTATAAAAGAAAACAAGTTACGTATTTTATGGGACATCTTTGTACAAAGGAAAAAAATACCACTTCTATTACTGGGAAGCAGTTCAATGAAAAGTGACCGCCCGGCATGCGGGTATAGCGCTGCCATCTTCAGATGTGGCGATGTTACTTATTCCGAATAAATATGGCTGCTTCATATTTAGCTGACAGTTTCCAGTCACTGCCTGCCTAAGTTACGTCTCATTAAAAGGGGGCGCTGTTGCATTCATGTCTATGGAGAGTTGTTGCCTCAAGCAGTGGTGAAGCGCGGTACTGCATGTTCATAATGAGGGCTCTCATTTAAAAATATAGGGGATCAAAAAGGATGCAGATAACAGAGCCGTGCGCCATCGGTATTTATCTGGTTTTTGTCAGTTTTTCTATCCCCTGTGATCAGAGGAGTACATTAAGCTCCTAAACTCCAAATTAAAATCTGCTACAAGACATCCACCCACCATGTATCATTTATAATATCCAAGTATTCTTCTTATATTGGTCATGAACCTAGCTGATTGTGGGGGGGGGGGGGGCACGGCCTCGAGGAAGGGTCCCTCTACTAACTCAACATGACCTCTCAGGAAGTATAAAAAAGGGTGAACCAGAGAAAAGTAGACATTTTAAAAATCATATTAGGAAATTGGATAATAATCCCATAATAACAACTCGCTAATATAATCCAACCTTTCCCATCGGTGGGGGTGAGAAGTGTCAGACTGCCCCGGAAGAACTGTCTACGGAACACAGATCTCCGGGTATTCTTCACAAACTTGGACCCATGCAGACTTCCTGCAGCCGCCGTCCATTTGTTCCAGTTGGTTCTTGTTAGATGGCTTCGCTGATGTTAAAGGGTTTCCAGGCCTTTTACTGTTGATGATTTGTCCTTAGGAAAGGTCATCAATAGTTGATGGGACTGCGGTCCACCCTGTTCATCAGCTGCTCCCTGGGCCAGCTGTGAGTATGTTCAGTGCTACAAGAATATAGCACTTTCCGTATTGCAGTGGCCAGGTTTGGTACTGCAGGCACATAGTACCAAATCAGGCCACTGCCATGTTAACACTATCTGCTTCCATCGCTGTTGCACTGATGGTGGTGCCAGTAATCAACTGAATGGCAGGGTTTCCAAGCAGCAGACCCCCATGATCAACTAATCTATCCTGTAGGTCATTAATAGTAAAAGTCCTGGACAACCCCTTTAAAGCCATTTTGATGGGGTTGTTTCATGACTGATTTTTTTCAGGTAACTGATCAGTGAGACCTCCATCAATCCCGAAAACCGGGTCCAGTGTCGCACACTTCTCGTTACTATGGGATCACTGCACCCGCCCAGTATCGTCAGGTTGAATGGAGCGATGGTCACACTTGTGCTCCTCCACACCCTTTATTTCAATTGGCAGATGGAAATAGTCAAATGAACTGCTCAGTTATGTCCAGAAGTCCTATTGAGAGTGCATGGAGCGGCACGACGCATGCGTGGCCACTGCTCCATTCAATCTAATCTCACAGTAATGCGAAGAGGACAATACAGGACCCCCATTCTCAGGATCGGTGTGGAGACCACCACTGATCAGTCACCTATCCTGTATCTAGGTGATAAAAGTCAGTTGTGAGACAACCCCTTTAAGCTGATCACCAGCAATCAGTAAGAGAACCTCTTAGCAAGTGTTCGGTTCTGCTACAGCACCACCAAAGGGGAAAAAAAGCATTACAGGCTCCAGATCGGCAGGTCCTCCACGGAGAGAGGCTCTGCTAATAGAGGTGGGTCCTCAGCTCAGGGTCTATTAACTCTGTATTCTCTAATGTATGCGATACTGTAATTTCTAGTCCAGACGGCCCCTTTACCATGAGGAGCCCCCGACGCTTACAGATTCCGTTAGATTATGTGTATAATGAATAACCCAGTACTGAATCCTGGGCAACATAACAGAAGACGTATGAGATTGGGCTCGGGTTTTATTCCAGCTTGGCGCATTCCACCATTATAATTGCTTCCTTCACATGTGATTTTGATATAATTTGACTCTGATGCAAAAACGGCATCTGTCTTCAAGTTCATTCCGGATGATATATGAGGTGTTTCCACTTACAATCTGTACATACAAAGATTTGGATTCTGTACCAGCTATTGGCATCACAAACCAGCTTACGCCTGCTGTTCACCGTACTCTAGACTCGGCTCAGTCATTCAGAATGGGCAGACTCCCATATGTACCATGTACGGTCCAGACTGATCTATAGGAACTTTACAGGGAACGTCTCTATGCCGGAAAGTTCTATCTGATAACCAATAATCCACCGCTTGTAACTGTCATACAACTGGAGGATAATTCAGATGCTCAATGAACCAGAAGCCTCATTCTCATGGCTATGTCACAAATCCATAACATGGCGCCTATAGTTTGCCATGGGCCCTTATTGTACCATTTATAGAGGCACATTTTAGGTTTTTTGCTCTTACATTCGAGGGGGAATATGGTGCCTCATATCGGCATTATATAGCAGCACACAAACCCAACAATGTAGCATATGGACCTGGCAGCACATCATATAGCAGAACACGGACCAAACTGGATAGGAAACTATAGCACATGGGACTGACAGCATGACATATGTCAGTGCGCAGATCTAAAAACACACCATAGTATATGGACGGTATTACAGACCCTTAGGGACTCCATGTGCTGCTAGACATGCCTGTACAAAGCACTTGAAGACATATTGTCCAGTTAACAGACGTCTAGAGGGGGTGTATCATTGGAATGAGAGGAGCAGGGTGGTCATTTCGACAAATATATCTAGTCCGTTCTGACTGTTAGGAGGTGTTCGGAGCAGTGGTTACGTGAGGACAGGCACATGGTGAGTAGACCACCAGTAGAGAGGATTGTGTGATCCACCAACAAGACAAGCAGATCCAACAGTTTCCTTGACTTTCCAGATACAGGTTGGGCCTTCATTACAGACCCATCTCTGCCCGGACCCTTTTTAGGCGCTTAACAGAAATAAATATGGTGTCACTGTGCCCATTACGTGTCCTGCCATTAATACCCCAACACCATTGCCTTCGTTTGCAGTGATGTTGGGATTGAGAAACCTGGAGTACTATGGAACAGTATCATCTTTAGTGAAAATCAAGGTTCTGCTTGGGAGCCAATGACAGTTGTGTTGGAGTGGAGGCCATACTGACTGCCACACTGATCGAGGGAGTCATGGCATATAACAGTCGGTCCCCCCTAGTAGTGATAAGAGGGACAATGACAGCTCACTAATATGTGTAGGGATCAGACAACAAGGTACCAGAGCCTCCTTTCGATTGCACAGCTTTCCCCAATAAATGTATCCTTCTGCCCTAATATTGTAGTCACTACATATATCATCATTACATTCACAAATACAACCTTTCATCGGGCTCCAACAACTCCTTCTTGGTGCATGTTTTTCCAATGAGTGTATCCTGGAGGTTCATATGGGTAATCCAGGCATGTGTGGGGCATTTCAATGGGGTGTGCATCTACAAACGTTTCCATAAACAGAAGAGTTATTGTAGCTTTTATACCTTCAGCCGCCCTGTAATGCTGCCCAATGGGCTGTTACTGGGATTTGTATTTGGGTCCGATGTCCGCTGTATGACACCAGAATGTGTCTTGGCACCAGACACTACGAGTCTATGAGGAACACTCCATTTCCGTAAAGTTTAGCTCCGGAAAAAACTTTTACAAACTCCTGACATTTTATAGCTCTTAGACTTGCCAACCATTGACATTGTCTCTACCAACAATCAGGCAGTGTAGCTAATATCCCCATAGTTTTCATCCCAGATCCCTTCACATGCAATATACCCATATGCATATCCTCTCGTCACCAGTTCATTACTACGTATAAACATGCCCCAGTACAATATAATGCAGGGTCTGAGGCTTGTTATTTCTGGGCCGTGGGCCAGGTCATTATGGATACTGTCTGCTCAGACTCAAAATAATGAGACGGAACTTGGCTGGTTTATGACAAGGCAAATGCCCCATGTCCTCGACCCTGAGGGGGCTTCAGTCACCCCATATAGGATCATTCACAACAAGACAATGATTGGCAGCAACGTCAGACTATATATGTATCTCTGTTGTATATGGTGTTATGGGCATTGTTTAGCTCTATGGAGAGTGTATATCCCTAACTGTACAATCTATGGTCGTATTGTGTGGGTCTATATAGCGGGGTTATTGTTCGGGAACCTAATGGTTGAACAAGGCTGCTTTCACATCTGCATCGGAGGGTCCATATTATGACAGAATCGAACAGCGTTGAACGAACCCCATTGACTATAATGGGGTCCGATTGGTTTCCGCTCAGCTGTTGATATTGTTTTCGGGCATTATGGTTATTTTATGTGTAGTGCATGATAATATTAAAGGTTAGTTTGCACTTCCAGTTTTTTTAAGGGGTTCCAGTGTGGCAAGCCACTCCTTTAATCACCCCAAGTACCCATGGTGCATCATGATGTATATATGCTCCATGCACGTTCCGATGGTACCGCTGCGCACCAGGTTTGTTATGATGCCGGTCCCATTAGTTTCCTGTATAGATCAATACCCATGCGCTTGCACATTTACAGGGTACAGTAGAGACTGCGCATGCGTGTGAATTGACAAGCAACATCCGTGTACATCCGGCGAGGCAATGTCCGTGACATCACTGGCGCCGAGGTATACATTGCCATAGCTGGAAGAAAAGAAGCAAGAGAGTAGAATGTCAGCAGAAGTCCCAAAATTGTAAATGGCGGAGTCATGTGACCACAGCACCCAGCTACAAAGTTTGGCATAAAGGTGCGTTTGAAATGGCTGATTAGTCTTAATGAATTCCAGATGTGTTCTTTTTTCCCCGTTGACTTCTATGGGGACCTGTGGTGCACAAATAGCAGAAAAACTGAACATGCCCTATTTTTTTGCGTGACCAAAAACACGCAAAATACGGAAATGTGAACAAACCCGTTGAAATCAATGGGTCCCATTGTCTGGGTACTGGGCGCACAAATATGCCCGTGTGAAGCCAACCGGAGTGCGCCAGTGTAACGCCTCACAAGGAAACAACAATTGTTTAGTATAAAAGCTTTCCAACAACTGCGCTATGGCGACTGGTCGGAGGACTTAGCTGGAAGATAATCGCCCCTTGTAAAGGTACCTTCAGACATAATATGGTAGCAAATGCAGATGTAATTCAGTGGGCAGCACTGGTCTGAACGCCATATGCAGGGTGGGCCACGGACAAGTAGCCCGCCTCCAAACCTGCCACCATTCTATTCTGAAAGCTGTGTAAAAGAAAATCTGTTTATTGCCCATAGCGACCAATCACAGCGCAGCTTTCATTTCTTACACTGCTGAGGTAACATGAAATCTGCGCTGTGACCGCAGTGACAGGGGATTCCTTCATTCCCGCCGGAAGTCCCCTCATCACTGAACACCCTGCTGCTGTTGTCAGTGTTCAGTGATGAGGTGCGAACATCACAATCCCCACTGCAGTTGTGACAGCAACACCAGGGAATTCCTTCAGCCCTGCAGGGAGTCCCCTCGTCACTGAACACTGTGACAGCAGCGGCAGGGTGTTCAGTGATGAGGGGACTTCCTGGGAAGATGAAGGAATCCCCTGCCACTGTCACAGTGTTCAGTGATAAGGGGACTCCCCGTGGGGATGAAGGAATACCCTGCCACTGCTGTCACAGTGTTCAGTGATAAGGGGACTCCCCGTAGGGATGAAGGAATACCCTGCCACTGCTGTCACAGTGTTCAGTGATAAGGGGACTCCCCGTGGGGATGAAGGAATACCCTGCCACTGCTGTCACAGTGTTCAGTGATAAGGGGACTCCCCGTGGGGATGAAGGAATCCCCTGCCACTGCTGTCACAGCAGTGGCAGGAGATTGCGATGTTCTCCCATTGCTTTCAATGGTGCCAGCGCTGCTGCCACGCCATTGAAAGCAATGGGATGAAGGTATTCCCCGCAGTGATGCGAGGATGTTTTCACATGAAACCGACTCGCATCCAGGGGTTTCCCATGGATTGCGAGGGCGATATCAGGCCCTGAATCATGGCTCGATGTCGCTCTCACCAGTGTGCAGGAGCCTTTAGAATAACTACTGTTATGATTAGTCATTGCACTTTAAGTACCTCCACACCTAGAAGGTCTTCAGTCTGTGATTGGTGGAATCCTTCTTTAATGGTGACATTGCTACAATAAGAGTAGACACATCCAATGGTGTAACGGAATGCTATAACCGTACACAAGGCTCCTCGGGCGGGCGGCTCTCATTCCTCCATACTCACATAGTGATTAGATAACTCCAGCCTTTTGGGCCATAAGTAGTTTCACAGTTGAGTAAAGCTACAGAGTTGTGCTGAGTCCGGTGCCGGCCCTCCAGATGAGGAGAGGGTTAAGCATCTGGAGGGGCTTCAGCAGGAGAGGAGGGTTTGGATGTTGGTGCAGGGAGGAGGGGGCCGTGAGCAGGAATGCTGGAGTAATCTCACAATGTCCCTGCAGCTGGAGCCGAGGAGACAACAGCAGCAAGAACATCCCTGCAAGAGGGAAGAGCCTGCAAGCCACCCGGCCTCATCTCAGTACTTTTTCTTATGCTATGTGCTTGTGATAAAAGTGAATAGGTCATTTGCTATCCTGCAGGTACGGCCATGTTCACACATGCGTTTGGAACCCCCGATTGTAGGATCCATCGCAGATCCGGCACGAAATACAGAAGAAAAAGCGCAGATCCGGCATGAAATACAGAAGAAAAAGCGCAGATCCGGCATGAAATACAGAAGAAAAATTTCTGCATGACTTCTTTGTCCGGTAAAATGCCAGACGGCCAAACGAAAACCAACTGGACTCTATTATAGCCAATGGGGTCCGTTCAGCGCCGTTCGGTTTCATGATAAAATGGATCTGTTTGGCCGGAGGATTCCACTTTCCTACTCCCATAACGGAACAGGAAACCAAATTACCAGAATGCAGATGTGAACATAGCCTAAGGAAATAAGGGAGATGAAATAATACCTCCACAGCGCCACCTATTGGATGGCAGCATTCCTTCAGGGCAAAGTTGAACTCTTTATACAAGCCTTGTAACAATGACTGGGAATTAAAAGCAAAGCCAGACTCCATGTACATACAGCTGTTTCAGGGTGTTTGTCCTTCATCAGTGCACAGTAGGAGGCTGGCTTTGCTAGTGAAAGGCCTGGGATTGGGGGTCAGAAAACGCTATCTTTTCTCCTTAGGGAGAGCATCTAGATGGTGAGTGAGCAGACTCAAATGGCCATTCATGCTCCTCTGGGTAATATGCAAATAAGGGAGATGCATGTTTGATTATTACCAAGAGGAGCATGAATGGCCTTTTGGAGTCTCCTCACTCACTGCTCTCTCTAAGGAGAAAATAAAGCGTTTCTGACCCCCATAGCTTACAGGCGAATATGATATCGGGCTGAGAAGCTGAGCAATGTGCATTGACCTGTGGATTTTTAGGCAAAAACGCTGATCCTCTCGTGTGAGTTTTATGCACGGTAGAGGATCGAAAGGGTTTTCAATGGGTGACTTTGCATCACCCGGCATGCGAGAGCCGTGCAATGTACTTGAGGTCCCATTGAAATCAATGGGTGATACGTTCCGAGGAACGCGAAAAAATAGGACATGCCACAATTTTTCTTCTCACACCATCGCTGTGCGGGTAAACATCCCTCATGTGTATGGCTTTATTCAAAAGAATGGAGTTCATATTTGCGCAACTTTTGTGCATCTCACATCGTCTGAAGCCCGCACAAGATTAGCGCTCATGTGAAACCAGCCTAAGATAGCAGTCTCATCTCTTCTATCCATAACGGGGCTTCCGGGAAAAAAACATTGATGACCTACCCTCAGGAGTTAATCACCGGGGAACCAGGGTTCAGGATTCCCGGCAATGAGCTGGTTGCCCGTCCCGCAGCGGGGCCAGACGTCGTCATAGGGAACGGGAGCGGAAGCGCCATTGCTGACTTCACTCACATTGAAATCAATGAGATGAAGTGTCTCTTACACATCCATGTCCATCCCCAGCGTCGGAGGTGGCAGTGCCAGAGGTGTAATAACGGCTTCAGTTCCCATTGATTTCATTATGAAATGGTACTTCCGCTCTTCTTCCCTATGACGACGTCTGACCTGCTGCACTCATAGCCAGCCTGGCAATCGGCTCATCACCGGGGATCCCCAGCAGTTGGTCCCCACCGATATGACCTATCCTGCAATATAATGCCAATATCACAATACTAATAACACTACACATTATACTGCATCATGTATAATAATGATATACAGAATGTATAATACTCATATCACCTTATCCTATTATTGCCTGATCTCACAATATATCATACTCAAGGGGTTGTACCAGAATTACAACTTATCCCCAGTTCATAGGATAGGGGATAACTTACTGATCAGCGGTGGTCTTACCGCTGGAACCTCCACCAATTCCAGAAACAGGGGTCCTGTGTTCCCCTCTGTCACCGTGGGCTTGCTTCTCCCTCTGCAGTGATGTAATAATGAATGGAAACCTGAAAGACCGTGTACAGCTGCCGATCCACGCAGTTAAATAAGGGCTGACCGAAATACTCGAGTGCTTGCCGCTTGGCTATCTCCAGAAGTCCAATCAAAAGTGAATGGAGTGGCAGTACTTTTGGGTGACCAGTGCTCTATGTAGTCTTCTCCTCCACTGTGTTCACCCAAAGTAAGCATGCAGTGAGGAGGACAGGGGACACAGGACCCCCATTCTTGTGATCGGTGGGGGTCCAAGCAGTGAGCTCACCACCAATCATCAAGTTATGCCCTATGCATATTAAAGGGTAATCTAACCTTGTAAAATTGATGGGCTATCCTCAGGAAAAACCATCAATATCTGATTAGTGAAAGGTCTGCTATTCAGGATCCGGTGGATATGCCATCAGTTTTACAAAGTTGGATAACCTCTCTAATAATGTAACGCTGACATTACCATACATTACTGATATGACCATATAATAAACAATACAGTGCATGCAGCCATATAATATACCCCATTAAAGCTATATCCCCATTCAGTATGTAATATTGGTATCACCATATAAGTTATATCGTCAGCACCACACAATGTTATACTATAGTAAGCCACAGAAGACAGTAAATAACACCCGTATCACACTGCGGGATAAGTTGTGCTTTTCAATGGTACCATTTAATGTAACACAAAATGTACTGGAAAACAGTAAAAAACTATTTCTAAGTGAAGTGTAATGGAAGAAAAAGGCCGTTCTGCCCCTCTTGTGCCGTGTTTCTATGTTGTACATATTGCAGCAGAAATGATATGATAAGTTTATTGTGAGGGGCCGGACAATGACCATGAAACCAAATGTAGATAGTTTTACTTGTGCTGCACTATTTTTAAAAAATAAAATGTTTTTAGGAAAAAAAAGATTTCTTTTCTGTAGCCTATTCTGACAGCCATAACTTTCTTACTTCTCCGTCCATGCAGTCGTGGCCCCCACATTTTATCAGGGGCCCCTTTACCAGAATACCAACCGGGCCCCCATCACAGCATGGCCCCCCTAGCCCATCCACCCAGATTTGTATGCATTGGTCTGACATGTTAATGGCCTCAGTATAAATAAAGCCGAATTGTTTACAAATCTGGAAAAAATGCATTTGGTTTTGCAATTAATATAAAAATATGATTCGTTAACCATTTTATGCGCCGTTCTTGCTGCAAATTCCGGCAACCAAATACACCGATCATAGAAGGCATCGCTACCGATGGGCTCATCCTCCGTGTGTAGTGGACTTGTTGGTGGAATCTCCATCATGCAAACAGATAAGCGCTGACCTATCTTTTGGGTGTATTACGCTGGCAAACACCGCCATTCACACGAACAAAAAAGCGTAAAAACCGTCTGTCATGTCTCCACAGCACCTTAGGGTGAAAAGCCGTCGCCACAGGGGAGAAGACGGGCTGTAAGCGTGGACCCGGTGAGTAAAACCACATGCTCAGGTCCCTGTCGTGTCCCCACAGCACCTTAGGTTCGGGGGCACTGGGGACATCACAGGGTAGCAGCCCCGACCCCCTGACACGGGTAGGGCTGCCACTCCACATGTGGGGGCCATGAATGTAGCTGTGTGAGGGCCCATTTTTTCGTTGGTCTTCCTGTAATTTCTATTATTACCATTTTGGAGTTTGCAGACCTTTTTTTAATCACTTTTTAATACGTTTTTTTCTTTGGCGATGGCGTGACCAAAAAATGCGCAATGTTTTTTTCTGACAGCGTTTACCGTGCAGGATAAATAATGTGTTATCTTGATAGATAGGACTTTTACGGATGCAGAAATATCAACTATGCTTTTATTTCTCATTTTTAACTTCCTTTATTTTTCCGTTAATCGAAAATAACTTTTTCTTACTTATTTTTACATTTTTTGTCGTCTCCATAGGGGAATTGAACTTGCGATTGTTTGATCGCTCGTACAGTATAATGCACTACCACAGTATTACACTATACTGCGTTTTGACAGGCATTCTATGAAGGCACGCCTTTATAAGCATTTATTCATGGCAGCTTTGGGCGCCTTCAATAGGTCCCTGGCTACCATATGGCACCCCATGATGGCATCACAGGGGGTGGGGACGGTTTGGACCCCCAAACACCGATTAGGGCTTTTAGAGGCTTAACAGCAGCAATTAGCATTAACGTTGTTATAAATAACTGTTCTGTTTTTGTCTTATATCCCCTAGGTAGATCAAATGTGGTTTTTCCTGATCGTTGGATACCCCCTCCCTTTTTTTCCTTCCTCTTTTTATTAAGAGAATGGCAGGGTGAGGTAGGATTTTTTCTTTCTGTGTGGTGTCGCCCTTTTTGGGGTGGTTACTCCGTTTTCTCATTTCTAGACTAGTGTTTGGGACAGTTTAGGGTTAAACTCGGCTTTCTTAAATTATTATTAATAAAAGGTCCTAGACCAATTCTAAGGACTGTACCCCCACACCAGCATATAATACATAAGATTAACACCACCATGCATTATTCTGAGATCACCAAAATATATAATTCATCATAAAATAGCAGATAAATAGCGTGAATTAATATAACAGAAGATTCTTATATAGTTAAACCTAATACTGATCTCACCAGTTACAACATGACAATACACAATAACAATAATAATCTATATTTATACGAGGGGGTGCTGATAAGTCTTTGGCTTTGTGTTCTTTTGTTGTTTCTATGGTAACGAATGTTACATCACATGAAAGCCTTATGTGTCTAATATATGTGTTTGTAGCTTATGGCAACAGTGATCTCGGCACGCGGGAAAACAAAATGGCGGAGTCTACGGCGATATTCACAGCAAATGAGAGCAGAGGAGGGATAAAAGTCTTGTTTCTGCAAGGAAAGTCCAAGAAGGATATTCCTGGTGATCTGTGGAAGACATCGGGGGTCAATGCCCTTCATATTCTACAGTTATGAACTGGGTGCCACTTCAGCCCCAATGATGAGGAACGTCCTGGACGACCGAGAGAGGTTGTTGTTCTGGAGATCGCCGATGCTGCGCACAACCTCATACTGGAGAATCGGCCGGCTGCAGGAATAGCCGACATCATGGGGGTTTATGGGGAACGTGTTTGTGTCATTATCCATGAAGAAGCCATCTGCAAAGTGGGTCCCCCAATGTCTGACAACAGATCAGAAAAGCATCGAGTGACAACTTCCCAGTCCATTTGTCAGTGTTTCCGGACTGATAAGAATTTCCTGGATGGACTGGTCACCATGGATGAGACCTGGATTTATGTGTATGACCCTGAAACCAAGGAGCAGTCAGAGAGTGGAGGCCCAGTGGTTCTCAGCCACTAAGGTGATGGCGTCTGTGTACAGATATATGCAGCCACCACTAGGGGGAGCTCACTACATACAGATATATACAGCCACCACTAGGGGGAGCTCACTATATACAGATATATACAGCCACCACTAGGGGAAGCTCACTGCATACAGATATATACAGTCACCACTAGGGGGAGCAGTCAGAGAGTGGAGGCACAGTGGTTCTCAGCCACTAAGGTGATGGCGTCTGTGTTCTGGGATAAGGAGAGCGAGCTGCTAGTGGATGACCTTCACAATGGTTCCACCATCAATGCAAGGTATTGCATTGAACTTTTGGACCAATTGAAGGCAGCTCTGAAGGCCAAAAGGCGCGGCAAGCTGTCCAAAGGAATCTTGTTCCTGCAAGACAATGCCTCCGCTCACACTGCACAAGTGGCCACGGCAAAACTGGTGGAGCTAGGCTTCCATCTGGTCGACCACCCACCTTATTCACCAGGTCTAGCTCCCTCCGACTATCATCTGTTTCCAGAAGAAACATCTCAAGGGGACCAAATTTCACACCATTTCTGATGCCATGGCTGCTACTGATGACTGGTTTGAGGCACAACCGAAATCCTTCTTTTTGCAAGGCTTACAGAACTGGTAATCTCGATGTAAGAAGTGTGTTGACATCAGTGGAGAGGATGTGGAAGAAATGTAAAGTTTCATCTTCCTATCTCGTTTCTTTCTGGGTAAAGCCAAAGACTGATCAGCAGCCCCTCGTATAGCGCCAACATATTCCGCAGCGCTTACAATACAGGGGAAATAACACAAGACAACAGTTACATGTAGTAATCAGTTGGTGGAAACAGTAGGGGTGAGGGTCCTGCTCCAACAAGCTTACATATACTATAGTGATGGCATCCATGAAGAAGCTCTTTCTGCACCTGATTTACAGGATTGTGTTTTGCTCTCTTTCTGACCAGGATGGTCGCTGTAGATTATACCAGACCAGTCGCTTCCCTAAATTCCTCATTTGACACGCACCATCTTAGGTCTGACATACACTACACTGTAATTACACCCCGTACACCAGTGCTAGTATGTAGAGGAAGGCCTGGAAACACTGGATGTCCGGAAATGATGGAGGAAAGGCCCAACAGCCTCTACATATTGACCGGGTCTCCATTACTCCATTGAGCTCCAGCTCTCCTCCATACCTTATGATGGAAACGATGGAGTCTGCTTTCAGAATCCAGTTTTCTTCTAACTTCTTAATGTAAAATGCAGAAGGAGCCGACAAGTAGGATAATTAATGTCTGTTTATTCCGTATAAGTATAAATGATTGGATGTGGATATCAAGAAGAGCATTTTAAAGGGTGCCGAGGCATGGAGAAATGTAGGACCGATGGAAGCCCACGGCAGCTGTAGCCTTCAGGACCGTTGTGTCCAAGCAGTAGTAAGAAGCCAATTATCTTTGTAACCATACTAGTCAAACATTGCAAATGAGAAGACAGAGCAATGCCCCCACAGCACCGCCTATTGGAAGGCAGCATTCCTGCAAGTCAATGTCGGAAGTTTTTAAAAGCCTTGTAATAATCACTGAGAATTGTGAGCCAAAGCTCAAATCTTCTCCAGAAGGCAAAGATCATCATACAGCTGTTTTGGGGGGACTGACCCTCATAATTTGGCTCATAATTCCCAGTCATTGTTACAAGGCTTGTTAAAAGGTTTGCCATTGACTTGCAGGAATGCTGCCTTCCAATAGGTGGCGCTGTAGAGGCACTGTTCTATCCTTCATTTGCATATTTCCCAGAGGAGCATGGATGGCCTTATAAGTCTTCTCACACCTTGTAGGTGCTCTCCTTAAGGAGAAACCATACTCTTCCTGACCCAAGTCAAACATTAAAAACCCTTTGGGAATCCCTCCTGACCTCACAGCTACGGGTCAGAGATAAGGTGGGGGTTGTACAGTAAGGGAAAGGTTAATCTTTCCTGGGAAAGTAGGAAGGTTGGGATCACTCAGCCATGGTGCAGTCAGAGAAGTGATTTGTGTTTCTTCTCCCCCAACATCTGGTCATTAGAGCGGCCTGCAGGCAGATATTTGTGAACTCTTCTCATGTGTTCCATGTAAATATTCTCCTAATCTCCCTCTTCCTCGCTTCCTGCTTCTGTAGTGAAGCCTCTCCGGATCTCCTCTCTGCTCCTCAGGCTGCATTCAGACGGCCGAGTGCGATATCGTCCAAGAAACGCAGACCGATGACGGATTCCTAAACTTGTGATCCTGGGTGTGAGCGCCACGCACTTTACTTATATTGCATCTATGTACTCGTATGTGAACAAAGCTTCCAGTGGTTTCAATGTTGAAAACTTCACTCTGGCATGTAAATCACGCGGAAATAATGAGCGATTCCTTGCAAGGAATTGCCCAAAAATAGGAGATGCGGCGCTTCTTCAATCTCACAGCATCGCTCATGTGCATGAACAGATTAAATCAACGCCTTATTTTCATGCAAGAGTTCCATCCATATCGCCTTCGGACGGAATTTGCGCGTGAAACTGACCCATGTGACACACCCTTATATTCTTCATCATTGTCCAATTAAGGGCTAAAGCCCACGGCTGGATTTTCGCTGCGTAACACCGCAGCTATTAGATTCTATTGAACCTAATAGCTCAATGTTCACGCTGCGGAATTCCACCGCAGAAGTCCGCAGCAGGGCATAACCCATTCCACCTGGCACGTCCTATTTGCCGCGGGAATACGCGCGGCCGGCTTCCATTGTAGTCAATAGAAGCCAGCCGTTACGCTACACTTCCACTGTGAGCACAACGGACGTATAGCGTGAATACGCTTCCACACCCACTGCCGGCCACAGGATATGACACTGCCAATGCGTCATGCGGGACTGGCACAGCGGATCCGGAGGTAAGTATGGGGTCTTTGGGGGGGAGGCGCTGTGACGGACTCCGCTGCCGTATTCCGCTTGTGGACCCGTAACGGCCGTGGGTATGAGCCCTAATACATTGTATTTATACAGGGGTTATCAAAAACAAGGCGCAGAATTGGTGATTTAATTACTACCAAACTACAAGAATCGGTCCACAATCCGCACTGAGAAGAGGAAGGTTCACAGTTGTTTAGGACATACCAGTAAGTTCCATCTTCTGCCACATTGCCGCGGGTCTTGTCTCCAGTTTTATGGTCCTGGAGGTACATCTGCAGCCAAGTTCAGCACATTTTCTGTGCCACTCATAGATTATCTTGTGACAAGGCGGCTGTTTTTGGAATCAATGCCAAAATTCATGTTGCACTTGAACAATGGATTCCCACTTAGCAAACTGAAACACACAAAACTATTTCTTCTGTTCTGTCGCCTTTTTTTTATAAACTGTAAACAACAAGAAACAGCGACCACCCAGCAATGGAGGCCTATGTAAGCTGTCAGTCACCTCCCACCTGACTGCCACGTTTGACTCTCAGCTTCAGAATCTCCCATTATGGGGGTTGTCCGAGTTGTAGCTTATCGGTAAAACCCCTTCTACATGCAGTAACATAACCAATAGATATATCCTCACTCCCGCTGTGTCTCATGGAGCTGTTCCTGGTCTTTCTTCTGACGTTACGTTTAGGCCCAATGTAAAGGGCGGATTTGATTTACGGAATCTGCGGGAGGCACCTGCCCGGAAGATCCGCAATTCAGTAGGGAAGCATGGGCGTCCACACCTGAATTAAAGCATGGGGATTTGATTTGCAGCATGGTCCGTTTCAGTGTGGTTCCCGCATGGACAGCTTCTATTAAGGTAAATGGAAGCGGTCCGATCCGCGGTCCATCTGCAATTGCATTGTGGACAGGCTGTGGACTCTGCAAGAAAGCAGGAGTTTAAAAAAAAAAAAAAACAACTTCCGCACACATCCACAGTACAGAAGAAAGAAGACCCGGACAAGTATGTGCGGTCGCCGGCCGCGGACAGGGTCGGGTTCTGCTGCGGGCTCCCACATGCGGAATCCAATCCGCCCGCGGACATGAGGCTTTACAGCCCGTCCAGCCCGTTTACAGGACATCACAGCTCTGTAATTGGCTGCAGAGCCTACAATGTCCCATAAACAGGGCAGGACTGCAGCCCGTGAACAAACACAGGAGCAAGAACCAAGCATTGATGCAGGCGGGAGCAGGGAAAGAAGAGTATATCTCTGTTTGTTATGTTACAGCATGCAGAAGGGATTTCTACAACTCCGACAACCCCATTAAAAGGGTCACCCACTTTCCAATCTTTTTTTGTTGGAAGAGGCCACCTAAACTAAGACGGTCCTGCTGTAGAGACCCACAGTGATCAGCTGAAATCTGCAGGGCAAGTGCTCAGCAGGTCCTTAATTCCTTTGCAGCACCTCTGTAGTGGCCCGAAGTCTATATATCTGTCCCCTCCATAACTGTCATACATGTCATGTATTCTATGTAGATGCTCTGTGCAAAGTGTCTTGTCTTTAGCTATGTGTATTGCACAGCTGCAGCATGTGAGAGGTTAATGTCTGTGAGTGCCTGGGATATGTCTGGAAATTGTAACCAAGAGTTCCACTGCTTCAACGGTAGAGTGTGGAGAGAGTGCTGGCCGCATGGAAAAGGAGGATGCAAGAATGGAAGCTGAGGAGAGGTATCTTGATGTTCCCATCCCAGTACCCCTACCTTGAGTGCCAGTGAAAGAAAAAGCCGGCTGTGCAGTGTTCAAGCTACTAACTGCAAGTAAGTGTCAGCGGAGTGTTGTGTCCACCCCCGGTGTGTTTGTCCAGTAGCAGAGTCATACAGAGAACTAGGACTGTAGGCCAGCCGGACATGCAACGGTGTGAAGGAACGGTGGCATCACGAGTGACATTTTCTTAAGTCCACTACATTACTATGCAGGTAACCGCTGTCCCAGCGTTGCCTGGAAGAGGCCTAGCGGTGCCTTGGCTCAGGCCGTACGTGTCCCTCTGGGCAGGAGTTTGGTAGAGCCACCGTGACAAGTGCCATCTCTACCCCCGCCATCTCCTCAGCGTGTGCCTTGTGTCTCGGTTGCTGCAGGACACCACACCTCCACAGGGGAAATGCAGTATTACATGGCGTCCATTGAAATTAGTAAGCTGTCCATGTAATGCATGGACATATTGGGTCCTCCAATGTAAGAGATGATGTTTGTAGCTGCTCTCTACTCTCTACTTGATCAAGTGCATGAGGAAAGGACAATATTACCCTAATAGGGTTTGGGAAGAACTTGTTTACTGCACCGGACAAATCTCATAAAAGCATAAGTAAACTTTTTAAAAACTTTTGACATGTCGTAGTGCTAAAAGAATGGGCAGACATATTCAGCTGAGTACTGTGCCCATTTGGTTGCCATTGTGAGTGGTGTACAGACCCCATAGACTGCTCCGGAACACCGATGGAAAGAGACGAACAGGTACGCTTCTGCCTGTTCATTTTAATGTTTGGTGGGGGTCTCAGCACCCCAATCTACACCGAGCAGAACGTCTGAAGTATTAGAAGTTTTTTAAAAAGTTAACTACCCTTTCCTGCTCTGTGATGACATCATACTCCTACAGAGGCCTAAAGTAATGAGTCTACTTCTACCATATGATTATGTTGACCTCGGAGTGATCGGACCCTCTAGGTGGACATAAAAACTACATTCTACAATGGGGTCTGCAATGGGGCCACGAAGGAAGGACCACTCCCTCTGCCTTTACCCTCCCTCTTTCCCATGGGCCTTGTAAACCTGTTCAGGACTCTCCTAGGAAGACGCGATCCACTCTGTTGGCCACACGGCCTCCTATGAAGGATGAGTGGGAGATGTGAGGGAGTTCTGATCTTTGCTGGAGGGCCGCTCTCCCCTATGGTTCCCTCCCACCGCCGGCCATCTATCATATTCCCGTACATAGCTGCGATTTAGTGCTCTTCTGCACCTCCATCATGTTGTTGTGTATTATAGAGTACAGTTCTGTTTTTCTAGGATTTGCCTTTGAGAATTACGAATATACGAGGCGGCAGCGCTGCACAAAGGTCGCATGCGAAGATGAATAATACGCTTGTGGTTGCCATAAAACACAATACATAAACAATAGTACAGATGTTGTAGGAGTAACGTGTACATCTGCAGCGCAAGACATCCCCGTCCAAACCGACAGGCACAGAGAGGCATCCCTGACATCCATAGCACAATGAGCTCTTTGTCCAGAGGAGATATTAAAAGAGCCACTAATTGGAATCGGAGTGATTTAAGGATGGGCCGAGTCACCCCTGACCAGGTCTGATTACAAGAATGTTGGTTAGAAAACATGATTTAACCTATTAATATCCATGCACATGCAAAAGTCACGAACGTGGACTCCGTACAGCACCACACAAAGTCCCTATGGGGTCTTTACGAACTTGTAGCCACTCTACGAGCCGCCATATGGTGCCTCGGTGAGGCGATGCATTCTCTCTAAATGCTGTATGGCTGCGAGCGTGAGGCTCTATCAATTAATATAAAGTTACAATGGACTCGTTACTGGTCAGCGAATGCCATATTTTATGTCCTGGTCGGCAACTGCCAATGTCTAATGTATACAATATGATGCCAGGCTAGTCAATTGTGCCAGTATTCAGCATCTGTCAGTGTGGATATTACTTAAAGGTACACTTCAGGTAACACTGATACCCTGGGGCAGATTTACTATGGCATGAGCTTCAGACTTCTGGAGTGAATTGTGACAAAAATTGGCATACAGCACCAAACGTGACACTTGAAAAATGTCTAGAAAAGGGGCCAAGCCTAAGAAGAGCCCTAAAATGTACCAAATTTATCATTAACATGTTTCATAATTTTGGCATAAAATTCTGGTGTAATATAAGCCAGCCAAGAAGAGCAGAACAGAGCCTGACAAGCAGGAGGCCACTGTGATAATTATGGGGCATCTGGTCTGGTTTTAAAGGGAACCAGGTTCGCTCTGCCCACGTATCACGGACCGTTATATTCTATGGAATTGAGTAAAAATGAAGTAAATGTGCCGTTGCATGCGTACACATGCGGGCAGGAGGCAGTGGGTAAAAAAATAATGACATCTATTGGGCCTTCTAGCATTTTTCTGCACACATGAAAAACACAGTGAATACGGAAGCAACACGGATGTTAGAAGAACACATACGCACCAATAGCGCACTAAATACGCATGTACACGCCGAGAAAGCAGTATAATTTGTATGCACACGCATTGCATACGCCCATGTAGAGGTGTCTTTAGAATAGCCACGGGGAAGACGACAGGGCTTGGTGGTTTCACCACCTTGTGTTGGCCCACCATGGGATAGTCCCACCATAGGTTACCGGGAAGCCTGCACCATGTGGCCACCCTCATCAGACAGGGCACATGGTGTTAGTTGTTCCTACACTTCCCCGTGTAGCAGGCTATGAATCAATACCTGCAGTCTATAAGCTCTATGACCAGGGACGTAACTATAGAGGATGCGGTTGCACCCGGGCCCAGGAGCCTTGGGGGGCCCATAAGGCCTCTCTTCTCCATATAGGGAGCCCAGTACTATGAGTAAAGCATTATAGCTGGGGGCCCTGTTACAGGTTTAGCATTGGGGCTAAGGAGCTTCAAGTTACGCCTCTGGCTCTATCGGTTCAGAAACGCTGCTCACTCTTTCCACAGCAGCCCGCAGAGGATCGGCACTCCCCTTTCGCTCAAGCCAACTGCGTCACAGTAAACTCTTACTTCCACTACTCTGCGGAACTTTTTTTAACTTTTCAGGTTGCCTAGTGATGGATTTCCCGCCACGCTGTATCCTCGCATTAATCCACCCAGCACCAGGGGGTGTAACCTCTTAAGGGAACAGTTGCAAAATGAACATTTTTTCCATATCAAACATAACATCTAGGTGAGGAACACGTTCAAGGACATTACTTCATGTCACAAAATAGTAAAATAACAGCCATCTAACACCTTATTACAGATGGACAAGGCAGCCGTTGGCTAAGCAAGCGTTCGGTCGACAACTATCTAATGTGCATGGTTGGCTTGAAATTAAGGCAGTAGTAGTAGATCCTGCTACCGGGTTACACCTAAGGCACTAGAAACCTGACGACAAGAACACCAAGTCCTTTTCATGGCCAACTTCTGGTACTTCAAGTTTCCCATTCCAGTTTCTGCTGGTAATACGAGTTTCAGCTACACTTCTACATCATTCCTTTCTTGATAGAGCATCTACCTTTTACGATGGCGTCCATATTGAATAGTTCTGTCTCAACAAATCCAACCATTCCTCCCACAAATAGTAAATTAGAGTAATTGGAGCACTAGTCGTATTAGTAAAAAAAGACAGGTTAGGGTTAGTTAACATTGAAAGTTAATACCCAAAGGATCCATCAACTAGATCCAACATTAGTGGGCGGCTTCAAGGACTCTAAGGCCTCGGTCAGACAACCGTTTTTTGCCGCGATTTGCGGATCGCATGACGGATTCGCCGAAAAATCTGCAGCTAGCAGCGTTTTCGGCGAAACGGGCCCAATCAAAGGTGCGCTGTCCGCCCATTGAAATTCAATGGAGCCGGCAATACAGCCGGCTTCATTGAAAGCAATGGGCTGCCGGCGAGCGCAGGATGAATTTTCGGGAAGGGCTTAAACATATAAGCCCTTCCCTGAAAACCAGCCAAAAATGTTAAAAAATTAAAAAAATGTATACTCACCTTGTCCCTGCTGCCGGAGTTCAGCCGCGGCCGGCCGGCAGTTCTCCTGAACTGCTCTGTGTAGTATTCAGCAGGCGGGGATTTAAAACCCGTGCCTGCTGAATGGGCTGCCTCTGATTGGTCACAGCCCTCACCAATCAGAGGCAGCTCTCACTCACCCATTCATGAATTCATGAATGGGTGAGTGAGTGCTGCCTCTGATTGGTGAATTCAATGGGCGAACATTGTTACAGCTGTGGCAGAGGAGAACGATCTTTATAGTATATGTTCTCAATGGGGTCGGCGCTGCTGCCGCCGGCCCCATTGAGCGCATATATAGAACACAAGGAATCGCAGAACGCAGATAGGTGCGATCTGCGATTCGTCGTGTCCTATAATTTATCGGACATCCACATAAAAAGCGGACATCTGACCAATCCCATTGCGAAGCAATGGTTCTATATATGCGCAGATCACATGCGCATCCGCAAATCACGGCAAAAAACAATCGTCTGACCGAGGCCTAAAGCTGTCTACATTGGTTTAAATATAGCAAATTGTAACCTTCAATGTTGACAATTGTGATATTCCCTTTGGGGTCCTAAACATCAGGGAACATCCCAAGCAGGCTTCTTAAACACCAGCTTGGAGGGCACTGCATCCAAACAGATACATTACTGAGCCGTTATTATGGTGGATACTAAATACATTATATAAGAAATGGGCTTAACGTAAGAGAAATAATAATTGGAGACTCACCAGAAATAGCCACTGCCAGATATCTTCATCCCATTGTGAGAGAATGTAAATTCTGATGAGGAGGACGACCCTGGGAGCTCAGAGGCTGAAAGATATGAACATATCAGAGAGTCAGAAAGTGAGGATGGAAGTAGATGGTTATAATAGACGTTAATGAGGACCTGTACGGGAAATATCAGTAAACTAATAGGGCACGGGTATACTGTCAATTAGTAATATATTCTGCTTAAGGTGGACCCCCTAAGCACTGACCTGGGGGTCCCAACTGTAGAGGGGTGTTGTTGGTGTTGTTGGTCTTCATTGGCTAGTCCATATAGATGGAATCCAACGGATGTTTCTCATATACTATCATACCACGCTGAGAGCTTGGAAAGTGAGGTAGTGAAAAGGGCCGTGGGCTAAGAGGGTTCACAAACTTCTGTTATGCCTCAGGGTCCCTGAACACAGAGTGCGACATCATTGGAACAAGCGAACGATGGCAGATTTGTTTGCTTTAGAATGCTGTCAGGCAATCGCTTACATTTCATCCATTCACATGGGCGTAGCGTGTGAAGAATACGCTGCAGCGCAAAATTCCATCAGTCGGCAGAAATCCTCGGAATGACTTCTAATGTTTAAGTAGAACCAGCTGTCTCCCTCCACCTCCCTTTTTTTCAACTCCCATATGAGTCTATGGGAGCTTCCAGTGTCTTTCGTCAAAAGATAGGTCAAGAAGACCTATCTCTTGATACAGCGTGAAAACTCAATGACCAAAAACGGTCGCCGATTTCATGTTTTGACAGAGGTCAATTTAAAGGGGCGCTTAATCTGATTTAGTTAGCAGAGGGGAGGGAGTGGGCTGGGTGGAGGGTTTAAATTGCATTCTGTATTTGATTTGAGTGCAGTGACCGGCACAGGGCAGAGGCGTCCGAGTAGCGGCTGGACAGGAAGATGAGCCTGGCTGCCGCATTCAGGATGGATTGGAGAGGGTAGAGTCTGGTGCAGGGGAGGCCGATCAGCAACGAGTTGCAATAATCGAGCCGGGAGTGGATGAGGGCGACAGTGAGCGTTTTTAGCGTGTCCACAGTGAGAAAAGAGCGGATTCTTGCGATGTTGTTGAGGTGCAGCTGACATGTTCAGGCCAGAGATTGGATGTAGGGGGTGAAGGAGAAATCAGGGGTCGAATATGACCCCAAGGCAGTGGGCATGCTGGGAGTTATGGTGCCACACACGGAGATGGAGATGTCAGGAGGAGGTCGGTTAGTGGAGGGCGGAAATACCAGGGGGTCAGTTTTAGGTAGAGAGAGGACATGGTGTCAGAGACAGCGGACAGACAGTCGGTGAGGTTTTGGAGGACCGGCGCTGTGATGTCACAGGAAGAGGTGTATAGCTGGGTGTCATCAGCATAGAGGGGGTATTGGAGGCCAAATCTGCTGATGGTTTGTCCAATTGGGGTTGTGTAGATGGAGAAAAGGAGGGGCTGAGGACCGAGCCCTGGGGGACCCCAACAGTAAGGGGGAGAGGAGAGAAGGTGAAGGAGCCGTCAGATAGGTAGGAGAACCAGGAGAGAGCAATGTCCTTTAGGCCGATGGAGCGAAGCATAGTGAGGAGGAGTTTGTGGTCAACAGTGTCAAACACTGCGGAGAGATCTAGGAGGATCAGTAGGGAGTAATCGCCCTTCGATTTAGCCATCAGGAGGTTGTTTGACACTTTAGTCAGGGCGGAAACCAGACTGTAGGGGGTCAAAAAGAGAGTCTCTGAGACATCGCTTATAAAGTGGGAGTAAACCAGGCGTTCTAAGACTGGGGTCACACAGGGCAGATTTGCCACAGAATTTCCCTGTGGAAGCTCACTGTGGCAAATCCGCCTGCGGCCACTAATCCCGGGATTAGCCAGCCATGTGGACGAGATCCGTCGCAGTAAATCCAGCATCTTTTCTCGTGCTTAATATTATCGTGTGAGAATCCCGCTAGTCAAAATAAAACCATTAAAAAACGGGACAAAATCACGGTCGCCTGTTTAGGCCCTTACACGTACAATGTTGCCCATTTGTGGATCCTTATCTGATATCAGTGAATGATTACTGAAGAGTCCGACTCACAGTAAGTGATGTCATCAAGTTGGGTTGTGATGATGTCACTATTCCCATCTCAGAGACGAAGGCCAGGCACACACAAACAATCCAGATTTTGCATACGGGTTCCCTCAGCGGAATCTGGCTCAGTCCGTGGTCAGCAAACCCCGCGTACCTGCTAGTTCTGTACCGCAGATGCTCTTTAAATATTTGTATTTCCCGCGCTGTTGCTAGGCGATAATGCAGGTACCCGCAGCCTATTTGCCTATCAGCCTATCTGCAATGTCAAACGGCCTCCATGGACTTTAATAGAGTCTGTCCACGCGGCATCTGCAGCAAAATAGGGCATGTTGTGATTTTTTCTCCGCTTGCGAAATACGCAATTTGTTTCAGCAAGTGTGTAGGAAAAAGCGATTTTGCATAGCATGTTCTGAACGGTATTTGCTGAGCACCCTCGGATGTCGACCGCAGATTCCGCAATGCAAATCCGTTGGTGTGAAACCGGCCTGAGCCAACCCCTGCCTACGTGTGCAGCCGGCCTGAGCCAACCCCTGCCTACGTGTGCAGCCGGCCTGAGCCAACCCCTGCCTACGTGTGCAGCCGGCCTGAGCCAACCCCTGCCTACGTGTGCAGCCGGCCTGAGCCAACCCCTGTCTACGTGTGCAGCCGGCCTGAGCCAACCCCTGCCTACGTGTGCAGCCGGCCTGAGCCAACCCCTGTCTACGTGTGCAGCCGGCCTGAGCCAACCCCTGCCTACGTGTGCAGCCGGCCTGATCCAACCCCGGTCTACGTGTGCAGACGGCCTGAGCCAACCCCTGCCTACATGTGCAGCCAGCCTGATCCAACCCCTGCCTACGTGTGCAGACGGCCTGAGCCAACCCCTGCCTACATGTGCAGCCAGCCTGATCCAACCCCTGCCTACGTGTGCAGCCGGCCTGAGCCAACCCCTGCCTACATGTGCAGCCAGCCTGAGCCAACCTCTGCCAACATGTGCAGCCAGCCTGAGCCAACCCCTGCCTACATGTGCAGCCAGCCTGAGCCAACCCCTGCCTACGTGTGCAGCCGGCCTGAGCCAACCCCTGCCTACGTGCGCAGCCAGCCTGAGCCAACCTCTGCCTACGTGTGCAGCCGGCCTGAACCAACCCCTGCCTACGTGTGCAGCCGGCCTGAGCCAACCCCTGCCTACGTGTGCAGCCGGCCTGAGCCAACCCCTGCCTACGTGTGCAGCCGGCCTGAACCAACCCCTGCCTACGTGCGCAGCCAGCCTGAGCCAACCTCTGCCTACGTGTGCAGCCGGCCTGAACCAACCCCTGCCTACGTGCGCAGCCGGCCTGAGCCAACCCCTGCCTACGTGCGCTCTGCTATTCTAGAGATATTTAGTAAAGTAAACATAGAAACTCTCAGTATTTCGCACAGATGGTAATATTATCAAACAAAGTTGCTTAGTTGCAAAAGTTCAAGTAAACTGTAACCAGGAGGAAAGAAAGTTAAGGATTTATTCTCAAATTTTAGGAAGAGGCGCTGAGGATAGCTTATAACAAGCGTTCAGTAGTAGACATGCATCGCGGTCACTCATTATAGGAGTCACGCAGAGTTCCCCCCGGACTCCGAGTACTGCACTATATATACATAGGATGGGATTCTGAAACTATAGGTCCATCTGTAACATAGTTTATGGGATTATGTCCGTCATCCCCCACTGATCGCTACTGACAGCCTATTCTGAGGATCGCTCATCAACAGTAAAACTCCCAGGCCGTGCCTTTAAATAAAATGTAATTATTGGTACCCATTTCAGCCGGCATCAATTAACCCCTTCAACATAAAAATCCTTGTTGGCTCATTCACATATCATTCGGTTTAAATTCCGATCATTCATTCGTTCTCATTCACTAATTCAGTGAATATGAACGATCGAATGATTTCTTGTTTAAACGAACCAAAGATATATCTGCCATATAAACAGGCTGAACGAGTGAACTGTGACATCCTTCGCTCGTCCAAATGATAAATCGTATGGTGTAAACAGACCCTTGGGGCTTATTCACACAACCATATGTGCCAAAACTCTCGCTGCAGCACAAGGTGAAAGAGGTTGATGAGTTTGATTCGCACGTGTCTGCAGATATTACTGTACTTTTTGCGCACGCAGGACCAGTTCACACGCATCCTAGCCTAATGACGTCCAGATGGCTTCGTTTCCTGGCGTTTTGCATAGTGTTTCACACTTCTTCTTGCTTATTTGCGCACCTCCCATAGATTTCTATGGGAGCCTTGGCTGCGCAATATGCACAAAGATAGAGCAGGTCCTTCCTAAAACAAGCTCAGGGCTCAGTCACACTGTGTGTGTTAAAAAGAACGCGTGACCACGTCCATTGCCACCCGTATGTTCTATCCTTGGTGGTCACACGTTTTTTAACACATGCAGTACGAACGTTATTACGTGCAAATAAGCCGCGTAAAAATGCCCGTGTGACTGGGCGCTGATGAGAACAAATAGCCACGCAAACACGGTCGTGTGAAGGAGCCCTCGTCAGCCAGTCAGTGTCCGACCTTCTTACAGGCCTTGCAAAATGACTTAAAAACTCCAAGCCAAACCATATCCTCCTCCGTTCTTCACCAGCTCCACCCAGGCACACGGGTACTTTGTCCCCCTTTACTACGCACAATGCAATATTGTAACGGTTGTGCTGCAGATCCTGCGGGAAAGCAGATTTAAGAAAAAAAAATCTGTACTGCGCACGTCTGACGGCGATCCGTGGGGACACTGAAGTCTACAGGTAGGTAGGGCTCACCGGCTGCGGGCATGGGCGGGTTCTGTGCGGGATTCCCTGCCCGAAATCCGACCCGCCCGTGGATAGGAGTCTTTAGCCAAGCTTCCAAAGTTCATTATCCCTGAATATGCTTATCAGCCGGCTCCTCCTGGTTCTTCACCCCAACGTGCTGCACCCCTTCCACTTTCCTCATATCCACAGTAAGCACAGGAATCTCACATGCAGCAGCAGCCCAGTGCCAACAAACCTCGGCTTCCCGGGATTCATTAACACAATTACATTTCATTTCCTCATATAGATGATGGAAGCTTCTAACATTCTCACACCCAGGGTCACAGAATGACTTGTACTTACTAAAAGTACAACTGACCGTCATACCAGCAGCCTCGCATCGAGGAGAAGTAATTAGGAACAGAGAGTCAATGATGAAATAAAATATATGCAGCATGAGACTTCCAAACGTGCCACCTGGGTGATCATAGTCAATGTTAGTAAATCTGGTTCTTTACCATATTCCATCATTGAAGTCAATGGAAGCCGCGGCATGTCTGCAGCTGACACAGGAACGTGCCGCGGATCCCACGGGAAAGCAGGAGATCTTTTTAAAAAAACGTACTGCGCTTGTCTGACGGCGAACCCGGACGTGGAGAGATCCGCGCAGACGCCGCTGCTGGGGAAATACAGGTAAGCATGGGTCACTGCCGCGGCAGGAGTGGATTCTATGCTGGATTCACCGCATGGAATCCGACCCGCTCGTTGACATGCGGCCTAAGTGCTTGCCGTCCACGTGCTGATGTCTGCAAAACGATCTATGGGAATAAAGTTTCTCTTTGTGGAGAGTGCCAGGTTGGCATAGGAGACTCATATAGGGTAAGTAATGCTCCCTGGTATTAAGTTATGCAAAGAGAGGAGGGAAAATCCCCTCCATATACCATCTATTGGAAGGTGGCTTCCCTATAAGTCAATGTCTGACCTTTCAGCAGGCTTTACTACATGATATAAAGTGCTTTTACACCGAACAATAATGGTTCAGTGTAAACACAGCCAATGAATGAATGATAATTCATTCACTTATCATTCATTTCATGCAAGCATAAAAATCATAGTTCGCTCGTTCACTAATCATTCGGTTTAAACACCGATCGTTCAGTCATTCTCAGTCCCTGGTCAGCCAACTGAGCGATCTTGTAAAAAAAATATAAACTATTTATCTTTTCGTTTAAACTGACCACCTGAGCGAACGAGTAAACTGTGACATCGAGCGAATGAGCGAACTATGACATGGGGCGAACAAGCAAATTGTGACATCGAGCGAACGAGCAAACTGTGACATCGTTCCATGTCACAGTTTGCTCGTTCGCTCCATGTCACAGTTTGCTCGTTCGCTCGATGTCACAGTTTGCTCGTTCGCTCGATGTCACAGTTTGCTCGTTCGCTCGATGTCACAGTTTGCTCGTTCGTTCCATGTCACAGTTTGCTCGTTCGCTCGAACGAGCAAACTGTGACATCGAGCGAACGAGCAAACTGTGACATCGAGCGAACGAGCAAACTGTGACATGGAACGAACGAGCAAACTGTGACATGGAACGAACGAGCAAACTGTGACATCGAGCGAACGAGCAAACTGTGACATCGAGCGAACGAGCAAACTGTGACATCGAGCGAACGAGCAAACTGTGACATCGAGCGAACGAGCAAACTGTGACATGGAGCGAACGAGCAAACTGTGACATGGAGCGAACGAGCAAACTGTGACATCGAGCGAACGAGCAAACTGTGACATCGAGCGAACGAGCAAACTGTGACATCGAGCGAACGAGCAAACTGTGACATCGAGCGAACGAGCAAACTGTGACAACGAGCAAACTGTGACATCGAGCGAACTGTGACATCGAGCGAACAAGCAAACTGTGACATCGAGCGAACGAGCAAACTGTGACATCGAGCGAACGAGCAAACTGTGACAACGAGCAAACTGTGACATCGAGCGAACTGTGACATCGAGCGAACAAGCAAACTGTGACATCGAGCGAACGAGCAAACTGTGACATCGAGCGAACGAGCAAACTGTGACATCGAGCGAACAAGAAAGACCATAGACACTTTGGTCGAAACGTCGCTTTTCATGTGGACTACGATTAAAGAAATGTATTTTGACATTTAAACGACTGGTAAGGAGATTCATTCCTACGTGCTGCCTCTCATTGTGTTTATCGAGCGAACAAGTAAACTGGGACATCGAGCAAACGAGCAAACTGTGACATCGAGTACATGAGCAAACTGACATCGAGCGAACGAGCAAACTGTGACATCGAGCGAACGAGCAAACTGTGACATCGAGCGAACGAGCAAACTGTGACATCGAGCGAACGAGCAAACTGTGACATCGAGCGAACAAGTAAACTGTGACATCGAGCGAACGAGTAAACTGTGACATCGAGCGAACGAGCAAACTGTGACATCGAGCGAACGAGCAAACTGTGACATCGAGCGAACAAGCAAACTGTGACATTGAGCGAACAAGCAAACTGTGACATCGAGCGAACAAGTAAACTGTGAGATCAAGCGAACGAGCAAACTGACATCGGTTGCTCCGGTGAATGATTTGTAACTCTTAGGGCTCACACAGGCATATTTTTCACACGTGTAAAATACACGGTACCCAGCAATACGGCAATACACATGTACATGAATATTTGCTGCATATGTTAAATCCCCATTGCCTATATTGGTGCAGATTACGCACCAAACTAGGACATGCTTTGTTTTTTTCTCACGCATATCCCCCCCCCCGCATGTGTGAGTTGCCCAATAGAAATCAATGGGCTTGTAGCACCGCCTATTATGCGTGTGACAAATCCGCCTGACATACACCCATGTGAATGAGCCCTTAGTCATCTCGCAAGGCCTGTTGAAAGGTTGGGAATTGACTTATAGAAAACCGCTTCCAATGGACATCATTGTGGAGGTACTTTCCCATTCCTTAGTTGCATATTTTTCCTTGGAAGCATCGCATGGTCCTTATAGACTCCCTATGCCAACTTAACGCTCTGCACAAGGAGATCCTTCATTCCTCCAGACCCACATCTAAAACCTATCACCCAACCAACCCATACCCTGTTCTGAACAGTGAGGGGCAAACACTCCAAAACACCTTGTTTCCACATGGATGTCCTTTCCTTCTAGAGAAGACTCTGGCTGGGCTTACATCCTTAGTCATGCTGTAAGGCACACTGAAAGACATGATACTGACTTATAGGAAAGTCACCTTCCAATAGGGGGTGCTGTGGAGGTACCTTCCCATCCTGTTCGCATAACTTTATCCAAAAGTCCAGGTTGTACATCAGCTATGTAGGTAAATACAGATATACAACCAGTCACCTAAGCCAATTGTTTGGTGACATCATATACAGCATCTTGCTGGGTCACCCAGAAATTCAAGAGTTAAAAGGTCTGTTTAGGTCATAGAGGGCTGAATTCCCAATCAAAGGATTTTTGCTAGTATACATAATTCTTATCCTTTTAATTTCCAGACGGTTCAGCTCAGGTTTCAGAGCAAAGCTCAGGGGTGTGCAATGAGGAAGGAGGGTCCAAAAACTAAGGCGAAATTAGAACTCCTCGCTCCAAATGACTGTTTTCGACTGGTTGCACAGCCCTCCTCCTAACATACCACAGGGGAACCCTCACTGCCCTTTCCTTTTCTCCTGGAATCTCCACCTTGACCAAGGCTGCTGAGATGTTAACTGTGGAACTGGCGTTCTTACGACGGGGGTAGGAAGGGGGACTGGAGACCGAAATGTGCTGTTCACAGCCCGAGTACCATAGTGGTCTTATGGTCGTCCTGCTACCTTCATAGCAAGTACATTGTTGGCCATGCTACACAAAGAGACAGTAGATGTTGACTATCATGTAGCAAAAATAAATCAATCGTTTCAGCTGGGGATCTACTTTGCAACATTGTTGAACATCCATCTAATTTCCAGCACCAACATTGCAGAACGTCTCGTATAAAATGCCCAGTAATGTAATGTTGTGCAGCTCGAAGCGCCTTACGAACCGACCGAAGACAAACCCATGACGGTACAAAATGTGTTTACGCCAACATGCAAAAAGGGAGGTGTGCCTTCTCTGCACGTGATGCGGCATGTTTCACACAAAGTACATTCGGGACATGCTGCGGAGCGCATTACACACTCACTCTAAAATCTTGCTCTCTGACCCTTCCAAATATGGAAACAATCAGTTTCCAAAATATCTGACTTGTTTCCAAAAATACTTTTGGGATCAGATATCGTAAAACGCTTTCTGCATAATATGAGCCGGTGCGAGAGGCCTCCGAGCTCCCACAAAAGCATGTTTTCTCACAGGCAGTATGTTCGGACTTATTTTTACACAAGTGATATAAACTACATATAGCATGCCGAGGCTGGAGAGGTTTCCATTACCGAATCAAGGCAGTATCTATTGTGTAGCTCCCAATCATGGACCTGGACACTTTTGATGGGATCCACCGATAATCCGGTGCCCGAAGGAGTTGGTGGGACCTTGCCTAACATCCTTCTGTGGTTCTGTCTGCTCGTAGGAACCTCCGGCACAGGATTATCTCCAAACCACCAACTAGTATTGAATGAACCTGTTAATTTGGAAGACAGACATGAATATCATCTGCCAAAAAGCTTAGGGACAACAAGTATTTCATGGCTCCTTCTGCAGTGGAACGTGGCTTGTGCTGCACAATATTGCATTAAGTCATGCCAAATGTGCACTTTAGCACAACTACAATGTATTGGTTGAGAAACGTTGCTGTTTGCCAGATGGTTTTTGGCCATTAGCTATAGGACCCATAAGGCAAACCACGTGGCGCAGTGTGAAGAACGATGCAAGTTGCATTGCTTTCAGTTGAGCGTCATTCTGCAACTTTGCGTCATGCAAACCATCTTGTCAATAATTCCAGAAACAATTGGGCAGTGGAGAAGGATTTGGGGTGTTACAGACCTGCCTTCTGTCCCACCAGATACTAGCACTGACAAAGGTGTTTTACATTTAGTTAGGGGGAAACTACAGGTAGCGCAGTTAGTACAAGCGCCAGTATTTATAGACGGTTCCTCCAGATTTCTCCATAGATTCATGGCAGGCGCCTTAACTAGTGCAATTCGCTTTGTTAAAAGGATTGTCCAGGGTTAAAAAAAAACCTGCTTTCTTCCAAACACAGCAGAACAGGAAGTGAAGTGAATGGGAGCTGAGCTGCAATACCAAACCCAACACACAGACAAGGGGGGCGCTGTGTTTGGAAGAAAGCAGCCATGTTTTTCGAACTCTAGACAACCCCTTTATAGAGGAGGAGTTCAACATTAACCCTATTTTGGGAAATAACATGGATATTCTGCCTTGATTAATAATTATATGTAATATAAAAAGGTCAAGAATAAGTGGTAATCTTGTGTTCTGTCAGTTGGATTTTTCTTGGCAGATCCAGTTGATTTGTGTGCAATCTGCCAACATGGAATACCCATGGCCCACCATTAGTGAACAGCTTGATTCACCAGTGGTCATTAAATCTAGCCACATTTCCTATATCTAGTATTACATGACACCTATTGAAATGAATGGGGAACTATATAATAATACACAAGTCCACCTAAAATGCTCATCGTTAGGGGAATCCCATTCTATGAGGTCAATGAGTCAACCCCTTTACCTACAAAGAGATCCTGCCAGGGTGATTGTCACTAATACAACTGCTTGGCTGTATTGAAGGCTTGGCGCCGAGCCTCAACAAGTGTAAATTGGCAGCAGGTTTAGCTGTTGTCGACGTTCCTTCACTCGGGGCAAAGACTCAGCTAGTTACTCTAGTCTTCTATCCAAAGAGCCTGGTCAATGACATTGGGGAATCGCTTGGCGCTCAGCCCAATACCCGTCTGCCTTCCTCTAGCTATGGCCCTACTTGAAACCATCTTGTTCCTGCGTCTGTGCCCAGTGCCTCCATTACCAATACTACTGGTGACCTAAGTTCTTTTTTCCCTATGACCCTTCTTACTCCCAACTGTATGCCTTTGGTAATGCTGATTACATCCAGGTATTACAGATGTTTAGGGTGAATTTGCTCTTTATACCGTAGCTAAAAGTATTTGGAGACCCCTAAAAGGAGAGTGGATGGTGTACAAACCATGCTACAGAAGATGCAGACCCTCGGAGGTGTCAGCCATAGTTTGTGACGGGAGCTGCATGCTATTGAATATACAGGTTATGGCTCTGCACACAAGCCGTCCATCACAAAGAGCAATACATCAGTCTGTCTACAATGGTGCAAGAAGCATTGTCATTGGACAGTTGAACAATGGAAGAACATTCTATGAGGTGATGAATCACGCTACTCTATCCTCAAATCAGATGGCTGTACCTGGTATGAAGGATGTCTGGCACTGGCATAACTATAGGGGATGCAGGGAATGTGGTTGCACCCGGGCCCAGGAGCCTCAGGGGCCCCATAAGGCCTCTCTTCTCTATCCCTGTTACAGATTTTGCATTGGGGCCCAGGAGCTTCAGGTTATGCCTCTGATGCCTGGGGAACGTCTTTTAACCGACTGTATTGTACCAATAGTCATCGGACGTTCTGTTACGGTCTGGGAATGTTTTTGTTACCATGGGGCGGTTGCTGGTCTTCCCGGGGCGGCGGTGTGCGGGTCCCGTGGTCAGGGCGCGTCCCTCCGCCTTGTTGTCCGGCTGCCGGGGGCACAGGTGCCTGTCCAGCATGGGTGGTGTGGTGCTGGTGGCACGCGGCACCGTGCGCGCACACCTGTGAATGCAGCTGCCATGCACGAGCTCCCTTTTGTTGTGTTCTGTTGGGAGTTTGCGGTCTCCCTCTCTCCACCCCTGGGCGGAGGCTTTTGTTTAAAGGTCGGGTAGAGACGTGCAATCACTGCCAGTTATTGGTTTCCCTCAGTGTGCTAGCTAGTCTGCCTCTGTTGGTCTCCTGCTTCTGTCATCTTGTCTGCTGTACTTTGCTATTATCCGCCAGGTTTCTCCATTTGCCTCAGTTCTGCTTTCTCTTGTTCGTGTTGGTTATTTACATCTGCCTTTTCTGTTGGTATTCTACCCTCTCCATCCTGGTACGCCAGCATCCCTTTTTCGGTCCCTAGTGAGAGTAGGGACCGCCGCCCAGTTGCCCGCCTGGGGTTAGCCAGGAGTGGAGGCAAGTAGGTAGGGACAGGGGTTGTGGGTGAGATCTAGGGCAACCCAGGCTGGCGTATCAAGGGTAGTATACTGTAACAGTTTTACATGGCATAATCTCAGTCCGTTGGTAGTAGTGGCAAGAACCATGAATACGGAGGTAACCCTGACATTCTAGACAATAATGTGCTGCTGATGCAGTGTGACAATAATCTGGGAATGGTCAGCAATACTTCCAACAAGACAACGCGCCTTGTCAGAGATCCAACGCTGTTTTACGTAGGTTTGACGCTATGGATGCTCCACAATTGGACCGGCTGCACAGAGTCCTGACCTGAACCCTACTGAGCATCTTTGGGATAAACAGGGACGTCGGGGCAGGAAATATTAACAGCGTCCATCTTCTTTGAGAGAATTCACTAGATGTTTGCAGGATGAATGGAGGGAAATACCAGCTGAAGTGTAGCAGGCGTTAGTAGAAAGTATGTCATGGAGAGTATCCAATGTCATTAGGGCCAAAGGAGCCCCACTAAGTATTAACATATGGAAATAAGTACTACTTTTGACTCTCGCTTACATGACCAATTACTTTTTGTAGATAGTGTGGGACCTTATGATCTCACAGGTTACATAGTATTGGAGATGTGGATCTAACCACATGTTGCCATATAAGACTTTGAGAGAACTGCTAGTATTTGTAACCTGCATATAACAGGTTCCTCCTCTCTGGGTTGGGGCAGTTTGTTAGTTAATGGGACACTAACGATTCAGTCTGTGAAAGTTTAACGCTGGAGCTATTTATCCACTTCTAGAAGCAGTACAGGAGGCGCCGCTAATTGTTTCCTACACTCCTCTAATTACTGGGCTCATTGTAATCATTAGAGGAATCAGTAACATGATAGAACACATCACAAGGCAGCGATAATGATGCCGAAATCTCCCAGAAACTCTTCACATAATTATTGCCGCTCCGTTTTCTTCTTATTTTGCCGTCTGCTCTTCAGTTGACCAAAATCGTTATTACCGGAGCAGAACATTAGAGTCTACATTGAAGGGACCCCTGACAGGCTCCAGGAGAGGGCATGCTCAACTAGATTGGGATCGGCATATATTAAAAGGAGTTATAGAATATTAAACAATATGGCTTCTTTCACTCAAAAACAGCTCCACCCCTGTCCACTGGTTGGGTGTGGTATTGCAATTAACCAGTTCACGTCAAAGAACCCTGAAAACTTAACCTTTAATAATTTAAACCTGTGGCTGCTAAACTCCCTCCCTCTTCTCTCCTCCCCTCTGGCTGATTTCAATGGCAGGGGTGGGGCGGGCGCGGAGCTAAGATTCCCCCCGCCCCTTGTCCGCAGCCAGCAATGGTGGGGATGGGGGTGGAGCTAAGCACTGCCCCATCCTGCTAAACTTTGTCCCTCTTCTCTCCTCCCCTCTGGCTGATTCCAATGAGTGGGGGCTGGGCGGGGGCAGAGCTAAGATCCCCCCACCCCTTGTCCACAGCCAGCAATGGGAGGAGGCAGGATGCGGCGGTGCTTAGCTCCCCCCCTTCCCTGCAATCAGCCAATTGGCAGGAGAGAGGAGGTGAGCTGGCGAGGGGGAGGGAAGGGGAAGGCTCAACAGCATGGCAGCCTCAGCGTATATGCGGAGGGACCCATGCCGTCTGAACGGGCGCACAAACGTTAGATTTGTGTGCCCATTCACAAGCTTTTACTGCGAAGATCGTAGCATATATCGGCCAGCTGTGAAAACGGCGGCCGCTATACTCTCGTGGGAACAAAGCCTTAGTGATCTGGGGTTATTGTGCCTCCAGGTTATTCTAAAATGGAATGGCTTTTGAGCGATCACTTTGCTTGACCTACTACTTGGTACAAATGCCTATTAGTACCAATTAATAGTGTGTGAGCCACTGGGAGCTTTATTCAGAAAACAGACCACCCGCTGTTCTCTGAATACATTCCCTTTGTTCTGCCAGCGGGGCTGACAGCTGAGACAATGTAATCAGCTGTTATCAGTGCTCCCCGGGCAGAACACAGCATGCGGTCCTGCTTATCAGCTGTTCTGCTGAATGATGGATTTTATGCCGAAATGAAATACATTGTTCGGCAGAAAACTGAAAGATGGGCACATTTACATGTAGTGATTATCGCTCAGAAGATGGCGTTTGAACCAATTTTGAGCGATAATTGTTGTGTCTAAATGGGCCTTTACTGTTAGCATTTATCTCAAAACCTACAAGGTTCCTGACGATGTTAGATGTCGGACTGAAACGCGTCGAACCGCCTAAGTTAATCACCAAATTCTATATAAAGAGACATTTTTTCAAGCTGCGTTTAAGTCAATGAGTGGGCTTTTACTCGGACCCCCATTATCTACCATATTAGATGCATCGGGCATGACTCCCTCCTGGTGATGCACCTATCTGTCCTTTATGGTGCCCATTGGGATACTTGGCACTGCTTGGACTGTATAGTTTTACCTCCTGGGGGCTTTACTGTATTGGGAGACTCCTGGTTCATTATACAACCGTTGCTCCCCCTAATTAGTGGCTAATTGCAGAGGGTTATTCGTTGTGACCCCGGCTATTGCCCTTGGGGATGCCTATTATCTGTGTGTCTGGCATCTCTATTTATGTACGGCCCTTAGGTTTTAGGTTTAAATTATTAAAGGTTGAGTTTTAAGGGTCCTTATCTGTGAAGGGCATATTTTCAAATATTAAGATCCCTCTGCCTCAGTGACTTCTCAGTTCACGTCAAAGGAGCTGAGCTGCAATACCAGATACATCCTGCACACTGGCGTGGCACTGTTTTTGAAAGAAAGCTGACATGTTTGCCTTTATCCTATACACTCCCTTCAATGATGAGATTATGGACTGATTACTATGACAATCAAATAACTCTACTAAGCTTTTTCTTTATGTAGTCCAGTAGTTTTGCTTTCTACATAAAGCAGCCATTTATAGAGGCCATCCATCTTGGAAAGCTTATGGGTCCCTCTGAGAAAAGCCAACTGTGGGTGAGTCTTGCTGCCAGCAATGACTGTTGGCAGGAGAAAAGGATTGTTTTTAGTACTGCGCCACTAGTGGGCAATCAAAGCATTACATGGTATTAATTGGAATCCATGTACTGTCCCTGCTTATAAGCAGCACCTTGTGCCGGCTACAGATATCACATGGCGAGACTCTGCAAATATGTTTAATATGTCTATTTAATGTATTGGACAAATATTAACTGCATTCAACTGGCAGCAGAACAAATCTCCTTGGGCCCATGGGGTCCAAAGAATGGAAGGCGGCAGCTCACATTGGACCCAACCCATCCCCACTGGAGCCATGGCCCTGTGTAGGGATCCACCTTCTAGAAGCCTCCTATTAGTGGACCAGGGACAGGGCTGAGGGTCACTGTCTATTACAAGAGATGGGCAGTGGAATGAATAGGTGTCATGAGTGGGCACCATCATAAGGAAACCTTCTGTTGATGTACGATACAGGACCCCACTCTCTTTTATGTAGACCCCTGAGTGATATGTACGTTTTTATTAAAGGGTGATGCATTAAATCCTATTTGAAACTGCAACCTCACTGGCACAAACCAGTGCCAGCCTTTGGTTAGATGGAACCCTGTGGGTAATTTTTGCTGGCGCCTGTCGTAAGAAAAATTGATATATTGCACTGATAGGCAGTCGGTATGTATTCTGCTTGTACAGAAAGATAGCGGCATCCCCACACCAGAACAGCTCAGTGAATAAATTCTGGACCAGAACCAAGCTTATAACATAAATACAGCACTAGAGCCAAGCTCAGTACATAAATACAGTAGCAGAACTAAGTGACTGTGTTGTGGGGGCACTAATGGGATGACAGAGGCGCCTCAGAACATCAGAGGTGAGAAGACAGAGCCAGGAGTTGTAGGATCCATGTAGCTCTACAAGACGATGCCACAATGAGGAAGAAGACCATCTGTCGAGGCAGAAATATGGGATCCGATCACCCCCATTCTACATCCATCTGGTCCCCTCTACCGCCACAAGCTGGTGGTCGCGTTCCTGTGCGTCCACACAAATCACATGCAGCTAGGGTCGGCCATGGCACAAACGTAAACTCCTGCATTTTCCCGTCTGCTGTGTTTGGTGCCCAATGATAGTAGAGGGCAGCTCATAGGGGTCAGTATGGTATGAGGTGTACACAGTTTGGATGCACTACTATGTATGCAGCCTTACTTGTTCATGTATGATGTACAGTTATAGGAACCATTCAGAATTTATGGACATTGACTTTATGTAAACATTGTATCATAGAAGTCTACGTGGAAATGCATAGGGGAACCCCCCCCCCTCCCCCCACTCCTTCAGCCTCAGTCATTCAGATCAGCACTTGGGAACCAAATTGCAACACAACACGGACCATATGACAAAGCGGGAGCCCCACATGTGCTTTGGTTTATGACCCATTTTGACAAATGTATACAACCCTTTAAATCCCCCAGGAGGTGACTGACCCCTCTAGTAATCTGCAGAACATTGCCCTGTTACACTCAATGACTTACAAGCAGCGACCCGTCAATATACATCACATTCAGTCATGGGATTTATTCCTTATGGGTTGCACTGTGAAAACATATGAATTCAGTCCATATAGTATTATGTAAACTCTGCTGCATCGTGGCCTTCAGATACAACGACCATAAGGGAAACGTCACGACCGTTCAACAAACGTGAGATACAGTATCCCTTCTTAGGCAACAATATTTGTCCAGAAAAGAGAACAGAGCTACTTATGGGATCTATTCTATGGGATCGGCCTGGCAGGATCTGGTAGATTTTGTGCTAGGCCAATGTGGCTAGAATATTGTAGCCACAAAGGCTACAACCATCAATTACACTCTCCTACCAAAAGTAAGTACACACCTGAGCAAAAATCAAAAGTAGTATTTATTTCCATATCTTAATAAAATCAGATACTCTCGGTGGTATACGTTCTACTAACCTCTAATACAGTTTAGCTGGTATTTCCCTCAAGTCAACCTGCAAATGTCTGGTGACTTCTCTCAAAGAAGATGCATTGGCCCATCTACAATAGTGCAAGGAGGGTTGTCATTGGATAGTTAAACAATGAAGAACGTTCTTTAGAGTGATGAATTACGCTACTCCATCTTCGAATCAGACAAATGGGTGTGGAGAATGCCTGGGGAATGACTTTTGTCTGAGTGTGTTGTGCCAGGAGTTAGGTACGGCGGAGGTTCCTTCATGGTCTGGGGATGGTTTACGTGGCATGGTCTCAGTCTGTTGGTTGTGGTGACAAGAACGCGGGGGTGTAACTTGACATTCTAGACAATAATGTTCTGCCGACAATGTGGCAATACTCTGGGAATGGTCGGCAATACTTGCAACCAGACAATGTACTGTGGTACAAATCCAACGCTGTTTCATATTGGTTTGAGGATACGAATGTTCCCCAATTTGACTGGCCGGCCAGAGTCCCGACCTGAACCCTACTGAACGTCAGTGGGACAAACTGGAACATTGGGTCAGGAAATAAGAACAGCATCCATCTTCTTTGAAAGAACTCACCAGATGTTTGCAGGATGAGTGGAGGGAAACACCAGCTGATGAGTATCAGTAGAAAGTATGCTATGGATAGTATCCAATGTCATTAGGGCCAAAGGAGCCCCAGTAAGCATTAACATACGTAAGTAAATACTACTTTTTATTCTAGCTCAGGTGACCAATAACTTTTAGTAGAATAGTGTACTAAATACCCATGACCTAAAATGTAACATCCTGCCACTAGGGACAGTCAACAGCTCTTTCAGCCCATGGAGGAGTGTCTTGGGTTGGTGATGTCTCAAATTCAAGGGGTCAGGAATGCGCCTTACCCCAAACTAATATTAAAATTATCTGGACTCTATTGTCATGTAAGGGGAAGCACTATTATGTAACAGAAAGCAGATTTGCCAATTGTTAGAAAGGTGAAACATTCACTTCAATGCAGTTTCACTCATTGGAAAGCTGTGATGTACACAACAAAGTCATGGCAATCGCTGGCATCATTCACTAGAGCACATCATACACCTGAATCCACTTTTTTCATAAGAACGCACCTCACCTGGCCAAACTATAGACGAATGTAACGTATGGAAACCCAACGTGGAAGAAAACAGTGTGAACACTATGCATTGGAGAGCCAAAGGCAGATGACAAGTCAATGGAAGAGTATCGAAAAGGTTACCAAATGGAACTGCCTGTATAAGAGCCTGAAACTACTAGCAAAGTTGCAAACTATTTTATTTGACGAGGCATGACTAATAGATAGGAGGGGCTTATTATGTCAAAGGTTATGTGGCTACAGGATCTGGTAGTGTAAAACAAAGCCTGATAGTCTTACAAAAATACAATACAGAATGTCCCCTACTTGTATACGGGTTCCGTTCCAGGAAGCTGTTTGTAAGTGCATCTCTTCGTATGTCCGAACAAATGCTTGTATGGAGGAGGATCGCGGGTGGATCCCGCTACAAACAACATCGGGTGCAGCCTGTTCTTACAGCCTGCACCCGCCTGCTCTTACAGCCTGCACCCGCCTGCAACAGCTCCGATAAGCTGTGCTGCTCATCAGAGCTGTTAACTCTTTAAATACCGCTGTTGACTTCTTAAAGGCCCCGGGGCTGCCTATGCTGGGTGCCTATCAAGCTGTGCCAATCGCTGTAGAGTATGATGTAATGCTATAGCATTACATCATACTTACGGACAGGCTTGTTCGTATCTAGCGAAGTTCGCAACTCGAACGTTTGCAAGTAGGGGACAGTACATAATGCGGGAACTGAAATGTATAAGAACGGTTACTATAGCCATGTGGTCCGTCACCGGTCAGCTCTGCTCACCAACAAGTACACATGAATTTTCAGTGTAAGTTCTTGGCATGTCTTGGAGACAGCAAACACTATTAGGTGATGTACATATTTGCTCCAGATGGTCCAGCCCTACCTAGGTCGGCACCCAGTCCACTTTAATTTCGGCAGACTTTAGTATTCCTTATCAATCTTTAGGGAGTGAGTAAAGTTGCAGACATGGGTCAACGCAGTGACCACACACGGCCTACCCAAATGGAAGGTTTTCTTTTTATAGCTGAGAGTTGTGAAGCCCAGATTGAAGTTGAGGTCTTCCTCCTCCTAGGTCTGCACCTCCTTACCCTTCTCCCTTGAGTTCGCCAATGCCATGGGGGTTATCCTGAGATTACAGACACTTCTATTACCCATGACCAGGCCCATTCCAACTGTTTCAACTTTGGCTACAGTAGAGAACCTACTGTGCATTGGTCTCAAAACTATGGACCATCCCATGGATGTGTGTGAGGCTATGCTACCCTATGACACACTACATTGGCAGCTACTTTTGGCAGTATATGCTCTTTACCTGATGCATCACAAAATTCTAGCACCCCTGGAGAGCCCCTTCACACATCGTGCAGTACTGTGGGTCTTACTCATACTAAAATAGTTGTTTGTTAAAGCATTGGGCCAGTCCGACTCACAGGTCAATGGATTACTCATTTAACAACTATTTATGTAACTACCTTTAGAGCTTCAATCTTCTAACAAGGGATGAACTACAATCCAGATCCTTGGCAGAATATTAGTACTTGTGGTTCCTACAAACTCTAGAAAGCCTAAATGCTGAGACTTGCAGCTTCTTCAGCTGTCAGAAGGGAATTGATCCAAAAGCAGGATTAACCCTCATATGGGGAGTGATGCTAGGAGTGACTATTGTCTGTGGGTCAATATGGCCTAAACTTGTATAATGTGATCGAATGCAACTATAGAGATCTAATGAAAGTACTGATATTTGGACCACGGCCATGGACTGCATATAAATACTGGAGTTATATGATCAGCAGTACATGGGTTGTCTGAGGCTTCTGTAAAGTTGATCATAGCCAAAGCAAGTATCATGACCGGATCCCATCAGCGGGAATAAGTATAGGTTCTCTTTACCAACCTTATAGAATTCGGTGTTTGCTAAGAGCACAATATTTACACATAGGTTCATCTAACAAAGGAGCGCAGGCCTTGCCCGATACAGAACACGACTCAGACGAGCGCATGTGCAGGTAACAGCTGTATTTGCAGAAACATAATATACTGAAGAGCAAAAGAGGACAATTGGGCAAGACCTGCTGGAATGCTGAAAGGGGAGCTGAAGACTAGAACAAGCTCTAGTGGAACAATCCAACTTGTTGGGACGGTGAAGGGCCTTGTACACCAATATGGGGCACTAAGACAAGTGGATTCTACAGACAAGATGTTATCCAGACATGAGGATGACTGAGAGGGACTACACTGATGTCAATGAAGGAACCCAACATACTTACTACCCTAACACCAAATCTGGGGCGGGAGCAACTGAACTTTGTCTTCCTCCTATTTATCACATTAAAATCTCATATCACTGAACTCTTATGGAAACGTTAAAGATCCATCTACCACCTCGTGCCCATCTACTATTGTCCCATTGTCTATTCATTTAGCTACACCTGTTTCTTCTTAAAATCCCACCTCCAGAGTGCGGGTGTTAAGAGGTCATGCCGTTTACAGGGGCTGCGAGTCAGAGGGACGATGGTGGATCTTACGACTTGGGGAACATGTTAAGGATCATTTTAAATCTAAGGGGTGTAAAATGAATGATGTGACCCAACCAGATACCAACCCAACTCGAATAAACTGGAGATGATGTATCAGCGTATCCTTGTAGTCTCTCAGGACGGCTTAGAAGAACATGTTAGAACACAATGCGTATGTAGTAGAAAGTCCTAAAAATGTTTCATTGTCTCAGAAGGAATGGATACAATCTGTTTTCTAAGGACATGTAACCCTATAACCTTTGTAGTGCAGACACCCCAGTTGTGAGAAGAGAGGTGAGCTGGAGTAGTAGATTTGTTTCAGCCAATTTAAGGGTCTTGTGCCCCCACCCCCTACCTTCTTCACTAGCTCAGCCCCATACTCCTATTGTTCTATGTAAGAGTGGTCTTACCTTATCTGTACAACACTCTGTGCCCCAGTTTGAGGTTTACCGGTCAGATAGATGCCATCTGGTACTCCCCCCCAAAATAATCACATCTTTATCCACGTGTGGTGATGAAAGAGAGAAGTCCCTTTTCCAAGTTGGAGATCTGCTACTAAGTCCTGAGAATGATCCCTGCATTCAAGTTTAAGGCCAAAGTCAGATTCATTGACAGGGTGCCCTGTCTCCCGAAAGCCACAGGGGACTGGTGCAGTCTATGGAGAGAGAATAAGCAGGACAATCCAAAGGAAATAAGGGGCCAGGGCTGTGTAATCAGCCAGGGAGGGGAGAGAGAGAATGAGCGCAGGGGGAGGGAGGCACAGCTGAGAGGGGGGAGACTGGGCTGGAGCAGTAACAAAACTCTCAAAAGTTTCCTGCTTCTCTTAACCCCTCAATTGCCAGATGGGAAGCTATTGTATACTAGTACCGATACCTGCCTACCTACCTCTCTGCAGGTACTTATCTATCTCATTGCCCACCACTGTGCACTTGCTACTTTCACAGTGCAGTTTGCTGATACAAGATAACTAATTGTAACTTGTTATGTATCGGCGGCTCATTCTGTATTCCATACCCCAATGGATTGAGGCCGGAGATACAAAGATTTAGAACATTTTCCAATATTTAAAGAAAAAGTGGAGAGAAAATGCCCCAATAGGTTTAGATTGGAGGCTGCTGGCGGGATATATACCCTGGGGGTTGGGTGCCGGGGAGGCGTCAACAAGCCACTCTGACTTTGGACTTTGTTGGTTTCTGACTTTGGTCAAGGGAAAAAGAAAGGGTTAGGTCACTGAACTGAATCCTGCAGCCGGTGAAGGAAAGCTTTGCTACAACTCTGCCCCCCAATGACACCTGCATAGAACCACAGAAGCGGGCCAGGTAACACCGAGCATCAGGGTCTGCGGATTGTGGTGCAGGATTTACTATGGCGTCCTGCGACCTGTTCCGTCCCGTGTGAAAGACCCGTTACATGCAGACATTGTGCTATAAAGGGAAAGATTCTCACATAGGAATCCATTGGAATTGTCTGTCAGCTGAATAATGGCATTGACCTGTACGGGAAATCTGACACCGCGCTTTTTACCGCGACATTTTGAACGTTGCGGCAATCACGGTATAACGCTCTCATTGATTTTAATGGGGCCTTGCAGACAGCGCTCTAAAATCATGGCCCTTTCTAGCACTGTTTGCTCTATTTTGCTGCGATTAACGCACCTTATCACCCAGCAGAATAATGGGGTGCGTTAAAACCCGATGTTGGAGGCAGGAACCTGCGTCCGAAAACTACTTTAAAATGGCGGGAAATCGTGGCGCTTTGCTGATGGCGTGTGTGAGAGCGGCCTCAGTCACTGTTATTAGACTCTATTGGAGTGACAATAAGGATTTAATTGAGAACAGAAGAAAGTTGAGTCACTTTTTAGAAAACAACGATCATAAATTGTTTATTATAGATAAATCATAGACATTGGGGTGAACCTGTGTGATATGTCATAAATGATGGTAGATTCCCCCTCTGAGACCCTCACATGTCAGGAGAGTGGTTTCCATATTTTGGCCAAAATGTCAACTAATACCTGTCATTCATAGCGTTAACATCTGCTGCTAGTGTTTGTGTATTGGCTGTTGTATGGTGTGATTATGGATCTGTGTGTCTCTCTTTATCCTGTCCAGTTGTCCCTTTTGGTGTTGGCATGTGTATGCGTCCTAGCCTGGGTGCGTGGGTTCCTAGGGGCAGTAAAGGCTCAGATCCGAAGACCACTGGGCCACCCTTTATGGGGGTAATGTCTCCGCTCAGGTAGGTCCTTGGTCATCTTCCTTTTTAGAAGATAGGGAGAGGTGTTAATCGGTGGTTGTTTCACCTGGTGTTCCCTATCCATGGCAATGTTTGTGGGGGTCCAGTGCTCTCTAGCCCCCCACGAACGTAACATAATGCCCCCCAGGGGTCCAATGACATAACCAAACAAAACCCAAAACACAGGAGAGAGAGAGAGAGAGAGAGAGAGAGAGAGAGAGAGAGAGAGAGAGAGAAATGACCACACCCTCACCTGGGAAGAGAGCTGACCACACCCACACCTGGGAAGAGAGCTGACCACACCCACACCTGGGAAGAGAGCTGACCACACCCACACCTGGGAAGAGAGCTCTTATGTGTACTGACCTGGAGTGATTGGCTGACTGGAGACACACATGCCCAGCCAGCACAATCCCCACACCTGGGCAGGAGAACTCCAGAGCACCTGCAGCACCACAGGTCTCAGGAGACAGACGTGACAAAAGTATTCTGGCTTGTTTCTGACGTAGGTTTCAGTCTGATGCATGGAGGTGCCGGCAGATGCAACAAATGTATTAACAGGCTTGCATTGCTTAATACATTTGTCTCACACTGGCGCAGAGTTTACATACATCGAAGTATGATATGCCGGTCTAAGTAAATATGCTTCAATGTTTTTACCAGAGTTCCACTTTAATAGCGACATAGTGCATATAGCTGTTGGGTCCACTATATATATATATACTCCATATTGTAGTCTATATGGCAAAGAAGTGACTTCGCTTCTTGGTGCAGATTCCACATCTGAAGATCCACATGTGTATGTTCTCCATTGAATGGGGTTCATCTGTGTGTAAATCTGCGGCATCTTTAATTGAAAATCCATGGGAGACATCATTGGCAGAAATCCATGACAGCCACGTGGATTTCTGCCATTGGTTTTCCAGCGTGGATTTCTATAGTGGAAGATTTGCACCAATATCTGCACACAATACGCGGATTTTGACTTGGTTCCATCTTCTTATCTGAAGTTGTACAATTCACAGCATAAACTGACATGCTGCGAATCTGGAATCCCCTTCTCATCAGTTCCCTTGTGGACGCCATGCGGATTGTATCTGCACCCTGCAGATGACACTTGTTACTTCTCATCCGCTCGGCTTGTCCTGTCAATGCTGTGGATTTTCCTTGAGGATGACCGCAGCCTTCCCTCTAGGTGTGAACATTCTCAGGGTCATTCCAAGCGTTTATCCTTGCTTTGGCTTTTTATCTCTTTATTGCGCTTTTGCAGCAGAGAAACGGAATTAAAACGGAAATAACCCATTCAGTTTTTACCACCATTGATCTGAATGGTGAGGGAAAGCCAAATAAAGTGCAATAAAGTGTATTTTTCCATCCCGGGATCCTCTTTAACTTGAAGGCTCCGAACTTCCAGGGACTTTCTAAGATCTCCAGTTTTCTCAGCAGGATTTCGCACTGACGTCTCCTTCTGATTGCTTTGCTGTATTTACACTGTAAATGTCCCTTCTTGATGCGGAAGCTCCTGTTCTTTGTGGACCGTCACTGTCCACTGACATAAATGATGGTATGGAAACATCTGAAGCTTCCCCTGTACTCTGTGATTGGGAGAGGTCTGCTTATAGATTATGAGTATTCCAGCAGTAAGGTCTTCAATCACACTTTTTTGGTATATCGAAGTGATACACAAAAAGTAGAAATCTCTGTTAAGACGTCCCCCAAATATACACGGTGGATTCTCTGCCACTAATCTTTGGATGGCCTATCCTTAGAATAGGTCATCAATAGTTGATCAACGGGGGTCTGCAGTTCGGGATTCCTACCCATCAGCTGATGGAAGAGGCCTTTAGGTGAGCCCCACGGCCTCTTCTCAGGCAGGTGACGTCACCTTCATTGGTCACATGGCCACTATAGCAGACATAGTCTCTATACAATGTATGACACTGTGCAGCCGCGGCGCTCGCACTTCAATCAGCGGATCGGTGAGGATGCTGACCAATGGCGATCGACTATTGATGATCCATCCTCAGGATAAGTCATCAATGGTTTAGTCCTACAAAACCTCTTTATGGACCTTTCACACAGAATAGGCCATCGCTGAATTCCGCACTAATTGTGGATTTGGATGTGGAATTCTCAGCAGGATTTTGATACTTTGAATTCTGCACCAAAATCCGCAGGTCAGCAGGGCAGAATGTAGTGCTGAATACTCCGCAGGAGGGCAGAGTCCGCAATGCTGGGCTGGAATGTTCTGTCTATTGTCAAAGGCCCCTAAAACTGCCTGCAGAGATTACACATCTGCTTGTGGATCCCACCAGTATCAACAGGAAAGGGCCCCCATTTTGATTTTTACTATGGGGCCCCTCACCCAGAGTAATGGTTTCCAACTAATGCAAAACTTCCAACTTCTAGCGTTCCCCGCTTTCAGGGTATGTTGGGAGTCACAGCTTTACAACAACAGTAGACCTGAAGGCACAGCTGGCCTACTCTACTGTCTATATCCTGGGCAAATCCAAGTGGGTTGTTGGCGTCACCCTCTGGCACCCGGCTCTTGGGGATCATACCTTGCAGGCTTTGTCCTTACTATCCCCCTCTGCCTCCACCATTGACCATCGGTACATAATAGTAATGTGTCTGTTGTATATGTATGTACACAACACTCATTAGTCCAGTCCATACTTAGATCCGCATGTATAGACGGACTCATCTATTAACCTTGCCATAACGCCGGCTTCACATGGGCATAAGTGTATTTACACGCACATTTGCGCCACGGTTCTGCTCAATCGATGTTGCATTTTTGTGCGCATCCATGTGTATTTCACTATATTTTTTGCGCTAGCCCCGTGTATGTGTGTAAAAAAATCCGCAGGTACGCTCCTTTAGATTTCAATGGCCAATTAGGTTTATTATGAGCTGATCGATGCGTATTATACACCAAAGTGCTGCATTTTTTTTGCGTGATTAAAATGCTCTGCAAAAAACGCACGTGATTGAAATCAATGGGCTCTAGTCACTGCATATCGCCTGCACCCAGTTTGCACATGTAATTACTTACAATATTTGGTGCTGCAGACCATGGAAAGAGCGTGTGAGCCCAGACAGACCATTGGTTTCAGTGCTAACCGTGTAATACTTGGTTCTCCCTGTGGAGGCACTGCAGGGAAGTTGAACACTTGCTGCCAAGCTTCCTCACCGATTCCAGCTGGTCGCTGGTGGTGCCAACAACAAGGCCACAGCAGTCTAACTCTCGTAACATAAAGAGATTGCCCGCAGCTACAACTAATGAGAAGTTATACAGCATTATAATGCACCTGGGAATTAATTGTCCATCATTTTCAATATTCCTGTTTACTGTCAGTGAATGGAAAAATTCTTGTTTATATTCTGTCTTATATTGTCAAAAAACACAAAAATGGCAACTTGCGTTTTTGGTTTGATGCGTTTTTAACATTAGAAAGTCCCATTGACAATTGGAAAAAAAACGCAGCAAATTCGCAGGGGAAAAAAATGCTAGCGGGCAGTCAGCCTAATAGTGTCTGAAAAAAATAGCGCTGCATGCTGTTCCGTTTTTTTCCAGCATTTATGATGGAGTTTCCTGCCGGATCTCCTGGAGGTGTGAATGGGCCCTTATTCTGGTATTTTGCTCACAGATCGCCTAAACTGGATACCGCTGTAGCAAATTCTCAGCTGTGAGAAGTATTCGGCCTCGTTCACACGGGCAACAAAGTCACACGATTATCCCGCGTTGCGACAATGCTACAGATGGCATGTATGTGAAGCCCATGCTTTCCTATGGATTCCTTCACATTTGCGATGTTTTGTAGCCTCCAACATTGCGAGTCAAAAACCTCGCGGGTCCGACGATCTGCCCGCGACTTGTGAGGTTTTGTAGCTCATGTTTCCCTATGTAGCTTTCCTGCCTGTTGCATTGCATCGCTCCAAAACGCGATTTTTGTGCAATGCAACTTTGAAAGTAGGAAATCCTAATGTCAAATCCCTAAACTATAAGCCCTGGCTGCAGGAAAGTTTCTTTTAAAAAGTACCCATCACCTTAGAAGCGCCGTCCGGCTCCGCTGCATCTGGATGAACCCATAGGAGAGCATGCGCTTCACATACATGCGATTAGTAGTACTGCCGCATCGCTACAAAATCATGCGAGAAAATCGCCCATGTGGAAGCGGACTCAAGCATACCGATTATTGCCTCTATTTGTAAACATGAATTCACTGACAGCAATCAGAGGTTTTGAAATAGTGTGAAATTGAATTAAAGTACACTGTATGACCAAGTTGCAGATGCACATAAGACTAGAGGTGACCTTGACCCCGTCCTCTGTGATATGCCATCACCTGGATTTGGTTTCCGAGGTGTATCCCGCCAGTAGGTCTCCCTGCTGCATACATTACATTGGTCACGGCATGACGGTCGCTGGTAAGCCTGCGCTCCCCGCTTCCTCCATCGGGCCGGAGTAGACTGACTTCATCCTCTAGCGTCTCGTCTTCGGCGTTTTTCCTGTTTCTTTAACAATCTTATGTAAACTTTCCATTGTTTGAAAAATAATCAGACAAGTGACAGTAAATAGTTGTCTTGCATTCACTTCTCTGCGGCCCCCCGCCTCACGGGATCTGTCCCCGGGGCCCCACTCATTATTTACTTTTCGTTTTTTCATCTGTCCTCCCACAAGTCCTACACTATTTTTTGTGAAAGGAATCTATAACACCGTTCATCCAGTCATTCTGGTTCATGAATATAATGCAAGGCCTGCGGTCCAGACTGGAGCAACTTCGTATAACAATGCCCATTTACACTGATCTGCCATAACACCAAGGCTGCCTTCACTCAGGCGCCAAAATTATGCAAGATTTGTGCGTTGCAAGATACACAAATTGCGCACAAATATGGACCCCATTCTTTTGAGCGGGTTCATACACATGACCGATGTTTTCCTGCGTGGCAATGTGACGCGGGAAACAAGTCGCAGCATGTTCTATCCTGTGTGCTCTCGCATCGCAGCGCCCATTATTATCCATGGGGCTGACGGCGGCAGCGCGGCACGTGCTCGATGCTCATGATGCCAGGTCTCCGAAAACAATGGGAGAAATTCTGCGACGTGACGTGAGGCGGTTTGGACATGAAAACGCCTCGCATCCTCAAGGCATTCACACAGTGGGGAGCGCGATATGGGGGCGGGATTCACGGCGCTATATCACGCTCGCCCGTGTGACGTTAGCCTCATACCGCTGACGGGAAGTGCATAACATTGATTATATTGTGATAATGGTGGCAGAGCAGGGGGGGGGGGTATATCTGCCAACAAGTGAGCAGTTGGGGCTCCTTCACACGGCCGTATGCGCCATGTATTTACACCATGAACGAGGCTTGTTTGTGTTCATATTGGCGTATCTGACTGCACTTTTTGTGCCCATAGGGCAGGCTCATTTGTGGGCGGCTGGCGAACATGCCCCAATGTAAATGACCATTTTAGCTTAATGAGGTCCAGATATCTTCTCTTTACCTTGGAACTGCACAGTATATTGTGCACCCACTTATTCCGTATTGTGCAGGCATTTGCGCACTCCCCCCCCCCTTTCCCCCCCTTCCCCCCCCCCCCCCCCTCCACACGCAGACTTCTATGGGGACTTTTGGTGCTGCAGGTTTTCTTCCCGTGTGCTCAGCATAAGTGCATGTGAACAAACCCATCGTAATCAGTGGGCTCTATCCTCTGTGTGAAGGAGCCCCGAGGGCTGAAGATGATGTTTGGAGAGCAGAAAAATGGGCGAGTATAAGGCTTCTGTCACATTGTTCCCCTCTTCAGCGATGGGCGGCGAACCTAGAGGGTGCCATAGGGCAGAATATGTGAGACGGAGACAGCGCTGTCCAGTGTAAAAGACTGACAGGGATGGAAGCTATGGGAGATGAAGCCCAACGTCTCTCCGTCTCACGTTCTTCCTATGGCACTATCCAGGTTACGTCCTAGGTTCTGGCCCAGACCACTCTCTGCATGAAGGATGGAACCAGCGATGGAGAGGAGAAACATGGGCTAATTCATACACTGACATTTGGCCTCTTGTATAAGTTGACCAACACACACGACAAAGACAGACGGCCCGACGTTAACCGGTCGTATGACCATAGACCTGAGGTCAGCAAGACAATGAACAATGGTCTGCAGGCCTTGGCAGTCTTGGAGCGTGTGATAGGTTAGGAACATCCTGAGTGCTATTTGGAACTCTTCGTCTTCATCGGTCCCCTACCAAGGGGAGACATCATGTACTTCTGGAGTGAGGGGTCTGTAGATGAGCAGACAGTCAGCGACTAGTACTGGAGGTGGCCTGAGGTGCGCTGCGGCTGCAGGTTTCTCAGATCGTGAGATATACCACTCAACCACATTTACTTGGTAATCGTCTAATGTACAGTATCACCAGCGCTCCGCTGCTCAGCGCTTGTCTGCCTCTGAGAAGACACTCAATTTACCAGGGATCCTATAATTAGGACTCATTACCCTCCAGGGTAACATAATTGGACTTTCCACACGCCGGACAAAATCAATAAGTGGAGCCAAGGTGCTGTCACAACATCAGTCCCTTCCCACATGACTGTGCCTTCAGCACATGGGCCCTGTCATTGTAGAAGGTCCCTAAGGTGTCATCTGTCGGAAATCCCTCAGTGGGCTCAATGTATAATGTGCCCTTCCTTACAACCTTGCTACAAAATCTCCTGTTGTGTTTGGACTAATTGGCCACAAGGGAGGTGTTTCCCCTAGCTGGGCAATCAGCCATATTAGAAGAGTATTTATTCCATGCCCACCCCTGCATGGGCGCCAGTCATTGTCTAAAAGTGACCACATACACTTTTGTAGTGCCCAACTCTGGGCCACTACACTACATGCATATTGCTCTTTCCATCTGCATTTAACATGTTCCCTATCCTTCATCTAGAATCAGACTAGGCCTCCTAGCTTCCTGACGTAGGGCTGCCCCTATCAGAGCGATTGCCCTGCTTCTAGTTTGCCAAATCACAGTTCATTAGAGATAGTGTTCCCAGCCGCCTATTTCTGTTGCCTTTATTTGCCCTATTTTGTGTTCCCCGCATTCTGATGATATAATGTACGTCTATTGGTCCATAGAAAACAATTACTTCTTGGTCTGATGTGTTGCTCATGTCCGTGACGGGCATCGTACATGTGATCGGTCTGTATTTTCTATTTACTACACCCATTTTCTTCCCTAGACCACCAGGTGCTGCTGCACTATTTGCAGGGGCTTCCAGTTTGGAACCAGACTCATTGCATTAGCACTTAAATATCAAGGTGTGTTAAGATCCGTCAACAGCAGCTGGCTGGTGGTTTCCTTGTAGCCCTTGAATTCTTGCACTGCACATTAAAAGTAGTGTAAGTATATACTATTATAATTAAGATGTAACATTACATAAGACTAAATAACTAATGTCGGCTACAACCTATGACTGCCCCTCCGTAAGCCGACTGTTCCCACTTTATGAGGGAATTCACTTTTACATGCAATGTTTGTGTATTGTATCATTTTTCTCTTTTTTTCACAGGGCCGTCTGGTCGGCATGTGTCTGTTAGCAGACAGTTCTCAGTCTGTGTACATCTTGAGACCAGCAGGATCCATTATCCATAGCCATCCCTGTCTGCTTGTGTAGACAGTCCCTACAACATCTGTGGCTGAACAGAGAAATCACCAATGGATGATGGGAGGGGTAGTGGGTAGTATAGAGGGGTAGTGGGTAGTATAGAGGGGTAGGGGGTAGTATAGAGGGGTAGGGGGTAGTACAGAGGGGTAGTGGGTAGTACAGAGGGGTAGTGGGTAGTATAGAGGGATAGTGGGTAGTATAGAGGGGTAGTGGGTAGTATAGAGGGATAGTGGGTAGTATAGAGGGGTAGTGGGTAGTATAGAGGAGTAGTGGATAGTATAGAGGGGTAGTGGGTAGTATAGAGGGATAGTGGGTAGTATAGAGGGGTAGTGGGTTGTATAGAGGGGTAGTGGGTTGTATAGAGGGGTAGTGGGTTGTATAGAGGGGTAGTGGGTAGTATAGAGGGGTAGTGGGTAGTATAGAGGGGTAGTGGGTTGTATAGAGGGGTAGTGGGTAGTATAGAGGAGTAGTGGGTAGTATAGAGGGGTAGTGGGTAGTATAGAGGGGTAGTGGGTTGTATAGAGGGGTAGTGGGTTGTATAGAGGGGTAGTGGGTTGTATAGAGGGGTAGTGGGTAGTATAGAGGAGTAGTGGGTAGTATAGAGGGGTAGTGGGTAGTATAGAGGAGTAGTGGGTAGTATAGAGGGGTAGTGGGTAGTATAGAGGGGTAGTGGGTAGTATAGAGGGGTAGTGGGTAGTATAGAGGGGTAGTGGGTTGTATAGAGGGGTAGTGGGTAGTATAGAGGGGTAGTGGGTAGTATAGAGGAGTAGTGGTATAACAAATGATATGGTAGGAAATTTGTAAGTAATATTATTTATCTGATGGTCTTACTGTAGTTATAGCACTAAATGTCTCTAGTCACATTCAAAGCTGCATTCAAAATCCTGCCAGCTGCCAATTGATGATAATATGCTGGCAGGGACACCCAAGACAGCCATAACTTTTTTATTTCTAAGGAGGCTGTGCCAAGATGCACTACCCCTCCCAGAATGTGGAGCTTGGGAACGCCCGCTTTGCCTTTTCTCTGCAGTGACTGACCGCTGCAGGGAGACGTAGCATTACAAGATGGCCATTCACATAAATGCCAGGATGGAGAACGTCCTCCAGAACAGAACCCGTTCTTACTGAACAGCTCTCCGTTATGGGTTATAGTATGGAGGATCTCGCTGTATGACGTTCCGATGTCCTTATAGGACAATGTAGTTTTTAGGTACATTTTGGGGTCCATATGAGTTTAATTTATAACTAATTTTCATTACTATACCGGGACCTTCACTGACCTATTGTCAGGATAGGTCATCAATGGTTGACCGGCGAAGGTCCTCAGTCATTGCAGCTTAGCGGGTGGGTGACAGCTTTGTTCTCATTGCAGTCGGAGCCGGAAGTGTAATTAAAGCCATAGATCCCATTGATTTCCATAGTAGCTATGCCATACTTCTGGCTCTGATTGCAATGAGGATGAAACTGTCAGCGTGTGGCTAGGCTGCAATGAGTGCAGGAACGGAGATCAACTGATCGGCGGAGGTCTCGAGCGGCGGACTCCTGCCAATCAACTATTGATGACTAGAGATGAGCGAACCTACTCGGACACGCCCCTTTTTCGCCCGAGTGCCGCGATTTTCGAGTATTTCCGTACTTGGGTGAAAAGATTCAAGGGGCGCTATGGGTGAGTGGGGGGTTGCAGCGGGGAGTGGGGGGGGAGAGGGAAAGAGCTTCCCCGCTGCTACCCCCCGCTCCGCCACGCCTCCCCCCGCCCCCCCCCCCCCCCGGCGCCCCCCGAATCTTTTCACCCGAGTACAGAAGTACTCGAAAATCGTGCAGCTCGACCGAGTAATTACTCAAAATGAGTATATTCGCTCATCTCTATTGATGACCTATCCCGAGAAAATTGGAAAATTGAAGAAAAAAGTTATTATTTGACTCCTAACTGGTGGGATATTTTAAACCTCCCTAAACTAGACTGCTATGGAGTGGAACTGGGTCGGATACGGACCACGGCCGTGTTCATGTCTGGAAACCTAGGGGTGAACGCCTCAATCCTGCCTTTGCTGTGGAGCGGCACACTGCCCCCCACTGCCGGTGTGATGGTCTGGGGGAGCATTGCATATGACAGTCGGTTACCCCTAGTAGTGGTACGAGGGAAAATGGCATCTTGTATCCAAGCTAGAGGCGGACCAGCAAAGTACTAGAGTCTCCATGCCAGCCTGTATCACATCTTGTATCTAACCTAGAGGTGGCACAACAGGGTACTAGAGCTTCCATGCTCGCCCATATCACTTCTTGTATCTAAGCTAGAGGTGGTACAACAGGGTACTAGAGCCTCAAAACCCACCCGTATCACATCTTGTATCTAAGCTAGAGGTGGTACAACAGGATACTAGAGCTTCCATGCTCGCCCATATCACTTCTTGTATCTAAGCTAGAGGCGGTACAACAGGGTACTAGAGCCTCCATACCTGCCTGTATCACTTCTTGTATCTAAGCTAGAGGCGGTACAACAGGGTACTAGAGCCTCCATGTCCGCCTGTATCACATCTTGTATCCAAGCTAGAGGCGGTACAACAGGGTACTAGAGCCTCCATGCCCACCCGTATCACATCTTGTATCCAAGCTAGAGGTGGTACAACAGGGTACTAGAGCCTCCATGCCCGCCCGTATCATATCGTGTATCCAAGCTAGAGGCGGTACAATAGGGTACTAGAGCCTCCATGCCCTTGGTATACCATCTTGTATCCAAGCTGGAGGTGGTATAACAGGGTACTAGAGCCTCCATGTCCGCCTGTATCACATCTTGTATCCAAGCTAGAGGTGGTACAACAGGGTACTAGAGCCTCCATCCCTGCCTGTATCACATCTTGTATCCAAGCTAGAGGCTGTACAACAGGGTACTAGAGCCTCCATGCCATCCTGTATCACATCCTGTATCCAAGCTAGAGGCGGTACAACAGGGTACTAGAGCCTCCATGCCATCCTGTATCACATCCTGTATCCAAGCTAGAGGCGGTACAACAGGGTACTAGAGCCTCCATGCCATCCTGTATCACATCTTGTATCTAAGCTAGAGGCTGTACAACAGGGTACTGGAGCCTTCATGTCCGCCCGTATCACATCTTATATCTAACCTAGAGGTGGTACAACAGGGTACTAGAGCCTCCATGCCCTCTGTATCACGTCTTGTATCCAAGCTAGAGGCGGTACAACAGGGTACTAGAGCCTCCATGTCCGCCTGTATCACATCTTGTATCCAAGCTAGAGGCGGTACAACAGGGTACTAGAGCCTCAAAACCCACCCGTATCACATCTTGTATCTAAGCTAGAGGTGGTACAACAGGATACTAGAGCTTCCATGCTCGCCCATATCACTTCTTGTATCTAAGCTAGAGGCGGTACAACAGGGTACTAGAGCCTCTATACCTGCCTGTATCACTTCTTGTATCCAAGCTAGAGGCGGTACAACAGGGTACTAGAGCCTCCATGCCCACCCGTATCACATCTTGTATCCAAGCTAGAGGCGGTACAACAGGGTACTGGAGCCTCCGTTCAAGTGTTGAGTTTTTGAAAGAACTCTCCTTTTGCTCTGATATGTAATCACTTCTATCATGGTTACAATCACACAGAGAAAGTATCATCTGATTCCGACTCCTTCTTGGTCCTAGATTTTATTTGACAATGTGTATATCTGTATAGGTGTTCAGCCTATGGAGGTAACATTAGTTTCCATTCACTGGCTGCAAGTAGAGATCTTGAAAATGGTGTGAAATTGAAACACCAAATATATTGGAAAACTGCAGAACTTTTCATTATACAATGATTAAGGTTTATTGCCCAAAACTGGAAAATCCCTTAAACTCTTTCCCTGGACTCCTTCAAGGCTTTGAGCCCTCTTATGGCTATTGTCAGATTTGACCCCACACCTTCTGCCCTCCACGGAGATCCATGATGGCGAGCCGGCTGTGTCGCATTGTGAACACCTCATCTCGCCCCAACCGCGTGCGCAGCTCACATTCGGCCGCCATTCTTGGATCTCCTTGCAGATTTGTGAACTAGACGTTGCAGAGTCTTCCTGTTTCCATCCTGCAGCAGAGTCCTGGAGTCCCGGCTGCAGATGCCGCGGACCGCAGAGTCTGCTGTGACACAAGTCTGTTTGAAGTCGTCTCACTCCGGGCGCAGCTGTTTGTCTTGTCAGCAGAATAAGCTCCATGTTCTCCCAGATGTCGTCACTTTTTGCGTCCTGCGAACGATCTGCAAGAACAGATCCAGATTCTGTCCTAATTCAAACCTGACATCCAGGAAGGGAAGCGATCCGGGCGAACGGCGAACGTGCCATCTGCAGAAATCCCACCGAGTCAGTAAAAAGTTTGTAGCCTATAAAATGTCCTGTCTGCTCTGCCAGACACTAGGCCTGGAAATAGCAGAGCCGAAGCAGCTATACGGCTTGTGAGTGGGGGGGCTGGAGGACGGCTGTACTGCGGGGGTCATCCACTGTACGGGGCCTTTCACACAACATGGAATGACGCTGCAGGACGCAGCCAAATCCGCAGCTCTGAGGCCGGATTCACACAAGTCTATCATACTTGTGCCGTGTATTTACGCATCGAGTGTTGCCTATTTGCACAACTGCGGTTTTTACTGTACTTTTTGCGCATTCAAGTCGTTTGCAAAAAATCTCGCTCTCAGCCATTAAAACGGCCAATTAGTTTAACGAGTTCAAGATGTTCTCTTTCCTTGCACAAGTGCGCTTTATTTTCTGCGTATTGTGCCCGCAAATTTTTAATGCACGCGCAAATACAACCGCGTGAATCCGGCCTAACTGCGGTTTACGATGCAGAGTTGCAGGCAGCCTTTACGCCATCTTCAGTTCTGCAGTAAAATCGTCATGTAGTCTGCGGATTTTGGTGCAGAACGTACTGCGACTCGCTGTGCATCGTGCATCTTATCCCGTCCGGTGTGAAAGGTCTCTAAGACCGAACTACACAATGAGCAGATTTATAAAAACTGGTGTAAGAAGAAGATGGAGTAGCGGCTAGCAGCAGCCAATCAGATCCCAGCACCGAGGTCCTCTGGAATATAAAAACAGCCACCTGATTGCCGATCTTCATTCCTTCCCTGCTGAGGTCGGACCAGACCCCCCTATTACTGCACATTAAATACTAGACTTTTATTTTATCCATTTTTGCCTGAATTCTCCTAGATTTCCACTTAAATGTTCCATTCGCAGGTAAAATATGATATGAGCACCAGGGGCAGCAGAGGGGGGCGCTCCCGGTGAGAAGGTTCAGAGGGATATTCTGCGCAGCCGTAAATGACCTTTGGGGTTTCTTCACTTTTCCCATATTTATCTCTTACGGATGTGTTTCCCAGCTGGACGCAGCGAGCGGAGGACGTAATGGTGACTCCTCCGAGTCTCATCAAACATCTCCTGTGCTGCACTCATTACCTCCGCAGAATGCCTTCTGAAATGGAAACTCCAATACATTCTCTCCAGATACAACATATATAGGGTTGCCACCCGGCCGGTAGCCCACGGGCGAGGCCGATCATTTACTCTACAGGCCGGTGCAAGCAGTTCATAAATAATAATTGGGTGGTGTGAGCGGTCCGGCTGGGCAGCAGCCACATCATCAAGGCCTATAACTGACTGAAGCTCCACGTGGGACTCTGCTGCGGCGCTCAGATCCTCCTCACGGCGCCTGCGCTCCTGCACCTACTGTATGCAGCGCACACGCTGGGGAAGGAGGGAGGATTCTTCATGAGCATTGCAGCAGCATCCCGACCAAAACTTCAGAGTGAGTTTTAGCACTTGATGATACGCTTGCTGTCTGGCCGAAGGTTCATTTTATAGCATTCGGTGAATGTAAAGAGGACTGTTATAGAAGTGTTATTCAAGTTTCTCAGTAAACGGCTTCACCAACCATTTCCAGTTTGGCCTTTTGAATCCTAGCCCATGTGTGGACTTCTAGGTGGGGCCCGCTCCTCGGATGCTGCATATGTCCTCATCATCCCCCATCTTGACTGCTGCATCATTCTCCTCTGTGGCCTCCCATTCAGTGCCCTTGCACCCCTCCAATCCATCCTCTACTCTGCTGCTTGGCTTATCCACCTCTTCCAGTCTATCCCCTGCCAATCCCTTCACCGGCTGCCTATTAGCCAGAGAGTCCAATTCAAGTTATTATCAACGACATACAAGGCCATCCACAATGTGTCCCTCCATAAAAGTCGATTTTGGTCAACCCCTTTATCTTTGCTGACGATGTAGAAAATAAGCTTTGATCGCTCCAAAGATATTTTAAGAAAATTCCTCAGCACAGAATGTTAGACCCAAAGATGACCGGGTGTTAAAAATGGACATTTACTTACAGGAATCCATGGAATAATAAATAAACAAGATAAATAATCCGTGAGTTGGTCGGTGCTAAAGACGCCAATAAGGGGAACGTTCTGTTATGTGGTAGAAGGATAAAAATCCTGATCAATTATAATGGTCCTGCATACCCACAATGACCGACTACCGCAATATACTGCAGCAGTAACTTCATTGTCACTTACTTTTCTTTTCACTATTTTTTTTTCTAATATGTCCTTAAAGGTGCGTTCATATAAAGCCGAAAATTAATGTATTAAATCCATTATAAAATTAGAACAGACAGACAACTTAGCTCGGCGCTCAATACACTGCAGTTTAAGACTTCATCTTCCTCAGATCGAAAATCGACTACAATGGATAATCTGGACCCGAAATAAAACAATAACTGACACTAGAGCGCAGCGCAATGTTAAATATGAATAAGATCTGGGAAAACAAAGACATAAGCATTACAATGAAATACCGGATAGACAAGGCAATCATCTTCCCAATCACATCTTATGGTTGTGAAAGTTGGACACTGAAGAAAATGGACCAGAAGAAGATTGATGGCTTTCAACTTTGGTGCTGGAGGAAACTTCTACGAATTCCTTGGACCGCCAAGATCACGAACAAACACAGTTCTAGACCGCATCTAAGCTCTCCTTCTGACGCCAGCTCACCATCAGAGTTGGTGTTTGCATTTGTTGCTTTCTTTTTCTAACATCCGTCCACCATCATGACTGATGTCTGTATCTGCTCATCTGGCATTCATGGCCCAATCTCGGCTAGCTCATCTTAGGTTTATTCACCAGCCTCTAGCTGCCTTCTCCGGTATATACAGGGTGATTGTGCCTCAGGTGTATATTAGCAACTCCAGGGTATCAATGGAGATGATTGGGTCTCAGCCCTGTGTTTTTTTAAAGACATTTTAGGAGGCCCCTGTTTTCCTTAGAAATTACCCAATTGTGGGTTAACACGGCTGAGGATTGGCTCACCTGAAACCAAATACCACATCATTAACTACAGAGACTGGTTCCGTGATATTCTCACCACATTAGGCTGCTGATGTTCTGTCCGTACGGCCAGAGAAACGCATCGAGCCTTCTAAATATCTGTGGATTTCTAAAATTGGATTATTGAGAGCTCTGTCATTCTTACCCGATCCTCCCAATATCATACGTTGGAGCGTTAAGGGTCTTTTTGAGCATCCAATGTATCTACATACTGTTGGAATTTCAATCCAATAGTTTTGTAGTATACTGTTTAGTCTGTACCCCTCTGTGGGTCTGGTGTACCCGTCCTCACTATCCCACTGAGGACCCTTGCTGGATACCACTAAAGATGCTACATGACCGTGAAACACATCGACAGACTCTTTAGTTTTTATCATCAAGCGTTTTCTCCCTTTTTGGCTCCTTGGCTGTGGATCTTTGGCCGCAGTCCTCGACCTCCATTCTGGGGGATGGGGGTCAGACACCACAACGAGGTACTAGCTAGCCTGGTGATATTTATGTGAGGGGGGTCTATCTAGATTACAATCCTCCCTTTATTAGGCCCTACCATCCATCAGGGCCTTGTTATGAAACCGTGACTCTCATACTTCAGCCCCATAATGCGAGCTAATTCATTGGAAACATTGATAATGCTTGGAGTGGTCAGCGGCAAAAGAAGACCTGACCACCAAAAGAACACGCTGGGTTGATACTATCAAAGCCAACACTAACATACAAATGACTGAACTGTAAGAAGCCGTACAAAACAGAACCGCATGGAAAGAGCCGATCCATAAAGTGTCCGATAGTCCTCCCCGACTAAACGGATGAAGATAAATAGATGCGGAGGGAGAGTTGAAGACGTTTTCTAAACTACAGGCTGAAAATGATCTGCAAAGTAGCCAATATTACAAATATCTCCAACTATAATGCGCATTTCAACAGGAAACAGTTAATATGGGAGATGTTGATATGCGGGTGTCCCAACATCCTTTTATAAGTATGGTGAGGAGGTCAGAAAGCTCCGCCGGGCTAATCTTTGGGTTCTATCAATATTTAATAACTAAAGAACTGGAGAAACATCCTCTGCGTGTTTATGGAAAAGTTGGAGGAGGCCATGGATCCCATTGAAGAGGAGCAATGACAGGAGGTACTTTCTGTAACCCAAAGTTAGTACTTAGTGAGTCAATCAACTCTCCCACATTTATCTGATATTCAGTATTGGTTTGCGTGGAGCTCCCCTTTGTACCTGATGTTAAAAAAAGCCGATCTGTTACATTTGATGTGTGGTTGCCCTAAGCTTGGGAGTTTTTGGAGTGTGGCTATAGGTTTTATTAAGAATGTCTATGCAGCCAGCTTAACCCCTTCGCCATACACGTGTGTTGGGCTATGTGGAGGATTTACCGATTTCTGAAGCACAATTAGTGGCGGTGGCCAGAATGCTACACGTGGCTCATAAACTCATTGCATATAAATGGCTACAGGACAGTCCGCCAACAGAAGGAGAATTTATGGACAAACTAAAATGGCTCATAACAATGGAAGAATATGTTTACATGAAGAGAGATAATTATAAGACAGTTGAAGGATTGTAGGCTTCTTGTTGGACGGCTCTGGTCTGGAAACTCCTGAACTTTTCATGATAGAATTCTTGTTCCTAGAATGTTATAAAAATAAAGAAAGCATTGGGTCGCCTTCTTGCCCTCAGTGGGCCCGTTAGCAACATGAATTATGATGATTGTTGTGATTGATGGTGACCCCTCATGTGGTCTGACTATGGCTGGAGCTCTGGGTGAGGGGAGGGAGATCTACTCTCTAGGATATGATAGTAGCATGAGGGTATCTCGATGTACGCTGCAAGTGGTTTGACAGAATATGTTTGAAGAGTTTTGTATAATGTAATATTTGAAACTCTGATAAACTCTCTTTCAATAAAAATTAGGGTGGTTTCACCTTTGCATTGGCACCTCTGGCCGGAGTTTCCATCATAGATCCGCTGCTTGCTGCGCTTTTTCTTTCGTCCAAAAGCCAGGCAGCTGGGTGGAATCCATTATAATCAATGGGGCCTGTTTGATGCTGTTCGGTTCTGTCCAAAGACGGAGTTGTTCGGACACGGGGATTCTCCTTTCCTGCTCCCCAAGCTGAGCAGGAAAGTGGAATCCCCAGCGCAGATGTGAAACCACCCTTACGTAATGAAAAAATGTAGGGCTGCTCACTCATGACATCTATGGGATCTCCAATTGGCTGACCCTCTCCGATGTTGCTGTTATGACCGACTGATGGTCTTAAATGCAACTTCCCCTTTAATTCCGTTAAATCAATAAATATGTTTAACTGTGCAAGAACAGGGGTGAATAGTACAAGATGAAAGAGCGATGTTCCATCCACAGAGCATGCAGACTGCACAAACAATAGGAACGCATGAGATGGAAGCCCAGGCATGGTCCCGAGGAGCGGACGCCGTATACATAAAGCATATAGGTTGTGGGGAGGGGCTCCTGGTTATTTCTGACAATGGTAACAGGATACAAGCCTCAGTACTGTCTCCTGGCTGGGATCTCCATTCTGCGGGGAGAGACAGGGGTCCGGTTGGCAGTGAGCTCAGCGCCTTGGAATGTCAGACGCTACAAATGAGATTCTCCTGAAATAAAACACGTGTTATCCCCAATTGTCAGCAGGAGCGAGATCAAAACCCAACCTATATATAACGCTTCGCCGGGCTGTATATAACCTATATATAATGCTCCACTGGGCTATATATAACCTATATATAACGCTCCGCCAGGCTATATATAACCTATATATAACGCTCCGCCAGGCTATATATAACCTATATATAATGCTCTGCCGGGCTATATATAACCTATATATAACGCTCCACCGGGCTATATATAACCTATATATAACGCTCCGCGTGGGCTGTATATAACCTGTATATAACGCTCCGCCAGGCTATATATAACCTATATGTAACGCTCCGCCGGGCTATATATAACCTATATATAACGCTCCGCCGGGCTATATATAACCTATACATAACGCTCCGCCGGGCTGTATATAACCTATATATAACGCTCCGCCGGGCTGTATATAACCTATATATAACGCTCCGCCGGGCTATATATAACCTATATATAACGCTCCACCGGGCTGTATATAACCTATATGTAACGCTCCACTGGGCTGTATATAACCTATATATAACGCTCCGCCGGGCTATATATAACCTATATATAACGCTCCACCGGGCTGTATATAACCTATATATAACACTCCACTGGGCTATATATAACCTATATGTAACGCTCCACCGGGCTGTATATAACCTATATATAACGCTCCGCCGGGCTATATATAACCTATATATAACGCTCCGCCGGGCTATATATAACCTATATATAACGCTCCGCCGGGCTATATATAACCTATATGTAACGCTCCGCCGGGCTGTATATAACCTATATATAACGCTCCGCCGGGCTATATATAACCTATATGTAACACTCCGCCGGGCTATATATAACCTATATGTAATGCTCCGCCGGGCTATATATAACCTATATATAACGCTCCGCCGGGCTATATATAACCTATATATAACGCTCCGCCGGGCTATATATAACCTATATATAACGCTCCGCCGGGCTGAAGGCCCCAGAAACCTCAATTTATGTCAGCGTAAACCAAAATTACTACAACATCATTCTTAGGAATCCTATTTATATCTCACCTTATTTGCACTTTCTCCTTCAGAAGAAATCCCATGTACATAGTAGCAGCAAGCTGTGGCCTATTCTATTAGTTACATCCGCTTCTGAGAGAGCTGAGTGACCACCAACATGGCCTTCACTACATGAGATATCACCCAGCTTTTCAAGAGCCCCGAATGGCATATAGTTGAAATAAACAGCAAAAAACTGGTACGAAAGGGCAAACTTCCAGAAAAAGACTTGAAGGAATTAGATCTAACTTTTATTTTATATTGCAACAACCAATAAAAGACCCTTCTTCAGCTGGGCTGGGGTAAGTACTAAGACAATGAGATGAGGAGAGAGAGAAAGATAGAAGATTGAAAAAGTAGTAAGAAGCAAACAAGTGATTAAAGGAAATGTAAGCATATAAACAGTACAGTCCTATAAACATACATGTACGGCCTTCGGGGGTCTCACATCTGCGTTGGACCCTTCAGTCAGAGGATTGTCACAGATACGGCACAAAATACTGGAAGAAAAAGCAACGCATGCAGCGTTATTTCTTCTGGCTAAAAGCGGGGCATCTGTGCGGAAACCAAGCGGACCCCATTGTAGTCAGTGGGGTCTGTCCGGTGCTGCTCAGTTCCGTCGTAATACAGAGTCATTCGGCAAGAGGATTTTCCCTTTCCTGCTCCCCAAATGGAACAGGAAACCAGAACCCCCGCTGCAGATGTGAAACCACCCTTCCCCTTATTTTATTGTGTCTCACACCTACTTGTTATTAGAACTTACCCCAGCTCAGCTGAAGGAGGGGTCTCAACCCCCGAAATGCGTTTTGTTGCTGGTTTTGCAAAATAAAAGTTGGATCTAAGTCCTCCATGCCTTCAAGTCTTTTTCCGGAAGGTTGCACCTTCGTACTGTTTATTTCACCTGTGACTACTTGCACCCACCTGGTGGGCAGTCCATCTGGTCCTTAATACCTCCTTATGAGTCTTTGAACACTTGTTCCCATATCTTACTTGGCCTTTATACAACATTTTAGGCCCCTTCGGCACTACTGGATTGCTCCACCAACATCTTTTTTTGCAGCTGAATGGCATGTAGTCCTTGTTGTCACTGATACTGGAACTAAGGATGTAACCTTGTATACCTAGGTAGATTTGCCATTCAGTAATCTGGGGGAAACCCCTGTAGGAGCGCTAATACAGCCCTTGGCTATCTCCATGAACATGGAAGAGAGCGATGGTCCTGCATACACATTGTGACTCCCTTTACTAAAGGGGACTCAAGGGCACTGTCCTGGTGATCCCTGGAGTCCCAGTGGACAGACCCCAAACAGTCATACATTTATCGTCTATCCTGTAGAGAGGTGACAAATGTTTGTGGTGGGATGATTCCTTTAAGAGGTCAACTCAAAGTGCTTTTACTGCTCTCTCAGCATGTTCTGATATTTGGTGTCTGTTAGGGCATGTTGGGAGTTGTAAGATCTGGAGAGCTACAGGTTGGACACCACCTCAGTGGAACATCTCTACAGGGGCCACATTGAATAAGGTAAAAAGACCAACTACTGCTAAGCTATCCAGGGGCTTTTAAGTTGCAATATCAGAGATGAGGCCAGTTTTGTCTGGATCCCTTCTCTCCAGGTGCCCGTAAGTAGCCAATGGCTTGCCAATATTGGATAATGCCAAGCGGGCGGATGTAGATCCACCTTGCTAGGCACCAGTTTGACTTAGGGTTAACTGGGGAGACAGCACCAGGGGAGCCCCAATTTTCACCCTTGAACCCTCCAAAAAAGAATACGGTCTTTGCCTTGGGATCCCTAAGCCTACACTCATCCAGATAGTCCTGGTAATGTGGCTGCTGTCGCTGCACAGGGCTGAGGCATGGTAGATGATGGTGTGAACTGTAGCGCAGTGGTCAGACAAGCAATGGTCAGGGCTGGCAGAACAGATGCGGTAATGCAATCCAAGCAGAAGGTCAGGACAGGTAATGGCGAAGTCCAATGAGAGCCGAGGTCAGGGAGCATAGAAGTCAGAGTCATCAGAGGTCAAGCAGAAGTCAGAACCAGAGCAAACAACAATGGGGCATTTTCACAATGGCTGATGCAGACCAACTGCAAAGCCAGAGGAGAGTTGGGATTGGTAGGGGAGCAGAATAGGGAGTGCATGCTGACCGTTTAAGAAAGGGGACAAGAGCGTGCGCTCCCTGTGGGCAGCCGATAGGGTCAAGCAGATGATGCATTAAGCATGGTGGACAAAGCCTAGCATGCACGACAAAAAGAACGGCGGTGGCTGACCGCATGTCCAGTGACAGGTAAGCCGTGGCAGTAGCACGACGTGACAAAAAATCGGTAGAACTACTGCAGTTTTGCACAGGTATGTTGTTCATTTCAGAGCATCCTGAAAATCTAAGCTTGCAGTAGTGAAAGTCATGAAAATATTATTTCTGTTTCCCTTAACAACGCGCTAAATATATGATACCACTAAATACACGGCAGACTAAATCCAGTTCATCCTAGTCTATAGTGAGCGGCTCCACCCAGAAGTCCTCCTTAACTCTGTACAATCTGCACCATAACTAGAGCCACATTGTAAAGTATTAGGAATCACCCATAGGGAAACCAGGGTGATAGTGGGGCCATAGAGGTCCTGGGCACCCCACTTTATAGAAGACATAGACAAACTGGAGCAAGTTCAGAGAAGAGTTACCAAGATGGTGAGCGGTCTGCAAATCATGTCCTATGAGGAACGGTTAAAGGATCTGGGAATGTTTAGCAGAAGAGAAGGCTGAGAGGAGACTTAATAGCGGTCTACAAATATCTGAAGGGCTGTCACAGTGCAGAGGGATCAGCCCTATTCTCATCTGCACAGGGAAAGACTAGAAGCAATGGGATGAGACTGAAAAGGAGGAGACACAAATTAGATATTAGACAGTGAGGAGGATCAATGAGTGGAGCAGGTTGCCACGGGTGGTGTGGAGTTCTCCTTCAATGGAAGCGTTCAAACAAAGGCTGGACAAATATCTGTCTGGGATGATTTAGTGATCCTGCATTGAGCAGGAGGTCGGACCTGATGACCCTGGAGGTCCCTTCCAACTCTACCAGTCTAGGATTCTATCACAAAGAGAAAACCGCAGCTTTATGCCTATCAAATTATAATACAGACATTAAGCATGGAGGAGATGTTGGGAGATTTCAGCTCTAAAGCCTGCAGAATTGTGAATGCAGCTCCCTAGTATAATACAATAATCAGTACAAGAAAAGTAATGTGCAGTCAAAAGAGGAAGACTCCTCAGCGGTCCGTTAAACTATACAAAATGTCAGTATCGGAGTCCTACTTGTTTGGGGGTGCCGGTCCCGTGGTACCCCTCATATCCAGGTGAGCGTAAAGTAAATGCAAGGAGAGGATCCTATATGAATTCTGTTTAATGCGATGCGTTTCAGCTTATTCTTAAGCCTTTTTCAAGCACAAACATATACATGCAACATACCTACAGTTATAATAAACCAGGAAATGAGTGCAGGTGATCCGGTTTCGTATCATCTCCTTGCATTTACTTTACGCTCACCTGGATATGAGAGGTGCCACGGGACCGGCACCCCCAAACAAGTAAAACTCCGATACTGATATTTTGTATAGTTTAACGGAGCGCTGAGGAGTTTTTCTCTTTTGACTGCACATTTCCTTCCTCCTTAACATGTATTTGTTTGGAGTCCCTCCATGCTGCTCTCCCTCTGGGATGTTACTTCGAGACCGTTGATCTACTACATACCCATTATATTGGGATAGAAAGCTTCTGTGGATAAGACGACTGACCAGTACCAAGGGAGTGGCCAAGTCGGGGTGAGTTATACATTCCGAATACTCCCGTTCTAACTTAATTGTCTTCTGCTATACACCATTGGAGCGCCGCTTCTGATTATTGTCTCTCACAAGATAAGTAATGTTATTGCTCTCGGTAAGACGGACAAAATAATTTTGTGGATATGATACCTTTTAATGGCTAACAAAAATACATGATGTTATAGTGAGCTTTCGAACGAACACAGGGTTCTTCTTCAGGCTTAAATTAAATAGATCTGAAGAGGCATGCATATATATACACAATAATGAAAACAAAGATCTGGTACCGTGTTAGCCAGTAGAGCAAAATGTGATTGCTCTCAGCAAGAGAAACGACGTAATCTTGTAGATATGATACCTTTTAATGGCTAACAAAAATACATGATGTAATAATAGCGAGCTTTCGTACCAACGCAGTAATTCAGGGACCATAAACTTTCACTCCCTTATCAGTATTTAGCTAAAAATGTTTGTGTATCTCTTATAACAATTCGAGCCTGTTGACCTTTTTCCCCCCCTCCAACAGTAATTTAGGGACCATAAAACTTTCACTCCGCTATCAGTGCCTAGACAAAAAAAGTTTGTTTTCTGGTTTGCAGAATTCCTTTTAAGTGCGAACCAATCACATCCATATCTGTGCCTTGTCATAAGTATGTATGTTATAAGTGTGTATAAATATGCATGCCTCTTCAGATCCAATCCATTTAAGCCTGTAGAAGAACCCTGCGTTGGTACGAAAGCTCACTATTATTACATCATGTATTTTTGTTAGCCATTAAAAGGTATCACATCTACAAGATTACGTCGTTTCTCTTGCTGAGAGCAATCACATTTTATATATACACACACACGTATGACAAGGCCCAGACATGGATGTGATGAATTTGCACTTAAAAGAATACTACCACAGAAATACAAAAATCTTTCAATAGTCACTGATAAAGATGTGAAGGTTTTATGGTCCCTGAATTAGTGTTGGGGGGTCACCAGGTCAGCACTGTTATCTGTGCTATAGATCTTTCATACTTCCCAGTCACGCATGAACCCTCATGAACAATTCAACCCTTTGTTGAAAGTGTCAAAAGTTGTTATAGATTTATATTCCCAAATTCCTCTGTGCTGCTGTGTGTGTATCAGAAGAAAATATACATCACAAAGGAGCAGAGACATGGGGTGATTAATTTTGCATTAAAAAATAACAGAATAACAGCAAGCGCCAAAGAGTAAATCCCTAATTAGTCTGCAGATAAGAATGTGAGAGTTTTGTCTCTAATGTGCTGTAGGTTCAGAGCCCTGGTGCCCCCAGCGTCTCTGCACCAGACCTCTCAGATGTCACACCCCATCATAAAGCCTTCAGAGATATTAAGTTCTGTGTTTAAAATATCAACCACCATTACAAATCTGTATTCCCGCACCCTCCGGTCCCTTTGGGATTTGAAGATGCCTTTTGAATATAGTCATTCCCAAATGTTTTATATTGTGTCCTTGGCAACATACATCTTCAGTCACAGGTAAGCAGGTCTTTCTTTCACTAATTTTATAGCAATGAGACTTCATTCTTGCTAAGTGACTTCCTGGCCTCTTGCTCCATCAAACCATTGGCCTACTTCCGCTACATTGATGACATCATAATCATCTTGGCAAACTCTGAACAAGATCTAAGGAAATCCCATGAAAGATTCACTCCACCATAAGCCTAGCATTGAGCTACTCAGATACAGAAATTGACTTTCTGGAGAACATCCTAACATTTCTAAACAACTCAATAGAGACTTCCCTGTACTGCAAACCTATTGATCGGCCCACATACCTCAGATGGGACAGTTCCCATCCTAAACACTTCTCTGCAGAGATGTTGTGGCCACCCTACCAGAGATGGTGCAGCCGGCCACTCCGACCACTTGGCGGTAATTTACATGCAGCATGAGAAATGTAAATAGCCTCGTTATTAAGGTATGCTTTGGCCAGGAAGTCTAACAGAATAACGATATAACTATGTATTACATCATTGCTTTATCAGTGAAGGGGGTTTAATAGCTCTAGAATGGATGACAGGTTTCCTTTAATTCACCTTAAAAGGACATTTGTAAATCAGGGCTACCATTCTACTTCAGTTGATGATCAAATCACTGGAGCCACCAGGATACTTAGAAGTCAACTACTCCAATACAAGGAGAAGGAAGGAGACAACCGTGTGCCTCTAGTAGTGACCTACAACCCACAGCTGAAGGTACTAAGGGAAACTGTAGGGAAACCCCACCGTACCTGCACAAGGATGACCGTCTGACCACCATATTCCTGCACCCTCCGCTTCTGTGTTACAGGAAACCTCCTAATTTGAGGAACCTTATAATCAGGAGCGCATTAACCTCTGACACACAAAAAGGAACTCATCCTGGCAAAAACTGTTCCTACACTCATTGTAAAAATAAATAAAATAAATTAAGCACTTCGGAGGAGTTGTCAGAATCAGATGAAACTTTTTCTGCGTGATTGTAATGTTGGTGTAAGAGATTACAATATCAGAGCAAAAGGAGAATTTATTGCAGAAAACTGAACACTTGAAGGCTCTAGTACCCTGTTGTACCGCCTCCAGCTTGGATACAAGATGTGATATGGGCAGGCATGGAGGCTCTAGTAACCTGTTGTACCGCCTCCAGCTTGGATACAAGATGTGATACAGGGGGCATGGAGGCTCTAGTACACTGTTGTACCGCCTCTAGCTTGGATACAAGATGTGATACAGGCGGACATGGAGGCTCTAGTAGTACCCTGTTGTACCGCCTCTAGCTTGGATACAAGATGTGATACAAGCGGACATGGAGGCTCTAGTACCCTGTTGTACCGCCTCTAGCTTGGATACAAGATGTGATACAGGGGCATGGAGGCTCTAGTACCCTGTTGTACTGCCTCTAGCTTGGATACAAGATGTGATACAGGCGGTCATGGAGGCTCTAGTAACCTGTTGTACTGCCTCTAGCTTGGATACAAGATGTGATACAGGCGGCAATGGAGGCTCTAGTACCCTGTTGTACTGCCTCTAGCTTGGATACAAGATGTGATACAGGCGGCCATGGAGGCTCTAGTACCCTGTTGTACCACCTCTAGCTTGGATACAAGATATGATACAGACGGACATGGAGGCTCTAGCACCCTGTTGTACCACCTCTAGCTTGGATACAAGATGTGATACAGGCAGGCATGGAGGCTCTAGCACCCTGTTGTACCACCTCTAGCTTGGATACAAGATATGATACAGACGGACATGGAGGCTCTAGCACCCTGTTGTACCGCCTCTAGCTTGGATACAAGATGTGATACGGGCGGCATGGAGGCTCTAGTATCCTGGTGTACTGCCTCTAGCTTGGATGCAAGATGTGATACAGGCAGGTATGGAGGCTCTAGTACCCTGTTGTACCACCTCCAGCTTGGATATAAGATGTAATACAGGCAGGCATGGAGGCTCTAGTACCCTGTTGTATCGCCTCTAGCTTAGATACAAGATGTGATATGGGGGGCATGGAGGCTCTAATACCCTGTTGTACCGCCTCTAGCTTGGATCTAAGATGTGATACTGGTGGGCATGAAGGCTCTAGTACCCTGTTGGGCCACCTGTAGCTTGGATCTAAGATGTGATATGGGTGAGCATGAAAGCATACAGGTTCCATATGATATCCTGTGGTATTTCAGTGCACATTTGCTGTAACTGAGCCTCTAGATCACCTGAATTCATAGGTTGTTGAAGTTGGCATTCCAGATGGTCATATACACGTTCTATTGATGATAAAGCTGGCAAACGGGCAGGCCACAGAAATGTGACAATGTTGTGGAGACATTTCTTTAATCCCCTTGTGTTGCGGCCGAGCATTATCCTGCTAGGAGCCGCCATGAGAGGAACACATGTGGCTGCAGGATGTCCTGAACATATCGCTGAGCTGTTCTTGTCCCTTGTAACACTACTAGGGGGGACTGACTGTCGGGTGTGATGGACCTCCAGACCATCACACCAGCAGGGGGCAGTGTACCACGCCACAGCAAAGACAGGATTGAGGCGCTTGCCCCTAGGACGCTACACAGGAACGCATCGGTCATCAGTGACCAAACTAAACCTGGATTCATCAATGAAGACAACGCAGTTCCACTCCATTGCAGTCCAGTTTTATCGTTCATGACAGCACAGCAAATAAAGGCCACGGTGGGTGTCAAAGGCAATACATGTAATGGGCACCATGAGACCAAATGGCCTTCAACCAAGTGTCTGGAAATTGTTCTGACAGACACAGGGGTGTAACTATGGGGTCACCTGTCCCTGGATGGCGGATAGTGAAACAGATGCTTGTGCTCATCGTATGATCCTCGTTACTGGTGTTCTGCCAAGATGCATCCTGAGCCCAGTCGCCTTGTGTGTCCTCACACATCCACTGGTTCCATCATCTCTTAACAGTCTGGACAGAACGGCCGGTGGTGGACAATTCGTCGATACGACCATCCAGCTCCTCACATCCCAATAATGCGCCCCTCTCAGACTCTGGAAACGGGGTGACATCTCTTCTCTGCGTCGTAGAGGCGTCTAGTGGTCAACAAGCTCTACAAGCAGAAGAAGAGGTGACTGCACACAAGGAGCCTCCGAGAGCCTCTTATAGGACAAGGGGGAAACCACTTTTAGGGCCTCCGGTGACAAAACGGTTCATGTAATCACCACAACTCTCCATTACAGATCTGCCTGAGATGGAACCGCATGCCGAGATTCACAGCAAAATGACAACTTCTTCTGGGTGCTGGATTTTGTTTTACCAGAATGTATATGCTTACCAGAGACAGGATACGGATCCCCAACACACAGCAGGACTATAAGATCCCGGGGACATTCACATGTTCCACGTCCGATGCTGTGTACCTCATTCTGTTCACTAAATGTCCGATTGGGGGGCTTTATGTTGGCGAAAAACTTAAAGCAAGGGTGAGGTCTCACAATTAAACTGAGCCTGCCACGTTCCCACAGCACCTACCTTATGGTGCTGTTAGGGGATATGACAGGGAGCCGGGTGATGCGTTATTCATACTCACCTGTTCCTTGGATCCAGCGCTGTCGCCCATCAAAGATCGCGCGGCCCTGGAGAATATGACTCTAAAGAGTTCCATATAAGCGCCTTCCAATATAAGTCTATAGGAGAAGCACGCGTGCATGGGGCTCTAAAAAGAGTCAGATTTTCAAGCACCACGCCATCTTTGGAGGGCGCCATGTGTGATCCGTTTTTTTTGTGCACCCAGTGACATAAATAGGTGACTGTCATCTAAGAAGTCAGATCAGAATAGGGCATGTTGCAAGATTTTTAGAGTCTGTGTAAAAAAAAAAACACATGTTGTTATAGCTCCATTGACTCTGATGGGTCAGTGTGCTGTCTGTGGGAAGTCTGTTACAAATAAGGGAGATGGAATAATACCTCCACAGCGCCACCTGTTGGAAGGCAGCATTCCTTCAAGCCAAAGTCAGACTCTTTATACAAGCCTTGTAACAATGACTGGAAACTAAAAGCAAAGCCAGACTCCATGTACAGACAACTGTTTCAGGGTATTTACCCTTCATCAGTGTGCAGTAGGAGTCTGGATTTGCTAGTGAGAGGCCTGGGATGGGGGTCAGAAATGCTATCTTTTCTCCTTAGGGTGAGCAACTATACTATAAACTAAGTGAGGAGACTCAAATGGCTTCTTTCAGGGCCAATACCCTGAAACAGCTGTCTGTACATGGAGTCTGGCTTTGCTTTCAATTCCCAGTCATTGTTACAAGGCTTGTATAAAGAGTCTGAGTTTGGCTTGAAGGAATGCTGCCTTCTAATAGGTGGCGCTGTGGAGGTTTTAGTCAATCTCTCTTATTTGCATATTACCCAGAGGAGCATGCATGGCCATTTGAGTCTCCTCATTCACCGTCTAGGTGCTCTCCCTAAGGAGAAAAGATAGCAAGTCTGTTACAATCATGGGCAGCACACAGACCTGTGGATAAGCCCCATCACGGAAAAACCCTTTAAGTGTATTAAACTGAACTACAGTGACTTTCTTGGTTGTTACCATATCATTTGTCTCTGCCTGGAACTCCCTTTAAGCGAAAATCTCATGACGTTATTGAAAAAAAATGAGAAAGTCACCGTGTATGTAATAATATATCAACATGATGATGTATAAAGCAGCTGTGAAGTGCGCGACGCTTAACAGTATAACCACAAGATGAAATCGTATGATATGGAGTCACTGATGTAAGCGGTTGTGACAGAGACAGCACACAGATTGTGGAGCAGAAACACATGCTGACCCTCCATGTGTACCCACTGCACCTCTGGGAGCTTTTTTGCAATTTTTTTCTTAAACTTTTGCCAAAAATGGCAAAAACACTCTGATTTTGGTGTGCTGACGGTCACAAGACTGAAGGACGCCTGTGGCATAGGGACAGTTGAGGGAGCATCTGGAACAGAGACAATACAGGGGACATCGGTGACAGAGATATTGGTGGGGACACTTGGAGCAATGACAATGAAGGTGCCTCAGGGTTGTGAACAGGCCCTATAAAATAGTTTGTTTAATTATAAATATATTTCCTTTTGTTAGAGAATACATTATGTTGGTGATGTAACTGTTTCTTTAAGGTTTGTGAGCGCTAGGCTCCTGGACAAAGTGGCGCAATGGGCACGGTCGGGTATCATGAGCATAGGGGCTGATAAAAACTGCACTACGGAAGGAAGCAGTTTTGTAGCTCTGGACGGTGCATGTGTTCTGGCCTGCATGGAAAGCAAGCTGCGATTCTCGAATGCTCAAGCAAAGGTCTACCAAAGGTCCATCCATCCAAGGCTTGGTAGTATGCCAAAAAGCTTCTGCTAAAAGTAGCACTGAGTGGCTACCATGGTGAGGCAAAACACAGCCGAATCTGCTGTGAGTGGAGAGTCCAAAGTGACAGTCAGACCTTGCACTTCTCGTCTATGAAGTCCAGCATCCGGTGACACTAGAGAGACTGTTCTATGAGCCATAATGTCAAGTTTTCTTGTTGCCTGTTTAGCTGTAAATACAACGGAAGACTTTGTTATGCACCAGTCAAGTGATATTTATTGGCAAATGTCAAATATTGGACCCTGCGACCCAGCATTCTGTAACCAGCACGGATGAGACTTTGAGGTGTCCCTCAGCTATGGGAGGCCGGTGATGGAGTCACTGGGTCCGGCCCCGTCTCAAGTTGTGAGTACGAAACAGGCCGCATCCCCTGCTAACCCCCCTATTCCTTAAAAATTCTGCAGAACAATCCGAGCAGGAGTGTTAAAAGAGCACCCAAGGCACAGACACTAAAAGAGACACCTAGGGCAGAGACAAAAAAGGAGATACCAGGGAACGAGACAATAAAGGTGGCAGCAATACTGGAGGGGAACCTGGGGCAGACCCAAGAAGAAGGCATTGGTGGTAGAGACATTAAAGGGACACCTGGGGCAGACCCATGAAGAAGGCATTGGTGGGAGAGACATTAAAGGGGGCAACTGGGGCAGAAACACTGGAGGGTAAACTTGTGACAGAGACACTGGAGAGTATATCTGAAGCAGAGACACTGAAAAAGGTACATGGTGCACTTGAGGCAATGATATTTAAATGGAAATGTGGTGCAAAGACAAAGAAGGGGACACCTGGGGCAAGTATACTAGGGCAGATACCTGAGATGCAAGCGCTAAAGCGGATAACCCGGTCAGAGACACTAAAGAAGGCACAACACTTGGGGCAGAGACACTGGAAGGAACGCCTCAAACACAGACAGCTTACTCCAAGGTACACTAGTTTTGGATTGCGTGTAAGAGTATCCATTACTCTGAGTGGCTGGCTAGACTAATAGACAAAACGCTCCTCAATCCCCTATTAATCACCCTGGATTCCAGTATGTGCCAGTGCAGGCGTAACTATGTAACTATGCCATGAGTGTACAGCGGGGGTGCACGGAGGCCGTGAGAGTTACCATCAGAAACACCATTTATTTCTACAGTTAGGACAGTTAGTCAGTTTTATATACAAAGTATCAAGTCCCTCGGTGCCGAGTGCAACCGCTACAGGGTCTACAAGGCTGAGCTTACATGGCACAGGAGGGGCAACCGAATTGTTCTATGCATCACAATGCAAGCCTCTGTAGTCAGCTACAACAGCCTGCAATGTCCCTATATGCCAACATGTAATGTGCCATGTAGTAAACGCTGCAGTAAGACCTAGAGCAGTAGATTATAGTCCAGAGCTAGTATGAAGCCAAGCGATCGCGTTACAGCATGAAGAACATGACAACCCTATGTGAAAAGTCATGATAGAGCAGGGCTAAATGGGTTGTCCGCTTTCTCCACACCCTTTTCGTTAAAGGAACCCCCTGACAATAAGCTGATCACATGTTGTGCAGCTGTTGGAGTCTGCAGGAAGAGTTCGATGTCCCTACAGCGCCTCCGCAGGGGACATGAAGCATTATACGATGTCTATTAAAATCAATGCGCTGTCTATATAATGCATGCATGTGTTAGGTCCTCCAGAGCAAGACACGGTCTACTCAGGCTAATAGAGTAAGGTCTTGAATAGGTAACCCACCTGTGAATGCGCTAATAGGGTGCTTGAAAATGGTTTTTGCAAATCGGATAGCCCCTTTAAGGGATCTGATAAATGTACTTTACATATGAGATCTCTCTCTTACAGCTTCTTTATCGCAACATGAAAGCATCTGCTCTCCTCCCTGCTGCGGCTGCCTGCGAGCGCCGAGCACCACATGACACTGTGACATCATGCTTGGCCGAATGTCCTTTTCTAAGTTCCCAGGGTCACAAGAACTTTGTCTGGAGGAGGGTAACTTCTAAGCCTGCAGAGAAGCAGTGAGAGCAAGAGAAAGAGAAGATGTTCGGGAATATAAAGTGGCACTTTACTGATGTCCGGGGATTATTCTCCATAACTGCACATAAAACATAGCAATGTGCGCGGTCAGCATTATTCTCCTACTTTATGCAAATAGGAGATGTTCAATGCCTCACCAGCGCCACCTATTAGAAGGTAGTATTCCTGCAAGTCAATGTCTGACCTTTCAAGAGGCTTTGTAACAATGATTGGAAATATAAACCAAAGCCCTAAAGAAAAGATAACCACGCACAGACAGACTGTTTCAGGGTTTTCGCCCCTTACAGTAGGTTGCTGGCTGGCTGGGTGAGAGGCCTATGATGTGGATCTGAAGGAGTAAAGTTGACACTGACTTGTAGGAATACTACATTGGTGGCGCTGCAGAGGTATTGTTCCATCTTCCCATTTGCATATTTCCCAGAGGAGCATGCATGGCCTTATAAGTCTCATCACACCTACTAACTGCTCTCCCTAAGGAGAAACTTTACCCATTCCATCCCACATCAGAACTTCAGACAATCCTTAAAGATGCACCTCTTCATTGGCATACCAAACCTCCTGATCTAGTCTCCTATCTCCACAATATGCCCCCTGCCCCTCCCTATGGCTTCCCACTTTTGCCTATCGTGTACCCTTCCTGCCCCACATCTCCCGTACTACCCCAACCTGTTTGCGTCCCCAAAAACTGTATATCACATGGTATCATCGCATTGCTGTGCTCCCCCTTGCTTCACCTCCTGCCCCCGTACCTTCTGTATCACCCCCACCCCGTTGTCTCCAGATAATTGAATACCACATGTAACTTTTGTAATTTCTGTAATTTTCGTATTGTTGATGTTCCACATGTGCCTCGAAAGTGCTGCAGAATAAGTTGGCGCTATACAAATAATGATTATTATTATTATAGGCCTCTCACCCAACCAGCAACCTACTACACACTAATAAAGGGCAAAAAACCCAAACAGTCTGCTTATAGACTCTGGCTTTGGCTTATATTTCTAGTCACTGCTATAAGGCTTGTTAAAAAATCAAATATTGACTTGCAGGAATGCTGCCTTCCAATAGGTGGCGCTGCAGAGGGATTGTTCCATCTTTCCATTTACATATTTCCCAGAGCATAAAGCATGGCTTTATAAAGGTGCGTTTAGACACAAAATGATCGCTCCAAAGTTGGCTTTTGAGCGATCATTTTGCATAAACTACTACTTGGTACTAATGCCTATTAGTACCAATTAGTTGTATGTGAGCCGCTGGGAGCTGCAATCAGGGAACAGACCACCTGCTGTTCTCTGAATACATTCCCTTTATTCTGCAGGCGGGGCTGACAGCTGAGACAATGTAATCAGCGCTCCCTGGGCAGAACACAGCGTGCGGTCCGACTTATCAGCTGTTCTGCTGAACAATGGATTTCACGCCGAACTGAAATCCATCGTTTGGCAAAAAAGTGAAAGATGGGCACATTTACATGCAATTATCACTCAAAAGGTGGCTTTTGAGCAATAATCGTTGTGTCTAAACCAGGCTTACACCTACAGATGAAGCACATCTTAACTTGATTGTGATAGCATGGTCCCGAAAACGATCTTATCCTAACCCATTAAAAAGCTATTGTTTTCTTATCTTAACACAATAAAACCCATTTTAAAGTAATTCAAAGAATAAATAAAGCCCCCTGATAGTGCAGGACTCTGTGATATCACAGCATTCAACAGAGGATTATCAGCAGCACAAACCTTGTAACTCAGATAAGTGAGGCGGGTCTGGGGCACGAGCCCAACAGTGCCATAAAGCGATGGCCTCAGTGCAACCCAAAGATAAAAATAAGGGCTGCAGTCAGTTGGGGCGAACTCTTAATCCAAGATTCTTGTTTCCTCTGCGACAGAAAAAAGTGCATTAAGAATTCAACAGACTGCAGCCCTTCTTTTTATTTTTGGATTACACCGTGATATCACTAGGTGTTATCCCTACGCAGAAGCTTCACCCCTCCGGACTCCTTAACCACACACATTGTCTGCTGCCATAATGACTCAACATGTATAGGAAAAGAAGAAGCCCATGCGATAACCCAGAATGTACAGAGTCCACGGAGATGTTCTCAGCATCGGATATAAGTCCACAGTTTCTTCCCTATAAGGCCCCCTGCCCACGGGCATTGCGAAGTCCCACAGGGAATCTCCACCACGGAAGCCACCGCCCGGGAGCAGGAGCCGGCAGACGAATATCCGCGGTCAGCCATATCTGACAGATAGGCTGACCGCGGAGAATCGCGGCAATTCGCAGCATGCTGCGAATTGCCGGCGGCGAGCAGAGAATCGCAATGATTCTCTGCTTGTGGACAAGGGGCCACCGCTTTCCTTAGCAACGCTATGGAAAGCTTCAGCCGGCGTGATTCACCGGCAATTTACCGCCGGTGTAATCACGTCCGTGGACAGGGGACTTAAGGCCTCCTCACAATATTGGGATAGGCCACCAAACTGGCCCTCCAATGAACACAAGCTCTAACAAAATAATAGTCCTCTATTACAATAGGGTACCAAAGGTTAAAGGTTATCCAGGGACGAAAATACTTATCGGATCAGGTCAGGTCCTTCTCTCCTTCTGCTGCAGAGGATGGATGCTACAGCAGTGGCCTAAGTATCTATATGTATTTATGTGTTTGTGCGCATGCGTCTGCAAGTCCTGTACCTTTCATCTGCATTGCTGGGTGTTAATTGACCCTTTCATGCAGCAGAAGCAGCAACTGCGAAAGGCCCATTTAGAAGCAAAGATGATCGCTTAAAAATCGCTCAAACGACAGTCTGAGTGACGGCTTTGAGTGATAATTTTTCATAAACTACTAAGTAGCTACTCAGATACTTCGTAGCTTATGAGCGTGCAAATGAAGCCTTTCTCTGAATGCAGATAACGGCTGGAGGTCTGTTATCTGCATTCAGCTCCATTGTTCTCCAGTGGGATAGCTGCTGAAAGAATACTATCAGCGCTCTCCCATGTAGAACTATGATAAGCAGGAATGACGGTTTTCAAGCTGGGTTGAAGTCAGAGATGAACGAATAGTGCACGAAAAGTGCACGATGGGCGCGCATTCAGACGCACCGATTAAGATGACTTTTGAGCGATAATCGTTGTGTCTAAATGGGCCTTAAGGTCTTACAGGTGCAGACCCCTAATTAACAATGTTCTGTCTTCACCTGGAAAGAAATGATCTTGCAGCACTTGATTAAGAAATTACCGGCATACACTTAATCCAGATTTCTGGCACATATGATAAAGAACTTTGACTGCTGGACATTACTGGCAGCCAGTAAACCCAATGGGGGGTCATAAAAGAGCTAAAAACTGAAGTACCCCCACTACCAGGAAGATGGCAACAACGGTCCACATGCTTCTCTCCTCATCATGTTTGACATGCGGGGAAGCGTCAGCGCCAATGGATTAAGTCTACCATGTGTTCTGCGCTGTATGAAGAGTGTAGACCCCCACAAGTCTCAAGATGAAACAGATCTGAAGCTTACAAGATAGATATTGTACCAGAACCAAGCTTATTACATAGATACTGCACCAGAAACAAGCCTACAACATAGATATAGTACCAGAACCAAGCTTACTATAGTGATATGGCAACAGAACCACACTGACATGGGTACCTACATGAATCTGACCTTACTACATACATATAGGGCCAAAACCAATCTTACTTCAAAGATACAATACAAAAACCAAGCACAATGCACAATGCATAGATACTTCTAAACTGCTGGAAAAAGTGTGTTCTTGGAAATAGCAAGCTGTTCTTATAGTAAGGCCATATTCATCTAAAGGCATGCATTGTGTTGTCAAAGACTGTGAAGCCGCATTAGGGTGCAGCCGCTTGGAGCAGACCCATGGGAAGAATCCACAGCAACAAGTGTGCTGACTGTAACTCCATACAATGTCGGTTTCTGCTATATATTCGTTGCAAATTTGTTGTGGATTTTCACCATTGACTTCAATGGGAATGTCAAAATTCACAACAAATCCAAATTGTTGATATGCAGCAAAATCACACAAAAAGGGGACACAACTGTATCCTGCACACGTGCATTTTTCTCACGCGTTTTTTTCACGTGAAATCAATAGGACTGTCTATTAACCCCTTCATGACACGGCCTATTTTGGGCTTAAGGACGCAACAATTTTTGGCGGATTTTCTTCTCCGTTTATCAAAAGTCATAACTTTTATTTTTCCGTCGACGCGGCCGTATGAGGGCTTGTTTTTTGCGTGGTGAACTGTAGTTTTTATCGGTGCCACTTTTGGGTACATAGACTATATTGTAAAACTTTTTTTATATCTTTTTTTATGATAGCAGGGAGAGAAAACGCATTAATTCTGCCATAGATTTTTTTAAATTTTTTTTTACAGCGTTAATCATGCAGCATAAATGAGACATTCCATTTCTTCTGCGGACCGGTACGGTTACAACGATACCAAAATTCTTACATTTTTTTTAGGTTTTCCCACTTTACTGCAATAAAAAACCCCTTTTTGGAAATCTTTTTTCTTTTCTAAATCGCTGCATTCAAAGTCCTGTAACTTATTTATTTTTTGATGTACAGAGCTCTATGAGGGCTTATTTTTTGCGAGACGAGCTGTAGTTTTTACAGGTACCATTTTGGGGTACATACGGCTTTTTTGATCACTTTTATTGCGTTTTTAGTGAGGCAAAATGCTAAAAATTAGCATTTTGCCTCAGTTTTTTAGTGTTTTTTTTCCCGTGCACAGTCAAAAGCATGTGCAGCTTATTGTACGCGTCGTTACGGACGCGAAAATACCAAATATGTGGGATTTTATTTTTTTTTTACCTTTTTTTATTCTAATCTGAGAAAAAGCATAAAAAAATGTTTTTTTTACCCTTTTTTTACATTTTTTTTAAATCATTTTTTTAATCTTTGTTTTTTTTACACTGTTTGTGTCCCTCTGAGGGACTTTAACCACTGCCCTGATGATCGCTGTCATAAGGCATGGCAGAGCTACTGCTCTGCCATGCCTTATCGCTTATACAGCGATCATAGGCATAGGCAATACAGGACGCCAGTGTCTGGCGTCCTGTTGCCATGGCGAGTTCCGGCCGGAGACACAGAGGGAGTCCGCTCCCTCTGTGAACTCTTTCCCTGTCGCGATCTACTTAGATTGCGGCAGGGAAGGGGTTAACAGCGGGGGCGCATCTCCGATGCCCCCCGCTGTTGCAGCGGGACGCCGGCTGTGACTGACAGCCGGCTCCCGCTGCGGGATAGCGCGGGCTCATATGTGATCCCACGCTATCTCCAGGACGTAAGTTTACGTCCTGTTGCGGGAACGGGTTAAAGTTGAAATGCATCGCAACACACAAAAATTGCAATGCGTCCTATTGACTTTCACACTGAAAGAACGCAGCAAAATCTTGTGAAAAATTATATATTTCTGTTACAGTATATAGGTAGTAGGCTTGGTTCTAGTATCAAATCTATGTAGTAACCTTGGTTGTGGTATTGCATCTATGTAGTAAACGTGGTTCTACATAGATGCAGTAGTAAGCTGGTATCACAACTATGTAGTAAGTGTTACATCCAACCTTCCTTCCACGCTCAAAACATGAACCCATCATACCCGCTCTTATAACCAGATAGAATTGGTATAATAAGTATGAGGTAGTAGTTTGTGGATTGGCCAAGTCACTTAAGCCCACAAGCCCACATCAAGGGTCCTCGTTATCTTGCTCCTTACTCTAATGAGACAACTACCCCCAGGAAACCTGCCTGCAAGCAGGCCAGTCATCCTGATAAGGACGACTCCATGCTGGAACTTAAGGACCTAACTTGCCCAGAGATAGTAAATGATCCACAGCAGCACAGGACACAGTTCACACCAACACACCAGGAATTGCATGCAACCCAGAACAGGACAGTTTGCGTCACATGTCAGGCAACCTGCACAGACATACAGAACCAATATCTGTTCACACCAATGCACACTGAACAGGACTGTTCACACCCCATGTCCGGTCACCTGCACAGACACAGAACAAGTCTCTGTTCACACCACTGGACTCCACTCAGAATGCTCATGCATACAAATATCAAAGCATAGCTAGCTTAAGTGTCCTCACACCAAGGGGAAAGAGAGTCAGCCACCGTGCTGAGATACAGTGAACAGTGTCAGGAATCACCCATCTGACCATACTAGACATCAGACGTCTAGAGGCCAAACCTGTAACAGGGGAAAGAAGAGGGGGTCTGCATAAAATGCAGACAGGGACAACAGATGTCCAGACCGTCCTCAGGGAAGGTGAGAGACACTTCAGACAAGCATGCATAATACCAGCTCTGAGTAAAGGGGTACCAGCTTCTTTCTGCAGAGGAACTGGTATATATATGCATCAGACCAGTAGAGATTGGCTGTCTGGTGACATCCACACCCAGCCAGCACAATTATTCCACACCTGTGAAGGTGTGCTCCTGGAAACCCAACAACAGATCCCAGCATGCACACCCTGACAGCAAGCTTGATTCTGGTACTGTATGTAGTAAACTGGGTTCTGGTTTCATATCTGTGTAGTAAGCTTGGTTCTGGTACTGTATTTATGTACCTGATTCCTGTACCATGTCTATACAATGATTGATGTTATCATTTGTACGTGGCAAACTTGGTTCTGGTACAGTGCCTATGCACATACTTGGTTCTGTTATCATATCCATGCAATAAGCTTGCTTCTGTTATTTTATATAGGCTATGCTGTAAATTCGGTTCTGTGACTGTATCTATGCAGTACAGTGTTTCAGAATTTGGGGCCTCGCTTTTAATTTTGCCCAGGGCCACACTTTTTCTAAAACCGTCTCTGCCCGCATGAATGAAGCAGTGGTCACGTATACGTGCTGCCGCTCTATTCATCTCATTTGGATAATGTTCTATCCTGGCACAATCCCTATAAGTACCAAGCCAATATAAATAGGGGAGGGGGTGTAGCTGCAGTATCCCTTCCGTAGTATTTCATGAAGAAAGAGGGGAGACATCTGATTGGCTAAGAGTTGTATGGTCAGCAGTAACTTCACACCAGGAAGAAGCTGCCCACTAAGCAGGTATAGAGAAAGGACAGAAGCATTTAAAGATGGTAGCAATGCCTTTAAACAGGTTAAATACATAATTTCCATACCTTCCAACATCTCATTCTCAAACTGCAGGACATTTTAATCCACTGCAGGGAAAACAATTACAGAGCGGTCATTTACATGTAAGACATGGACATCTCGTGTCCGCCAAGCCCTGCACTCTCAGCAGTCTGTTCTGGCACATGAAGAGGGTCCTCCTACAGTATAAGGTCCATATGCCCTATTAGGTAACATGGATGGGATTGTGCTATTATATCCACCAGCAGCCGTCTATGGAGTGATTACCATGCTCAGCTTTATGATAGCGACTCTGTTGTTGGTTGCATATAATAATTCTGTCTTTTTGTAGACCATTAAGTAATTAATTACATAACTTATTCAAACAACTTAGAAATAATGAGGTCTTGTTTGTGCACTATGCCAAGGGTTGGAGTCTTTACTCCTAATGGACTTTATGGCTCAGAAGACTCAAAACCATGGGAAAAGAAATGTTGGCGTGAGAGCACTCACTGCAATGAAGGATAGGTCCGTGACAGTGGAAAGTCACACATTAATCAAATATCAGAGCCAAATGAGGAGATGTCGAGGGATCTAATGGGACGACTGTAGCTTAAGCAGAAGAGATTTGTACAGCAGCTATAGAAGACAAAGGACCAAGTGCAAGAGGAACCTGACATACACTGTCCTACTAAGGGCAAATTGGACTCTTAAGGAAGAATCAAAAGTAGTATTTAATAACATACGTTAATATTTAGTGGGGCTCCTTTGGACCTAATGATATCGGATACTCTCTGTGACATACTTTCTACAAACATCTGATACACTTCAGCTGGTATTTCCCTCCATTCATCCTGCAAACCTCTGGCAAGTTCTCTCAAAGAAGATGGAAGCTGTTCATATTTCCTGACCTGATGTTCCAGTTTGTCCCAAAGGCCTTCAATAGGTCAGGACTCTGCCAGTCCAATCGTCCAACATCCATATCGTCAAACAGCGTTGGATCTCTTACAAGGCGCGGTGTCTTGTTGGAAGTATGGCTGACCATTCCCAGAGTATTGTCACATTGTCTGCAGCACATTATTGTCTAGAGCAGTGTTTCTCAACCTTTTTCAGCCCAGTTAGTCAGTTAAGCTGTAGCTGCTAAAATGTAGGTGTAAAATATTTATAAACAGGTTTATTGTGGATACAATAATAGGTGTTATTGCAGAAGATAATTTTTTTGGGGGGGGGAAGCAAGCAATAATACCATCATTAATTATCATTTAATAGAAACATACAATGTATAAAGAAAATGCAAGATACACCTTAATCCTTAATGGTCAGAAGACTAAATAAAATGCAAGAACAATGAAATTCGACCAATACTAATGCTTGCCACAGTCAATCTGTGTCATTAATGGCTGCCTTGGCCCTGATAAGCGGATGCCAATTTTGCAATATCTAGTTCTATCTTCGTCATCCACAGTCTCAAGTCACCCCTTACACATATCTAAAGTTTGTTTCTGGCTTTTGTCAGGAGCTGCTGAACCACACTGAAGCCCCTCTTCACTAAGTACGTAGATGGAAAAACGAACACGAGCAACTTAACTTCCTGCCACAGGATAGGAGAGGAATTCTTCACTTTCACCCAAAAACATTCATAGCCACATTGTTGGAAAAGTGCTTGGGCTTCACTATCGTGTTTCAGGTAGATCAACTGCTCTTCTAATCTGGGATGAAATTCTCCTGCGTCTGCTGAAAATAGATTGAGTAACCATGTTGGTATTTCAAGGGTACATAGATCATGAAACCTAGTTTGCACGTTGTCTTTGGCTTGTTTGAGGTGTGAGCAAAACACATCTAAGTCTGCATCTTGAAGTTTGTCTCTGTCTTTACGTACAATTTCTTGAAGCCTTGGAAGCTGACAGAGCTCGCGTGGACTCAGGTTATCGGTATGAAGGTCCAGTTTGGCAATGAAGGAAGAGATTATACCTTTAGCCTTAATGAAGTTCATTTTGTCTCCTTGTAGCTTTGTGTTGACCTCGTTGAGTTTGTCAAATATGTCCAAGAAATAAGCAACGTCAAGATGTTGTTGTTCAATTGCATCACAAAGGCTTGGGTCAATCGGCCGAAGAAACTCAACTACTGTCTCAAAATGTTCGTATAAGCATCGTAAGCACTCTCCTCTTGACAGCCACATCACTTCGGTGTGTAGGAGTAGACATTCGAATTCTTCGTCATGGTCTTGACAGAGCTTGTGGAAAAGACGTTGGTTCAAAGAGTGCGCCTTTACCTAGTTAACAGCATTAATTACAGAGTGCAGAGAATCATGGACTCTCTCACATAGATGTTCAGCAACAAGATGCTGCCGACGGATCACCCAGTGGGCTGCCATTATGCCAGGTATAGCAGATTTTAAATAAGCTGTAAATCCGTGATATGGACCAATCATGGATGCAGCTCCACCGGTTGCACAAGCAAGGACATTTGTTAAAGGGATGTTTTTTCCTTGTATGTAGAGGAGCCTTCATGTCGGTGGTTTCATTTCTGGTAAACAGTTCCTCCACTACCTTTTCATCCTGATTAATAAAACAAACGTAAAGGCCCATTTACACCAGCCGATTATCGCAAAAAAACCCCGCTAATCGGCGATCATTTTAGCGATGATCGGTGCGTGTAAATGTGCGCCTATCGTCTGATCTTTAAATTCCGTCCAACATAAACATGGTCCCTCACTTTTATCAGTAGTTCTCCATGGAGGGTGCTGATAGCATTGTTTCCCGTGGAGAACAAAGGATCTGAGCGCAGATAATAGCCTCAGGCTATTACCTTAGTTCAGGGAAGGCTTCAGTTACATGAAGTAGCTGAGTAGCTACTTAAATACCAATTAATCTTTATGATTGGTGATAACTCCAATGACTCCACTACAGATCAATCACACTGGATAACCTAAAGAACAACCTAACCTGCTATATTGCATAATGCCGCTGATTCGCTGGAACTTTCAATTATGTGGATCTTTCGGAGAGTTGTAGTTCATATCACTGTTCTGAAAAGACACTTGGAGTCCAGTAAGACTACAACTCCCAGAGACCCACACAAGTGAAAGTTTGAGGCAGTTCCAGCCAATCAGCGGCATTATGGAATACATCGGGTTCGGTTGTGCTGTAGGTTATCCAGTGTTATGAAGTGTGATTGATCTGTAGTGGAGTCATGGAGTTATAAAAGTCATACATTATATGATAGAGGCGCGCAGGCTGCACACAACTCCTATTACATCTAAGTCATATGGAAATAATTACCTCGGTTCTCGATGCTTTTGGATATCATTGATTGTTCTCGGATGGATTATCGACGAAAACCCAAGTATCACTACTAATTTTTAGAAAAATGTAGTCACTAGATGAAAGAAAAAAATCAACAAAGCAAACACAGAAGCCCCCCCCCCCCCCCCGCACCCCTTTATTCTCCAATGCCCCCTGACACCCTTTTTCATTCCACCGCGCCCTTGAGAAGTAAAAATGCCCCCTAGAGGGCAAAAGCGGGCACGTCGAGAACCACTGGTCTAGAGGGTCAAGAGACACCTCCTTGTTCATGGTTCTTGCCACTACACCCAACGGACCGAGACCATGCCACATACAGCATCCCCAGACCATAATGGAACCTCCACCATACTCAACTGTGGGCACAACACACTCAGGCAGAAGGCGTTCCCCAGAAATTGTCCCCACCCGGGTACAGCCATCTGATCTGAAGATGGAGTAGTGTGATTTATCACTCAATATAACGTTCTTCCATTGTTTATTGACAACACTCCTTGTACCATTGTAGATGGGTCGATGCATCTTTGAGAGAACTTGCCAGATATTTACAGGATGAATGGAGGGAAATACTAGCTGAAGTGTATCAGATGTTAATAGAAAGTATGCCATGGAGAGTATCTGATGTTACTAAGGCCTAAGGATTCTTGCTCAGGTGTCCAATTACTTTTAGTAGGCTAGTGTAGCATAAATGTAGGGGTACAGAGGTTACGGTTGGACTTGGGCCCTGATACTTGTGAGGGAACAGAAGCCCATGTGCTACAGTATATAATAGCCATACTCTACATGTGTAGTGTATAATGGCCTACGATAAGGTGCATAATGTCAGAGCTCTGTGAGTTTAGGGCTCCCCAGTGACATGTGGGTGATGTGAGTGATACCATGTCACAGAAAGACGGCAGCATTACTGCAACACATGCGGAACCTCAATGTTTCTCTATGAGTAAAAAGTCACATAAAGTCACAACTGTTCTGACATGGTTGGAATTCTTGCGAAAGTCACTTTCAACTTTTTCCTTCACAGGGACACATTGAGGTCACTCACGAGTCGTGGTAATGCCACTATTTCACAGCCAGTTTATGGAGTCCTAGTTTTACTGTGCGTATTAATACTTCACTGCCAGATAGGATTACATCTTTTCCCAGAAACAGCACAACTCGTGTCCATATGTGTGGTATTACAGCTGAATGCAGCGGAACTGCAATATCACACCTGGCCTACGGACAAGAGCGGCGCTGTGCTCTGAAATCAGAAAAAGATCTGTTTGTTTCCAGACAACTCTCTTAAAGCTGAAGCAAGAACTGAAAGCACATTTAATCAGGCATTGTCATGTTTTTGTTGGTGTGGCCAGACGGGCGCTTGAAATTTCAATCAATTTTTCAAGAAGAGAAGTCATAATAAGCTAAACTGAACAGGAGTCGACTGAAACAAATCCTGGGAACGGGCGCTGCTAGGATATTTTCCAATGGGAAGCTATAAAAGTTCTCGCTGGCATCTAACAGCTACAAATGAGTTTATTTAAGTTTTAGGAAGTGGTGAAATTCTCGGGTCCCGTTGACTTCCTGAGAGATAGCGCTAGGTGTGCCAGGGCCGGCCCGCCAGATGTCTGCACGGTGATAGGGATCACACTTTATTACATGCCCTACTTGAAGACCTTAAACGGTTCCTGTCAGACTTTTGGTGTGAAGACATCTAGGAGAATTCTTCTCTGCCAATACGATTTTCTAACATGTAGAGAGTTATAACTGAAGGGTCTCCGGCTCCACAAACTAGATGGCCTATACTTAGGATACGCTATTAATCCCTTCAGGGCACGGGTAGTTTTTGTTTTTTCATTTTTGTTTCTCTTCCCAACTTTCAAAAAAAATCTAAACTTTTGTTATTTTTCCCGTTGAAGTAGCGGTCTGAGTAACCGCCTCGTGTTTTTACGAGTCGTATTTTTCAGTGTTACTATTTAATGCGCCAAAAATGTACTGAAAAACTTCAAAAAATTTCTAAGTGGAGTAAAAATGGGGGGGAAAAAAACCCAATTTCATCACTTTTGAGGAGGTCTTGTTTTTACAGCATATGCAGCTTTATTCCGTGGGTCAGTACAATCACGACACCCAATTTAAGTCGAGTCTTGTGAGGGATTGGCGTTTAGGATCGGTAGCAATCTGGGCATAAGCAGTCAGAGACAGTGACACATAGGATAAAGTCTTTAGTCCAGGCTTTGCCTGGGTTTATTTCCAAGCAAATAAAGCAAAATACAGGCCTTTACATCAGGCAAACAAAGTAAATCCTGCTCGTCTGAGCACTTACTATACATGGAGTGTCCCTGTCTACACTCTGGTAACCAAAAGGGCTCCTGCACACAGCCAGCCAGGACTTTCAGACCTGCAGAGGTCTCAGCTCTGTGTCTGGCCCTGTAGGCCCAGGCTTTATAATGCCTGGTACTAGCCCCACCTGGTACGTGGGAGTGACCATCCCACCCTTCACTTTGGTCACTCCAGGAAAAGCCGGCCCAGAATTATGCGGCTTGGAGCCACCTACTCACTACAACGTGTTAGTGGCTTAATGCTACTAACACTAAACTGCCGGCTTCCTCCACCGAGCCCAGGCTGCTCGGTGGCATGTATCTGCCCAAGCGCTCCCCAACGCCTCATAGGAGAGCATCCTAGGCGAAATGTAATGGCCCTGCAGCACTTTGCCGGTCACTGTCTCACACTTTACTACAAATATTTTCTGACCACTATAACTTTTTCAGCTTTCCAACTATGCAGCTGCGGGAGGTGCTTTTGCTGCAGGATAACCTGTGGTTTCTATTTTCTTTCACACGGGCTACAATCTCATGTATGTGAAGCTCAGGGTCTCCAATGGGTTCCTTCAGGCTATAAAAAAATCTCATGTGAAAGATCCCATTGGACACCCTGAGCCTCACATACATGTGATTTGTAGTCATGTCGCATCGCTACAGAATCTCGCGGATTCGTAGCCCATGTGAAGGAGGCCTTCCAGAGGTTATGGCGATGCCAAATAGGTTTCTTTGTGCTTTGATCTTTTTATCATAAAAATAGAAAAAGGGTTTTTTTAAACTTTTAATATTCTTAACTTTTTAGAACAATACAAAAGAATATTTTTCACTTTTTTTTTTTTTTTCGTTCTTGAACTTGCGATCATTCGATCATATTATTCTGCTTCAGACACCCCACAATCTCATCATGAAGGGCCATTTGGGAGCTGCAAACTCCAATTGGGCTATTTAAATGCTGCTGTCAGAATTGGCGAATTGCAACTGTTGTATCTGGGTGTCAGCTCTCAAAACCAGCTGACAATTACCACGTATTGAACAGGTTCAGCTCCCGAGTCCACGCTGTACAAAGCCTGTATACATTCGCTGTACATGTATGGCGGATGTCACCAAGGAGTCAATATCAGCTCGGAGGGGTGTCCAACTGTCATCAACTCCACAGAATAGCTGACTGAAAGGGGAATGTCACAGGGCCCCCAACTATAATGCTTTATTCATAGTACTGGGCTCCCTATATGGAGAAGAGAGGCTTTATGGGCCCCCTAAGGGTCCTGGGCCCGGGTGCAACCGCATCCCCTACACCCTCTATAGTTACACCAGTGAGTACAGGGCTGTGCCTGGTAAATAGTGATGGGGAAGTGACCAAGAGATGAAAATTCTGAAAAGAAAAGACCCTCCTCTTTCTCTATTGAGTCACAATTATTTAATAGGGCATTAAAACATGGATTTTTAAAACTGGACAACCCCTTTAACCCCTTGATTGGCGGGTTTCCTACCACCCTGTCGTGCCCACCAGGGCAGGTTTTTTAAAATGGTCTAATCATTGAATTTCAACTAATTTTGCAGTTGCGTCTCAAGAGCCATAACTTTTTCATTTTTCCATTGACATGGCCATATGAGGGCTTGCTTTTTGCGGGACAAGTTGTGATTTTTTTTAAACAGGGGGGAGGAGAAAAAGAAATGGGGAAAAAAGAAAAAAAGGGGCCATGTCATTAAGGGGTTAAATAATGTATTAACTTCCTTCTCTGGGTCATTACGACGCATGGATACCACATGTGTGATTGTATTTTTGATTTTTTACAAAGTAAAGGGAGACAAGTGTTTTTATAATTTTTTTAAATAATTTTTTACATTTTTTTTTTTACATTTTTTTTTTGTCCCTTTAGGGGACTTCCACAGGGACTCATCAGGACCCCTGATCACATTCCAGGGGTCCGATGGTGACAGCCCTTTACATGCTGCAGTGACAGCCCTTTACATGCTGCAGTCACATAGACTGCAGCATGTAAAGGGTTAACACAGCAGAGATCGGAGGTTTTCTCTGATCTCTGCTGTAAGAGCTGGTACCTAGCTGTCCTCTGACAGCCAAGCACCAAGCTCTCCCTGCCACAGAGACCATCAGCTTGCTTCTGACAAGCCGATGGTCTCTATGGCAACCTGTAAACAAAGCAGGAGGTTGCTGACATATCGGCAATATCTTCTGCTGGTTTTTCAGAGCCCTTGCTTTGTTCTCTCTGGGTCTGTGCAGGCAGAGCACACTGTCACAGCTTGTGGCATTGTGCTCTGCAGCTCCCATAGTGATACATAGCCCGGAAATCTTCCGGGCTATGTCACTATGAGCAGTGGAGCTCGTCCCGGAAAATTTCAGGGCGTGCCACTCAAGGGGTTAAAAGATGTATTACAGTGCACTAACGGTCTCAACACATGGGACGTACCTCAATATTAAGAAAACAAAGCTGCTGACAACAGCAAGCAATGTTGTACCAGGCATAACAATCGACAATGAGGAAATTGAATCAGTCCAAGATTTCACTTTCGTTGGATCCAAGATCGACCGCAGTGGCGAATCGGGACCTAAAATCAAACTAAGCATCAGCCTTGGCCGGAGTGCAATGCAAGGAATGGCGAAGATATGGAAGAGCAAAGACATCAGCATTACAACTACATATGCATGCGAGAGCTGGACACTCAAGTAAGTAGACAGAAGAAAGATGGAGGCCTCTGAGCTGTGGTGCCGGCGGCGTATGCTGTGTATATCATGGACAGAGATGGTCATAAATAAGGTGATCCTAGACCATAAGTATCACTAGAAGCCAAAAACACCAAGCAACGGCAGTTCTCTGGAAACAACATTAATGCTCGGCACAGTCAGTGGATCCAGAAGAAGAGGACGCCAAAGAACACAGCATCTAGATACAATCAAGGTTCACCTGACCATGACTGTGGAAAATCTGAAGGAAGCCACCAAAGACATCAGCATTACAACTAAGATCCGAATAATCAATGCAATCATTTTCCCAATAACTACATATGCATGCGAGAGCTGGACACTCAAGAAAGTAGACAGAAGAAGGATGAAGGCCTCTGAGCTGTGGTGCTGGCGGCGTATGCTGTGTATATCATGGACAGAGATGGTCATAAATAAGGTGATCCTAGACCATAAGTATCACTAGAAGCCAAAATCACCAAGCAACGGCTTTCATACTTTGGTCATGTCATACGAGCCAACAACATTAATGCTCAGCACAGTCAGTGGATCCAGAAGAAGAGGACGCCAAAGAACACACTGGCTGGACACAATCAAGGTTCACCTGAACATGACTGTGGAAAACATAAAGGAAGCCGCCAAAGACAAGGAAGCATGGCGTATGCTTATTCACAAGGTAACTGAACGTCAGCAACGACTGAACGGATAAATCATCATCAATGGTCTCAAAGTCAGGGCTGATCTTCCAATAACTTACTGAAGTGAGAATTTGGATGAGGGGATGGAGAAATCAATTCTAAACATGGCAGAAAGTTTTCCAGAGGGCTATAAATAAGGACTAATTGATGAAGTGGTCGGATACTTCTCACACATCTGTCTGTGGCTTTTAGCTGTGAAGGACAACTCTTCAAATGTAAGCATTAGAACTGTATAGAACCACCCGGGTCACCTGATTTGACCCCAGTGGACTTTTTCTTTGCAGGGTCTCCTGAAGGGGAAAGTTTAAGCCACAAACTATCCAGGAATTAAAAAGGAACATTGGGCAGGAAAGAGCTGCAGTAACAACGGACATGCTTACCAGAACGTTCAGCAATATGGAGCATCAGGTTGAGGCATGCTGAACCACAATGGAGGACACTTCCAGCACATGTGATGAGGGACCAAATTTCATAAAAATGTGTTTATTAGTCATAGAGTTATAGCCAATTCTTTTGGGCCTCCAGTGAGTGGGGTACCCGGTATTTGTGGCTTCCTGTGTGGCAGAGTAACCTTCATGGTCCCTTTACACGGAACGACTGACGAGCACATTAGCGAGTGGTCCCAGGGCTTTTACACAGGATCAGTCATTCTGAGAACAGTGGTAGAGCGAGCCGGAGCTCTCTTCTGGCCCCACATCCATTCACTATGAACAGGCAGTTGCCCAAGTTCTGAATGATTCCTGTTTACAGTCCCGACAGTTAGTTGGGTTTTAGGCGAGTTAAAATAACAATTAAGTTAAACAATTGAGCAATTTGTGGCTCAGTGTCCTGTCGGCGCCCGCTTGTACACAGGATGATTATTGCCCGAATCAGCTGTTTCCAGTGATAATTGCCCTGTGTGAAGGCACCTTTAGGTCCTCTCAGCTCCTGGGTGTGACTGCTATCTCTACATCCTTATATCTACACCCCTGTCAGTGGGAGTCTGTATATTATACTTCATGGTCAATTCCACATCCTAGAACTAGACACTTTAATTGGCAACATTGAAACGCTAATTACATCTCTTCATCTATAAGAGGACCAGATGTGAAAAGCTCAAATCAATATCTGCTGATGTAACTGCGGCGATATTTAAAACTGACCTCACATCGACCAAACACAACTGGATTTACTGTGGGAAAGTTACTCAAAGTTTAACTGTTGGAGTAATATGATGGGAAACTCACGTACTACTAAGGCACAGGGGCAAGTTGCGGGAAGCTCAAGTTGTCACTTTTGGGAAAGGCACTTAATACCAGGGCATAGCATTGGATTATGGGAAATATGCCCGATATTTTAGTAGAACTGTTGACTGTGTATAGAGTCCCTACATTTTTGGGGCAGAGAAGTGTATTGTGGGAAATCGGCTTGATATTTGGGGACGCCGTTGCCGTTGACTTCTCCAGACAGAGTTCCAATAATAAACCTGTCTCGTGTATTTTTATCTACTTTTCTATTCTCAGAACTTGAATAAAAACAAGTCATGTTTTCCCCATGATGAAGATATTCCAGCGAAAGGAAAATTCCCACAGTCCGAAGAAATTACGGCGATGGGTACAAAGCGATAAGCAAAGCCTGCTTAATGCACTTCCATTTGTGAGGAGCTTCAGGGGATTAAGGTCATCTAAATACTATCTGCATTATGTATTATTACTCATTTCTATAGAGTATACATATTCCACCACACTGTATGCAGACTCTATGCTAGTACATCAAAACGGGACAAACTTAGTCAGAAGTTAGGATATTTAAAGTAGACCTCCATGTGGAAGTGTCTTAAATCCCCTCATGACCCCTTCATGAACAGAGGTGGTTTGGGTCTTCTGGCCCCCTTCTTCCCTGTGTGAAGAGTATACCTATAATAGTGTGATCCAGGAAAATATCCAGTGAAAGGGGATCCTGTGGAAATAACTCATTGGCAAAAGGGGTCAGAGGAGGATGTCAAGAATCCTTCTGATGAACAGGTGTAGCACAGTCAAGCAAATTGCAGCTGAATACAATGCTGGTCGTACAACAACACGGATGGGCTATAACAGCAATTCAAGTGCCCTTGCTGTCTGAGGGTATGTTCACACAGCGGATTCCCCAGGGAGTTCCACCACTAAAACCCCCATCTTTCTGCTTTTGGCATGATTTCACACATGGATTCAGCTCTGACAAGGAGCAAGATCCACATGCAGAATTCGACATGGAAAATCCCATTTACGCGGGTTTCAGCGTCAAGGGGTGGCCTGATATTTCTTGACATGGAAACAGTACTGTGTCAGAATTCCCCTTGTGGATTCTTCCCATTAACAGGGCTAAATCCGCGTACAGATCTGCCTCAAAACCGCGGCACAAAGTTTTTGACACGGTTTGTAGAGGCAGAATTCGCCACAGAAAATTCTGCCGCAATTCCAGCGTGTGAACATATCGTAAGATAAACGGAAGGGCAAGTCTGCAGCGGGCGAAGGGTCACAAAAACGGGTTCACTGAGCAGAGGAAAAACATCCCCGGTCAGAGGAATCCAGATTTCTGTTGCATCGTGCCGATGGGAGGTCAGGATTTGGCGCAAACAGAAAATGAAGAACTCTTCCTGTCAACTGTTCAGAACATTTCAGTACCTCCATTTAATTTGACACAGCAGCAACAAAGGGTTGTATAGCGCCAACTTATTCCGCAGCGGTTTCAGGTAATTTATTTATTACCCCCCCCACCAAGCTGGGGGCTCATTTTACTTGGAAGGATGGAAGACTGAGTCAACCTTGAGCTGGCAACCTGAACCAAGCGGGGATTGAACTCACAACCTTCAGGGCGTGACTGAGAGCTTAACACTGTGTACCAGCTACTCATAGGGCGTCTCTGATAAAGTGGCCAGTCAGTGTATATTTGCAGGTACTAAACCACATCTTCCCACTGCTTGTATACTACAGACACCCGGGCTCCATGATTTCCAGCACTTAGCATTGTACATTCTGTATGTTTTATGTATAATCCCATGCACCAGGCTTCCAGTTACTGGTGCCATATTCCAATCCAACTTTCATCCTGCAAGCACTAATACTTCCTGCCTTCCTATTACTCCCAGTATCCTCCATTCTTTCCATTATTGGTACCATAATTCCATCTTTTTGATACAAGTGTTGATACTCTGCCTCCCACCAACTGTAACCTTCTCCATCTTTTTCATTATGGGTATAATATTGCACCTTCATACTGCAGATACTAATATCCAGCCTTCCAACGATTTACAGCATTCTCTAGTTTTCCTACCCTGTTTCCCTGAAAATAAGACATAGCATGATTTTCCAGAATTTTTGAGGATACAAAATGATTTTTTAGGCTTTTTGAGGATGCTTGAAATATAAGCCCTACTCCAAAATTAAGCCCTGCTAACAGGTAATTTGAAAAAAAATAAATTTAAATAGTGTCCAGGCAGCTATACATGTAAAAAATTAATATAAGACACTGTCTTATTATCGGGGAAACACGGTATCAGTTGTACTAATTCAATCACCATTCACAGGGAATCCAACACCAGGTTCATGTTGCCCGAAGCATTGCCAACATGGAGCCGGGACAAGTATGCACTGTGCCCCCGTGTATGGGTTATTCTGAACCACTGTGGCTTCGCAGGAGAAGAGTCCGGGTGCTGAACGGGCCGCCTGCAGTCCGACCGTCCACCAATAGGAAACATATGTGAAAATAAAAGTCCGTCAAACAAAACCCAGAACTGTTGTGCAGCTAAAATCCCACAAGAGCGGGACGACACTCATCCCACAAACCTCCAGCAATCGGTCTCCTCACTTCCCAGATGGCTATAGACAGTTGTAAATAGAGGAGGGGAGGCTACACAGTGGTAGTCATGGCCCCGCCCAGCTTTTGTGAGATGTGTTGCTGCCATCAGTTTTTTAAATGAGTTCCATTTTTTTAATGAAATGGAAACCTGTCTCCCTTCCCCTCCTGATGTTCTCTACGTCTATTGTGAATCAAATGTGGTTATATGAGATCTCTAAATCAACGCATTCTTTTTTCCTTTACATTTACTTACATTTTACACAGTCTCTCAACTTTTTGGGAATTGGGGTTGTACCTTGAAGTGTCACTTGGGATTGGAGCCGAGCAATGGAGGTAGACCAAGTTGGTCTCTGGCCGCCTGCAGCATGTAGACTGACAGCTTTCTCCCTCTTCGCAACAGGAAATAGAGTTACCAGTCTACATGCTGCAGCGGGGAGACAGCGGGACAGCCGGCCTTCAGCGCTTCGTTCCGGAGTCGAACTTCAAGGTACATTTTTTTTTTTTGAAACTCTGCAGTTTTGCAGAATACACCATCCATGGGGCAATAGGTATAGCGATCCCGGCTGTGGTTCAGGCAGCATGAACCTGGTACCAGATTCCCTTTAAACCAATGTTTCCTAAACTCTGGTCTTCATGACTTCCCCAACAGGTCATGTTTTCAGGATATCCTATGGTAGGAACACCTGTGACAATGTCTGAGGACCAACAATAATTCCATCACCTGTGCAATATTATGGACATCCTGAAAACCTGACCTGTTTGGGGAGGGATAAGCCATGAGGACTGATAATACTGATTTAAACCATGCTGCCCTATTTGCGTCACATAGGCCATATTGTACATGCATTGTCTTCAAGCACAGCCGTTGTTGCAGAACCCTCCTTGTTTTATATCTCTTCCTCACTTCACTCTGCCCCCCCCCCCCCCCCCCCCCCCCGTTCATCACGAGGACCCCACTTTTCTGGGACAAGATATCCATCTCCTATTTCTTAGCACTGTCGCCCCACACACGTTCTTTGCTCGTTCCTCTCATATCTTGACCTATTGCAAATTACATCTTTCCTGGAGTAAATTCCTTATCTTACTCGAGGCCCATATTTATCCTCTCGGATTTACATTCTCCTACTTGGATTGTACAAACTTTTCTTTCCTCCAGGCCTCATGACCTCCTCAGAACTTCACGTCATTCCCTTCCTAGGACCACACATCCCTCCCCTCCCCAAAACATTCACTTCCTCCTTATGGTCCATTTTTGGTCTCTATGGCTACAGGTCTATGTTCCTCCCCAAGACCACACAGCCCTCTCCCTTCCTTTTATAGTCACGCTTTCGGGCTGTTACAGATCTGGATTACTCACTCTAGACCTTAATGTCATGGGAATCCTCAGTCAGACAAGACCTCCATCCCCTCCTCCACGCCGGCCAGAAGTACAACTGCTTCTAATTACAATAATCCCACTCCTGCTCCAACGTCTCCGTATAGGAGCAGAGTTTATCAAACCCCTATAGACCAGAGGTCTTCTAAGCGATGCACAGGGAACCCTACAGATCCTACAGAACATGCCGGATCTGATGTGTGCAAAATGTTCTACCGCGGCTCGTCAGGCCACGCATCTGGAGATCACGCTGCACACATGACTCACGCGGTTTTACATACTGAGGCATGGACCATCATAATGTAACATACATGATACCACCAAGGAGAAAAGGAACATTTAAGTCCCAGCCCCAACTACCACATGCTATATATACACGGTATATATAATACTACAATAACTTTAGGCCCCCTGTCGGAGTATGACTACTACTTCGGCACCTCCTACAGCACCCGATTTCAGTTCTCCATTCACCCACAATTGTTTATTTTAGTATAACAAGAGGGTGTCCAGTTCTTTGTGTCGTAACATGACATTAAAATGCAGCTTTATTATGGCCGCCTGGCACTGATATAACAACAATGTAAGATATATGTTAGTCAGTCATACCCAAAAGTAATGGGATTTGTAATGGCTGTCACCCAGCTTTCCTAGAACCAGATAGAACTAAGAAATGCTTGAATATAATATTTAACAACTTAAAATCGCTGCTAGAGATTCCAAAAAGCTTCTCTTCGACACTCCTGTCCCTGAGTCCTATCAGGTATTGCAGCATTCAATAAAATAGGGATGAGCTGCAATACCAGACGTGGCCAATGGACAAAGGTGGCGCTGTTTGAAGAGGACTTCTTGAAGTGGAATATTCAAAGATTTATATTTGCTGGTGACTTTGATTTTTAAGAAAATCCCCCTGGGATCCAACCCTGAAATGTTTGGTTTAAAGGGGTTCTCCAAGTTATGAAAAGCCATCTCACCCGTCATCCTTGCTATAAAACAACAATCATCTGCTACTGACCTCTTTGCCGCTCTTCGTTTGTCCCCCACTGGCAGCTCTGGTCCTCTGGCTGCCATCACTTTACAGCCTACAGTCAGCCCTAGCCTGTCTACCAACGAGCTGTTGCAGCCAATGACAGCGCCCAGCTCTTTGCACTCGGTTTGTACATATGCTTGTGTGAGAGCGGCCTGATTGGGCAGATTGTACAATAAAAGAGCAAAGATAAACATACAATATCAAGGAATAGCAAATGGATACAAACATGTCAAGAAACAAGAAAAAAAGGGATAGCGCATCATACATTTGTTGCAGGCGGCTGTGTTTGGGGTCGCGGCGTGCCATTGGGGTGTCATGTCCAGGTCCTCAGGCTGCCACACATTTCTGCCTTTTAGGTCTCAGCGCCTGGACCTCACTGAACAAAACTCCTGACATGTCACTATGATATTTAACAAAACGTTTAGAAGGCTTAGCTATCCTTTAAGATGTGCCTGTGGCATGATGCAATAGAATGCCTGCAAAAATATAATATGCTACTGAAGTATTGCAGTATATTATAAGAGTTCATATGATCGCTAGTTCAGGTTCCCCATACGGACTTAAAAAATAAGTGAAATAAAGTTTTTTTTCAATGATTACAAAAGCTGACAAAAATGAAAGTTTAAAAAGACCCCTTTTTGCCATTTTTAAAATAAAAAAGCAGACAAAAAAAACAAAAATATTTGGTATTGCTATTATTACCCAACATTATTTATCCAGTGCAATGAACTCCATTAGAAAAAAAGGGCCAGGATTGTGGGGGTGTGTGTGGGGGAGGGGGAGGGGGTTGTTCACCACATCTGCAGGAAAAAAATGTTATAAAAAGCAATCACAAAGTCATATATACATCAAAATAGTATGAATGGAAACTACAGGGCATTCCGTACAAAAATAAGCCCTCACACAGCCCCATTGACAGAAAATGTAAAATGTTATGGCGGTCAGAATATGGTGACAGGAAGTAATAAAAAATATATATATATGTTGTTTTTTAAAAGTAGAGACAGCGCTGGATCCAGGCAGCGGGCGAGTATAAAACATACATCACCCCGCTCCCTGTCACGTCCTCTAGCAGCACCATAACTAAGTTAATGGCGTTATGGGGACGTGACAGGTTCCCTTTAAACAGCACTATTGAAAAATACAACTCGTCCCGCAAAACACAAGCCCTCAGACGGCTCTGCCGAGGGGAAAATAAAGACAATGGGATTTTTTGAAAGTCAGGAAGAGAAAAAAAAATTAAAAAGGAAAAATGGCTTGGGAGTGAACAGGTTAATCACTTCTCTGTGAACTGCTGGAGTTTCACTGCGAAAAATGATGACGCATGGGATATATCACGTGTGGTTGGCAAGACTTCCCTGCAACATTGACAAGCACCCAACCACCTTAAGTCCAGACTGATACATTGTAGCAAACTAGACTGATACATTGTAGCAAACCAGACTGATACATTGTAGCAAACCAGACTGATACATTGTAGCAACCTAGCTGTGCTGCTGGTATATTTAGCTGACAAGGCACTGCCTAGACTGGATACAATAGTGGATCCACGGATCAGCTAACAGCAGGATTGGCTATGTACAGGTTAGTATGTTAGGCTGAAAGAAGACAATGTCCATCCAGTTCAGCCCCCCCCCCCTCACATTCTCCCTTCCCCCTTGTTGATCCAGAGGAAGGCAAAAAAACCAATGAGGCAGAAGTCAATATCGTTCATTGTGGGGGAAAAACGTATCTGGTGAATAGTGGGAAATGAACCAATACACAGTGAATACATGAGGCTCCGTACACATCTGCGTAGAAGACCCCATTAGCAGTTTTTATAGGGTGCAGAACTACTTCTTACCTGCAAAATGATAGACACTTCGAGGGACCCAACATCCCGGTTATAAGCGTCCGCGGTGCAGCAGATCGGCCCCTCTCTTGTGCTTTCTGCTTCTATTCATTCATCAGTGATTTAGCTTTACTTTATTAGAAAAAAAAAGGAAAACCCCTTTAATGTTACATTGGAAGGAGGTTCTTAAAGGGGCTTTCTAGGAATTTCTATTGATGACCTATCCTTAGATGTCAGACGTCCGCTGCTTGGGATCCCAACTGATCAGCTGATCTTCCAGCCCTCTGTCAGTCAGTGCAGAGTAGTCAGACGTGAGCATTGAGGTTGGAACTGGAAGTGTAATAGGAGGCATCTCTCCCACTGAAATCAATGGCAGCAAAGCCTTCACTAGACTCCTCATTGTGGTCAGAGACCATAGACCATAATAGAGGACATCGCTCCCTTTACACCTCCGGCTCCTCATTGCCGTCAGAGCTGGAAGCATAATACAAGGCATCTCTTCCATTACTCCAACAGCTCCGCAATACGGTCAGAGCTAGAAGTGTAATAGGAGGCATTGAAATCAATGGGAGCAATGCTGTCTATTGCACTTCCAGCTCTGAAACCAATTGGATGTCGAGTCCCACTGCACTGGCAGTGAACCTGAGAATCAGTGGACCCCTCAACTACTGATGAAGTAAGAGGATAGGTCATCAATAGTAAATGCCCAGAAAACCCCTCTAAGAAAAGAGATCAAGCACTAGAATACGGGGCTCATGTTGCACCTTATTTTTCTTCTTTTTTCACATTTTTAGTTTTTTTTAATGTTCTTTATCTTTAACTATTTTTCAATGAGAAAAGAAGAAAAATAAATAATAGACAATGGACAAAGGAAATGAGAGGGCAGAGGTGAAGGTAGGGGAGGGAAGACCCGGGTCAGCTCTGTGATTAGAGACACTGCCACGTAAAGCTGGTACATGGGTGCAGTCTGATCAGGCCAACACCCGCAGGGAGTTTGTATGTTCTCTGTGCTAATAGTTTTCTGTTCGGTATGACAACTGGTGGTGGTCAGGAAGCCTCCAACACAACTCGGTGTATAAGATTAGTCAAGGACTGATGAGAGGGTATATATAGGGGGAATAAGACTGTGTCCAATCCAGCGGCTCCCAAGCCGCCACTAATGCACATCTCTCCGGGAATGAGGTGGAGCGCCATTGTGCATCATATTATTGCAGAGGCGCTGGCATTGTGTGTTGAGATATGATTTGCCTAGATTTCTTTTGTGATCGGCCTGATGTTAGAAAAATGTATCCATTACCGCTGATTTACCATGGGATTGCCACAGGACCCCTTAGTTAACTAAATTCTTTGATTTCACTAATTGCATTAATTCATTTGTTGCATTTTTTAATTGTCACCATTCTTTCCTGCATGGGGGAGAAGGCAGCCGAAGTTGTAGCCCCCTAGATGGTGGGTTGTGGTGCTTTTGGCTGGCACCAGATTTTGCGCTTTGACCCATTCTTACCTCTGCAGTGAGAAAGGACTACACTTTGTATTATTTCCGGTTTGTATGACAAGTCTGGGCATCATTGCGTAATTAAGGTCTTAATAAATAATTTGTAACAGCATAATTAATACCTTTCATCGGCTCCTATAAATACTTATAGGTATAATGTATATGTTCTGCATTCAGATTCATTATAGAGCGCTGTAAATAATGACATGAGCAACACCTCCCTCTATAGGCAAAATATGGAACTACACCCATGGCAAATAATAGTCAAACAAACGTGTCTCCGAATATCAGATTATCAGATGGTCATTCATTGTATATATTCTTGTTTCATGTTCTGGATATGCAAATTCAAACAAATGATCTATGTAGGGGGGCGTTCACCTAGTTCATCTCTATAGGGGGCAGTATTATTACTTCAGTCGTTGGTGTTGGCATAGTTTTTCAGATTAGTGGTTGAATTAGGCTTCCGGGTTCTGCAGCAATAATCCTCCATAGCATGCAATGGAAAAATGATTCTTCATGCACACGAGCGGAAACATCCGCAGCATGCTCATTTTTTTGCGGTTCCCGCACGGACAGCTTCTTTTGTAAAGCAGGAGTTTTAAAAAAATCTGTACTGCGCCTGTCTGACAGCGAGACATGAGGACCGTCCGCAGTACAGAGAAGCTGGAAGATGACAGGTCCGCGCGGACGCTGGCGATGAAGACAACAGGTACGCAGGGTCACCCCCTGCGATCAGCGCCTAATTCCGCAGCTGGAATTCGGACCTGCCATGTTGATGAGGCCTTAAGTTCATTGGGAAATTCGGGCCCGCATGGGTTCCCTGTGCAGAACCCTGCAGCGGATCGCACCCGGCCCGCAGACATGAGGCCTTTAAATACATTGTATTAAACTGTCCGGACGTTGCGGGGCTTTCCTCCGTCGCGTCACGTGATCAGCTGCTAGGAGGCTAAAGCTGCCTGTCCACAAGCGATAGTTCATTGTGTTACCTGCAGCAATAATCTGGCCGTGGGTAATGCAGTGAGCGGTTTCCATAGTGTTGCTATGGAAAGTGCAGCCTCCTGTTTACGAGCGGAGGATCATAGCGATTCTCCGCTCGCGGGGTCCAAATCACGGCATGCCGCGATTCTCCACGGTGAGCCTGTCTGTCAGATAGGCTCATCGCGAAGACCTGTCAGGGCTCCCCCTGTTCCCCCGCAGTGGAATAATGCTAGTGATATTCCGTTACAGCCGTGGACAGGGTGCCTAACTGAGGCGACAGTCATGAGAGCATCTAGAGCAGCACTTGGGGAGTCCAAAAGAGGCGAGGGTTGTTCATTTTTTATTTTACTGCACTCGGCCAGTAAGTAGAGGGACCTGAGGACTGTGGGCAAGCATCTGGAACTGTCAGGGTACACTGGAAGTTGTACTTCTTTCAAAATCTCAACAGAGGACCTAAAGTTTGATAGAACTACAACTCCCAGCATGCTTACATTCTGATGGCATGCTGGGAGTTGTAGTAAGTTGAACTCCCCACCAGCAGCAGAATTCTATCCCCTCTTCATCCCTCCTCAACTGGCATTATCCCCCTTCACTCCCCTATATGTGATGCTGAAGGAAGCTGCTCTCTTACCTCCACTGCAGACTGCCGATGAATTAGATGATGAAGGCCCTGCAATGGTCATGTGATTGTGATATCAACGCAGGTCCTTCATCCACTGTACAACTACACTTAGAGTATGGGGATGTGGCGGGATATACCTACTACTGCCTGGGAATGCGAGACAGCGCCCCAAAATCGAGATTGTTCTCCAGCATCAAGGACAGTTTGCAGGCCGGACTATGAGGACCACAAGCTGCAGACAGTGGGGACCACAAAAGGGGGAACCTAGAACAGTTGGGATCACAAGAGACAGAATTAATTACTGTGAGACCATAAAAGGCGCAATATTATTTTACGGTGGGCACAGTGTGAGAGCTGTTACGGTATGGGAGCACTGAGAGGAGCGCTTGAGGTTGTGGCAGGATGGGCAGTGTATGCAGAGATGAGTCATGGCTGGAAGAAGTCTTCATGGTGATCTGGGCACAAATAGACAAGAAAAAATGATGAATAATGTCTGGGGTGCAGTGTTTTATGATTTATTTCCGAGGGCATAGTGTGTGGAATATATTAATTTAAAGGTACATTGTGTGTATTATAATCTATTACAAGGGACGCACCGTATCTTAATTCATTTGTGGGGACATAGTGTTTAGTTCTATTTTAGGGCGACACAGTGTATGAAGCTATTGTTTTCAGAGGAGACAAAGACATCTGAGTCATAAACTCTGCAAGGCAAGAATTAGCTGGAGAAGTCATATAGATCTGGAGCAGATGGAGAAGAAAATGAACGAGTCCAGAGTACGTTTCCTCTGAGTCACTCGCTGTAATTCTGTACTCTATTATCAGTGATGCATCCACATGTAACTGTAGTCTAGTCTGTGAAGCATATCCTTACCATTGTTGAGGGAGCTGTAGTTTCACGTGTTAAGAGTAGGGATGAGCAAGTATACTCGCTAAGGCACTACTCGCTCGAGTAATGTGCCTTAGGCCTCCTTCCCACGAACGGATTTACGTTCGCGGCAAAAATCCGCTGCGTTGCCCCCTGCTATTAGTTTCTATTGAACCTAATAGCTCAATGCTCACGATGCGGAATTCCACCGCGGAATTCCGCACCGTGAAATCTCCCGTCCTCACCCGCGGCATGCTCTATTTGCTGCGGGTGTACGCGCTGACGGCTTCCATTGCAGTCAATGGAAGCCGTCCGTTCACGCTATCTCCCGCTGTAACACAGCGGAAGATAGCGTGAAAACGCTTTCCCGCCTACCGCCGTCGCGTCATATGACGCGGCCGGCGCGTCACGTGACACGGCCGGCCGCGTCATGTGACGCGGTGGGCGTGTCACATGACGCGACGGCGGTGGGCGGGGAAGCGTCTTCACGCTATCTTCCGCTGGTAAGTATGGGGTCTCTGGGGGGGCGCCGTGACCGTCACGCTCGTGTGAAGCCGGCCTTAGCCGAGTATCTCCCCGCTCGTCCCTAAAGATTCGGGGGCCGCCGCAGCTGACAGGTGAGTCGCAGCGGGGAGTGGGGGAGAGCGGGCGGGAGAGAGAGATCTCCCCTCCGTTCCTCCCTGCTCTCCCCCGCAGCTCCCCGCCCCGCGGCAGCACCCGAATCTTTCGGGACGAGCGGGGAGATACTTGGCTAAGGCACATTACTCGAACGAGTAGTGCCTTAGCGAGTATACTCGCTCATCCCTAGTTAAGAGCTTTCATAGCACACGATTGGTTGCCATTAAAGGGGTTTTCTATTATATAATATCATTAGTGGCAGCGGGGGGATGAAACAGATATTAAAAATAAACATCTCCTCTTGATGCGCTGCTCCAGCCCCCGAGGGGTTTGTTTACACTCCGGCCACGGTAAGTATACTAAGCAAGCATAATTTAGGGCAGGGAGGCCCAAATCACCATAATACAAGTAGCTCAGGCCTCCCCTTTAATGCATTAGTATACCACAGCATTATTGGCAAACACCCAATTATAGAAGACGATCTGACCTCACTGCTTCCCAATAGGGAAAAGGCCATGTGATAATTTCAAGTTGCGCTTGACTTCTAGGAGGACATTTGGGTCATTAGGGTCATGCCCGAGTCACGGTAATGCCAGAATTGAACTATGATTCGAGGCCAACCAACATTCACAGTGGAATACTAGCTTATAGCTGGAAGAATTTCCAATCTAGTCGCTGTGTAACCCCAGTTTTAAATGCAAAAGGATTTGTATTGTAATGTACAGATTTGTACACTAGGTGGTGCCACTGCGTCTACACATTAATCCTGCCTGGGTGAAACCTGCTTCTCAAGACTGAAAACTCCCAGTCTCCTGTCTTTGTGCAGTTGTATGTTAAATCAACCTGCGTATAACCTACACACTTTGGATCCATCATGCCAAAACTGGTGTCAAAAGTTGCAATTTGTAGTGCATTGCTTGCTCAAAAAAATTGAGCCTTTTTAATTTACACCAATTTAGGCCATTTTTATAAAAAAGTGGTCTTGGTTTTTCGAGCACCGGCATGGCTTCCCTGGGCTAACCTAACTCTAGTGAATTATACCAGAGATCTACTGCAGCTCGCGGCTTGTATAACTGTCTGTTTGGGGGCCGAGGAGACTCTGGATGTGCTTGATATATGAAGAGGCATGCACGGGTAGGGAGGTAGAGACGAGGGAGGAGATATAGGAGGTGCAGCACCGTGGAGAGCTTTGTGGATGAAGGTGATGAGTATAAATTGTATTGTGTACTGGACGGGCGACCAGCGAAGACTGGAGGTGCCGTGGGTGGTGCGACACAGGCTCAGGATGGTGCAGCGATGACAGGTGGAGGTGAGGGCCTAGCCTGCACTTATCCCTAACACAGGGGCCGGATCATCTGGGCGCTAACGCACTATTCACTTCACCGCACGCATCATCATGGTGTCGGAACCCCCTCTCCTCAGTCAGTACTTGTCAGGGCTCTTCAGACTAGCACTGGTTCCCTGTTTCCCTGCTCCCCTTCTGACCGTCTACCGGACTGGAGGAGGAAAGGCTAAGCACGACCGTTGGCCACAATGTCAAAGCAGCTGCATGGCGTTCCAGTCATTTAGGGGGAATGCAGTAGCATTATCCTTTATAGATGCATTGGCATAGCGACTGGCACTGGGTGGGTGCATCAGTGGAGCGGTTATACAGAAAGTTGTGCCCGGCTGCTGGATTCAGGATAGAGCATTTAGTGAGGAGAAAATTGATCAGTAGCGAGTTACAGTAGTCAATGTGAGAATGGGTGAGGGCAACAATAAGACTGCCTTCACAAGGGCCGGAAGAACTGCGGATTTTCTGGCAGCAGAATTGCTGTGGAAATTCCGCATCATTTTCAGTACAAGCTATGCGGGGGGGAAGGGGGTTATGGGAATTTTCCACATCAAATCTGCAGCATTTTGGAAAATCGCTGCACATTTTAACCCTTTCAAATCCAATTTGTATCCTGGTTTTCCTAGGGGGCTTACTCTTTTTCTGCCTTTATACAACAGCGCTATCTGCTGGCTAAAGCCAGTACTGCATGAGGTGACACATTGGATAGACTCCGACAGCAGAGAGGCTGATAATATACAGTAGGAGAACCCCAACAGACGTCTTCCAACATTAAATCATAATGTCTTCAGACGTCAGACAGTCGATTGCAAAGGGTTAAATCCACAGCAAGTTTATTGACGCTGCAGATTTATGTTGTGGAGCTCTTGACATACAAGGGTTAAATCCTGCAGCATTCCTGCAATTAAAAGCATGACCAATTGTGAACCATTTAGGTGCAGATTAGGTCACAGTGGATTTTCGGTGACATTGCTGCAGGTATTCAGTTGCGGAATGCCCAAAGTGATTTCGCTAAGTGTGAAGGCGCCCTTAGAGGTTTTTTCTGTATCTATAATAAGAAAATGCAGATTCTAGAGATGTTTTTGAGGTGCAAATGATTGAATATAGGGAGTGAAGGAAAGATCAGTGTCAAGACACCAAGACAAGGACCGTTCTGCCTAGGAGTTATGGTGGGAACACACACTGAAATGGAAATAACTAAAGGGGTTGTCCACGTGTAAACTATCGATCACCTATCATCAATACTAGCTTAATGGGGGTCTGCCAACAGGGACCACCGCCAATCAGCTGTTGTTTCCAGGGCCGATGCGCTTGTGTACTAAGCTGATTTCTGCAGAAGGCAAACAGCTCCATTCCCACTGTAATGGCCAAGCTTGGTATTGCAGGCATTGTAATGAATTGGAACTTTGCCTGTAATATCAAGCCTGGCCCCTACAGTGAGAACGGAGCTGTCTGCAGAATTCAGCCCAGTGCACCCGCCCAGAAACAGGTGATTGACTGGACTCCCGCAGATCTTTTATTGATCCTGAGGATAGGCCAACAATAGTTTACAACCAGACAAACCCTTTAAAATTGAACTTTAATTTAGCGCAATATATTTAGCCGCCTTTTGAAGTAAACAATAACTTACAACCTGGAAGCGAGGCCTCCACAGGTGTAGCTGACATTCACCAAGGTAGATTTGTTCAGGTGTGCTGCAACATTCAAATTGTGTGTTTGCCAGCGAGGTTTTCACAGGTGGCACATCAAGATTCACAGAGGGTAGGGCTGGGTGACGACACGGGTGACCGGCTGTAGCCTTGCTCATTGATAACAGTAAGGCCCAATGTCCACCGGCAGATTGGATGTGCGGAATCTGCGTGGGGAACCCACACGGGAGATCCGCAAATGAAGCCGCCCATAGCGAAGAATGGGCACCCGCAAATAAATTAAAGAATGTGGATTTGTTTTGCCGACCTTTTGGTCTGGAAAACGAATCGCAGCCCGCTCCATTTCACTGTGGTTCCCGCATGGCCGGCCTCCATTGAAGTTAATGAAAGCTGTCCGTCCCATGGCACTTGTGCAGTGAGCACTGCAGAAGTATCGTGGGATCTGCGTCATGGTGGAGCCGTTGCTGTGCTGAACAGAAGACACTGGACAGGTATGCGGGGAGGCCTTAGGCAGCTGGCACAAATGGCATTTTAGATGCTTTTTACTGCATTTGTGAACTGCGGGAAAGAAAGCATCCAGAAAATGCATATGGCGTTTAAAAACAAATATGGTTTTCACAATGCACGGCAATTTTTATAAAACTGCAAGCATTTCTTTGGATGCATTTTTTCTTGCAGTTCGCAAACATCAAAAATGCAGCAAGAATGCGTCCAGAAAGTAAATGCGGCCTAAAAGGACCTTGTTATTACATGCAAAAAGCAGGTGGAAAAACGCTGACTGAGCTGCGACTGAACTCACTCAAAGTAGATTGTGAATCCAGGCATCGCCCGCAATCAGTGGAACGCCACTTGCATTTTGCAGGCAAGAGACGCTTCATGCGTTAGCGCCCTCATGGTACCTCTATCACTCCTGTATTTTTACACAGGAGGGATAGTCTTCAGAAAATGGAGGCGGAGTGGGCCGAGGATCACTTCCAGGCGCCCGCCTCCATTCACGACAAACACGCAGTCGCTTAAAGGTTTAGTGTCTCCTGTTTACACGGAGCTAGACGTCGCTCAGCAGTCACTCCGTTTCAGTGAACTGAAATGGAATGACTAGTAACTATGAAGCAATTCCTCACTCAGTGCCTTGTCAGGGGCTGTTGCGGCATCCGAGCGAGATGCGCCAAACTGGGGGAGACCACGGGGATTTTAAGATGGACGTCATGGATGGCTCTGCAATCTCTCCCGACAATGGCGGCGAAGGTGTTCTATTTGGTCAAACACAGTGCCCCAAATCACAGATAAATCTCTTGTTATAATGAACGGTGGTTTGTCACGTGACGCCAGCACCTCATCCGGGACTACGGTGGTCAAAGGCGGAAATCATTTGAAACAAGTCTTGGTAACTTTTGTTAGCAAACCGGAAGTGCACAGTTTACTTCAGTATTTTAAAGTAGTTGAAACACGGTACAATTCACAGTGGCGGTCATACAGAACGATAGCAGAACAGACGGTTATGCGGTACAGTTGAATTTCAAGTAAATACAATTTCCTCTTCAACGCTCTCTCTCTATCTAGTTGAACTTGGAAGGTTACTCAGTATAAATTCCCACAGGCCTAGTTATCTGTTGGGCTACTGGAAGTAGATTAGGCAGATGTTAAAATTAGAGCTAAGGAGGGAGGCACATCCCCGGCCTAAAGTTGCGGGCATAGCCAGCCGCCGGAAGCGCTGGACGAGCGGCAAGACTCAAAAACACAGCACACAAGCGCGGCCGCTGCCGCTGCCGCTGTGCGGCCCCCAAGACCCCCGCAGGAACCACCGAGGCCACAAAAACGCCAGGAGAGGCAGGAGCAGGAGACAGAGCGCTCCGGCCCGACCGGAGGCTGCGGGACACCAGACCTGGTGAGTCACCCACACACACTTCACTGCAGGGGTGAGGAGGAGTAACAGAGGGACAGGGGACCCTGCAAAACGGCCAAGAGTGTCCATAATAGACACATACAGAGCAACAGCTCACACATACAGAGGGACAACCGCTGCCCCGAAAAACAGTGTGCACACAACTGCCCTCCCCCCAGAATCACCCCACTCACCATTAGGGGAAGCAGCCAAGGGAGGTGAAGCCCCGGAGACAGCACGTGCAGCAGAGAGGGGACTCCCGGGGGTCGCCCCCCCTCCCTCCCTCCAACAGAGAAGCACGCACTGAAGGCAGAGGAGAGAGCTGAAGGCTTGCTGAGAAAGCAAAGGCAGCCGTGCAATCAATAAACCCCTGCTGCCACCTAGTGGTCACCCAAAGAATAGCACTCTACAAAAGTATAAAAACTCCTCTCTGAAAAGGGAATTAACCCCTTAGAGGAACATAAAAACACGTTCCATAGACAAGAAAGCAGGACCCCGCGTCTTTTCAGTGCCTTACTACCTAAAGTAGAGAAACAAAACGCAGACCCTCTTCGCCTTAACGGCCAACTGGCCCAGCGCCAAATCTGCATTAACACCCTCTCACTGCAGTGCAAACTGAGAGACCCTGCGGAGAAGGACCCCTCTATTCCAAAGATGGCACAACACGACTGAGTGATGTAGTCCTTACCGCCAAACGCGGCTCTAAAACAGCTCAAAGCAAGGCTGCCTAGCGCCAATGAACACTCAAAATTACTCTAACTAACCTGACTACGTCTCCCGCGGCTCTACATAAAAACCAGCCCTCCTGGTGAAACGGTCGGAACATTAAAAGACTCTCTCAACGCATACCTTCAGATACTATCTACACACACAATGGTTAAACGCCGCACCAAAACGATTGCCCCAAGAAGACTCTCGGAGTTCTTCCCCCCCGGCCCACGGAGCGGTAGAAACAAACCGGCAACCCCCCACCCGAAGAACCCCGAAACAGCAGAAACAACCATCTCTCAAAGCCCTGCTGCCCCATCACAAAACTCCTCCCCGGGCTCCTTATCTCCTTCCCCGGGCAGCCCCACATCTCCACCGAAAAATGGAGGCAAGAGGAATGCTCAAGAATCCCCTTCAACCTCGCCCCCACCCAAGGGCCCCGCAGCGAAAAAGACCCAAAACAACAAACTGCACGAAGCTCCACAGCAACCAGATAATACGAACAACCTCCAAGCCTACCCAGACTCCGAGAGCCCTTTAACCATAAACGCCTTGAAGAACATGCTAATATCGCTTCAAAAAGACATTTCCAACGACATACAAAACCTTTCCGGACAACTCCAATCCAATATAGACCACTTAGCCACACGAACAGACCACATCGAACAAAAATTCGGAGAATTCACCAAAGCCCACAACGAGATGGTGGACGCTCACGGCAATCTAGAAGACGAAGTGGCCCAGCTACGAGAGAAGGTTATTGATTTAGAAGACCGTTCCAGAAGGAACAATCTTAAGTTCAGGGGAATCCCGGAGGCCGTGCCTCCTTCAGATATACCACAGTATCTACTCAAAATGCTACAAGCGCTCCTCCCGGATCTCCCCGAATTAGAATATGCGATAGATAGAGCCCATAGGATTCCAAAAGCGCGCTCCGTCCCTGAATCAGCGCCGAGAGATGTCCTGGCAAGGATTCATTTTTACAAAATAAAAGAAGAAATCCTATCAGTGGGAAGACGTAGGGGTACATTGCCGGCCCCATACGAGAATATCCAAATATTCCCTGATCTTTCAGCGGCCACCCTACAGTCACGCAGACTCTTTACAGCAATTACATCAGCTCTTAGAGAAGCTCACATCAAATATAGATGGGGATTCCCGACCAAGCTTCTGATTTCCAGAAATGGAACTCTTCATGTTGCGACTACAGTAGAGGAAGGCGCCTCCCTCCTACAACAATGGGAAATTCCTACACTCCAGAAACCCCCGAGGACGGCGGGGGGCCCTACTTCCAGAGTCGAAAAAGACTGGTCGGTCGCGGATAAGCGAGGCAAACACTTGTAATTGGTGCTTGGAAAAGGCCTAGACCCATTTTAGTCCTCCACAGTCGAGCCCGAAGTGGATGGCCTGAAAATTCTATCCCCCCCTAAAGCTCATTCATCCAGTGCATACCAGCACTGGGTGAACAATGTTTTGATTATGTTTATAATTGTTGTTTATTTTTCTGTTGTATTCAGGTATAACAATGTTTCTAGGAGGTCTTTCCCCCCCCATTCCGCCCTCCCTGATAGACTAAGACGCCACGTCAGTTCAGCCTACAACCTTCTTAATAGTCATGCCAGTTAACTTTTCCTCCCTAAATGTAAAAGGTCTAAACAGCCCCTTTAAACGCAGTATGCTCTGGAGGCAGGCCATCAAATCCCACTCCGATGTTTTCTTTGCTCAAGAGACCCATTTCATAAGGGACAAACACCCCCCCTGCAAACACCCTAAATTTCCACACATCTTCTTGGCTTCCAGCGAGGGAAAAAAGAAAAGAGGAGTAATGATAGCAATAAGCCAAAACGCATCATTCTCCCAAAGAAACCTAATTGCGGATCCAGCGGGCCGCTACCTAATATTGGTATGCGAGATAAACAATATCACCTATACCTTGGTAAATGTCTACTTCCCCCCCAATAAACAAGCTAAATTCTTTAAAAAAGTCATGTCAGAAATGGCCAAAATTCGGGAAGGGAACCTAATCATTGGAGGAGATCTGAACTCTGTACTGGATCCCGAGCTAGATTCCACGGCAAGCAACAGAGGCATATCTCCTATCGCTCAAATTATCCATGCAGAGGGGCTTTACGACGTATGGAGATGCCTTCACGGGTCCGAAAAAGATTACACCTTCCTCTCTGCCCCACACGCATCTTACTCCAGGATCGATGTATTCCTGCTGCCGCAGAAGGGCCTAGAAAACACCCTTCAGGCCGAAATCGGAACAATCTCATGGTCCGATCACGCCCCCATATCTTTGTCACTCAGAGAGTCATCCAACTTCACCCCATCATCTCCATGGAGATTGAATGAGTATACTTTAAATCTCCCCGAACACGAATCATCTCTTAAAGAGGAGCTAGAGGGCTTTTTCGTAAACAATATAGGTTCGGTCCCGAACATGTCCACCGTGTGGAACACTCACAAAGCCTTCATGCGGGGCATGTTCATAAAAATCGGAGCCAGAGCAAAACGAAAAAGAAATGAGGAATTCAATCGCCTGATGGACCAAATTAAATCCCTAGACTCCTTAAATAAAAAAGACCCATCCACACAAAAGACAGCAGATCTGTTCAACCTAAGAGCAAAGCTCCAAAACTTATTAGTGACCAAGCACGACATATCATTTCTAAAACTTAAAATGCAATTCTACGCTCATGATAACAGGACAGGGGCTCTGCTAGCGAAACAACTTAAAGACGTTAGAGCAAAAGAAAGAATCAGACACCTATTTGACCCCCAAGGCAGGAAAATTTTCCATCCCCAAGGAATTGTCAACGCGTTTGCGGCATATTATTCTTCCCTATACAACTTAAAAGACAACCCAAACATTCACCATCCCCATAGCGAAGAAATACAAAATTTCCTACAAAACATAAATCTTCCCTGCCTTTCTCCAGAGCAACTAGACTCCCTCTCTGCGCCAATCTCGACACAGGAAGTATTGGACACAATCAAATTATTAAAACCCCATAAGACCCCTGGCCCTGACGGCTTCTCAAACGGCTACTACAAAAAATTCGCCCCAACACTAGCCCCCCATCTGGCATCTGTGTTCAATGGAGCAATGAGGAGCGGTTCCTTCCCACCTGAAATGTTGGAGGCTCTGATCGTCACCATACCTAAACCCGGGAAGGACAACACATCTCCGGCTAACTTTCGCCCCATTTCCCTCCTGAACACAGATGTTAAAATATACGCAAAACTTCTCAGCATAAGACTTCTCTCGATCCTCCCCCGTCTGGTGGCAACAGACCAGGTTGGATTCGTCCCCCAAAGACAGGCCCCCGACGGCACCCGACGATTCCTAAATCTTGTCAGGGTGGCAGAAAGGAACAGAACCCCAGCCCTGCTCTTGGCGCTAGACGCTGAGAAAGCGTTCGATCGCATACATTGGGGATTCCTGGAAGCCACCCTGGGAAGGTTCGGTTTTTCGGGACCCATCAAGTCTGCCATCTTGTCTCTGTACTCGGCACCGTCCGCAAGGGTCCTCTCTTCAGGATGCCTCTCCTCACCGTTTGCTATTTCCAACGGCACTAGGCAAGGGTGTCCCTTGTCGCCCCTAATATTCGCCCTGATCATGGAACCATTAGCGGAAACAGTCAGAGCTAACCAAAATATCCAGGGTATCAAAGTAGCCTCACAGGAACATAAAATTGGATTATACGCGGACGACGTTATCCTTGCCATCACAAATCCTGTAGCCTCCCTGAGACAAGCCCAAACTGCTCTAACCAAATTTGGCAAGGTGTCATACTATAAGATCAACGACACCAAATCTCAAATGTTAAACCTAGGCTTGGACGCTAAAACTACGCAGTCTATCTCAGAATCCCTTCCCTTTTCCTGGTGTAAGGGCTCCCTACCATATTTAGGTATTAATATAACATACCCTAGCTCCTTAACCTTCTCCCAAAATTACACACCACTCCTACACCGCATCCCGAGCATTTTAAGTAAATTTCGCAAACCCTTCATTTCATGGGCTGGCAGAATAGCTGCGGCTAAAATGATGATTCTCCCGCGTATATTATACGTTTTCAGAACGGTTACTATCCCGATCCCCACTCACTTCCTATCAAAACTTCAAGCTCTCATCAACCAATTTATCTGGGGAGGAGCACACGCCAGAATTAAATTCTCGACTCTGGCAAAACCATATGAGCAAGGAGGTATGCAAGCCCCTGACATTAAGAGATACTTCGCCGCAGCTACACTGGATCAAATTAAACATTGGTGGATCCCTGCATCCCCCAAGAAATGGGTGAACATAGAAGCAGCAACTTTGGGAGCCCCCCTAATCTCCCTTCTAGGAGCTACCCCCTCCCCCCTCCCGCCCCATACCCTACCAAGCATTCAAGCGTCAGTCCACATATGGAATCAATTAGTTTCCTCAACCCCGGAAAAGGTGCCGGCCTCACTCCTTCCACTGAGATTTCTATCTTCCACCCTCCCGGATTTTGAATACGGGACCTGGGAGAAATTCGGAGTTAAAAAGATTGGAGACCTTTATAAGGAGGGGTCCACTATGGACTTCCCCACAATAGGTAGGATACATAAACTCCCCAATAAACTAGGTTTTTCGCACCTAAGACTAAGGTACGCACTACAATCCATAGATGCCCACAAGCCCATATTCCCCAAAGCGGCCTTCACATTCTTTTCACTATCAACAGAGGTCTCGGGAGGTATATCCACCTTTTATGAATCGTCATTCTCCCTGATCGCCCAAACTAAATCAACCCACATGACTCTATGGGAGCTTGACTTCAAACAAACCTTTAGTCTGGAGGAGTGGAGCCGGGCGCTTTCATGGACCAAGAAGATCTCACATGGCATCTCTCACTGGGAATCCTCCCAGAAGATATTTCTCCGCTGGTATCTCACCCCGGCAAGAATAGCCAGAATGAACCCTTCAACCTCGGAGGCTTGCTGGAGAGAGTGCGGTGCAAAAGGTACATACTTTCACATGTGGTGGCTATGCCCCACCATTCGGTCTTTTTGGAACCTAGTATTTAATTTAATACACTCCGTTACAAACCAGCACGTCCCCCCGGACCCTACCCTGGCTCTATGCTTCTTAAAAACAGATAAATTATCCCCTTTCTATTCAGCCATCACCTCACACATTATCCTAGCGGCACGCCTAGCAATAGCTAAACATTGGAAATCAAAAGAAGCTCCCTCTATATCAGAGGTTAGAAATTCGGTGGAACTCACCTTCCACCTAGAGGAAGCCTACTCGCGTAGATTTGTCTCCCAACACCCCCGTACATCCTTTTGGGCAACTTGGATAGACTACACAACCAAGAACCCCTCATAGAGAGGATGGGAATCAAGCAATAAATGAAAAGGAGGACCTATCCTAAACACAGCTCTCAAACCCCGAACTCACCAGAACGTAATGACTGGTAAATAGAACCCTGAAACAATCACCCCCTTAAACATGGAAATGAACCTCCGTTGTTGTGTTGTTTTGTTTTTTGTTTTTGCTATGTCCTTATAACATATGTTTTTGTTTATGTTCATGTTTGAATCCCAATTCTGCTATGATTATTTCTCACCTATTAAGGTGCCTCTTTAAAACTGTAAAATGTTGTTTATTTTGAAAAAATGTCAATAAAAATTCAATTATTAAAAAAAAATAAAAAATTAGAGCTAAGATGGCCGTTTTACTACTGCTGGCTTTGAGTTCGCTGGGTTTTATGTAATTCCCTGTTTGCTTGCTTCAGCCGCTCACAGTGCAGACCTCCTCCCTGCACGACCTCCTCCGATGACCTCCTATGCAGACGGACTACAGAAGACTGCTCTGACTTCTCTTTCACTTTCTGCCTTCTTTCTGCACTTTTTCTCCTCTCTTCCTCCTCAGTATACTGGCTCATACTACAGTTTCTTGCTATGAGCTCTAACCAAACCCCCTGTCCAATCAGTGAGGGCATGGCTTACAGCCAATTAGCAGCCAGCTGTTGCCAAACTTTTAGCTTAGGAATGGGAGAAACAGGGTTTCTCTGATGTAAGACACCTCCTATGCCTTGAAGCACATAGGCAGGTGTGACAGGACAATGACTGTGTGGCTATTCTGGAGGACCCTCTGGGCCACTACACCGTGTGTCCTTGTTTCAGCAATTATTTGGCAACTATTGGTCCACATAAAGTTACTTTTATTGTATGCAATTCCCTTAAACCTCTGCGCAGCTTTTGGTTCTGGATGACATTATATTTTGGCTTTAGTTACTCCCCGGAACAACCCTTATAATACCCATTTGATCAACGGTAATAGAAATGTGACCATCTTACAGAATAAAGAAAAATCCCTTTGTTATAGTTTCTTCTCACAAGCTGCCTGGAGCAATGCAAATATTAGGTAATCATGTAACGCGGAAGGACTTGTCAGCCATGTTCTGAACAATACGCCAAAAACAACATCAGGAGACAAAGATGTGAAAGTGGAGCAACGGACAAAGCGGATGGCTCCTGAGATCGGTGGAAACTGGAAGGTGGGGGCAGAGGTGTAACATGAAGCTTCTGGGCCCAAATGCAAAATCTATAACAGGGCCTCCAACTATAATGCTTTACACATAAGAGCAGGCTCCCTTTATAGAGAAGAGAGGCCTTAGGTTCCTGGGCCCGGGTGCAACTGCATCCCCTACAGTTACGCCCTTGGGTGGGGGTCTGTGTGATGGCATTGCCATGATGAAGGAATGAAGGACGACCAGCTATAACAATCAAGCACTCTACGAGAGACTCCAGATCTACAATAGGTAGGGAGTAATGATGTAAGTACCAGATATCATATGGATCTCACCATCCAAAATATAAGGAAGATTGTACCAGCAGTACCAAAAATGACCCCACACTGGGTCAGGCCGGAGAATGCAACAGCCAGGAGAGGAGCTCAGATCAAAAACTCCAAAGCAGAATCCATGTGAAAAGTGAAACCGGCAGCATATAGGGATGCAGTAAGAATATAGTTTATTGCCCCATCACCATCAGAAGCAACGCTTCGGCCCTGTGGCCTTCTAAAAGACAGCCAAGATGGCTAAATAGCATTGTAATTCCTCCAAGTAGACTCAGCCGCTTGCACCAAACGCAGGAGCTTTCTTCTACTATTTCCCATAAGGAAATGTGGCAACATACCCCCTCAGCATCCACTGTGGGTGCAGCTCCCTGAATGACCTCATCTGAAAATGTGAAAGAGCGTCAGCCGCTCCATTTTGACATCTTGGACATGCTTAGACTGAAATTTCCCATTTCATGATGGGCTACGGTGTAAGTCCCCCAGAGGGACACATATGGTGTAAAAAAAGATCAAAATAATGTACATGCTTTTTCTCATATTAGCATGAAAAAAAACCAAAAAAAAACATTGCACATATTTGGTATCTTCGTGTCCGTAACGACGCGTACAATAAGTTCAACATGCTTTTTATTCTGCATGACAAAAAGCATTTTAAAAAACTGAGGCAAAATGCTCATTGTTAACATGTTGCCTCCCAAAAAACGCAATAAAAGTGATCAAAAAAGCCGTATGTACCCCGAAATGGTATCAATAAAAACTTCAGCTCGTCTCGCAAAATAAACAAGCCCTCACAGAGCTCTGTCTATGAAAAAATAAAAAAAGTTACAGGACTTTGAATGCAGCGATTTAGAAAAAATAAAGATTTCCAAAAAAGGTTTTTTTGTTGCAGAAAAGTGGAAAAACCTAAAAAAAATCTAAGAATTTTGCTATCCTTGTAATCATACAGACCCGAAGAAAAAACGGATTGTGTCATTTATGCTGCATAATTAATGCTTTAAAAAAAAAAAAAATCTATGGCAGAATTCATGCGTTTTCTCTCCCTGCGATCATAAAAAATAATAAAAGTTTTACAATACAGTCAATGTACCCACAAATGGCACAAATAAAAACTACAGTGCGCCACACAAAAAACAGCCCTTATTAGTCCACATTGACGGAACAATTAAAATGTTAGGCCTTTTGAAAAATGCAGATTAAAATCCACCAAAAATCGTTGCGTCCTTGAGTCCAAAATAGGCCGTGTCCCTAAGGGGTTAATGATCTAATATGTATGGTGGCAGCCTAATATAAATTGTGCCAATGAGGGATTGGGTATGTCAGTTCTTGATCCTTGGTTCATCAAGAGATGTGGGATTTGGCAGGTACATGGTCAACTTAAAGCCTACTTAAATTAAAGGGATTGTCCTAGTGTAGCTGCAGCTCCCATTTTTTCTCCTATGGGAGCCGATGACAGCTGCCGGAGAAGGGAGGTGGGATGGAGTTTAGCAGAGTGACTGTGTTCCCCTTCTCTTCTCCTCTCCGCCTTCTCTTCTCCCCTCCTATTGCAAACAGCTCAGCACACCAGCTCCCGCCCCGTCCTGCCTCCTCCCCTTGCAGAGAGCTGGTGACGGAGTGGGAAGGGCTGTCTTCCCCCCACTCGATGGTGTATATGCTGCCCCATGCATCACACGGTAGCGTATATCAGCCAGACGTTTTCATGGCTGGCCAATATACGCTCGTGTGAATAAGCCCTTCTATTGGTTGTGTCTGGTAGTCATTTTCATCAAAGTGAATGGGGCTGAGCTGCAATACCAGGTGCAACCTGTGAACAGGTGTGGCACTATTTTTCCAGTGCTGTACAACCTTTTGAATGCTTTATCTATAGCTGCAGTTTTAGGTTCCTCCCTTGGAATGACACCGGATGATGCATGGCTTCATTGTGAATTGATCAAAACCGTATTCATGAGTAAGTCATTTCACTGCACAATCCAACCCCATTAATTCAGTGACTCAGCGGCCGGCCAAGGAGTGACCTGTATGACTGCCTGATGACAGCCAGGTACACAGGACAGAGAATTCATTATTTCATTCTTTAGAGTTCCCTTCAGCTTGATGCCTCCCCAAGATTGTCTCTGCAGGTAATACTTATTGTACAGCAGAGAGTCTCCATATTCAGGTGTTTAAGATGCCTTCAAGATGTTAGAGGTGACTAGGGGCATTTCAGGGCAAGATATAGAACTCACATAAGTAGGATATCAGCGGGAGCCGATGCTGTAGCAGCCACGTCTTTACATCGCGCAGCAGGTTTTCGTCACACTGTGCAGTAGAGCGATCTGATTATACCGATCCATCAACTTGGCAAGCGAAGAAAAAGTGACGTCATCAGAGGCCGGACTGTGATGTCAGCGTCAACCTTTTGAGGAGTGATTGACAACTGTGGTGCAGATTTAAATGCACTGTAGACACCATTACCCATATCCTCACAATATACAGTTGCAAGAAAATGTAAGTGAACCCTTTGGAATTAGCTGTGTTTCTGCATTGATTTCTAATGAAACGCGGTGAGTGTTATATAAGCCGCAGTTATAGACACACAATCTCCTAACACACAAACAGTTGGGTAATCGTCCACATAAGTGAGCCTCCGTATTGATTACCTCGCCAAGAAGCAAAGGGTGTTTGATGAAGAAGACAAGACTGGAAGATTTGGTTTCACCGACGCTTTCTTCATTGTACAGTAAATACTCGGTGCGAGCCGACCCACAATAAGAACAATGACAAAGCGGCCAAAGAAAGCAGCGGGACGGGAGAAGTATGGAAGATGTCGGAGAAGACTTGAGTAGAAGCCAAGGAATTCTATGAAATAGATGCTTAACCAAACCAGGTTGGACCGTGAAAAGTTGAAAGCAGATGGGTCAAATTTCCAATCTGAGGGCTGAATAGAATATATGGGCAACACTGAGCTCAGGAATATAAGATTTCCGAATTCTAAGATCTAGTATTTGGCCAGAAACAGACCACAATCTACGCTCAGCATTATTATTCAATTCTAAGCGCAAAAGAATTAGCGTCCAAATTTTACGTACGGAATCTAATTCTCTCACTTCCCGATGTCATAGAAACATGAAATTTGGCACGAGCATTGATTATGTCATAAACTGGAAAAGCTAATGGGTCCCAACTCGATTATTCAATTCTATGCGCAAAAGAATTAGCGTCCAAATTTTACGTATGGAATCTAATTCTCTCACTTCCTGATGTCATTTTATATAGAGGAAACGTCGCATGGTTAGCTCCCCGTGGTGTTTCCTGGGTAACGCAAAGAAGCATGCAAAATGGTGAACATATGTTTTTCCGGTATCTCTAAAGTAACCACGACTTCATAAGATTTTCCATGTGAACACCAGATAAACACCAGTACCAAATTAACTCGGGCAAAGATGGGTATGTCAGCTACTATATAATATGGACAACCATCCAAGCCAAGTGCGTAACTATAGGGGATGCAGGGGATGCGGTTGCACCCGGGCGCAGGAGCCTTGGGGGGGCCATAAGGCCTCTCTTCTCCATATAGGAAGCCCAGTACTATGAATAAAGCATTATAGTTGGGGGCCCAGTTACAGGTTTTGCATTGGGGCCCAGAAGCTTCAAGTTACGCCTCATACCAAGCTATTAGCAATCAGGGTGCAAAAAAAGAGATAGCGTAATATTAAGATGCTATTACCCTCCAGTCTGCAGGGATCCGCCTAATGAGATAACCTGCATAATATTTATTAGGCTCACAATAAAATACGATTGATATGACAAAAAAAAAAAAGAAAAATAGAGATTTTGGCCCAAAGTTACTATTCCAAAGTCACTACTTGGTATATTTATTCAAACTTGCTGCTCGACGTGTTTCCCCACCCCATGAGGATGGATCATCAGGAGAGAGATATCAAGTCAAAGAGACTGTCAAATCGATGGAGCTACTACAAGTATATAAGTGGTCTCAAAGCTCAGACTACAATACGAGGTGATTAATGCATCGGCTCCTAGATTGATCTGGCCAAGTCATGGACCGCCTCCTGTAACTCTCTGGCCAAAGCTCAGCACAGCGGACTCTCGTACCGCACCTGGATATATATAAAAAGACTCCACGAGTCGAAACGTCATTGTATTGCTTGGGAAGAATAAAGATTTGCTTGGATGCTGCACCTCGATATCGATATACACTGGACTGTCTAAGGGATCTTTCTGGATCAGGTTCCTTTTGTGGCTGTTGCAGATTTCCTGCCCGGCTGAACGCGGCACGAAGGTTGTGCTGTCTGCACCCCACTATTCTCTTACCTGTGCTGCACCCCACTATTCTCTTACCTGTGCTGCACCTGCTGTCATAGAGTCACAGACGCAGGGCTACTGCAATTCTATCGCTGCGAAGTCTATACTCAGTTACAAAGAATTAGGCTGATTCTCACACACCCTTATAGTTATAATCTAATTCCAAGGAAAAACTTAAGCAATCAGCCACTGATGTGTAAACCGCAGGCAATGATCTAATCAGGTCTTCTGTTCCCAACCAGGAATTAACACAGATATTCAACTAGTCTGACTGCAGCTGAGGCAAACTGTATCTAGAGCCGGCTACCTGAGATAAGATAAGTAAAGGTTAAATAAAGTAAATGAAGAGTGGGCTCATGTATCTTGGCCAACATCCAACCAATGCCTTGCATTTATTACCTATCATTCACATGCAGTGTGGCTTTAAGACTCCAGGGGGAGCCCAGGGTGGCAGTACCAATGTGGTTTACTGATGGAAGAACAGGGCAATCCGCCAAATTATCATGGCGTCATTAATAGGTTGCTGGTCTGCATGGTGAACTACATATATCAGAATGGTCTGGCACCCTGTATCCACTACGTGTGGGAGTATACGCCAAGCAGCCAACCCCCTCTATATCAGGAGGCAGTGTGAGTGGGTGTCTCATCGGTGTCCTACCCAGGTGTAATTCGCTCCCCCATTTGGTAGTCAGCTACCTGCATAGTGAGAGGAGGATGAATCTATATGGACTCCTCACTCAGTAAGTAACGGCCATTTTCTGTGATTGGTAACAAAATAAAGAGAGATCAAAGGCGGCAGCCCTGATGGTGGACTGAGGGTATGTAAGTAGAGCCAGATAACAGGGTGGTACATGTTTATAAGACCCCCAAGTGCATGCCCTTAACAGTGGGCATGGCTATAGTAACCAATTAGTGTATCCGTGGCGCTGGGTCTCTTGTCCGCACATGCACGGGTTTTTCCCGCAATGCACGTTCTGGATTCTCAGCCTGGGAGCGGGCCTTGTCACTTCGGTGACTGCTCTACGCTGTGAGCAGCCGCTGACGTCACAGCATTTGGTGAGTGACGTTTGGTTACTGTTAAGGGGCGCGCACTAGGGGTTTTTATAAGCTGAGATATGTACCGCCCTGTTATCTGGCTGTACTAACATGCTGTCAGTTCACCATCAGGGCTGCCGGTTTTGACCTCTTTTTATTTTGTCTATTTATCATTTACTATCCCTTATCTCAGACAGCATGATTAGGCAGGGTGTCTCATTACGTGGATCCCTGAAGATTGGAGGGTAATAGCATCTTAATAATATCTCTTTTTTTGCACCATGATTATTAATATCTTGGATGGTTGTCCATATTATATATTATGGCTATTATAGATGACATAGGTCCAAAGTCCAGAGATTGTATACTCCTTTTTAATCACAAAGGTGGAAACAGGTGCTTTCAATAAAGGACTTGTTTTCCTAGGTTTGTCGGTCCTAGGCTTTCTATTTTGCCTCCTTGGACAGTTTTTTTTATTGGTCATTAATAAAAGTTTTACTTTAGGGTTTGGGGTGAATACACTTGGCTCTCCAATACAAAGCAGTCATTGATTTTAATTAGGCAAATGAAGACCAAAAGGTGAAAACTTCACTCCCCATTTGACCCGGTTTCTGTTTATTTCCATCTTTTTGGAGAGCACATAGAAGAAGTGACTACGCTATTGTGTCCTCCAAAGTGTGTATATAGACTTGGTTTTGTGGCCACTTCAGCCGGACATATAGGCTATGGGTTGGTCATAACTCTATAGACATCATTCTCTCTCTGGCCTTTTCTATCTGCGTCATCAGCTTTCATTCTTCTCTTTATTCTCTACCTTCTTCTAAAGGACATGAAGCTACGAAGAAGGTCCTTTTAGACGGGATGACTGCTGTAAAAGGGTCCTAAGAACAAGTGTTACAAGCATGGAAGGATCTCCATCTTGGACTGTATATGCAGCAACGTGGTTTTAATGTGTTCATTTAAAAGACGAACCATTGCCCGGATGTGGGCGGGACCAGAGCATCTCATTTACAAGCCTCAACATTATCCTTGGCACAGCAAGGTATTAGCAGCACCTCATGTGATAAACAAGGACTTGCAAGTGCAACACTAACCGGTTGTTCGAGTGAGCAATATGTTTTTCTTTGATTATCCCCCACCCACCCATAGATAAAGCCTGTGGATCCTGCTTCCTCTGCCCACTCATAATTAAAGACCGTGGGGAACCCTATTAAAGGTTTTACTCCAGTTTATGGAGTCGAAAAAAAGTCACAAACTTTTTTGCAAACGTGTATTTTTGCAAAAATTTGTGACTTTTCTCCTTTTTGTGCCGGCCCCGACACTTTTTTGAAAAGTGAGAGTGGCTTGTTGGGAGGCGGTGTGGCCGCCCCGACCAACAGATTTATGTAGAATCAATGCCAGAAACTGGTGGAAATGATACCAGAAATGTGTGCCAGGTCAGACCTGAAGTACATTTCTATCTAGGCACATGGAGCTTCCGGGCATGCACCTGATACATGGAGAGGTGGGTGCGCCTCATGCAAGAAATGCTGGGCTTAGTAAGTTTGTGCCTGTGAGTTTGGCTTCTCCCACTGACCCATAGATTAAAGGGCTTTTCTGGGGAAAATACTATTGATGACCAATCCTCAGGATAGGTCATCAATAGTTGATTGGCTGGGCTCCGTCACTTGGGACCCCCACCGATCAGGTGATTGTGTGCCCGCTGTTTTGTGCCGCAATTACACAGAGGTCGGGGCGGAAGAAGCAGAAGTCTCCGCTCCGACCTCTGTGTAGTGGCCGGCGCTTGTAACTGCATTAGGGGACATTACAAGGATCTCTCCCATGATCTGTTTATAACCAGGACTTGCGGTAACAAGAGGGCATCCGCTACGTCTAGAGGAAAGCAGGTTTCATCACCAACATAGAAGGGGGTTCTTTACTGTAAGAGCAGTGAGACTGTGGAACTCTCTGCCTGAGGATGTGGTGATGGCAGGATCCATAGAGAAGTTTATGAGAGACTAGATGTCTTTCTGGTGCGCTATGATATTACAGGATATAGAGATTAGGTGACCAGCGGGTTGTTGATCCGAGTCATACATTTAGGTCCAACATTACAAGTGTAGATCAAGGGATTATTCTGACTGCCATTATAGAGGAATTCTTTCCCCCGAATGGGCTAATTAGCTTCTGCTTCATGGGAGGGTTGAAACAGGCTGAACTGGATGGATATTGTCTTCATTCAGCCAACATACTATGTTACTGCAAGCACGGCTCTCATTGAAATCAAACCGTGTCTGCAATTACAGCGGTTCGTGTTTATTTCACTTTGCACCGTGAATGTGTGCACAAAATTGGCGCAGTACGCAGAGAATTGATATCAGTGGGTTTGTTCACCTTAACAGTTTTTATGCGTGCACAAAAAAAAGAAAATAGTACCCGCGCTGTCTGCGTATTTGCGCAGCAAAGGTCCCCATAGAAGTCTATGGGAAGTACGCAAATGCACATGCAATAGCCAATAGGATGCATGAAACACTGTGCAAACCCACGGAGAAAAGTGCACACTGGGACCTCATTAGGTTAATAATCTTTTTAATCAGGGGGGGGGGATGTCGCACATACATATGAGCAGGAACTGCATGTGCAAAAAAGTACAGAACAATGCACCAATACATGAGCAAATCAACTTTGTTCACTGTGCAAATCCGTTACGCTGAGGCGAGCGTATTAGTACATAGGCTCGTCTGAAGAAGCCCTAAGCCTGTGAGCCTTGCTCATCCCACCCATATACAATGATTGATAATGCCCCTCTATACAAATGCATATAAGTCAGAAAGACGTTAAGTTTTTCAGGTTCTGCACAGCTCCTAGTAATAAAGGGGATGGAGCCAACCAGGGCTGGGCCCTTTCTCTCCAAGGGCCCCATAATAACTGCATGATCTGCCTCTATAGTAACTCATCCTTTGGTGCCGTTCCCATCTAAAATGATCTGTATCATAATTTTAACAAGACTGACTGACAGTAATGACTCCCAGGTGGGCTTATAGGTGTGTATATCCAGGAGGCAGGGAGAGATTTGGTTATATATTCCAGAGCAGGATCACAAACGCTGATCATTAGAGGAGATAAAACTCACCCCGAATCAGGGAAAGAAGCAAATGTGATGATGTAGTGAGAGCGAAGCCGAGTTAGGTCCTGCCAAGCCTCTGCCTCTTCTGTAACTTCACAGCCTTAAGGTTGATCTCCAGTCTTGAACGACATTTTATACATTTACATTAAGGTTAGTTTAACATTAGAGATGAGCGAGTAGTTTGCCTTATCGAGTATGCTCGCTCATCTCTATTTAACATGTACCTGACTGTTCAGAATCAGCTTCTGTGTGCAGGAGGTATAATGTTATACCCGGTCATTATACAACATGCAAATAGCATTTATCAGCAGTTTTCACCTCTGCAGGCAGCATCTCAAATTTTTACTTCTCTCTGAGCTGGTGGGTGGAGACTGCTGTAGCGCTGCTATGATGGCTCCCATACACTGCACATGCTTAAAGCAACAGATCCTGCTCTCTGTAGCACACAGAGGAATAACTACATTATGTAAAACATTTTCCAGTAGTACTGAGCAGTGTAGCTGTGATCCAGGATCTGTTACGCAGTAAGTCACACAGTAGCGCCATCAGCCACGTCTCTGGGAGTCTATGCTCCTCTCTCCATCCTCCCCTCTTGTCTCCATAGACTTCTATGCACAAATCATCGCCCTCCTCCACTTCCTGGTCTCGATGTTTACTTGACAATAAGCAGTGAACAGCAAATTAGAAGGAAGGGAGACCCTAGCAGACAATCTGTGTGTGGCCCTTATTCAACAAAGATTCCTCTACCCAACCTCATTAAAAAATTTTATTCAAAACACGTTTTAAAAAGACATATGTAGGGGGTGTGGCTTAGCGGATGGCACGATAGACGCTTCTTCCCCCGCGCTACGGACAGTCCCTGGCATTTCATATAAAAATCAGGCACCTGGTAGCAGTGACTATACCAACGATATGTTGGAGAAGGGGGACAGTCGCCTATTGAGTGCTACTTTGGTGCTCCGTACAGAGGTGGATTTCAAAATTGGGGTCAAGCAGCGGGACCTCAGCAGAGCGGTGGGAGTGGATGCCACTGTTGCTGCATCGCTGCCGGGGTGCAGCAGAGACAGACAGCATGCCTGAGTGCGCTCCCAGCCTCTTTCCTCCCAAGCCCCAGCAGCACAAGGCCGTACAGGGGATCAGGAGGGGGGCTGCCGATTCTAGCCAGTGGGACACCTATAGAGCAGCAGGAGGTAAACACTGCTACTGCCGCTCCTTCACTAGGAGGGAGTACTGACCGGGGCAGCATTCCTGGGTGTATTCCTGAACTCTCGTTAACAGAGGTAGTGGAGACTCAAAACCAGATATACCCACAGATTAACGCTCATGACACTAGCTTACAAACTGGACGATATCGAAAATGGCCGTAGGCCAAACCATATCCCAAGGGGGTTGAGTGAGGAGGTGGGAAATGCATGTTTGGAGGATCGGGCACATTCCTTTTAGCAAACTCCTACAATGACTCCAGATAAACATGTAGAGATCGACAGGATTGACAGATTTGTGGCCACTACATCCTCCGACTCTTCCCATCCACGTCATGTGATCTGTAGGATTCACTTTAGTAAGGAAGATATTGAAAAAAAAATCTAAGAAAATAGGCATTTTAAATTCAAAGACACTACAAGTACAGTTCTTCCTGATCTACCAGAAGGACTTGCCAGCACCGTAGAACTGTTCGCCTTCTGCTCATGGCCTTGAAGGAAAGGGAGATAGCTTACAGATGGGGGCACCCCTTCCAGCTGACAGCCAGGACGAATGGAAGATCAGCTATGTTTAGGGGCCTGGGAGACCTTCCAAAGTTTTTGGTGACACTTAAACTTCCTATGATTTTGCTCTTGAATTGTCTGAACCATCCGCCTCTCCACCGTTGGCGCCCAGGAAAAAAAATGGCACAACAATAGAGACAAGACAGAATACTAGAGGAGCCTCGTCTCCGGTCTTCTAGGGGGCCCAGACAGAGGTGGATTTAAATCCTGCACACTTGGCTAACTGCTACGTCCTCAACAGGGACACTAATTCTGCTACTGAGATGAAAATATTTAAATTTCCATGATTACTGTCTAGTTACTTTACATTCGTGTGTTTAGTAGATGCACCACGCCTTTTCATACCAGACAGTTTTTTAGGCTGCGTGGTTTGGATCCCCCTCTGGGCCTACTTATGGGAGGTTTATCCAGCTCCATATCATGATGCTAGAGGTCCCGGGGCGATCCACACCCTATGTTGCCATATGCATATCATCTGAGCTATGTTTTTATATTCTACAGATGCCTAATAGACGAAGAGTTGGAAGGGACCTCCAGGGTCATCGGGTCCTCCAGGGTGATCGGGTCCTCCAGGGTCATCGGGTCCAACCCCCTGCTCAATGCAGGTTTCCAATACAGCATACCTCTGTAGGATTAATCCTCAAGTACTACACTTGGGATAGAGCTAGGAGCCTGGCTGTCAGCTCCTCTTCTCCCCAACCTAGGGATTGCAACACTTGCTGTTGCCGAGACATGAGTCAACTAAGAATTCGAGTATAGGCCTGCCCTGTTGTGAGTCAAGGTTTATATATTTTTTGGGTTATAATCTTCTTCTTCTCTAATTTCTCCCTTATCTTGCTCTCTGTCTCTTCCTCCTTTTTCACCTCTCTCTTTATTCCCGCACTATTGTCTTTGGGGTCTTTGTGGGTTAGGCCTGCCTACCTTCTAGTCCATCATTCAACGGAGATGTCATGGCGTTCTTGACATTTTGTATTAATGTCAGGGATCCATAAATAATTAGCCAAATTCTATAAAGATTCCATTAAAATAAAATTATGGTGGCCATGTTCTAAGAGACTCTAAGCCCCTCGATGTAATAATGAATATTGCTTCCATTGAAGTCAATGGAAGCGGTCCGATCCACAGCCCTTCTATAATGACATTGCGGAAAGGTCACGGATTCCATGTCATCGCTAGGCGATAATGCGGGAAAAATAGTGATTAAAAAAAAAATCTGTACTACGCATGTCCGACGGCGTGCGGATCATCCGCAGTACAGCAAAAAGACTTCCACGCGGACACTGGCCAGGCACAAGGTCGGATTCCGCTGCGTGATTCCGCATGCAGAATGTGACCCGCCCGTGTGCAGCTGGCCTTAGTCTCTTAGATGGTGATCCAGCATGTTCCTTGGACATCTTTCTATGGTCTGACCACACTCCAGTATACGGATCTTTGGGCTTTAGGAGCCCCAATGATAATTTATTAAAAGATGCAGCATGTATGATGGACATTACCAAATCATTTTGTGGCAGACTACCAATCCAATACCACATCAGCACCTATTCAATGGGAGGCCTTAGAATATGTCATTAAGGGAATATTCATCTCACACGGCACAAGATTAACCCCTTCCCGCCCCATGACGTAAGGGAACGTCATGGGAGTTGGGTACTTCCCGCAAAATGACGTACCCTTACGTCATAGGGATAGTGTGAGATCATAGCAGATCTCGCGCTATCCCACAGCGGGAGCTGTCACTAGTAGCCGGCGTCCCGCTGCGACAGCTGGGGGCATCGGAGATACGCCGCCCCCCCCCCCCGCGCGCTGTTAATCCTTTCCCTGCCGACATCTATGTAGATCGCGGCAGGGAAAGGGTTTACAGAGGGAGCGTGCTCCCTCTGTGACTCCAGCCAGCTCTCACGATGACTTCACGAGAGCACGGCTGGTTGCTATGGCAACAGGACGCCAGATACCGGCTGTATTGCCATAGCCTGTGATCGCTATAATAAACGATAAGGCATGGCAGGAGAGAAGTCCTGCCATGCCTTATCATAGTGATCATCAGTGCTGCAGTGTAAGTCCCTCAGAGGGACACAGATTGTGTAAAAATAAAGTACAAAAAATAAAAATGTTAAAAAAAATGTTAAAATACCCTTTTTTACCCTTTTTTATGCTTTTTCTCATATCAGCATAAAATTTTTTTAAAAAAATTAAAAATCCCACATATTTGGTATCGAAGCGTCCGTAACAACGTGCACAATACATTGAACGTGCTTATTATCCTGCACGTCAAAAAAACATTTTAAAAAATGCTAAAAAAACTGAGGCAAAATGCTAATTTTTAGCATTTTACCTCCAAAAAAACGCAATAAAAGTGATAAAAAAACAGTGTGTACCCCAAAATGGCACCAATAAAATCTACAGCTTGTCTCGCAAAAAACAAGCCCGCACAGAGCTCCGCCCATCGAAAAATAAAAAAGATATAGGACTTTGAATGCAGTGAGTTTAGAAAAAAATTATTTCCAAAAAAATGCTTTTTAATATGGAAAAGTGGAAAAACCTAAAAAAAATATAAGAATTTTGGTATCGTTGTAACCGTACGGCCCTGCAGAAAAAAATGCAGTGTGTCATTTATGCTGCATGATTAACGCTTTAAAAAAAAAACTAAAAAATCTATGGCAGAATTGATGCATTTTCTCTCCCTGCGATCATAAACAAAAATAATAAACGTTTTACAATATAGTCTATGTATCCAAAAATGGTACCAATAAAAACTACAGTTCGCTACGCAAAAAACAAGCCCTTATACGGCCGCGTTGACTGAAAAATAAAAAAGTTATGGCTTTTGAAAAATGGAGATGAAAAAATACCAAAAATCGTTTGGTCCTCAAAGGGAGACTAAGGGATATAGTGGTACCTTTGGGGATGAGAGCGCTCTTTGACCTGAAGAGGGACCTCAGATTGACATCAGGTTCTTTGCTACAATACCTCCAAATATGCAATTATGTTAATTCTCTTAGCTCCTCAAATGACGTGAGCTCTGTAGATGGGTTAGAAAGAGAAGCATGTCTCCAAGCCCTGTTGGGTTGGGACTTGGGACGGAGCTCTGGGTAGGTCTTTTCCTGGAGAGCTATGGACCCAAACATATACGAAGTCTTGTAAAATGACTATTTCGTGCAGATTACAGGAACCTAATTTTTTTTTAAAGTATCAGTAGTTCAGGACTCCAGAAAAATTACCCAAAAGCTTTCCTTCTATCTCAGACTAATGTTGGAGATGCCTAACAGATGTGGGATCGGTGTTGCAGATATGGTGGGAGTATCCACTTAGAACGTCTCTCTAGCAAGATATCTCTGTACTTTATAAGCTCTTGAGTAGAATGCCACTAGACATAACACCAGGGATAGCGCTTTTGTCCATGTTTCCAGGTTCGATTTCAAAATCCAGAAAAAGAACTATTGAGACACATTATAATGGCTGTGCTTCAAATTATTCCCAGATATTGGAAGAACAATATAGCAGTTCCAAGAAGAGTCTGGGTTGAGGCTATGGACTCTCTGAAACATATGGAGGAGCATAGATGCTCTAACCTTGATTTAGAACTCTCAGGTTTCTACTCCACTTGAACTATATGCATAGACCTTTGTAACTCATCCTCCTTTTCTTGGTGGCTAATGGACAATTTTATTTCATGAGTAATATCCAACACCAAATTGTGGTCACGGCCCACAGAACACCATATTCTAACTTCTACTTCTAAACTCTTTGGCCGAATGCACATGGCCGGGTCAGACCCTGTGCCGGCAGGTGACCCCCGCGTACCTCTCCGGATTCTTACTCCCTGCGCTGCGCCATCACGCCGGCAATGACGTGGATCTGTGGGGATTTTGAAATTGACATTTTGGAATCGCCAAAGGGTTGGACGGTTTCCACATGAAAATAGAGCCTGCCACGGATTTCGCAGCAAAAATCCACCCGTGTGCATGGGGCCTTCCTCTTCTTCCCTTAGTTTCTTTTGATTTTTCCTGTTCCTTGGCCGGTTGTCAGTTTCACAATGGGGACGACTTATACTAAGAACGGCTTTAAAAGCTGCCTAATCCAGCCTTATGAAACCCCATATTGCTAGTCCCTGGGTAGCGATACCTGCTAGGGCTAGTATTACTGATATACGGAAGTGAGATGTTGGAAGCATATACAATTTATCTACATTGTTTCTCAATATACGTCATACTTCAAGGCTTCAATAAAAACCCTTCGAACATACAAAAGCCTCTCCACAGCATCCTAGGATTAAGAACTTTTTATAATTTGAGCCCCGCTGCTATTCGGAACCCGCAAGAAGCAAACTGGTGGTCAGGTGCCCATGTTTCCCTATGGAGCCTCCTTGTTTATCACATCACACAAACCTGCGATTTTTGTGCAATGTGATTTTAACGTTAAAAACTCCTATTAACTTTCGCAATAAAAAATCATGTGATTTTATCGCGGGTGACAGCAATACGATGCGAGATTATCCTCAAGAAAAAGCATCACTCGCGCTACAAAATCGCCAGAACAAAGCTGCGATATCACCGCGGTTTTATAGCGGACATATCGCTGGCGCCCGTGTGAAAGAGACCTCAGAAGAACGTATCACAAATGAAGAGTCCTTGGACTAGACCCTCTTATTTATGAACACAATAGGTTCTATCTAGTATTGCAGCGCAGCCCCATTCACTTGAATAATGCAATACCAGACGTAGCCCATGGACAGGCGGGGGTCTGTTTTTGGAAATAGGCAGCCATGTTCCTCTAATTTTATCTACACCTTTAATTTATCCCAACTACAATTAATGCTCATCAGCAACATAATCCAACCTCAGAGATACAACACTTTATGTAGTCACAATGTAGCAATCAGTAGGAAGATCTGCAAGCTAGAAGTACAGACTTCATTCCATCATCTTTCTTATTAATGACTAGCGTACCCGTCGCGCGTTGCTGCGAAGACAGACATACATACATACTTCGTTTTTATATATCTAGATGACGGCAGCAGCGACCACTGAGGTTTTGTAGGCCGCTGCTTCCCCCTTGCAGGCTGAATAAAATAGCCGTTGTGTGGAACATCCAATTTATCCGGCTGCTGTGGCTTCTTGGGAAGACAGCCTAGTACATGTTTGCCCACTTCCAACTCCAATGGAGACTGACTGTAAATGGCTGGCATGCTCTAGTATTTATGGTTTCAAGCTGTACGTGTCATTGCATACAGTCTATCTATCTGTCTATCTGTCTGTCTGTCTGTCTGACTGTCTAATTGCATACAGTCTGTCTGTCTGTCTATCTGTCTGTCTGTCTATCTGTCTGTCTAATTGCATACAGTCTGTCTGTCTGTCTGTCTATCTGTCTGTCTGTCTATCTGTATGTCTATGACATCAGGAAATGAGAGAATTAGATTTTGTAGGCCGCTGCTTCCCCCTTGCGGGCTGAATAAAATAGCCGTTGGGTGGAACATACAATTTATCCGGCTGCTGTGGCTTCTTAGGAAGATATCCTAGTACTTGTTTACCCACTTCCAACTCCAATGGTAATTGGCTGGCGTGCTCTAGTGGTTCCAAGCTGTACGTGTCATAATAGAGCCTTAATGACATCACAATGCAGCTTTATAGAACATGTTGGGGCATGTTCAAGGGCGTCCGATGTTGATGACATCAGTGATGACATCACAATAGCAGGTGGCTTACTTATTCGATCTACGTGGGGGGGTGGTAACTTTCGACGACGCTCGCGCGCCATTTATCGTAGGATAGTTGTACTATGCCTATAATCTTCCCAGGAGTGTACTCAACAACTTCCCAAAGTTTCATGGCGATCGGATTAATGGTGTAGTAGCGCATAAAGGACAAACAGACAGACAGACACGCAGACAGACACGCACGCACACAGACATACATTCAATTTTATATATATAGATATTGTGTAACTTTTTAATCCTTAATCCTGTCAATATTGGTTTTTGCATACCTTGTGCTAATGTTAGTCATGAATCATGCCCAGCACCACTCATGGATGAAAATGATGAAATGTGTTTTGCCAAAAGGGGTTTTTGAAGATAATTTTTTTTAATATAGTTGCCATGCGAAGACATGATAAACGAGCCTGTCGTCACCCATCCAGCGCCCCCGTAGCTATGAGAGCGTCGCACCAGGCTTCACCAGCATTCTTCCCTTTGGAAGTCGCTTCCTAAACCCTTTGTTTTGTTTAAAGCGTCTAGTTTAGGAGTGCTGCCCCCCACATCAGAGCAGTCATGGCAGAATCGACAGCCCATGCCACCCTACACTGCCCATCATTTAACTCCTAGCTTCAAATAAAAGCCACTGACCCCTTGGAAAGGGATTTAGCCTCTGAGACATCATCAGGTGCATCCACAGGAATAGGTCCATCTGATGTCCGGGTGAGCAGCCAGACATTCAGACATGGCAGAAAATCTTTGTTGTACCATCACCACGTCTGCAGCCTGTACATCCTGCATTCCTCCCATATGAAAAAGCTACATAAGAGCCCTGCCTGGCCAAATCTGATACCCTTGCCACACCCTGAACATATCTGCTATGAACCTACATTCGCACGGAGGAGGAATGGTCCGAAACAGCACCTCTACTTAACTCCGCTCTCAAAGGGGAACCAAAAGCACCCTGGCTTAACCATCCCTGGTCACCCCACTATCATCTGTCAGAGACAGAAGTGCTGGTCTGTCGGCCATCATCCCTTCCTCTCACCCTAACTGCTTCCGGATTTCCCCCAAACTCTTCACCAGGTTACCTGACACACCACCACAGCCCGCCCTATACCCTGTACCTGCAGGCATTCACGCCACTAGACCAGAACTACTCGAACTTTCTCCATGTTGAGTCTTATTCGCCTCCACTGCTTGCGCCTGGTCTATGCACCAAGAGCATCTACTAGCATCCTCCACTGAGGATAATAAAGCCAAATCCCAATGTAACGCTGACCGTGGATGCCTGCGTCAACTATAATATGGACTTCCCCAATAAGGTTACTAGGTGCCTGGACCGCTACTTCCACAAAGCAACTCTTCCTGCCACAAGCTCCCAGGCACCACTGGGTGGTCCCCCCTGAAGAATCAGTCCCTGCTCATGTCCTCATCTGCAATCTCATCCTAGAATGCTCACAACTGCGATACTCATGTCCACCTCCTGCTGAACGATGCCTGGACGACACGTGGTTTCCCATTGGTGAACTGGTAGACCTGGGAAGAAATGGGCAGCTATTACTCTAAATAAGACGCCTCCCTGGGTGACCCACTGCAGACCCCATATTACAGGCCCCAGCCATGAATCTCAAGGGACATTACTACGGAATTCCCTTCCCTCACCAAATGTCCCACAGGCTCCCACTAGCTCTGACAGCATGGACCCTTCCATGATCTCCAGACTACACTGCCAGCAGAACATACATTAACCAATCCAGAATCATGGGATGCAGTCTTCCCTGGAGTCCTTCCATCCCCAGTAGCCGTAGCAGAGGGCCCCTTAGCTTTACAGACTTGCTTGCCTTAAAGACTCATGCTTCTTATCTTCCTAGGGCCCCCGACATAGCCGGGGCTCAACCTGTCAGATGGAAGCGGACAGCGGGTTGTTTGCAACCCTCCTCCTGACATGCGCAATAAATTGGCACATTCATTCTGTGCTGATTAATTTATTAAAGTGGACTTGACTCTTCTAACATGTTTGTAAATACTTGTATTTTCTTAATAAAATAATTCTAGATAATCATTTCTTAGAATTTTCCATTCTGTCGTTCCTGTTATTCCTCTAGAAATACATGAATAAATTGACAATTAGATGTTACCCATTGGTGGGAGCTGCCCCTTCACATCTCTGAAACTTTCCAATCAGTGCTAAGTGTATCAGACTGTGCAGGGACACATCCCTTTAACAAGGGGAATGGTAACACCCAGTTGTCAATGTATTTGTAAATACTCAAGAAGAGTAAAAGAGGACCAGCACAACAAAGAGTTAGACAAAGTGATGCTCCAGCGCTGTTATTTCATGGAGAATGCAAGTATTTTGTGCAACAGACATGTCAGAAATTGCCGATAGGTCCTCTTTAATGTATCCATTAGCATGTGGAACTCAGTTTTTTTCATACAAAGCTCCAAATCCTCAGTATGGAGTTAAATGATAAAAATCTAGATGCCTGCAGCCACCATGAGAGGGCGCTAACTGCATACAGTTTTTACATTGAACTTGATTACAAACAGTATGTAATAAGCTCTCAAGCTCCATCTAGTGGTTCCACAAGGCAGCCTCAATTCTATTATTATCTCTATACTGTATAGTGCAATTGGAATTTGTGTAAAAAAAAATGTAGCTCAGACTTTCAGAAATGTCTTCCTGCCCCCTGATGAGCCAATCTGACTTTACTTCTGCTAACTCTGGCTTCTTTCACCACTCTAAAAATGTGCATGGGTTAATGGGCTTGGAGGTTGGCTTTTAGTAAGAGTGACTTGTGTTGCTCTTATGGGCTTGTAAGGTCCATGGCAGCGGGACAACCACTCATTTGATAGCTGTGGAGAAACAAACACACTAGAAACAGTGGGACAACTTAATTACAACATTTAATATGTAACAACAGCCACATAAATCAGTCAACACTGAAGAGGGTCCGCGGCCTGTCTGGGCCCCTTGAGAACAGTCTCTCAGCTCCAATCATACCCAATCACTCAGGAACAGAGAGTTTAATGCAATCAAATATTCTTCTTCAGCAGGACAGGCGCTGGACTTACTATCCAGGTTACACCATGCGGTGGTCCTCAGGGTGACAGTCACAATAAAGGCTCCTCTCCAGCTGTACCCGGTCCCTGTTGCCTGGTCGGTGGCCTACTTTCATCACCATCTCAGACTTGCAGCCCTACTGAGCTGTGTCAGACCCACACAGGTCATAGTCTCTATCCAACCATTTCTGTCCTCTTGCACCAGTGTGAAGGTACTCATAGTAAGGTGCCCAAGAAGACTTGGGTAATCACCTAAACCTCCTTGGTATCACTTCTAGCTTTTCTTGTCAGTTGCACTCTTGCTAGTGCAACACTCATAACAAGTTAACTCCATCTTGGAGGGGAACGAGCCCTCTATACAGACAAGCCATAAACCCACGGGAGCAGGTTTACACCCTTGCATCCTCACATAGCCTATGCCAGCTGTAAGAGATGACACAAATGAGATATTGTCTGATGGTGCAACCGGTGGCAGGTGGAGGGCAAGAGCAACTAAGCCGCTGAGGACTATCGTGCGTTGCCGAGAGAGCAACTGAAAACGAAGGGGGGACTGTCAGGCGGATAACGATGTACCCATTTGTTTATTGGCTTTTATTATATTTAATATTATTATACTTTATTAGGGCGGCCATGTTTCTAGAGGCAATAGCACAATCTCACAGGAGCAGCGAGTAGGGCTGAAAACAGCCTTAGGGCTTATGCAGACGACCGTACATTGGCTGGGTATTCACGCCAGCCGATTTACAGCGTCTCTCTCTGCAGGGGGAGGAGGCTGGAAGAGCTGGGAGCAGTGCTCTAAGCTCCCGCCCCCTATCTGCCTCCTCTCCACCCCCTCTCCGCCCCTCGGCACTATTTGCAATGAGAGGAGCAGGGACGGGGGCAGGACTAAGTTCCGTGAATTAGCTCCGCCCCATCCCACCTCCCCTCATTCCAAATAGTGCAGAGGGGCGGAGAGGGGGTGGAGAGGAGGCAGAGAGGGGGCGGAGCTCAGAGCACTGCTCCCGGCTCTTCCAGCCTCCTCCCCCTGCAGAGAGAGACGCCATATATTGGCCCGCGTAAATACACGGCTGTTATACGGTCGTCTGAATAAGCCCTTACAGGCAGGATATAATAGAGCTGGATGTACATTGGTTTGATGCAGCAAGAAAAGAAATAAATAGGGCAGCAAATCAGCCTGAAGAAGAAATAGTAAGCCAGCACAGAGCGTGCTGCAAATTTCTGTGTAAGTGGCACTTGTGCAAAAATATCAGATTTTTTAAGCCAGTTTGGTGTAAATCTGTTAACAAATTCCCCACACAATTCAAAAACAGACATTTTTCCTCCGACTCCTCCTGTAAAAGAAAAGCATAAACAGAAAACATGGCAAATCACAACAATAAAAGATCCACCATGCGTCCTCCGGCATCGGGGGCTCCTCTACATCCTTACAGATTCTGGCCACAATGTTGTGTAGGTGCTATGAGGGTATGGAGCCACGAAGAGAGGGGGGGCGCCAAAGTTCACCCGGGGTAAGGCTAGTTTTAGACGAGTGTATTGTAACATCCGTAATACGGATCCACATTACAAACGTGTTACAGATTATATCCCAACCGCATCCATCAGTATTCAATCCGTTTTTGCCTCTGTAGACTTTATTTTCTACTTGGCAAATGCTGATCCCTATTTGGCCGATAGAAAAGAACATCAACATGAAGGCAAATATGGGAAAAATAGGTCCTGCTTCTTTTTTAAAACCTGCTGCAAAAAATATGGCCATATGAATAGATACGCAGAATAACATTAGATCCGTATTACGGTCCACAAAACACGGAGCTAAAATACGCTCATCTGAGAGGGGCTTAAGGCCCAATGTCCACGGGCGGGCTTGGTGCGCAGAAGACCCGCAATTCAAGGTGCCCATAGGGAAACATTGGCATCCACAACTGAACTTAAGCATGCAGATTTTGATTTGCGGACCGTTTGATGCAGAAAACAAATGGCAGCGCGCTCCACTTCAGTTCGGATTCCATTCGGACGGGCTCAATAGAAGATCTGCAAATACAATTGCGGATGCACTGCGGATTTGAAGGTTAAAATCAATTAGGAAGATAGGGTTGCAGATTTTTTCCGTGCAGATCATCCGCGTACATCCACAAGGAAAAAAACGCATCCGCGATCGCCAACGAGCATTTATAAATAACTTCTGCACTGGCATGCAGGTCTTCCACTGCAGAAATCCACGTGTGCTTTGGACATGAGGCCTAACACAGGATGATCCTAACGTCTTGTGCAGTTGGCCTTATGTGTTTGGGGAATATGGAAATGACATTGTGAACAGTACAGGGCCGAATGTAAATGAGCGCAGCACCGCAGAATATGCTGATACTATGTAAATCATGGGAAATAAAGACACAACGAGTCCTATGTAACAATACAGAGCCAGACGGGGCAGAGAATGCCCATTATTGTAGACTTTGTGTTGACTTAGTTTTGTGTGTACATACTGTACATCCTGGCTGTGCCACCTTTTCTGGCAGCCGCTAGGAAAGATTCAGGGAGGGGTGAGGTGTGGGTACATACAGAAGGGAGGAGTGAGGTGTAGGTACATAGGACGAATCCTCAGACACAAAAGGCAGAAGATACTGGCTGAGAAAGAACTGCAAACCTGACATACCTGAGGAGGCCAGTCACCCTCCAGACTGCGGGACATCTCAGGTAACACAACACAAACCCGTATCTCCTCCTCCTGCCCGGGTCTGCAGGTCATATATCATACACAGTGTATCATCGGAGCAGCTGGAACTCCTTACTGGTGTAGCTCACCTGGTTTGGGATATAACTATGGTCAACGCAAGTCTGGAGGAGAGGATGACAAGACAAGAAGGTCACAGGTGGAGTTGTGGGGGGTGAGATGGGGTTCTTGAGATGGTTGGATATCACTCTGTATGATGTGTGTAACCTGGATTCACTTGGTGTCTTGAGTTTATTTCAAGTCTCAGGACGTTGGTGGACTTTGAAGACCACAGTGAGAACTGTTTCTTATTCTTGTGCTTGCTTTGCTCAATTGTTTGAACATTCCTGTATGAATCCTCTCCCTTCCACTTTTAGTATAGGATGTCCAATCTGACAACGGTATATGGTGGGTCTGATGACCAAGTGAAGTATCAACCTTAAAGGGGCTTTCATGAAGATAAGCCTTGTGCATATGTCCTATTAGAGTATGAATTTCAGAGATGGCGGACCTGGCCCACCTATTCAATAGTCTATTAAAGGGGTTGTCAGAATTGTAGGTTTTCCTTCATTTTCCCTCAACCGACTTTCCCATGCAGTAAAATAACTAAAAGTCATATACTCAGTGGAGTTTTTTTTTTTTTTAATCTCCTGTTTCGCTGTGGCATCCACAGCCCATCCACAGTGTCAGGAGTGAGTGGGCCGTGAATCGGATGGCTTCCGTTGACTTTAATGGAAGCAGTCTGTGCGGGAGTTGCAGCAACATGGAGCACGCTGCGATTTGTTTTCCGTACCAAAACGTCCGCAAAACAAATCCGCTTGCTTTAATTCAGCTGCGGCGCCCATGTTTGTTCACTTCCGCCCGTGGACATTGGGCCGGAGTGCTGAGCAGTCACAGTATAATATAATCATAGTATGACTTAATACAAGTGCCAAACAAAGCATTTGGATAATGAAGAGTCGTCTCCGTTACTGTTAGGGTTTAATGTGACAATGTGCGAAGGAATAAGAGAAAATGATGGAATCTCACATTGAGTGTTGTGAAAAAAAAACATCAACTTTTTCCGTTGGTTTTTATGGCGCTCACTTTGAAGTAAAAGTGACGTGTTACCTTTATTCTGGGGGTCCGTAGGATTATGGCAATACATGTATATACAGTAGTTGTCAGACTCCTTTCACATCCGCATCGGAGGCTCAGAATGTGAATCTGGCACGAAATGCAAGACGAAAGAGTGCAGAATGTGACACTATTTCATCTGGGGAAATCTCAGCCGGCATGCTAGAAGACAGAGACCCCTATTATAGCCAAAGGGGTCTGTCTGCTGCCAATCAGATGGCCTGGGCACAAGTGTAAATGTTTTATATGTTTTACTACTTTTTTTAATCTTCCATTAAAAAGTTACTTTGTGGCACCCCAGAACTTCTTTCTATATGGCTGAGTAAGACTTTGTTTGTGGGGTGAGCGGTAGTTTTAATTTGTACCATTTTGGGGTACATACAACTTTTTGATTACTTTTTATTCTATTTATATATGAGGAAGCCCTCTCCCTACAGCTACTGCCATATTAGCATGCAAGCGACAAATTAGCTGTGGCAAGGGGGTGACCAGCAAGAGTATCACTTGGTTCTTGGTCTGCTGTGTTTGAAAACTAGCTTATGCCCCCCTTCAATTAAGGTTTGTAGTGTTCCAGACATGAAGCCTCACTTTTCTCTTTACAGGTAGCCCTCATCATGGACTCCGCAGATACTTTGAGCCTTCTGTTTCGCCTCTACATTTATGCCATCCACGGCTACGTGTGTGAGATCCTCTTCACTGCAGTCTATGACTTCATTACAGGCAACAGAGACTGGCGGCTCCGGGGTGAGTCCAGCGTTTGGGCGCTCTTCATCTACGGAGCAGCCATGTTGGGAGTTGAGTATATGTACCTATCGTTGAGGCTCCAGTGCGGTTTCATCGTCCGTTCTCTTCTGTACACTCTCTGGGTCTACGTGTGCGAGTTCAGCTCTGGATGGATTCTTAAGTGCTTTGGTGCTTGCCCATGGGACTACAGTCACTATAGATATAACTTCAAGGGCCTGGTGACCCTGGAGTACGCCCCCTTCTGGTTTATCGGCTGTATCCTCCTTGAGAAAATGCTGATCTGGCATACATTACGCTTGCGTCTGGAAGAAAGCTGGGAACCGGATCTCCTGAAGATGACCTAGTTCTCCTTCTTGGTCAAAGAGAAAGGACATTGCACCTTAAATGTGAAAAATTGTGACATGGAAAAGGCTCCTCAAGGTTGGAGAATGGGTCTAAAAGGAGTCCTCAAAGAGACTGGTCAATGACTTGGGAATGCATGGTGCATCCTTAATATAGTGAATGTGACCCTACACTATACCTAGTGTGTGCTGTGCAGGGATACATTACCCAAAACCGGACTTTTGCTTGCACTCTTTATCTCAGCGCACTTTATATTGTAGGACAGTAGTAATATATAGATATAGAAAATTAGACCTTTTTTTTAATTTGCGTAAAAGTTTAAAGGGGTCGTCTGGGATTGGGAAAAAAGGATCCGGCTTTCTTTTCCAGAAGCCCCTCTTGCTCATTGGCTATTTGAGATATTGCACCTAATCTCCATTCACGTGAATGAGCTTGAGCTATAATACTAGACAAAGCCAATGGACAAGATGCTGTTCCAAGGCAAAAATCTGTATCAGAGCCCCCCAACTATCATGTAGCATTGTTATATTGGTGCCTTATGTGGCAGAGGTACCTTTGGGTCCCCCGAGACTTTAAGGCCTGGTTGCAACTGCTACCTCTGCCCTTCCTATAGCTACGCCAACACCACCAACCCTTATAAGAGGAACCCAGCAGCAGTCTATCCCTGAGGGAAAGGGATGGGGTAAATGGGCATGGTAGCCTCTGTACTTGATGCCTCTATGACTGTCATACAGCGAATGATTCTAATAGACGTATATTAGATGCATTAGCCATACTTGCTACTCTTGAGAATAGTCTTTAAGGATATCTTGGGCTACAACTTTTGGTCCCCAGTGGGTCACAGTAAAATTCTTCCATTACGATGGCCACAACGCAACCTCAATGTTCCCCTATGGAAAACAAGGTTGCAGCTGACTTAACCATTGCACAATATTTGATTGGGTCAGACCTACGTAGTTTCCATACAACCCGGTCTTTAACTGTGGCAAGCAAAAATTATCATATAAGCCCCACCCTCAAATTCCGATCACACCCTCATCACAAGAGCCAGAGCGCCTCCCTAAGAAGTGCATGCCACCGGAGCAGCTCTAGAGTCTTCACTACAGTCAGATAGTGGCATACCAGCCGTGGGCTACATTCACATGGGCGGCGCTTTATCACGCTTGCCAATGTGTGTTTTTCATTTAAAAAATTCTTGTATCGCTTCTGTGAGATTGTGATCCTCAGCTGCTTGTTTCACATGCGGGGGGGGGGGGGGGGAGCACATGTGAATGAGTTTATTCAAAAGAATGGGGTTTATATTCGTGTGAGTTTTGTGCATCTTGCAGTGCACAAAACTCGCACAAGATTCTCGCCCGTGTGAGTGTAGCCTTCGGTTGTGACTGCTATTGATGGTCTGAAGTAAATGGGGCTGAGCTGCAGTACCACATACCACCTGTGCGTAGGAGAGGCACTGTTTTTTTTTGGTAGAAAGCAGCCATATTTTGCTAATTCTGTACAAGTGCTTTATCGGTGTCCCATACGCAGTACCGCCAATCCACTCCCATCTTTCTAGTGCTTCAGGTGATGAGGTTAGCAGCCAGAAAGCAACTGCGCCTGTCACTTACTATCCTGGTTCTTAGCAAAGATCAGCGCTAAGAAGGTGGATTAGTCAGTGCAGTGATCTGCAGCGCCCCATGAAGACCAATCCATCTCAAGTTATTAATGTTTTTGGAATCATTGATTAATGAGATCTTCCCCATTTCTTCCATCATTATCTTATCTGTATGTGAACTGAATATCGATAAATTATTTATGGTGTCAATGTCTTTCTGCTTTCTTCTCAACGCGCTGCAGTGAAGGTGCCCCATATAGTCATGCCACCGACCTGATAGAGCTGCCATGGGGGACGTAGCTGGGCACAACCATGAATGCATTTTCAAGACTAAGTATATTTCCAAGACTATTTCCTTCCAGCGGGTGCAGCGAACACCTGAGATACACCTGAATGGTGGAAAACCTCTCTAAGATGTGAACAGGTTGGCTGTCGGCGACCACAACTAGAGTGAGCGTAAGGGAACCTGCTAGGTCCTACGAGCGCCATAAACTAGGTTGATGGGCTGATATGACAGGGGCCGCGGAGTACAGAGGGGTGCTTTTATACTAAACTGCCTCGCGCTCCCTTGCGGTCCACCCAGTAAGCCACCGCTTTATCCATACATCAGACTCTTGTCTTCATTCCGTGAGCACATACACTGTCCCCCGCGTGCATGTGAACATAACGAAGAAGTGAGTCTGATGCACGCACCAAGTGCCGACTTACCAGGCAAACCAGTAGGCAACAGGAGGTAAGTCAGTATAAAAAGCACACCTCTGGACTCAGCGGCCTCTCTTATGAGTCCATAAACTTAGTTTATGGTGCTCAAGGGACCTGAGAGGTTCGGTTTAAGAGCTTGGTGCAGTAGGTTCTTAAGCCCCCCACCCCCACCCCCCCAGTGTTGGCAGCAGGCAGACAGAATAATATTTAAAGGAGGTTTTCTAGGATTACCCTACTGATAAGTTATCCTTCCGCCACTCAGGATCCCCACAATCAGCTGATTGAAATAACAGCGGAGTTCAGGTGAATGCTGCTGCCATTTCAGTCCATAGCAGGCACAGCACCGTACATTGTATAGAGGCCGTGCCTGGTATTGCAGCTCAGTCTCATTCACTTGAGTAGGACCGAGCTGCTCTCAGCCCATGTGATATCACAGGCCTGAGAAGTGGCCATGGCGTTCCCGAGTGCTACAAGCTCTTCAATCAGCTGATCGGTAGGGATCCTGAACAGCGGACCCCCACCAATCAACTATCGATGAGCTATCCTGATGGGCCATCAGTAGTGTAGTTGCGGAAAAATACTTTTCATTCTGTCCATGAGTGGGATCTCTATCAGAAAAATAAGGCTCCAACCAAGACCGTCCGGCAGTGATACAACCTGCAGAAAAACCTCGTCTGTTCGTAACTTTGACTTGGCAGCAGGTGAACAAACAATGGATTTGTGTCACCTGCCTGAAGGAATCTTCCTCGTGTTCTCTTCAGTCAGAAGCGCACACAATGGTAGTCAGGTGTTGTTTGTGACCCATCATATAAAAAGGTTCTTTTTAGACGGAACGATAATAAAAAACAAAGTGAATGTGAACAATAATCATTCCGTCTAAACGTGAGCCGACTTTTCACTCGTCGTACATTTTCTGCAGGCATACAAATCCTCGTTGGCTCGTTCACTAATCATTCGGTTTACCCGGCGCTCGTCCAGTCGTTCTCAGTCACTTGTACAGCCAATGTGAAGGAATGAACGATTGAATGAGCCAACAATTTATCTACCTGTATGAACGACTGCAGGAGCGAGCGAACCAACCATAACATTATTCACTGGTTCAACCAATCATCGTTTGGTGTAAAAGGACCCTCAGAAATACAATCTGATACAATATTATAAAAAGGTGTAAAAGTCATTTAAAAGGGACCTTTTTAATTAAAATTCTCTAAGATTAGAAAAACATGGTAACTTTATTCCAGGACCAGCGCCACCCTGGTTCATGGGTTGTGTATAGTACTGCATCGCAACCGCATTCAAGTGAGACACTAAGAGTGGCGCCCTCTTGGGATGAAGACTCTTATTCTAGTCCCTTACAACCCCTTTTCTGTGATAGCTTTTTGCACTGGCGTAAGTATGGGGGATGCAGGGATGCGGTTGCACCCGGGCCCAGGAACCCTAGAGGCCCCATAAGGCCTCTCTTCTCCATATAGGGATCCCAGTACTATGAATAAAGCATTATAGTTGGGGGCCCTGTTACAGGTTTTGCATTGGGGCCCGGGAGCTTCAAGTTACACCTCTGCATTAAGGGGTTAAGAGAAAATGGGGGGGGGCCCAAGATAAACTTCTGCACCCGGGCCCATGAGCCTTTACCTATGCCCCTGGCTGTTTGGCATTAGCGGTTGCTTGGCACTATATTGCTTAGGGTATGGTCGTATACCTGAGAACCTTTGCATCCATATGGCTAATAAGTCCCGGCCGTCACATAACATATATGTTGAAGAGGGCAGAAGAAGCTGAACCGGATCCTAATGAGTCACAGAGTCTTCAGAGGTAAACATATTGTTTGGAACAACAGCCCATCTTCTGGCAACGTGTCAGCGCCGTCAGATATAGCCGAGCCCTTCTATAATCTGTTCAACAGCCCCGGGACATAAGGTGGCCTAGATCTGAAGACTGACTCACCGCCTGACAACATACAGTCAGTTCACAACTATTTATGTGAACCCCATAAACGACATTTCCATCCTAATATGCCACAAATCTGTAATTAGAACGCTCAGAATAGCGCCAGGATATCGCGCACATGGTGGATTTCCGGCCCTACCACGATGACTACCGGAGGGATGATCCTCACCGCGAAGAGTGTTCATCCATGGGCTGAGACGTATATAGACAGGAAGGCGACAGGAGGGAGTATTGATCACTATTCTAAGGGTAGAGGTGGGGGTACACTGCAGAACTGCTGCCTGGTTTTGTGGGTACAATATCCATAGTGCATCGCAGTAGCATAAATCTCATCCACACGCAGCAGACAAAGATGGCTTGGGAACGGACCTGGAGTGTGGGGTGTCCAGGCATGTGCTGCGGTATTAATGAGCTATCCTCAGGATAGGTCACCAACAGCTGATCAGCAGGGGGTCCGCCGCTCAGGATCCCCGCTGATCAGCTTATCCTCCAGCCTGCTGTTCTGCAGAGGAGCTGGTCGTCTGCATTCACAATCAAGGCTGGAAGTGTAATAGAAGGCATTGCTCCAATTGATTTCAATGGGAATAGTGATAATACACTGCGGCACAGAAGTTCAAGTCCCCCACAGGGACATAAAAATAGCCCAAAAATAAACGTTAAAAAGAAAAGTTTTTGCATGCTTTGTTAGAAAATAAAATAAAGAGTTTGATATTGTCACATCCGTATGGACCCGTACAATAAATTGTATACTTTTTATCATGGCAAGTCCTATTACAAAAAATCTGCCCAAAATGCTTTTTTGTTCATTTTGCCAAAACACACAATAAAAGCGATCAAAAAAGTTACATGAACCCCAATAAGGTACCAATTAAAACTACAGCTTATCACATAAAGAACAAGCCCACCACAGCTCCCCCCATGCAAAAATACACTTATGGGTGTTTGAATGCAGCGATTAAAATCTCTATATAATCTGTAATCGCACGGACCCGCCGGAGAAAGAAGAAATCTCCTTTATAACCACATAATGAACGATATAAAAAAAACAACATTTTTCACCCGCCCCTTACAGAAAAATAAAAAAGTTATACAGTACATTACAGGCAGCCCAAAGTGGTACCAATAATAAGTACAGCTCACCCTGCAAAAAGCACAAGCCCGTCTATAGCTTTACTGATGGGGGGAAAGTTATTGCTTTTGAACCGTGGAGGTGAAAATCCCCTTAAATGGTCAGATCCTTGGATCCAAAATAGGCCATAAAGGGTTAATTCAATGGTATTTCAGAAGTAAAACTGAACTTACATTGTTACTGTATAGACGGACTGCGGCCCATGAACCCCAGAACATCACTGCCTGTATTATGCTTCTTTTGTCTGTGACCGTGTGCCATCAAATTCAAACAAGCTGCATTCTTTGGTGCGACCGAAACGCACGCATGTGACCGAACAAATATGGCCGGAGACAAACATGACTGCTTTCTTCCAAAAACAGCACCCCACTTGTCCGCAGGTTGTATGTGGTATTGCAGCTCAGTTGCATTTACTTCAATGGTGGCAAGCTCCAATACGAGGAACAATCCAGGCAGGGCACGGTTTTCATAAAGTCCTATGCAGAGGAACATCCTGTTAATGCAGCATGAAGGGGGCTGATAGATGGCGGCTCATCATTCTTCACCATGACTCTCAGCCTCGCAGCCATGATCTGTGACACATTGTTTCTGCACAATGGCGGTTCTGCTCCGATACACATTTCAAAGAACAAAGTCTTTATTTTGTTTGCACAAGAACCGTCCTGTAAAACAGACATTCCTAAAGCTGGGCCAAATATTCTGGGCGCCACCATATGCCAGAGAATTCGCCAGCATCACTCAGGTAAGACTACCAAACGCCTCGGCAGCCGCGCCGCATTACAGAACTGAGAAGGTTAGCGGTCGCGGAGCTTCTCTGCGACACGTGAAGCGCATGGACGGCTCCACCCAGCGGGCCGGGACACTTACCTGCCCGCGTTACACCAGGGAAAGGCCTGGACTTGCAAGTGAGAAATGCGAATAGAAACCTGTGTTACCCAAAACTAAAGGTCCTTTTACACGGATCTGGTGGCTCAGGCTCCTGCAGGGTTATGAACGTATCGTGTAAAAGCATGCAGAAACCGTGACTGCAGGAGAATCGTCCAGTCGTTCAATTGTAAGCATGCCAAGGCTGGGTTCACACGGGGCGGATTTGCTGCAGAGTTTCCCTGCAGCCGCTAATTCCAGGATTGGCCGGCCATCTGGATGATGATTTGCAAAATTCCCGTCCACATGGGGCAGCCAATCTGTGCAGCAAAGCTGGGCGGAACCGGCGTGGCAGCATGGATTTAGAAGATGCAGCATGTTTATTTCTTTCCCGCTGCAGCCTCACTCCCCTCTATTGGGAGAGAAAGCCGCAGCAAAATGCCGGCGGACGAACTGCTCCAAAACCCGCGGCGAAATGCTGCCGATTTTGAAGCTGCGCTTTCCATTGGAATTCTCGCAGTTTTTCGATGCAGCCAAACCGCAGGATTTCCTCCCCTTGTGATCCTAGCCTTACAGCTCCGAGCAACCATCGGTCAGGACTGGAGAGGGGCGGGGAGAGAACTCTCCTCCAGTGATACTCGCTCCTGTGCAGAGTGGTCAGCATCATTTGTCCGATGCTCGTCCCGTGTAAAAGGGCCTTAAATCTACAGTCTGGATTAGTTTAATATAATCCATTTAAATCTACGATTAAAGGGCTTTTCTGCGACATAAAAAAGGTGAAAGAGCTTAAAATGAAAAGAAATGGAACACTCGCCTCTCCCGGAGGCTCCCCGCCAGTGCTGCATCCCCATGATATCTGGAAGACGTGGCGGGCGATCACTTGGCAGACATTGTGCTCAGCCACTCATAGGCATCACAAGCCATAGAAGAATCACTGCTAAAGCCTGCGCGTTGCTGAGCGGTCACAGACACGATGAACGGCACGTGACCGCCTGTTGCTTCTTACGGTTCTGTGGGGATGCGGCGCCGGACAAGAAGCCACCAGGAGAGGAGGGCATGCCATTTCTTTTTATTTTAAAAACTTTTAAAAAATTTTTAATGTCCTGAAATATCCCTTTAGGCCTCATGTCCGCAGGTGGGTCAGATCCATATGGGGAACCCCACACAGAATCCATCCCTCCCAGTGGTCAGTGCGCCCTGCTTTCCTGTATTTCCTCAGCGGCAGCATTCAGGGATCACCGGACAGGCGCAGTACATTATTATTTTTTTATTTTTTTTTTTAAATCTCTTGCTTTCCTAGGGGATTGGCAGCACATCCATAGTGTCAACTGCGGACGTACCGCGAATCGGACGGCGGTCAGTGCGGGATCTGCACAAAAATGGAGCATGCTGGAATTTGTTTTCCAAAAAGGTCCGCAAAACAACTCTGTGCGCTTAAATTAATTTGAGGCTGCAAATCAAACCCACCCGTGGACAAGAGGCCTAAGGTTGCATTCGCACGGCTGTATGCGTATTTTGGTCTGCGACTACACATTGTATTCATCGGCCACAATATGCTGTTGGCAGTCTTCTTACTCACATAAACACGCAGTGTAGTTATGCATGTCGAGACGCACAATCACATTGATTTTGAGTGTAAATACGCAGGTTTCCTCTTCCTTTCACAAATGCCTATTGATTCAATAGGCTTCTATGGTCAGTAATACGCACCAAGATGGCCTGTGCCGTCTTTTTTCACATGACCGCACATCGTGTGAAAAATTTGCTCAAGTGAGCAATTATATTCGCTACGTGTTGTGCATGTAACGTGCTGCGCAGATACACTTGTGTGAATGATCCCTAGTGGACAATTCTTGCAGTTGCGCCTTCATGCGGCGCGTGCATTTTCAGCACTGAAGACTATGCTGCCATCTAGCAGTCATCTGCTCGAAGGACTCCGTCCAAAAACCCATCAGGCAGGTATTGTATTACACCTTGTCACATGACAACCGCCCGGAGGTGTGCAGAACGCTCCCATATAGACCCAAACCCTCACAAACCACCGGCAGGCCAGTCTCCCACAAAACTAGTAGTCTCTTCAGCTGGCACGGTCTATGAAAGTGGGGGCATATTTGGGAAAAAAAAAAAAGTTCTGTGGCAATAACCCAATGGTCTGAATAACCGCACTGAACTGCTTAGCAGTATTAGCCAAGCTGATCCAGATGTACAGCCCCGGCCCCATTGAGAGTGATGGAAGAACTATGTGATCCTCTGCTGTGCCAGCGGCGCCGGAGGATCCCACCATCTCTGCGGTTTTCACATGAAATCACCTCACATCCATGGGTTTCACATGGTGGAGGAGCGTGATATGAGGGCGGTATTCATGGCCTGGTATCGCCCTCGGCAGTGTGAAGGATCCCTTAGCACTGGCATAACTATAGTGGGTGCGGTTGCACCCCGGCCCAGGAGCCTTAGGGGGGCCCATAAGGCCTCTGTTCTCCATATAGAAAGCCCAGTACTATGAATAAAGCATTATAGTTGGGGCCCCGTTACAGGTTTTGCATTGGAGCCCAGGAGATACAAGTTACGCCTCTGTCCCCTAGTTTGTGTCTACAGGGGGCAGTTTTTGCCCAAATAGTTGCTCAGAGAAACTGTAGACCCGATCACAAACCAGAAGACGGGCGAGACTTTGGTCAGTAGGCACCAGTCTCTTCATTCCAGCTCAACTAAAAAGCTACTGGTTGATCATGTAGTCTACATGAGTCAAATTACCTACCGACTATCTAACATCCTTCTAGGGAGGTCGATGCTTGTTCGGCTTTGCGCCTTTAGTTTCCCCCACATAATGCTCATTGGTTTCCAAAAATGCAGGTTCTGCAAATGATCCTCACCTGATCAGTCCCTGCTGGTCTTCAGAAGGCCACTGGTCACTACAGTCTGTGGTTGGTTCTGTAAGATACCACAAATGAGTGGTGGCGGCTTGAAAGCCACTTGGACTTTGTGCGGTCATTGGAGGGAATCAAAATTTAAGTACACACCACAGAAGACCCCCGACACCCCCCCCCCCCCCCAACTAGTTGGTGAACAATGTTCTGGCTGTGTAAATGCCCAATAAATTGTTTGTATAATAAGCGAACCGCTCTGAGCAGCAGCATAAGTAGTCATTCATTCGCTTTGGCAACTATGAGTGTCCATTCAGACAATAGTCGTCCCCCTTGGGTGCCTCCACACCGGCGTTAGCGTTTTTGGGTGGCCGAAAAATGCAGCAATAAGGCAAATGTGTGTCTGCTTTGTAAAGGGCATCGGTGTGCCTTTATTCACCCAAAAACGAACAAATTATATTTTATATGGAAACATAGGGGCCAAAAAAAAAAAAAAAAAAAAAAGTTGATAGAACAGGCCGTGATTTTTTGCTATTGCCGCAGATGTCAATAAAATCATTAAAAGACAAAGATTTCATGAAGTGTTTTTTTTTTTACTCTCATACAGAAAAACTTTAAAACAACGTTTTAGGGTCTGTGTGGGGGCGCCCTTACAGTTAGGGGACTATTGTGAAAATAAAGACTCTGGAGGGAGTTGAACTATGGCTACTTAAGTTTTGTATATGGACCAATAGCGCATGGATTTGGACGGCTGCTGGGTCTATACTTTTGTCTGTATTGTGACAATAAGACAAGGGTGAAGGCTGATGCCCTGCGGGTATGTGGAGCTGGCCCTGCTTTTATTGGCCTCAGGCCCCTTATCACACTTACCTCCTGCGGGGTCTTGTCATATACAAACATTGTGGATTCTAGGGGTAAATATGACAATTATCCCAACTCCCTTTGTATTAGTCCTCATTAGCAAAGGAGGACAAGCATTCTAATCCCTGTGCAAATACAATGCATCGGGCATCTGATTGTCGGACAGGGCAGGTAAACTGCGGGAGTTGTGAGCTGCATCTGCAAATATCATAAAAGAGGGTTCAAAGGGCTCAAGTAATATATACTACGCCACTGGGTGGATGATTAACCCTTCATGAACCATCACAGAAATGAGAACTTTGCCCCTTCTTCTGTTATCCATCTTAGAGACCCTCCCTGCAGTGGATGAGGCCCAAGGATGGTTGTTGGGCCCAGGAGAGCCATTCCAGTAGTCGCTCATGTGTAGAGTACAGGGGTGACCACTCAGTGAATGAAAGCAGAGTGGGCCGGGGGATCATTCCTACCCACCCGCCTCCATTCACAGGTAGTCCTTATGGTTGTGTTCTGCAGTCACAGTCTGATCCCTTACTGTACTAAGTACATCTGAATGATCTCTTAGGTACACAGTCATTGCAAATAGGTCAACCTACTCTTGTCCCCATTATTAACCCCCTAATGAAAGGTTTATGTTGCACCCTAACAAGCAAGCCGTTTCCCATCATCGTATTAAAAAGAACCATAACTGGTGCCCCACCACCACCCCACACAACATGAGGGCTTGTTTTGTGGGTGGACATTTTTTTAATGGAACTACTTTGGGAAACTAGAATATGTTGTGATTATAGCATATACATATATTACCACATAAACTGATGGGAAAGGGAGGTTTCTCCACTCCCTGCTGTTAGACAACCGGAAGCAGCTTTTCCCAACATGGGAGACTCATGCCAGCTGAAATCTGAATAGCTGTAAAGGCAGTTGGGTGAATTTAGCCATCCGTTCACATCACATCCATACTAGTCCGTTGTGCAGCTCCAATGAGTAATGAGACAATGCATGTAATAACCACATTAGATTTATTTAATCATATCAAAATAGTAACATAAAAAATTAAGGAAATAAGTTAATGTGGTAATCAAAGTTGCAATAAATTAAAATGAATAGCTGCATCACTGCCAGCACGGAGTGACATCACTGCCAGCACGGAGTGACATCACTGCTTATTTTATTATGTTTTTGGCATACACAAAATAACTTAATAACTTAGAATAAAATATTTGGTATGGAGGGGCACTGATATTCTAAGGCTTACCGGAAGCCCCAAGTTGGTCACGCGAGCCCTTTTGTTGTTGCTTCCCATATTATAACCAAGAGGGACTGACAATATAAATACATACCAATAGATCAATGCTTAAAAATCTGGAGTAACTTGACTTAATATCAGCTACCAAGAAATAAAAGTAACATGGGGCAACATAAAAGCGCTGGCTAAAAAGTAGCTTCACTGCTCAAATACTGAATTTCCATTTTAAATTTAAAAAAAAAAAAAAAAAAAAAAAAAAAAAAAAAAAGGACCACGACTGCCTTCTGCTGTAACATACAAGGCTGCAGTGATTAAAGTGGTTGTCCAGGATTAGGAAAACATGGCTGCTCTCCCAAAGACTGCACCACTTCCGTCCACAGGTTGTGTGTAGCATTGCAACTCCGCTCCATTGAAATGAATGGGAACTGAGCTGCAGCCTGCACACAACCTACAGACAGGGCAGCACTGTGTTTGGAAGAAGGCAGACAGATTTTTCTAACCACTTTGAAAGTAACCTACACTAAGTTTTCTCATAGAAAACATAACCTGTCTGCCAAGGCAAACCTAGAATATTCAATAGAGTAGACTCATCAGAAGATCACTTTAGATTAACTACATAGGGAATCCCTCACAAAACTGGTAAGTCACATAATATGGGAATATTGACCCCCTTGGTCTACTACTAGGATTAATAGAAAGTTAAACTCCAGATGGGAAGATCCAGTGGGACAAGCCTCCAAAAAAAGTCATAAAAAGTTCCGCAAAAGAACACTGCAGAGGCATGGAATCATCCAAGCAACCAGATACAGGTCATCTATCCAAGCAGACCAAGAAGCACCTTGGTGGTTCTCCAACTCAGTCACCCTATGAAGTAATAATTGGCATGGTTTACCCAACCAACCACCTAGGAATTCAGTCATGGCCATAAATGAGTGGATTAGCAGCAAAACCATGGAGTCAGAGAACTTGTGTCAAAGGCAGCTAAAAAGAGAACGAAGTCTCCACCCTCCAGAAATAAAAACTTGGAATGTATAAGTGATGCTTTAAAAAGTAGAACTGTGGCTAGATGAGCCATGCATCTCCTACTAAGACTAAGCCTAAAGGCCAGTTTCCAGCCTTGAATTTCCTTAATCCTGCCAGTAGTAGGTACCGTCGTTTTAGTGGGACGATTTGATGATCTGTTGCTCAAAAATCCTCATTTCCTCAAGACTTGTCACATCTAGAAGGCCATAGCCCAAGTAAGACATTCTAAAATATCAAAACCACATTCCAGACTGCTGCTCTCTTAGCAATAGGCAAAGGTTGTCGAAGAAAAAGCAGCCTGAAACAATAGGTCATTTAGTCTGAGATAGAGCTGAAAATCGGAAGACGCTTTGCTTCCTCAGAGTCATCGCAAACAGTTGTTGATTCTTCAATGCTCTTCTGTTGAATCAAGCAATCCCTGTTATCTGCCATCTTAGGTTCCTCCTGTTCACAGGGAAGAGGCTTCATTTGAGGATTCCATGTCCACGGATTTTGCACAGTTGAGCGAGGCGGAGTCACTAACCCAAGTAATGCTGGTCCTAGTGGGACAGGAGAGGGGGACCAAAAGCCAGAACTTCCAAGAGGACTGGTTGGACTCAAGGGGCTAATAGGAGGGAAGATGGGCAAGGAAGCCGGTGAAGCCATATGGGAAGAGAAGAGGGAGCCGGAAGATGAAGAGGACATTGATGGTATTCCAGAGCAGCTGATACTCTGTCTCAGGAAGGGAGGACATTGCCCCTTTTTACTATTGTTGAGCTTCTCCTCCTCAATGTTGTGAATAAAGTGACAACGGATTCCGTATGGACAGAAGCCAGTAGTGTGATAAGTTCTGCACAACTCAGTCTTATACTTGGGATGACGACAGATAACTCGAAGTTCTGAAGGCCCATGAGCAAACTGACACTTCTCATCGTATCTGCAATAGCCACTTAATTGGTAAGAACGACACAGCTCTGTCTTGTAGCGGGAAGTAGATGGTGTTGAAGGTGGAGATCCTTTACTTTCCTCAGTCATGCTGATGGAGTGGTCTGCTTGGGAGGGGATGAGTCTTGGGGCAGTCAAGGTGGGCAGCTCCGAATCCTGACTCCATGGGTTTTGTGGAGGCTGTACAAGGGAACTCATCAAGAGATCATCGCTCTTTGCATCTTCATCAAAGCATACAAGATGGGAGTGTGTACTTGACTCCGTCATGACAAGACTATCCAAACTTGCCTCTGCCAGCAGAGATGCTAGTTCCTATAATGAGGGAGAAGTTGTACAATGTTATCCTAGACTTGTCAGTGAACACACACTACAATGGATATATGACATGAGCCTACTAAGACATGGTTGGCCCAGTTTACACTGTGCAGCAGTGGGATTATACCCAACACCTTTAATTACAACTTTTAGCTATACTCGAATACTGCATGAGTAATCTGCAAGTGCACAGTATGAACTGGGTCCCATACACAAGATTCAAGTTGCTCAATTTTAGTTTACTACTTCAGGTGACCATTGTTAAGAACAGTTTGTGATGGCTGACTATCCTGGCAAAAAAAAAAAAAGGACTGCCAGGTTAAATGAGGTCAGCCAACTTTGGCAAAAGATTGAAGTGCATGGCTTAAACAGCCGATCACTTGCAACGTCTCCCATATATAACACACACTTACTTCCCTCAGCAGCTAGTTTAGTCTAGCATGTTCAGGTGAGATGTGAAGAATTCCACACAGAATTGATCAGATGTATTGTAGACAAAGTTGCATGCGTTTGTCCAGCTTTAGGGGCAACCAGAGTGGGAAATATCAGGGGAAAAATATAAGTAATGTTGGCAGTACAAGAGACTCTAGGTGAGATTTCACACAAGTCTTGCAGTGGTTGTAGGAGATGGTACCCTAGATTAGCATTTCTCAGCTCCAGTCTTCAATCACCTCCTCCAGGATTATTTTAGCATTGTCAGTGCTTCAGAAATTGACACAGATATTCTCTTTAGAAGATATACTCACCCATTACCTGTTGGGGATATTTAATCCCTGGAGTTGAGCAACACTGGCGATAATCCAACTCCTTTGGGGTATGTTCCCACATCACTCATTTGCTGCAGTTTTCACTGTAGATGGCACCCTTAGGTCTTGTTCACACTTACACTACATTTTCTGTTCTATCAGAAGAGCCCAGTGGGAAGAGTGCCAGATCTGCCGTCTCATTCACCTTCATAGGCGATGCCAGGCTTCTAGTAGATTATAGACTATATACTGCACTACTTTGGCATTTTATGCCAGATGGAGCCTCCAGTGCAGAACCAGACGCTCCCTTAAAGGGTGGTTTCAAACAAACATTTGCACCCACTAAACGCAGAGAACGGAACCCATTGACTTCATTAGGTTCATTCTCATTTCTCTTGTGCGCGCACAAAAGACACGCCTCTATTTTTATGCGCATTTGCACACCAATCGTTCACGTAGAAGTCTATGGGAGGTGCACAGCTAAACCCACGCCATTCCAGAGGGAAAGAACACATCTGGAACTCATTAGGCCAACAGCCTAAGTGGCATCGTCATGGCAGGGGTGTGTTCTGCACCCATGTGAACTGACCCTGCAAGTGCAAAGAGTACAGTAATCGGCGCAAAAGTGCATCGTTCACAATACAAATGCATTATGCATATGCTTGTATGAAGGGGTATTCCAGAGAGTGGATAGTTTTCTGAGTTCTCACCCATTTAGTGTGTGTAACCACTGGAACCTCCATCAATCTGAGAACTGGGAGTCCCGTTCTCCCAATTTCTCCTCACTTCCAGGTAGCTACTTCCACCTGCCATGGCACTGAATGGCACATTGGCTCCACACGCGCATCCACCACTCCGTGCTTTGTATTAAGCCATCACCGACAGTCCCACTGAAAGTGAATGGAAGCACTGTGCATGTGCGGCCGTGGCTCCATTCAATTTCCTCCTCACTACGGGGACTGCAGCGAGGACGACAGGAGATATGGGACCACCGCTAGTCTGGCAGTTTCACCCATCCAGTCTCTGGAATATTGCTTTAATGAACACTTGTTTTCAGCCATGTCCACGTCTGTGCTGGAGGCCAATGTTCAGAGCCAGCATGAAATCCCAGACAACAAGGCACAGCATGCTGCACCACTTCATCCAAGACGACACCAGGCTGAAGCCAGACAGATCCCAGAAGGCTAGAGTCACACGTGTATCAGTGTTTTACTGTATTTCTTCTGCACCCAAGGTGTGTACATTTGCTCACCGCAAAAAAAAAAAAAAAAAAAAAAAAACCATCAAAGTGTCTAATTACTCTGAGTTCCAGATGTGCTTTCCTGCTTCTCTTACTGTATTCTGTGCACATTTACATTGACTTCTATGGGGACCTTTAGTGCGCAAATGGGCAGGAAAGTAGAGCATAATGGGCATTTTCCTTGCACATGTGAACAAGTTCCTGGAAATCAGTAGGTTCTATTCACTGCGTATTGAGCACAAATACGCCTGTGTGAACTTGGCCTTAAAGTCAATGGCGTTCGTCCGCTGCCATGCGTATCAGGCATAAGTCAGATCCACTTCTGGTATTCCCATTTAGATTTAGCCTCAGTTAAACAAACAAGCTGATGTGAGAAAGACCCAAGTGCGATAGTTTAAGTAACAATAAACTAATATGAACACGTCACAAGACTCAAAACATTGCCCAAATGTTTTGTAACAACTCCAACTTGTTTCTACAGACCCGGCGAGTTACCCTTATGAAGCATTAAGGCCGGCTTCACACAGGGTGGATTTGCCAAGGAAATTTCGTGCAGAGTCTTGCTGCAGCCGCTAATCCCGGGATTAACCAGCCACGTGGACGAGATGGCAAAAATGTCATTCACACGGGACGGCCAATCCATCGCAGCAAAACTGGCATTAGTCAGTGTACATTCCCCCGCTGCAGCAGGTCTCCCCCCCCCATTGGGGGCTGCGATCCTCTCTACAGAGGAGCCGGCCGCAACGGAAGAGCATGCGCCAAAACCCGCGGCTAAGCAGCGCTTTTTCTTCAATTCAAAAGCTGGCAGAAATCAGGTGGAGCCTCTTATAGTCCATGAAGTCCACCCGGCGCTGGTCAGGTCTTTTCAGAGACAGAACTACATTTTTAAGTACAGTTCCTTGACGTATCTAATTGACATCAAATGGTGCAACATGATTGGCCCAGATATATTGCACCAAACACATCCACATGTTATGGGGGCGGTACATTAGCCTTACCTCAGAGTCTGACAGGGCCACATCTTCCATGTCATGGTCCATCTTGGGGAGGGGGCTCAGTAGTGTGAGGGATTCTGCAGGCATGGTACTCCGCTGGGCTGGCTCCACTTATATAGCACTTCCACCTCTCTTCTGCAGACCTCAAGTGTTTGTAATCAGGGCAGCTGGAGTGAGACTCTGCTTATTCCACCTCTGCCAGTCCCACCCATACTGATCCCACAATATACAAGTTCCATCCCACCCTAAAACCTTTCCTCCTCCTCATCTCCGGAGGTCTCAGAGTCAGCAACTGTTTCTAGAGAAGTCTCTACAAAGTTCTCAGACACTCGCTTTCCTACCAAGTTTTCTGTTCATTTAGTGATTCCTAGTTCATGAATACAATTCCAGAGCAGTAGTGAAAACTGACACTGTCAGAGCACTCCAAAAGGAAGCAAACTGAGTAGATTCATATGCTATTCTGGGGCTTGCTCCCTGTTATCAGCCTACGGAGCAGTTGACTCTAATGTTCTCTACAAATATCACATAGGCCAGTTTCACATGGGCAACAAAATCGAGCAATTTTCTCGCGATGCGACAGCGCCACAAATCGCGTGTATGTGAAGCCCGTGCCGTGCAGTGGGCTCCTTTACGTTAGAGATGATTTTATTCTGCGAAATTGTGAGAGAAAAATGTGCAGGTTGCTAAATATTACTGCGATTTGCGATATTTTGTAGCTCATATCTCCCTATGGACCTTTCCTATGTGTTGCATCGCATCGCACAAAAACGCGGCTTTCATGCGGTGCGATAGGAAATCCTACTGTAAAAGCGCTAAAATGGCTGTGATTGGTTCATCAAGCACTGGCTCTAATTGGCTAAGCCACAGTGTTCGAGACCCAATCAGAGGCAGCACTTCCCGGAGGCAGGGCTGTATTTGTTTTTTGTTTTTTTTCTGCATCTAGGGCTTATTTTCGGGGTAGGGTTTATATTTAAAGCCCCCTCCCCCCACTCAAAAATTCTGGCTAAAGGGCGCTACAAAATCGTGATATCACTGCGAGAAAACGCAGCATAATAGCAAAGACCACCGATGCAATATCGCTGCGATTTTCTCTGTGATATCGCGTCGCCCGTGTGAAACAGGCCTTATATCTGTTAGTGCATTGTGCATATTCTGACCTAAACCGAGAGCAGGTGTAATATGGTCACTATACAGCACATCTGCACATGTATGTTGCTTGATCAGGCCCCTTCACACGGACAACAGCGATATCGCAGCTTTGTTCCCTGATTTTGTAGTGTGGTGTCCCAAAGGGCCACTCAGGACACGAGGCCCGCACTGAGGAGCTGGGAGGGTAGAGTTGTCACTAGTCACGGTGGCTCTGACCAGACTCCTCCCCGGAGGGACGCACGCCACCTCGGCCCAAGTACCACTAGGCCTCTTCCGGACACACCTGGGACAGGGATGGCCTATAAACGTGTGCTGAACTGTAGATATGTCACGGGTGACGCCACCGTTCCTTACTCACCGGAATGAACCTTGGCGGAGGAATGAAGGAAGTCAAAACACACACAGTAACCTTTTAGTACCTCAGTCCCTGGGAACGGTCAGGGCTGCAAAACCTTACTTGTAGCTTTGACAGTATACAGCGTAAAACACACCGGTGCAGCTAGGACAGAAAACTTGAGGTCATGGAGGAAACACAGGAAGATATCGGACCTGCAGTCCACGTTATCTGTAAGGTACCGGTCCTGGAAGGGGAACACTCCGGAGGAGGACGGGGGTAGGATCACTCCACAGACACTCACTTGATAAGGACTTGAATCTCTGCTAGGCAGACTCTTCTCTCCACTCTCTCTCTCTCCTTCACTCACTCTCATAAATGGTTCCTGGACCCGGGGACCTCAGGATACGGCTCTTTCTCCTCCATCACTCTTCACTACATGAGGGTTGAAGGTACCCCCATGTGGCCAGCACTCCACTCTCTACCATTGAAGATGATGCAGACTCTCTGTCTCCGACCACTCCTTGCTCATCGTGTCTAACATATCATGTGATAGGACATAAATTGATACATTTGCAGACACATCCCAGCCACATGCAGACATTAACCTCTCACATGCTGCAGCTGTGCAATACACATAACAAGAGACTAGACACTTTGCACAGTGCATCTACACAGCAGCCACGACATATATGACAATTACGGAGGGTCCAAGAATCTGTGTTTCGGGCCCCTACACGAGCGCCAGCGCTGCTTTTTCTTGAGAATAATCTTGCATCGCTGCCGCGGGATTTCTTATTGAAAAAGTCAATAGGTTTTTTTCAAATGTTAGAATCGTATTGCATGAAAATCGCACGTTCCTGCTATACAACGCGATGTGAGCGGTAGGGACTGCCCACTTGACAGAGTCACAGCGCTGGGAACCGGGTTTAAGAAAAGCCTTGTGTATGTCTGCTGCATCTCTGCTTTTTTTCTAGCATTGCTCAGCAAGAGCCTTAAAAAACGGACCACAAACGGCCGTTCCATGTGCGAGCTCTGATTTTGTTATTGTTGTTTTTTTGCGTATCAACTGGCTTGAATGGGAGAATAATGTCCGAAACACGGTGGGGAAAAATCCCGACATCAGCCCGTGTAATAAGATCCACATATCTGCACAGTCCTATTCCGCAAGACGCCGCGCAATCTGCAGCCGCCCCTCCAACACGCGGTCTGCGTGCTTCAATGTGTCTTGCAGAAATCTATTCCACCCCTCTGAGAGCGCTGCAGGGCCGTCTTCACACCTGGTGGGGATACTGCCGAATGTACGCAGGCGCAACTGTTGTGGACATTTAGCAGCATTTACATCTCCTCACGCGGAGCGGAAGACGTCTGCAACAAATCCACAAGGATTAGGAGAAACATTGCGGATTCTAAGGCTCGTTTCACACGGATGATTGCGATTTTGCAGTGAGAAAACGGCTGCAAAATCGCGCCTTTGTTCCCAAGATTTTTGGGCGGCGCCCCTAGGGTGGTTTCACACGGCAAGAAAATTGCGCGATTTTCACGTGAGTCAGTAAAAGAGCATTATAAAACCCGTGCTTTCCAATGGTTCCCTTCTCATTAGCAATGTTTTTACTGATGCGATGTTGAGAGAGCAAAAAAATCGCGGCGCGCTCCATCTTTTTGCAATCTGCGTTTTTTTATTTTTATTTTCTTTGTATCTACTGTGTTTCCCTATGGAGACTCCTTCTTTTTAGCGCATCGCAGCGCAACAAACTTGCATTGCAATTTTAACATTAGAAATTCTTATTGACTTGTGCCACCCAGCAGCTCGCCGTCGCACATGCGCAGTACGTTTTTTTTTTCTTTTTTTTCCCCCATGCCGTAGATAGGCGCTGAAGCGGAATCCGCGACCTGTCTGCAATGTTCACTGCAGATGGGCCACAGATCGGACGGCTTCCATTGACTGTCCACGGAATCTGCACAAAAATGGAGCCGGTTGCAATTTTTTTTCGTCTGCGAGCAGAAATCGTGTGCGGGAAGCAGGAGATCTCCATAGTAAGTAATGTGTGGTATTTGCTGCGGATTCGCGATACGGACGCCGACCGTGGATTCCGCAGCAAATATCCGCCTGCGAGCAGGAGCCCTAAGGGAATACCAGCAGCAGTCTCACAAGAACGGCGCAGCGGTCAAATCTGCACCCAATTGGAGCGGATCTGGCTGTTTTTCACTTGCGGAACGGCTGCAGAATTCGGCTCTTCGAGGAGGTTGGCAGATCGATTCCGCAGCATAAACAGACGGCGCAACGACATGTAACGCTTTCATCCGATAATCACACCAGAAGAGGACGTGTCGCGGTTGTTTTACTCTCTTTGTGAACGCACCCACTCACTTCAATGGGGGCTATTTTTGTCTGACTTTTGGACCGAAAAAAAGTCTGCACGCGTGTCCCCTCAGAAGCGGTAAACCCATGGTAAGCTCAGTGTCTTACCATAGCGTACACAATCCACACAGTCAGACCCATAGGAGAACATTGAGGTTGTCTTAAGACCCACACGGGCGTATATAGCCCTCCTATTATTCGTGTATTGGTCACGCAATGTAATTCGCAGAGCTGATTTCTATTGGGCAGCTGACACCAGCATACCCTACTTGGTGGATATTATGTGCGCAGTACGCACCAATATAGACTATGGGGATTTAACATATGCAGCTCATGTTACATGTGTGTGTGCTGTGTACTGCGTATTACCCGAGCCCCATACGCCCATGTCAGTGAGCCCTTATGGAAGCACAGCAATATGACTGCGCTTACAGGCGGCAATAAGTCATAGCGCAAGCCTACATCTTTGTGTGTATGACCAGTAAGGCAGGACGTCCACTGCGGGATTTACCATTGTAGTCAAAGATGTTTGCAAGTAGTTGGCGAGCCCCCTCCTCCACCCATGCCCCCCATGGTCCAAGGACAAAGAAGGTCTAATCGTAGAGGTAGCAGAGCTGATGTGTGTTCACTGATCCTAAAAAGATCCCCACATAATAAGATGGAAGGCAGACTACCCCCTCTGCAGCTTATCTCCCCTCCCCGGTTTTATGTAAGACACACTATAGAGACCGGATATACATATGTGTGCCTCAAGATCCAATTAGGGTGAGTTCACACCCAGCGGAAGTGCTGCAGAATGTGACAAACCCAATTCACGTACAGCGGGGAAATAATCCACAGCGGGCGATGGGCAGTGGGCGATAGGCAGCAGGCGATAGGCAGCAGGCGATAGGCAGTGGGCGATAGGCAGCAGGCGATAGGCAGTGGGCGATAGGCAGTGGGCGATAGGCAGCAGGCGATAGGCAGCAGGCGATAGGCAGTGGGCGATAGGCAGCAGGCGATAGGCAGTGGGCGATAGGCAGCAGGCGATAGGCAGCGGGCGATAGGCAGCAGGCACACTACCGATCTACAAGGCCATAGCTCGCTCAATTTGTTGTGGGAACGCCGCAGATCTGCATTGCAGAATTCATAATGATGCAAGACGTAGGGTCCAAGGTGGAAATCCGCACCGGTCTCTGCACTATGTGACCGTTCTTTCCTGCACACTTGCGTTTTTCTTGCACGTTTTTTTTCACGCGATTGTCCATGGGACTCTCTAATGTTAAAAACGTATCACACAAAAATCACAAATCACCGACCTGCGATGCGTTTTTAACATTAGAAAGTCCCATTGGCAATCGCTTTAAAGAAACGCAGCGATATCACAGCGTTAAAACAATGCAAGTGTGTGTGAGCCCTACGGGTAGCTTCATACGGACGATTGTGATACAGCGGCGAGGAAATCACAGCAATATCGCAGTTTTGTTCATGAGATGTCAGAGCGTCAGCGCTGCTTTTTCTCGCAAGAAAGACAATAGGAGTTTAATGTTAAAAACACACGTGGATGAGCTTTTCCACATCTCGTCGATATCGCGCCCGGTTCCTCAGCCCAATATTGCGCTCCTGCATGAATGCAGCCCAGGCAGCAGGTTTGCTGTGCTGACTCCGCCTCTTCAGCACCAAATTCTGCATCAAAATCTACACAAAATTCTGCAGATCTTGCCACGTATTTTGCCGGCGCTGCAGACGCTCCGCAGCAGATCCTGCCCCAATGTGAACACCGCCTTATGCTGAATATGGGTAAAAGAAATGAAAAAGGAGGGTGGAGCGAGACCCAGTGAGGGGGGTGGAATATTTATGGGGTCCAAAGAGCTTTCAATGATTGAGTGTTTTGAATGGTGGAGGTGCTGCCAACCAGATGACGCTCCACCAGTGTGGGCGTGAGTGTAGCGAAAAGGATGTGAAAAGAACTGGTATGGAGGCGCCACCCTCTAAGCTACTGGAAGATGAAGATAAAGGTCCAATATGTGCTGGTGAAAGCACTTCTTTCTCCCTGTCCTCCTGCACACAGGACCTCCGACACATCCCATACATCTTTGGAATCGTGTCACCCCCAGGCATCCTGTTGTCCTATCCAGCCGAACTGACGAAGGGGTTCTTCCCCGAAATGCATATTCTATTGCTGGTTTTTAATTTGTGAAAAAATAATAAAAAAGAAGTGCTTTCACCAGCACATATTGGACCTTTATCTTCATCTTCCAGTAGCTTAGAGGGTTGCGCCTCCATACCAGTTCTTTTCACATCCTTTTATGCTGAATATGGAAGACGAAGATCTCTCCATTGGAGTCGCACGATCCCTTTATGACATTTGGGGGGCGAGAGATTCCTATATTGATGCCGAGACCCCCGCTGCAATAAACGCTGATTAATTTCAATGCGCGATCGCTTCGCTCATACTGATCCCCCATAACCGCTCTCAGTAGGGTCACTCATACATGTCTATGTATGATGTGCAGATTCTTCACGTGTGTAAAATACGCGGTACTGAGCAAATCCGTGCGGTAAATCCCCGTAGCTTGTATTGGTGCATATTACACCCCAAACAGGATATGAGGCGGTTTCTCTTTCACTCCCGTATTATATAGATGTGAGTGGTCCAATAGAGATCAGTGGGCCTTCAGCACGGCATATTAGGCACCACGCATACACCCATGTGAGCGAGCCCAATGGCTACAAGATATAACCTGATAATCCTGAACGTGAGATATTCGCCTGGGGCAGTACTCTGCCCTGCCTGTAGGGGCAACATTTTAGTACATGTATTGTCCATCTCCATACAAATCCTTTAGAGTCGGGTCACATGGGGCGTAAATGCTACGGACTGTCCAGGCAGAATCTTAATTCCAGGGTATAATGCAACAAAACCTTTGAAAGGCATTATATATATATATATTAGTGTATGAATATTTGTATATGTGTGACTAAGGGCTCCTTCACACGGCCATGTTTGCACAGACAATACGCAGAGAATAGATTGATTTCCATCGGTTCCTTCTTATTACACCTTTTTGGATACACATTGCGCCAAAAAGGTGGCATGCTCTATTTTTGTGCATAATTGCGCACCAAAGGCCCCATAGAAGTCTATGGGAGCTGCGCAAATTTGCAATATGCTGCGCAATCCCACCGAAAAAAGAACACATCTGGACCTAAACTAAATGACCAGGTTTAGTATTTTTGACTCATCTAATTGATTTGGTTCTCCTTATCTACATCTCAGACTTGTGTGATTTTGGTCAAATCTAAGCAGAACTATGGAAAGCTTTGAGGGGATTCACAAACTTTCAAGCCCCGCTGTGTGTGTAGTAGTAGCGGTATCTGTGTATGTACATGCTGTGTATTGTATAGCTCAGCCCCTGTATTACATATATATATATTTCTTCCTTTACTGTAAAACCATGATCAGAACTAGAATTGGCGCACACATCCTGCTGCCGCCTCCCATGTGACACACGTCACACCTGATGTCCCTGATATGCGTGAGCTACAAGTTAATTACTGGCTGTAGGATCGTTAGAGGCGCTGCATTACACGGTGAGGCGCATACTGTCACGCCTCATTACAGGACATGTAGACAGCTCGGAGGTCCGGCGGTCACAGCCTCCTCTGTAGTTGTCTACTTCTTCATCATTATTATAAAGGGTCACATCTAAAATGCCCAATTACTGTCAATTTAGCATTGCGGACAGATTTTATCAGATGTGCGCAATATATTCACACATACGTGATTTTGTCTTCATACACTTACTGCACTATTTAATGTTATCCTGGTAATGCGTTGTACCACGAGTGCCGACCCTGTGGCCCATGTTAGACGTTTCTTGGCCCGCTCCGTATTATCAGTGTAAGGGGATTGGCGAGGACAGGCGGCGGTACTACGAATGTGTCGGTGAATCCAGAGCATTACTGCAATATCCGCTCTTTTCCTCCCACTGACCACCAGACCGCCATCAGACTGCTTACGTTCTACCCATCAAAGACCCCCTTCAAGACATTTTTTTAATTAAGACTGTTAGGGTGCAGGATTATTCTGCATGAATGTTGCAGGTTTTGCCGCTGCAGCACTTTATACTATAATCATCAAATGCACATTTTGATACAAAATTGCTGGCCGAATTTTGCAATTTTCATCCCGTATCGATATCTGCTCGTTAGCAGCGTGGATTCTGGAGCTGAATATTTCACACAAATGCAAATTCCACATCATTCTAGTGGAATAATTGCTGACGGAGGTCCTGGGACTAGGGCTGTTGCTTGGACTCTGTGGCTGGCATTGTACATGAGGATCCTCTTCCTGTCACTGTGCAGCATCCCGTATGGTGACTCCGGACACAGGGCATACGCTCAGGAGCTGGGAGGGCAAGATGCTGGCTTGTCACGGCGGCACTTACCAGGCTCCCTCCTGGAGGGATGCACACAGCCAAGGCCAAGGCAGCGCTGGGCCTCTTGCAGACACCCCTAGGATAAGTATGCCCAATAGATGGTAGAACAGGGAAAGAGTTTGTCACAGGTGACGCCACTGTTCCGGTACACACCAGAATGAACTCCAGTGGAGAATAAAATGAGCCGCAGACTGAAGATATGAAGTATCTCAGGTGCCTGGGAACGGTCAGGGCCTGGAATAAACTTTACTTGGCAAACTTCAAGAATACAAGACACAATTTAGAGAATTTACAGTGCAGGAAATTAACAGACTAGAATAGTAGTACCTCCACCTGGTGATCCAGACTTCAGATCACTCGTGCGTGAATGACAGACTTAGGAGTACCTCCAACCGGTGATCCAAACTTCCGTCCAGCCGGGTGTGAAAGACAAAATTGGTGTTCCTCTACGCGGTGATCCAATAGATGCGGATGGCCGTGTAGGGAATTATCAGGTAGAGAGTACCTCTGCACTGGGCCTTGACAAGCACTCATGCACAATTGCTCTTGCTCTGCTTAGGTGGGGCTCACTCCTTCCTCCTCACATGCACATCCAAGCTGGGAAAACCTCTCCTCCTCTTCCATGCCTTACTATGTGAGGGCTAAAGGTACCCCTATGTAGCTGGACCTCTTGACTACAACTCCAGAAGACATGGACTCTCTTCCCGCTTTCAAACACTCATTTTATAACCTCTCTCATACCACGTGACAGGACATAAATTGATACATTTACAGACAGTCTCCACAGGCCTTGCAAACACTTAGCCTCTGACTTCCTGCAGCTGTGCAATACACATAGCAGAATGGCAAGACAGTTTTGCACAAAGCACCTACATAAAATATTACATGTATGACATTATGGAGGGGGCCAGGAAAGCATGTACTGGGCCACTACAACTGTTATAGTGGTCCTGTAGCTGCAGCATCCAAGGAGCAGCCCATGGCTGAGGAGATGGTGTGGTAGATAAAGACGGTATTAGCGTATCTTGACACCACCGGAACTGTGGGTGGTGACAAGATAAAGGCTGCTTGACAGCCTGGGCACGCCCCATGTTTCTCACTGGCTGGAGGCCTGCCTCCCCCTGCTCGGGCTCTCAGGTCCTGCCAGTGACTAAGAGTGGCTTCTTTGTTGTATCCAGCGGCTGTGAGAGCAGCTTCACAGTGCAGTAAGAGTGGCCCATGCAGCGCCGCTCCTCCCTCACTGTCCGCCGCCGCTCTGTGGTGCCACGTGTGCTGGCAGTGCAGGGAGGCAGGCATGGAAGCTGCTGTCGGCGCTGGATAAGAAGCCGCTGTTCGGCCGTGGAAACCGTGGTGGACTCTGGGGCTGCGTCTGCGGGGCGGCAGTATCCACGCTGGCTGTACAGTCGCACATCCTTGTCCGTTGTCACCCGTGCTGCTCATGATTGTGTGGGAGAGAAGTCACCGGACACAGCCGATGTCCGGCACATGTGAGCGCTGCTGATCTTCGGTCATGCGCCTGATGCAGTGATGGAGAAGCAACCGGCCAGACCCGCTGATCCATGCAAGTGCTGCTAACCCCGCTGTGGAGAGCCGCTACAGCTGGCAAGGGAGCCCATACAGTGTAGGGGAACATTCACTCACTGCCGTAGCCGCAGGGGGACAGTCAGTGACAGCCGGCGGCAGCTACTATATGCTTACTCCTAGGATCTTCCAGGACCTTCATCTTGCACTTATCAGAAGCTAGGGGAGTGACAGGGGTGTTCCTCCATGGAAGCCCTGTCAAACCCCTAACTTCCGGTGGCGTCAAGATACACTAATACCAATAAAGACTTTGTCACAGTGGCGCTACCATCTCCTCCCCTGGGGGTAGCACGGGACCCGTCCACGTCACTGCTGTGGAAGGTCACAGGGCAAGCCAATTGATAATTACCTTGAGTCTCTTTTGTCACTCGTGACGCCACCATGCCGTCCTCTGCAGTGAAGCTGGATGATGTAATAAAAGAGTCCAGACACAGAGTAACGTTTCATGGACAAACCTGCAACGGTCAGTAATGTCCATTTACTTCAACTTCAGAACAGTTCCAACAAACACTAGCGTACCGACACAGATTACCCTTCTAGAAGCTGGTGTGACAGGGAGGACTTCTCGGGGTGATCCGGACAATCCACGGGCTAGTTATCTGTGTGATCCCGCTCCCGGCGACTCTTTCTCTCTCTCCAACTCTCTACCAGTCTGCACTCCCTCTCCTCACTTGGTACTTAGCGGTAGCACCGGTTTATCCCAGGTTGAGTATTCCAGGGTCGCGCAACAGGGAATCGCTCGGCCTCTTCAATGCTTCCACACGCAGACTGATGAGACAGTGTCTGTCTGCCGGCTGACTCTCCTCCAAACACACAGAGTGCACCCACTCCCTTGCATCCACCATGCAAACACACGGTCACATGACATACAACATGATACATTTCTCAGACATAACCTAGACATTAACGCATTCAGTACTGCAAAAGTGCAATACACATCAAATGCATACACATAGAAGACACTGACCATACGATTGCACAAGACAATCACAGTCAACACTATGGAGGGGCCCCGCTAACTCTGGGCCATTACATAGCTTTCACTCTTTGGTTGCGCTCACATGTCGCTGATTTGCTGCAGATTTTGTCGCTGATTTGCTGCAGATTTCACTTTCACATTCAAATTTTAAAAAAGGTGAAATCTGCTGCAGATTTGCAACAAATCAGCGACGAGTTACCGCCATACTGGGGTGAGTTCACACACCGCGGTGCTGCTGCAGAATTTGTGCTGCGCATTGCACAGGGAAATGCCGCAGCAATCTACAGCACAATGTAAGTGAATGGGATTTAACCAGCCCAATTGGCTCGGGGCTCCGTCGCTTTGGCGTTTATCCTCCGTTCACATTTTCTGTTCATTTTTTTGGAGCAGGAAGATGGAATTAAAACAAATAAACGAATCCGTTTTTACCACCATCAATTTCAAACAGAAGACGGCGGGCGCGGAGCTTTCAGTTCGCTTTTGTTCTGTTGGGTTTCTGCTGCAGACGGCGCCATCTGCTCTATTAAACAAAACAAAAACCCAACGAAATGGAGCAAAACTCAAAGACTTCAGCTTGTTTTCCACTTTTTAAAAACCCCATTAAAATCAATGGTGAAAAACGGTTCCGTTTTTTTCCGTTTTAATCCCCTCTCCGCTCCAACAGTAGAACAGAGACAGAAAGCCTGAAAGGAGGGCAGCTTCAGGCTGATTTCACACGGGCGACTATGATATCCGGCCGTGAAGCACGCCCCGATATCGCACTCACCATCATGTGATTACCCCCACGGATGCGAGGCGTTTTTGTGTCAGAAGCGTCTCACATCGCTTAAAGGAAATAGCGACCCACCGGCTCGGCTGACAGCCACGACCTGCAGAGGATTGCGGAGTGTTTCCCATTGTTTTCAATGGGAGACGTCACATTGTGCGCACCTAGCACGCGGTGTGATGCTGTGCCGACCCAGTTGAAAACAATGGGCCAAGTGATGCGAGGACACGCCCAAAGATAGGACATGGCGCAATTTTTTTCCCACATTGCGATGCAATTCGATGCAGGAAAGACAATCGCTCTTATGTATGACCCATATTCAACAGAATGGGGATCATATTTGTGCGTCTCGCAACACGCTAATCTCTGGCGAGAATCTTGGCCATGTGAATGAGCCCCTACAGCGGGAAAAAAACTGTTTCAAAATAGAGTCATGCGGCAGATGATGAAATCCGCAGCGCGCTCCGTGTTTTGTTGTGACGCTGCGGGTCTTCATTGTGGAATTCATTTATTAATATGCAGGGAGTAAAATCCATCTGGGTGCGGATTTTGGGGCGGATTTTCCGCGGATCGCGTTCCGGATTTGCTCCGTGATGATTCTGCTTTCACAGGTGACAAAACTTACCAAAATCTGCATTTCTTAAATGACTTGCTTGGGGTTTGCCAAGATCTGCAGCACTTCAATGAGAACTGTGACCCAGAATCCTGTTTCTGTAAAGTCGGCCCTATAATGGGGTCCTCTGGCAGGTCCTGTAATTGGGGACCTGTTGCTCTCACTGTTAAGGGTTCCTGTAGCCGATGCTTTTAGATACCGGTGGTTCAACTGAACCGGACTTAGATCATCATAGAAACCAATGGTAAATCAAGTCCGGTTTAGTAGAATCCCAGGCTAAGCTGCCTGTCCACGGGCGTTGCGGTATCCCGCGGCAGAGATCCGCCGTGGGATACCGCCGCCCAGCAGCAGGAGCCGGCAGGCAGATCTCCGCCGCCAGCCTATCTGACAGATAGGCTGACCACGGAGGATCACGGTAAATTCGCAGCATGCTGCAAATTGCCGCCCGCGAGTGGAGAATCGCAGAGATTCTCCGTTCGTGGACAGGGAGCAAGCGCTCTCCATGGCAACGCTATGGAGAGCTTTCACCGCGTTCCCTACGGCCGGATTATCACCCCAGGGAACACAATGCACACCCGCCCGTGGACAGGCAGCCAAATACAGAAGCTAAAATGCGCCTGTGCTGCGGCTACGTGAAAGTTATTTTAGGGTGAGACTAAATGGGGACAGAAAATCATTGAAAAGTCCTGGAATTTCTGCAGTTTTGTGACGTACAGCAGTTTATTTCCCTTTCCCGTCGCTGTGCTGCGCTGTGCAGGGCCGGCCCGTCAGGACTTTGGCACTTGAGAGAATTTCCTAGAGACATTATTACACATTTTGGCTACTTCTGTCCTGTTCTCCTCTGCATAGATAATCCTTAAGGCCGCCTGCACACGGGTGGATTTGCATTGCGGGGTCTGCAGTGGGCGTCCGCCTCCGGACTCCGCAGCAAATATCGCCCCATATCATGCTATGGCAAATCGCAATTTCATCTCCCCAATGGAAATCGATTCTGTGCGGGCTAGTCAATGGAAGCCGTTCGTTCTGCAACACTTCCGCAATGAGCACTGCAGAAGTATCGCGGGATCTGTGTCATCGCCTAGCGCTGGCGGCTACTGCGCATGTGCCACGGAGTGCCGGCCAGCAAATCCACAGCACACAAAGAAGCAGCTGGACTGGTACGCAGGGGTCACCAGCTGGGCACTGGGTCAAACTCCGCTGCAGAAATCCCACATGCGGGATCCGGCCTGCCCGTGTGCAGGAGGCCTAAGCTTTTTGGGGAACAGTAGCTAATTTGGGGTGTAGCAGTACAGAGGACTGCACCATCTGTGAGCCTAGCTGGCACCCACATCATCCTCCCTGTGCCCACAGATATTGGAGGAGCCGCTCAAAGCTGGCAGATTGGCATTACTTGCAGGGGCATTGATTTTTGCAAGTATAAACCAGACTGTTAACCTGGCAGCGCAGTGAGCGGTTCCTGATGTGAAGCCGCCTCCAGCTTGATGGGAAACAACTTGGAACTGGGGGCGTTTATTGGGAAATCTTGTAAAGCACTTGTGACTTCTTAAAGTGACCACACAAGGTGGCTGACATATTGGGAGGCCATTCACTATACAGGTGCGGCTGAGCTGTAAAAAGGGCCAAACTTCATAAAGAAGTGATCACATTTTGCACAAATACTTGTGTATCAGACATAAGAGACGTGTCGACACGCCATCCAAGGTGCGCAGATCTATCATGTCACGTGTCCATCTGTCCTTGTATTCACTCAGTATGGGAAGGATGGATGGGAATTCTACAAGAATCTCCTATACTCATTGCATGGTGATTTTGCTACATGTTACCTGATATTGAGGGCCTCTGACTGTAACGTGCCTGATGTCTCCACCTTCCTTGCTCGGAGCGCATCCTCCTTGGGGCAGTTTTATACAGAACGATTATCCTTCAAAAAAATAATTGAAACCAGCGAAAGTGAACGATAATCATTCGGTCTAAACTGGAGCCAGCGACTGAATGATGAATGAGAATCGTTCACTTTTCATTCGTTGTTCATTTCTGCAGGCATAAAACCATTGTTGGCTCATTCATTTATCATTCGGTTTAAACAGCGCTCATTCAGTCCTTCTCATTCACTTATCATTCGGTTTAAACAGCGCTCATTCAGTCCTTCTCATTCACTTACACAGGGACTGACCGATTCTTGTTTGAACGAGTCGCGATGTGTCCGCCTGCACAGTGTGAATGAGTTAGCGGTGACGTCACTCGCTCGTCTATAAGGACCGTCAGTATTAGTCTGTGGATGGGAACCGTGATAAGCAGCTACTGGGATGTTCTCCGGACTATAGGGCGATACTCTGCAAAGGCAATGAGGAGCAGCTGGCTGTCAGCAGCTACAAAGGAATGCTCTGCGGAGGGTATGGGGGGCAGCGGCTGCCTGTCACTTGCTGTGCAGTAATGTAGAGGGGGCAGCTGGCTGTCATTAGAAATGTGATGGCTGGGTTGGGGAGGTCACAGGGGTCTTAACCTCTCCATACCGCTAGTCTGCAGCCAGATGCCAACAACCTATGTGACCCCCTATATACTCTCTAAGCTAAGTCACCAATGGGGGGCAGTTAATATCCAGTTCCTCAGAGCTGTCTGCACAATATCTGCACAATCCCATATGATACGTCTGAAAGAGCTGTTCAAATTCAGTTTCTTAAATCTATCTGTCTCTGGGAACTTTGGGTGACGGCCAGCATGGACGACATTCATGAATTTCCTATATGGATCCCATATGTGATCCAGAAGGGGACAAAATACAAGATGATGTGGATGTGGGCCAAGTAAGGGATGGCGGTTGTTGGGTAGGTTCCAACTATCAAGTATTCGCCATGAACTACGTACCAATCCTCCAATGCAGAATGGTGGAGGCTCACAGCGTATTGGGGTCAGACTCCCTTCGACCTTCTACATCGATGGCAATGACAAGTAAACTCATAGGGGCACCCCCATGGACGACACAATGGAAGGCACTCTCCGCTTTATTGTTCTCCACTTATATGAGGATCTCACATCTTTTCTTTCTGTTTGGATCGTGAAAAGAGATTTGTTTTTATTGTTTGTTTAAAGCCATGTGAACTTGTGAAATATGGCGCCATATCCGGGGGCTGCACTGAGAAGGACGTCAATGAGACTTGGCCAATGAGGTGGGCTTAAAAGTCACATGTGGAAACAGAGGGAGGTAATAGGGACAGCAGTCAAGGGCAACGCTATCTGGGAACTAAGCAGGTATATGAACACTAGAGGGCGACATTATGTGGGCTGTGCATGGCAGTATTGTCTTGGCACTATATGGTGGCATTATGTAGGCTGTGCATGGCAGTATTGTCTTGGCACTATATGGTGGCATTATGTAGGCTGTGCATGGCAGTATTGTCTTGGCACTATATGGTGGCATTATGTAGGCTGTGCATGGTAGTATTGTCTTGGCACTATATGGTGGCATTATGTAGGCTGTGCATGGCAGTATTATTTTCACACTGTATGGTGGTCTTATGGTTGCTGGAAAGGACAAACAAGAAAAACCGTCCCGGGCTCCATTTTCTATATAAGCAGCTCCTAATTCTGTTCATTAATATTCCTTAGTGTTGATACTTAGTTGGGGCTTATTCACACGGATGATTTTAACTTCTGAGTTCTGTCCGAGTTTGAAATTGACAGAATTCGGACCCGTTAATGCAATGTGTGTATTCATGTGTGCGATTTAGATTTTTTTACAGACTGATGGCCTATTTAGAAAAATTGCAGCATTTCCTATTCAAAATCACCCATTCAAGTCAATGAATGTATTAAAAAAACATGGAATGCACTTATGTACCCAGCGAGTGCATTCTGAGTTTTTTTTACACACCCATCAACTTTAGTGGGAATTTTAAATTACTTCAGTAGGGCCACCTTTTTTCCCACACGGTTGGCGCCCGCTCACGTTAAAAACGGAAAAGCTGACCAAAAACTGATGTAAAATGCATTGATATTTGCAGTGAAATCGGTCACTTATGGAAACCGCACTCACCTGTGAATAGAGCCTTAATATGATTGTTCGTCCCCCTAGAGAGGCCGTACAGCTCCGCATTCACATGGGGTATACAGCTCTCCAGCAAGCAGTTTTATACTTGCTGAAAGGAAACGTTCCACTCTCTGTCAGCTGATCGTTGTCCCTTTTGAACGTCCGTGCCCAATAAGTGGCCGTGTAAGAGGGCTTTAATGGGGGACAAATGATCATCTGCTCCTTACCGGGCAATGAGCATACAAACCACTATGGTCCATGTACACGGGGCGAGCTGTCGGGTAAAGGATGCCCGACACTTGTCCTAGTGATACTCGCTCCTGTGATGTTACATAGGAGTGAGTATCGTTGGCATCGCTCACAGCGCTGCTGGAATGGAGGTGGAGCGGCTGGGGAGAGTCCTTCGCCACCCGCCTCCATTCACAATTCTCATTCAGTCGCTCTTACACAGATCTGAATGATTCCGAATAATATTCATCCTGTGTCAAAGGGCCGTTATTAGCTGATTATTCTGCTGCTCTCCGCCCTGCAGAACTAATGGGCAGAATGGGAAATGAGTGGGATAGTACTATGACAGCGGCTGGAAGATGGCGGGAGGAGGTGAAGGAATGGGGATGGCGGTGGTCTCAAGGACCCCATCTGCTGCTCTCACATTCCTGAGATTAAGGCTGTTAGGAGAGATGGAGATTATCGCCTTGTAGAAGCGGAGAATCAATGGCACATCCAGAGACCAATATCTGTCTTACTTATCTATCTTTATACAGGGGAGGGGGTTGAATCTGATGCCGTGTTCCAAACCCCCTCAGCAAATGTGTGAACTGACCGGTATTACCAAGTCCTAGTGACCATACCGAAGAGTCTTATGTTGTCACGTTAGCACCGCTATATCCCTGTTGCCATGTTATACTGGGGCTGTTATGTGTTAGCCAGAGTTATTTGCAGGTACTTTGGAAACTAAACAGTTAAGAATGTACAAGGGTGTGCTGAAGGACCTTTGAGATAGGGTCACATGACCTTATCTAACTTTCCTCAAGCAGGAGCATCCGCTCAGCAGAGAAGGTCCTCCTGTCCCAATAAGAAGCAAGTGACGGCAGCACCGTGTACCTGTCAACAATGGCAGATTATAATGTGGGCAATTTGAGTGGCCACTCAGGGTCCAACACTCATGGGGGCGCATGGCTGCCCAAACTGCAATGGCTTTAGTTAGATTGCATGCAGATGACATGGAGACACGTGTTCTCTTCATTGATGTGCTCCTCACTCCAGGCAGCAGCACAAATACTGGCCAGCATCAGGATGTCATGTGCGGTGGTGCCCAGAATGCATTGGCACTGGTGGTCATCAAGCATGCGTGTGTATGGGGTTAAGAGGAATGGCTGTTGGCTGGGAAAATCCATCAAAGAGTATGTTTATAACAGGGTGGGAATGCTGCAGAATGTCCACAGCGGAAACGTCCGAGCATTCCCACATCCAAAACAGAGTCAAAATACTCGCCATTGGTGCGGATTTTGACTCAAAGTCAGCTCTGTACCCGCAGCTGATTTCAGAAGGTACAGCACTCACTTCCGAAGTCTTTGGCCGTCAGCGCCTCCTTCACCCGGTACCCGGCGCTCTGTATTGAGCGCAGCGCCTCTGGTAATCTGATGCGGCAGTGCCATCACCTGACCAGCAGCGCTGCGCTCACCAGAGGCCGCCGTGCCCGGTGAAGGAGTTGCTGTTGGGGTTGGTCAACTTTTTTCTTCAAAATCAAGTTCTTCAACATAGAATGTAACAAGCAGGTTTAGATTTTTCTCTCCCGGCTTCTCTGGCGCTGCAGCTCCGTCCTCCGTGTCCGGTCTTTGTTCACAGGCTGGTGCTGTAAACAGAGCTCCTTATAACGGGTGGGAGATTGCTGTACTTTAGTGTATATACCAAACGACGCGTTCAGCCTCGCAGCTGTTTCCAAAAGAAGTGAAGGAATACGGAAGCCTGGATAGGTCAGATTAAAGGGACTCTGTCGCCATTGTTTTGCACCCAGTTCTGAAGCAGCATGAGGTAGTGCCAGTCACACTGATTACAGCGATCCGTCTGCTGTGGGCATCTGTGCAAGACTTTGTAGAAAATTTCATTTTAGCAGGAGCAGCAAATAAAAGACTACTTGTAGTCCTGGATATTCATGAGCTGCAGGCTAGCTACACCCAGCTCACCCTCCAGCCATTGATTGGCAACTCTCTGTCTATTACTGTGCATAGAGAGCTGTGAATCATTGTCTGGAGGGTGGGGTGGGTGTAAGCTAGCCTGCAGCTCATGGATATCCAGGACTACTTCCTGTAGTCCTCTATGCATTTGTTGCTACTGATAAAATGCAAGTTTCTCCAAAGTTACTGGACAGATACACACAACCCTGTGCTAGGTGCAAAACAATGCTGACAGTGTCTCTTTAAATAAAAGTGTATTAACTAAAATGACCACTAGAGGTCATACTATTGTATTGATAATATAAAAATAATTTCTTATTAAGTATCCCAAAAGGTCGTATGTGTCCTTAGATGTACGTGTATGGGGACTGCAGTACTGCAATTTGAACACTTGATGGCAGCAGACCATGTAAACCATCTGGATGACAGCGCCGGCTGCTTGTTGTTTGCAGCTGCCAATCTAAGTCTTTGGGAGACTATAACCTCCAAGTCTTGTGCCATTATTGTAAGCGCCAAGTTCTGTGCCTTGCAGTGTCTGTAACCATCAAGCGTCTATGTCTCCGATGCAGTAAAGTATTCCTACACCTATTGTTGGTGTTCCTCTAGTGGGACCCCACAAATGGGTCAAAGGCCATACATAAAATGTGTGTACCATCCATGAGACATCATGGGCACCTCAGTTGTTGCCCTTTCCTATAATGAGGCTGGTAGCACTTTTCCTCGTTGACATCAAGCAGAGTGGCACTGGGGTCACACCCTTCAATACCTGAGATAATGCGCCCTCTGCTGGTCAGTCTGTTTATGGCTCCTGCATGAGGCTTCCTGCAAGATCAATACAGGAACACACGGCATCTGTCATTACCTGTTCTGTGGTCTCTTCTGATGGTGCCCCTAAAGCAGCACTGGCACTTGTGGGTTATCTGTCACCACTTTTTAATATATACCATTCAACACTATCTACCATGTTTCCCTGAAAACAAGACCCTGTCTTGATCTGGATATGGTTTTCTCCAGCAGGTTTCGGGGTATTTTGTAGCTTCCAAATTGTATAGTGTGCACACATTGTCGACCAGATCAGACACAAGCGATCAATCTCATATCCAAAATGGCTCTTTTTTGGCAGAGACACCCAGACGGCCCCTTTTATTGTAAAGGATAACACCTGCCCTTTAATGGGCGTGCAACAGGTTACATCAGTAACATATAGGATTCTCATTTGTCGGATCATATAGAATCCCCCCTCCTTCCTGCCCACCTTCTCTCAAGTCCAATGTATAAGCAAGTCTTTGTCTTACAAACGTGCTCGAACCTGAAACTGAAAGTAGATATCTCTTTGTTGAAGAAGATTCTGTGTGGGGGGATGGGGAAGGACTGGGAAAACACTCAGTATTGGACAAGTATACATATAACACTATGACCTTTAACTCTTAGAGGCTGTTTGTGCAACCTATGTACTCAGAGCAAATACCATGATTAGATTGTGTGTCTATTAAACTCCACAGAGCTAAAAGTCATTACAATAGCATAATACATTTGGTTTATACAAATCAATAGACATTTTATACTGACTAATCATCATGTCTATCACAATCCCCCCTTAAAATGTCTATCCTCTAACTCTCTATCTGATTTTCACAGTTCTCTGCGCATGAGCCTATAACCGGAGCGAGTTGAAGGTTCGTTTTAGGGTCTTCAAGGGGGTGTAGGACTTGTCCACTCCTTCTGGGGATGCATCCAGCAAACTCATGGTGGGAGCGGCTTTTCCAGCATCAGTTTCACAGGTCTCTCTGACACAGGGGGTAACACAGCAGACTAGAACAGAAAAGGTAACCATCAGTTCACATACAACAGCGACGCCCGTCTGTGCCAGGATCCTCTACCACCCGCTCATCCATGGCGAGTGCTGGTCCCAAAAGTTAGCTCTTTTTAGTTAGTGCGGTCAGCTTCTTTAATGGCAACTGCGTCTTTTCCCGCGGGTCACGTGTCATCTGGGATGTAGGTACAACAAGTCTCCCCTATCATCTTACAGACACTCCCCTTTTTAGCTAAAGTCATATCTAAGGCCATTCTATTTTGAAAAGTCATAGTCGAGGCAGGTCTTAATGGTCGACTAGTCCCTATAAGGCGTCTCTAGTATAATTTATAAACCACTGCTAATTATAATAAACATAATTAATCCAGTCAACGTTTATTTACCATAAGGATCAGGAAAATGGACTCGAATCTAGTTTTAACTTGGTCTCTAGTTTTTAAAACTTGTCAGGTACCCCCCTTGGCTATGAAGTCAATGTATACGTGTAGATCAAAACTACCACCAGGGGTCTCTCTTCTCGCTCTAGTATAATGTTACAATACTAGTAGTGTGCACAGGTACGCACGGTGTGGGACTCCCTAATCTTCACCCACACCAATGTCCCTCCTGGAGATAGCCCAGATGGTGGACACGTCCAGGCCGCCTGCACTGACCCTACACTACCTAGTGACAAGACTGGAAGGAACCGCCGTACCTATGCGGAAAACAAGGATAGACCAACATGACAGGATAACCACAAAACACAGACAGAGTTGGATCGAGATAAATTAACTATTGGGGGTAACCGCATTATCCTCAATGCTGTCTGACAGGTTGTGGAGGAGCATAAGGGCTTTACTAAGGCACACTCCCCTGTCCAATTACCCTCCAGGCGGGTCCTCTACCTCATGTCTCCACAAAGCCAGTAAACGTCTCTTAAGGACTGAACCTGATTCTGGATCCATTCCCCTCCTATCGTACCATAGGAGGAGCAATACCCGTTGGTGAGTTCCCCAAAAATCTCCCTCCACCCTGCCTATTTGCCTGGCAGGTGTAGTTTCCAGGGTAGTCAGTAATACTCTCTCTCCGGTGCAAAACACTTAAGTAGTTATAGAGTATTCCTTCTTCCACTTCTCACGGACAGTGTAATTAGCGGAGATGTTCGTGAAGAGACTAATAAACCACTCTTCAGCATCTACAGGGAGATTTAGGGGGACCATCCCCGAGTGTGGTCGGGCACTACCGCACACGCAACAGTTAGACTTGTTGCTCCTGTTAGCATCGTACCTCATCAACTCCAACGAGATTCTGGTCAGAGTAGCCAGTCGCTACTGTCAAGGTGTCCACAAAGGTAGGGTCGGCTATGATCATCATGTTCGTCAAGGTCTTTATCTTACGGCGGAGGGGGTTAATTATGGGCACGGGACTAATTATGGGCACGGGACTTCCATTCGGGTGCATCTACCATACCCCTTATTTTAAACTTCCCTAAGGGATCTGTCCTCCCGTACCGGTATGTCCCCAGACTATAAGTCTCCCCGTCCCCCCGGCTTGGATCTCCTAGGTTAGTGTAAAAACCGCATTAAAACCAAGCAACATACTAAATTCAGCCTTCCAATACCTGCTGTCCTTATTATTTTCAAGGAGGGTTATACGACTAATTAGGGATTTCCCGCTCTTATCTTTCTTATTTAAGGCACTTCGCGGTTTATAGGACCAGTCTATTCCTGTGTTCCATCCCACTAATCCCCAATAACGGCAGTCTTCTCCCCAGACGTTATCAGTGGCGCAAACATATTGTATTCCCCGGGTATATAAGTCATATAACCAGCTGGACTGAGCTAAATCTGGCCTGCGGTGGGATCTTGCGCCTAGACACGGGACCACAGTACAATAGTCGAAGGAATATGCGGCTACTTGAGCATTGAACGAGTTATACCAGAAGGTAACCATACCCTCATATTCTTCCGACTAAGGATTCCAGTTGCCACCCTCCTCTCTCACTAGCCCTAACCAGAGTAATGTCCTTGGCACAACTAAGACTGGTCTCCTGGATCTGAAGCTTTCTTACAGTATGAAGCATGGATCCATGTAAGTCTTTCGGCTAGTTTCACAGCTGTGGCAGTAGTCAGAAGCACCTGGTAGGGGCCATCAAATCGGGGCTCAGGAGGGTGCTTCCTGGGGAACTTCTTGACGCACACCCAATCCCCAGGCTGCAAGATATGTGTCCCAGTGTCTGCCTCTGAGTCTGGAAGAGAACACCTGTGCATAGGCTTTGGTTAGTTCTTTAACAACGGCAATCACATAATTAGTCAACACATCAGATTGTAATTGTAACTACTGAGGATAGTAACGACCTAGCCTTGGGGCTAGCCCAAACAATCTCGTAGGGAGATAATGTATGATCCCCCCTGGGTTCATATCTAACACTGTATAAGGCTATTGGATGACAGTCTTTCCAAAGTGGTGTCATTTTTAAGTATCTTACTTTTTAGCGTGCCACTAAGTCTCTCCACCTTTCCACTACTCTAAAGATGGTACAGTATGTAAAAGGCCTGGGATACACCCAGAGCAGACATGACATGTTACATTCACCTGCGAAGTTTGTACCTCTGTCTGACTCTGAATCACTTCTGGTACCCCATATTCACAGTTTACCTCGTTCATGAGCTTCTTTGCGGTTACCTACTTGTTTGCCTTGGTAACAGGGTCGGCCTCCAACCTGCAAAGACATCAACAACAACAAGCACGTATTCATACTTCCCAACAAGTGGGAGCTGAACGTAGTCAATTTGCAATCCCTGAAATGGGTAGAGTGGTTCCGGCAAGTGTGGTGTGGCAAATTTACTTCTGCCCTGTCTCACCCATGGCATAGATCATGCTAAACTGGACAAATGATGCAGCAGCTACAGAGAACCTAGAAGTCGCTGTATTGCCGTCTCCATTGAATGCAATGCACTGGACAGCTCCGGCCCGTTTCTAATGAAACGCGGCTAGGAGCAGATTTTCAGGCGATTTGCGGGCAACTTGCGCGCAACGGTCACGCGATTTGCGGATGCGCATCCGTCATGCGATCCGCAAATCACGCGAAAAAACGCCCGTCTGACTAAGGCCTTAAGGGGTATTTTGTATGCTGTGTATATTATGTCTGAGACGTTTAAAAATTGTGTATACAAGACCAAGAGACAAATTCTGTGAGGGTTAATGTGTCAGAAGGGCGGACTCGGCTGTTTAAGTCTGAGGGAGCACGCCAGAGAGAGAGACACTTACTCCTAGGTAACTAGTGTGAGGTTAGGAAGATTTATGATACGCATATTTACCCGTATGATTGAGCGTGTTATGTTCTCATATGTGAAAAGGTATATACGCGGGAATTATAGCCGTGCTTTGTGACGGCCGACGTCTCCAGGACATTGTTGAAGTTTTGGTCATTGAAAATAATCGTCAGTCTCTGTGTATAGCTAAATGTCCTGTCTAGATCATGTACAAGGAGTGCTCTTGGGGATTACTAGTAGATGGTGGGTTGATATAAAGGTAGATGAGATATATACCTTGAGCCGTTGTGGGTATTCTCCAGTAATCCCGTCTGTTTGGTATTATAGAAAGAATGTGCAGTGTTTATTATTGGGGGAGGGTTGCTGATAAGAGAGTGGACTGAAGTTACACCACTGAAAGCTTTTCTCAATTAACCCTTCCGTTCCCTTTGTCTTGTGTTTTGTAGAATTAATGTGCATTGTAATCTGAGTGGGAAAGAGAGGTTATATTGGAAGGATTTGAAGAAAGCAGATTTTACAAGAGAAACACTACTGTGTCCAGAAACTTCGAATAGGATAGAATAAGCAGGTAGAATAGAATGAGGGATCAGTACAGGATGTTTTGGAATATGCAAAACATGTAGAAACGTTTTACAAAGAAAAGGACCAGGAAAAGTTGCAGAAAGAAATGTCAGGTTATGGACAGATAAGCAGAAATAAGTATGGTAAGATAGATTGTAGAAAGTTTTCAGAAGATGAGCAGGAAGCCCAGCAGAAAGAAAGGTGTTTTTAGATTGCTAGGAGGAGGTATAACGTAGTTAAGAGATTCAAGAGGGGAAAGCATGTAGGGGGGTATGTGTATTGCTTATGAACAATGTAATGCCTTTGTGTTGACTACAGCCCCTCCCTGTAATGGCGGCCGCGCTTGCAATGTTTACAACCCCACATAGTGTGACTCTGCAGTAAATGTGGTGAGCCCTGCCCCCACCCTGAAGTTACTTCCCCCCATGTGCTCACTTTCAGGGTGTGTGATGTTACTTCCGGTCCCTCCCCATCCGGGACAGGACTTGGCCCCGCCCCTTCCTCCAGCAGCCATCTTGCCTCACCTGGGAGATTTGTAGCCCCGCCCCTTTCTGCCTCTGGCGGCCATTTTGCTGCACTTGGGAGGCCTATATTCCCCAATGCCACTGTATCCAGTGCTAACCTCATGATTGTCTGAAGCAAGGTCTTGTTTGACCGGACTTTGTTACACTCCAAGATGTGGCCACTTTGGATGTGTGATAAGTTCAGGGAAACAAACCTTTGTGAAGATGCAGCTTGGGACATAGTAGATGACTAAGCTGGTTTATAGTGTATGGAAGATTGTGTTACCATGCAGGGCGGCGCTGGGTCCCGCGGCCGGCGCGCGCCGCTCCGAGGTCGGCATCGGCGTCCCAGAGCGGTGCTGTCAGGGATCTCTCGGCGGCGTGGAGCAGCCAGCGGGCAGCAGCGTGGAGCAGCCAGCGTGCTGCGGCGTGGGCGTGTCCGCCCGTAGGGTGCCGCCCGCTCTCATCCACCTCCCTTATGCAACAGTGGGAGAGTCGGCTCCTCCCACTCTCCGCCCCGGGGCGGAGGCTTTTAGTTAAAAGGCTGGCAGTGACCTGAACTCACTGCCAGTTATTGGTTCTGCTAGCCTCTAGTCAGGTCTATTCTAGTCTGTCCTAGTTGCTTGTCAGTATCTTTTCGTTTGCCTGAGAGCTACACCTTCCAGTCCCTGGTCTCACTTATCAGTAGATTTCATCACTGACCTACCAGAATCCCAGAAGTGCACCACTATCTTAGTGGTGGTCGACCGGTTCTCAAAGATGGCACATTTTGTGGCGTTAAAAAAGCTACCCTCGGCAAAAGAATTCGCCACGATTTTTGTAAAGGAAATAATTCGCCTACATGGGGTTCCCCAAAATATTGTATCTGATCGCGGGGTTCAGTTTGTGTCGCAGTTTTGGCGTGCCTTCTGCAGAAACCTGGGAACGTCGCTTTCCTTCTCGTCAGCGTTCCACCCGCAGACTAATGGTCAGACTGAGCGGAAGAACCAAGACTTGATGCAATATTTACGGTTGTTTGCTAGCGAAAAGGCTTACCAGTGGGCAGAGTTCCTGCCGTTGGCAGAGTTTGCACTAAACAACCGCCTTTGTTCTTCTACTGGGGTGTCTCCATTTTTTAGTGTATACGGTCAGCATCCTCGCTTCCTTACAGCAATCCCTACTCCGTCGCTCTGTCCGGCAGCTGATGACGCCACAGATACGCTTCGGGGAGTATGGAAAGAGGTGCAGAGAAACTTGGAGGCAGCGGGGGCCCGTATGCAGTTGCGCAGTGGGAAGAGTTTGTCTGTGTCTGAACCTTACAGGGTGGGACAGAAGGTATACCTGTCTTCTAAAAATCTCAAATTGCGGGTCCCGTCCTTGAAGCTGGCGCCACGTTACGTGGGGCCGTTTGCCATCACACGTGTGGTGAACCCACTCGCCTACGAGCTGGGGTTGCCAGCCACATGGAGGGTTCACAGGGTATTCCATAAGTCGCTGCTGAAACCTTTTGTCCCTTCGGTGATACCCACCTCCGGTCCCCCTCCGCCCACCCTGGTCCGGGATGAAGTCGAATACGAGGTCCAGGAGATACTGGACTCTCGTCGGTGTCGAGGAATCCTACAATACTTGGTGGCCTGGAAGGGTTTTCCACCAGAAGATCATTCCTGGGTGGCCGCATGTGATGTTCATGCTCCCGTGTTGGTACGGCGGTTCCACCGTCGTTTTCCAGATAAGCCTGGTCGAGTTTCCGGGCGCCCGGAGGTCCCCCGTCAGAGGGGGGGTAATGTTACCATGCAGGGCGGCGCTGGGTCCCGCGGCCGGCGCGCGCCGCTCCGAGGTCGGCTTCGGCGTCCCGGAGCGGTGCTGTCAGGGATCTCTCGGCGGCGTGGAGCAGCCAGCGGGCAGCAGCGTGGAGCAGCCAGCGTGCTGCGGCGTGGGCGTGTCCGCCCGTAGGGTGCCGCCCGCTCTCATCCACCTCCCTTATGCAACAGTGGGAGAGTCGGCTCCTCCCACTCTCCGCCCCGGGGCGGAGGCTTTTAGTTAAAAGGCTGGCAGTGACCTGAACTCACTGCCAGTTATTGGTTCTGCTAGCCTCTAGTCAGGTCTATTCTAGTCTGTCCTAGTTGCTTGTCAGTATCTTTTCGTTTGCCTGAGAGCTACACCTCCAGCCTTGATTCACCTAGTAGTTTTGTTGGTCTGTTACACCTGCCTCTTCTGTCGGCACTCTGTCCCCTGTTAGTAGTTCCATCTAGGCAGTCGCCAGGTCCCTAGCCAGTGCAGGGACTGCCGCCCAGTTGTCCGCCTGGGGTTAGCCAGGGCCGAGGCAAGTAGGCAGGGACAGTGGGGTGCAGGAGATCAGGGCACCCCAACTGGCACTCGGGGGGCAGAGTGCCGTAACATAATAACTGGCCCTTTAAAACCGTTTGTCATGGAGGCGATCAGTTCCCTCACGAACCAGCTGCAGGCCCTGGTGCCTGTGATCCAGGATTTATCCGCCCGCATGGTGGCCCAGGAGCAGCGGGGGGTGTCGCAGGGGTCGGACGCCTCAACCAGCCCCGAACCCAAGTGCCCTCTTCCCGAGGTGTTTTCTGGGGAGAGGAACAAGTTTTTTGTCTTCCGACAGGCGTGTCGCCTGTTTTTTCGCATGCGTCCCCGTTCTTCCGGGTCGGAGGCTCAGAGGGTCGGGCTGATAATGTCCCTGCTGCGGGGTTCGGCCCAGACATGGGCTTTCTCCATCCCCGAGGGTTCCTCCTGCCTGCAGTCCGTGGACTCCTTTTTTCAGGAACTCGGGGGTATCTTCGACGAACCGGACCGAGCGGGGTTGGCGGTTTCACGGTTGTTGGCGCTGCGGCAGGGGTCGTCGTGTGTGGAGGATTATTGCTCCAACTTCAGACGCTATGTGGGGGATACGACATGGAACGATAGCGCGCTGAAGGACGTTTTTCTGCAGGGCCTCTCGGACGCAGTTAAAGACCTGTTAATTTCCCATCCCGTTCCCGGGTCCTTAAGGGAGGCTATGGAGCTAGCGGTGAGAGCAGATAGGAGGCTCAGGTCTAGGAAGCAGGACAGGCAGACCCGTAGAGTCAGGGAGGTCAGTGGCCCTGGTCCCTCCTCCTCCTTACCAGTCTCTGCGCCCGAGCCGATGGAGGTGGACCCGCTGGACCCCAAAGAGCGACGCCGGATCCGTTTGTTGCATCGCCTCTGCCTCTACTGCGGGAAAGCTGGACATCGGGTGATAACCTGCCCACTGAGGTCTCAACGCCCGCAGCCGGAACCGGCGGAAAACTCCGAGTCCTAGGCGATTGCAGGGAGGATCGCCTAGGACTTCAGGTACTTCCTAAACTTTTGGTACCGTGTCATGTGAGATTCTGGGATTTTTTCCGATCAGGGCGGGCGTTTATTGATTCCGGAGCAGCCGCTAACTTGATAAGTCTGAGTTTTGTCTGTTCTCTGATGGCGGAATTTGTGGCGTTGAAGACGCCAATTCATTTTACCAGCATTGATGCTACCCCTCTCTCTACAGGCTTGGTACGATGGAGGACCCCAAGGTTACAGTTCACGGTGGGGGTCCTCCACTCGGAAGAACTGTCTTTCTTGGTTATGGAAAAAATGTCGGTTGATGTGGGGCTTGGTATGCCCTGGTTGGCACTGCACAACCCCCAATTTGATTGGTCCACCCGGGAATTGACTCATTGGGGGTCATCGTGTCACAATCACCTGTCTACCATAGCTGTGTGCTCCGCAGATACGGTGCTCATTCCGGAGTATTTGTCAAACTTTCAGGATGTATTCTCCAAACAACTGTCTAAGGCTCTGCCCCCTCATAGGGAGTGGGACTGTGGTATCGACCTGATTCCCGACGGTCCCATCCCTAAGGGAGCCATTTTCAATCTGTCAGGTCGTGAGCATGAAGCCCTCAAGTCCTATGTCTCGGAAGCTCTGGCCAACCGACATATCCGGCCGTCCAGGTCCCCTGCCGGGGCAGGTCTCTTCTTTGTAGAGAAGAAGGACGGGACACTAAGGCCTTGTGTGGATTATCGGGCCTTGAATAAAATCACTGTGAAGAACCAGTGCTCCTTGCCCCTAATTCCTGACTTGTTGAATCAGGTGGTAGGGGCTCACTGGTTCTCCAAACTGGACTTAAAGGAGATGTCCCGCGCCGAAACGGGTTTTTTTTTTTTTAAACCCCCCCCCCGTTCGGTGCGAGACAACCCCGATGCAGGGGTTAAAAAAACCACCCGCACAGCGCTTACCTGAATCCCGGCGGTCCGGCGTCTTCATACTCACCTGCTGAAGATGGCCGCCGGGATCCTCTATCTTCATGGACCGCAGGGCTTCTGTGCGGTCCATTGCCGATTCCAGCCTCCTGATTGGCTGGAATCGGCACGTGACGGGGCGGAGCTACACGGAGCTACACGGAGCCCCATAGAGAAGAGGAGAAGACCCGGACTGCGCAAGCGCGGCTAATTTGGCCATCGGAGGGCGAAAATTAGTCGGCACCATGGAGACGAGGACGCTAGCAACGGAGCAGGTAAGTATAAAACTTTTTATAACTTCTGTATGGCTCATAATTAATGCACAATGTACATTACAAAGTGCATTATTATGGCCATACAGAAGTGTATAGACCCACTTGCTGCCTCGGGACATCTCCTTTAAGGGGGGCTTACAATTTAATTCGCATCAGAGAGGGAGATGAATGGAAGACAGCGTTCAACACCCCGTTAGGACATTTTGAATGTCTGGTCATGCCTTTTGGACTCTGTAATGCCCCCGCTGTGTTTCAGGGCTTTATGAACGCAGTCTTCCACGACTTCCTGGGGGTATTTCTGGTCATCTATCTGGACGACATCCTGGTGTACTCACCTGACTGGGACTCACATGTGCGGCACCTGAGGTTGGTCCTGACCCGTTTGCGCGAGTATCAACTTTTTGTCAAATTAGAGAAATGTACATTTGGCTCTAAACAAGTATCCTTCCTGGGTTATGTAATCTCACCCACAGAGATTCAGATGGAGTCTGATAAAGTAGCAGCAATCTCCCAATGGGTCAGACCCGACAACCTCAAGGCTCTCCAGCGGTTCTTAGGTTTTGCAAATTTCTACCGCAAATTCATTAGAAATTACTCAGTTATTGCTCAACCTCTGACCGACCTGACTAAGAAGGGGGCTGACTTGGGTAAATGGTCGCCTGCAGCCCTTGAGGCCTTTAGCCGTCTAAAAAAGGCATTCACGACTGCCCCGGTGCTAATACAGCCGGACGCACGACTACCCTTTTTTATTGAGGTAGACGCGTCGGAAGTGGGGACAGGAGCTGTATTGTCGCAGGAAGTCAGTGGGAGGTCTGGCTATAGCCCATGTGCGTTCTTTTCGCGAAAGTTCAATTCAGCAGAGCGCAACTACGACGTGGGTAACCGTGAATTGTTGGCTATCAAATGGGCTCTGGAAGAGTGGCGACACCATCTTGAGGGTGCTAGACACCCAATTACCGTATATACTGATCACAAGAATCTGGTATATCTCGCCAATGCGAAAAGACTCACTGCTCGTCAAGCCAGGTAGGCGTTGTTCTTCGCCAGGTTTAACTTCGTCGTGACATATATCCCCGGAGAGAAGAACGTGAAGGCGGACGCCCTGTCACGGAGTTTCGGGGTACCAGACAGTGGGACCATGACTCCCGAGAATATCTTAGCCCCCGGCGTGGTGGTGGCAGCGTTAGAGTCTAACTTCGTCCCTCAACTACAGGATGCTCAGCAGGAGGCTCCGTCAGGGGTGCCGGAGGGCAGATGGTTTGTGCCAGAGACCCTACGCCCTAGAGTCATGGATGAGTCCCACTCGTCGGCTCTCGCCGGGCATCCAGGGTTCCAGGGGACCCTGGAGCTTTGCTCCCGATACTTCTGGTGGCCAGGCATGTCTCAGGAGATCCGCAACTTTGTGAGGGGTTGCTCGGTCTGTGCTCGCAATAAGAGTCGGCGGCGTCCTCCGGAGGGTCCTCTGAGACCACTACCGGTTCCTTCCAGTCCCTGGTCTCACTTATCAGTAGATTTCATCACTGACCTACCAGAATCCCAGAAGTGCACCACTATCTTAGTGGTGGTCGACCGGTTCTCAAAGATGGCACATTTTGTGGCGTTAAAAAAGCTACCCTCGGCAAAAGAATTCGCCACGATTTTTGTAAAGGAAATAATTCGCCTACATGGGGTTCCCCAAAATATTGTATCTGATCGCGGGGTTCAGTTTGTGTCGCAGTTTTGGCGTGCCTTCTGCAGAAACCTGGGAACGTCGCTTTCCTTCTCGTCAGCGTTCCACCCGCAGACTAATGGTCAGACTGAGCGGAAGAACCAAGACTTGATGCAATATTTACGGTTGTTTGCTAGCGAAAAGGCTTACCAGTGGGCAGAGTTCCTGCCGTTGGCAGAGTTTGCACTAAACAACCGCCTTTGTTCTTCTACTGGGGTGTCTCCATTTTTTAGTGTATACGGTCAGCATCCTCGCTTCCTTACAGCAATCCCTACTCCGTCGCTCTGTCCGGCAGCTGATGACGCCACAGATACGCTTCGGGGAGTATGGAAAGAGGTGCAGAGAAACTTGGAGGCAGCGGGGGCCCGTATGCAGTTGCGCAGTGGGAAGAGTTTGTCTGTGTCTGAACCTTACAGGGTGGGACAGAAGGTATACCTGTCTTCTAAAAATCTCAAATTGCGGGTCCCGTCCTTGAAGCTGGCGCCACGTTACGTGGGGCCGTTTGCCATCACACGTGTGGTGAACCCACTCGCCTACGAGCTGGGGTTGCCAGCCACATGGAGGGTTCACAGGGTATTCCATAAGTCGCTGCTGAAACCTTTTGTCCCTTCGGTGATACCCACCTCCGGTCCCCCTCCGCCCACCCTGGTCCGGGATGAAGTCGAATACGAGGTCCAGGAGATACTGGACTCTCGTCGGTGTCGAGGAATCCTACAATACTTGGTGGCCTAGAAGGGTTTTCCACCAGAAGATCATTCCTGGGTGGCCGCATGTGATGTTCATGCTCCCGTGTTGGTACGGCGGTTCCACCGTCGTTTTCCAGATAAGCCTGGTCGAGTTTCCGGGCGCCCGGAGGTCCCCCGTCAGAGGGGGGGTAATGTTACCATGCAGGGCGGCGCTGGGTCCCGCGGCCGGCGCGCGCCGCTCCGAGGTCGGCTTCGGCGTCCCGGAGCGGTGCTGTCAGGGATCTCTCGGCGGCGTGGAGCAGCCAGCGGGCAGCAGCGTGGAGCAGCCAGCGTGCTGCGGCGTGGGCGTGTCCGCCCGTAGGGTGCCGCCCGCTCTCATCCACCTCCCTTATGCAACAGTGGGAGAGTCGGCTCCTCCCACTCTCCGCCCCGGGGCGGAGGCTTTTAGTTAAAAGGCTGGCAGTGACCTGAACTCACTGCCAGTTATTGGTTCTGCTAGCCTCTAGTCAGGTCTATTCTAGTCTGTCCTAGTTGCTTGTCAGTATCTTTTCGTTTGCCTGAGAGCTACACCTCCAGCCTTGATTCACCTAGTAGTTTTGTTGGTCTGTTACACCTGCCTCTTCTGTCGGCACTCTGTCCCCTGTTAGTAGTTCCATCTAGGCAGTCGCCAGGTCCCTAGCCAGTGCAGGGACTGCCGCCCAGTTGTCCGCCTGGGGTTAGCCAGGGCCGAGGCAAGTAGGCAGGGACAGTGGGGTGCAGGAGATCAGGGCACCCCAACTGGCACTCGGGGGGCAGAGTGCCGTAACAGATTGGAGTTGATGCATGGGGGACAGAGGCCAGGAATACATGACAGGGGACGCTCTCTCATGTTCCCAGGGGCTCTGTTTTCCACTGCCCACTTCTCCAATGGATGCTCAGACAGATGATGTTACAGAAGGCTCCTACAGATGGAATAATTTCCCTATAGTCACCCAGCAAACTTTTTTCACGCAATTTGATTAAGTAATTTTACTTTTTATGTGAAGAAAGAGGGACTAAATTGCCCAGAGTAGGATGTTAATTCATCCGTATTCTTTAGTTTTTCCTTAAGTCTTTTGTATATTCTAGTGTCAGTCTACACTGAAGCTATAATTATATTCCGACAGGAGAGTAAAAGTTAAACGCTGGACGTTCCCTGAAATACTATTACACTGAGTGACGTAAAATTTTACTTGTGTTGCGCCCCCTTGTGTTAAAAAATGTTAACTGCGACCTGAAAAAAAAAATCTAAAGGATATTTTCGCTCAGACTTCGCTGCATACAATGTCACCTTGACCTACAAAGTGCTTGTTTTTGTGCCTCTTGGTTTCCTTTTTCAACTTGTACTACTTTGAACGCAATTACTCTTTTTCCATTGAGTATTCCGGTTCAAAAGGGGGGAGGCATAGGTGATCTGGGTCATAGATGATCTAGGTGTTGTAGATCAGCTATTGGGTTTAAAAAAAATAAAATAAAAAATAACTACAAAATTCCGAGCCATGTGAAATAGAACATCAGCACAATTATTTAGTACTAATACACTAAGAAACTGCAGGTATGCAAACAGTTACCAGAACCTCTGTTGATAATGCATATGTTGAGCTTTTTGCAGATGGTACCAGGGTGAGGATTGATGACTCCACATCGGATATGCAGTGGTCACACAACAAGATGTCCTAGAAGCAGAAGCTCTGCCTCCGCATGTCTCAGTACAAGAAGCGGAATTGAAGGCCCTCACTGAGGCGAGTGGAGTGGCGAGAGGTAAGACCGGCAACCCTTTACACTGACTCCTGGTATGCATTTGGCATAGCTCATGATTACGGCCCAATATGGAAGGCCAGACAGTTTTTACCTTAAGCAGGACAACCAATTGAGAATGGTGCAGCGGTACAGAGTCGCATGGAGGCCCTATTTCTACCTGACAAAGTTGAGAGTTCGCACCGATTCCTACACTGGAGAGGCGAGAGACGACACCCTCGCTGACAGCATAGCAAAGGCAGCGGCCCTCAAGCCGTGGAAGAAAGAAGAAAAGATACTGATGGCATGAGTCAGTGGTAAAAACTTTGCACATTGACAAAAGCCCTCACCTGCAATTCATCCTAAAATGTGTAAAAATAAAAAAAATTGTATACTCACCTGCCGGCAGCCGGAGCTCCGAGCGGCCGTCCTGCAGTGGGTGTGAAGGGGGTGTGAGTCAGACCTGCCCCCTGATTGGCTCAGCGCTGAGCCAATCAGAGGCATGCCTCACTCACACCCATTCATGAATGGATGTGAGTCAGACCTGCCCCTGATTGGCTCAGCGCTGAGAGGCAGCAGTCACTCACCCATTCATGAATTCATGAATGGGTGTGTGAGTGAAACCGGCCTCTGATTGGTCAGGCTGTGACCAATCAGAGGCAGATCATTCAGCAGGCGGGGATTTTAAAGCCCCGCCGGCTGAATAGTGCCGAGAAGCAGTCCAGGAGAACTGACAGCGGCCGCGGCTGGACTCCGGCTGCAGCGGAAAGGTGAGTATACAATTTTTTTTTTTAATTCTAACACATTTTAGGATGAATTGCAGGGAAGGGTTTATATATTTAACCCCTTCCCGACAATTCACCCAGCGCACGCCGGCAGCCCATTGCTTTCAATGGAGAGGCTGTATTGCCGCTCCATTGAATTCAATGGGCAAACATCGTTCTTCTCTGTCACAGCTGTGGCAGAGAAGAATGATTTGTCTTCTATATGTTCTCAATGGGGTCGGCGCTGCTGCCGCCGGCCCCATTGAGCGCATATACAGAAGAGAACAGGAATCGCAGATCGCAGATAGGTGCGATCTGCGATTTTTTTTTTTTTTTTTTTGTTCTATAATTTATCGGACGAGCGCATAAAAAGCGCTCATGTGTCCGATACCATTGCAAAGCAATGGTTTTAAAAAATCGCCGGACGCATGCGCATGCGCAAATCGCGGCTAAAAACGCCCGTCTGACTGAGCCCTAAGCAGGTTAAAACGGTGTTTTTTTCCGAGTAAGAAAGAACTATATTACCTGCCTTTCATTGATTTATCATTCTGGATCAGAAACAGGCAGATGAGCAGTCAGAATTCAGCTCACATCTATAGGTTTTCATAAAGCAATCTTACCGTGTTCTGTAGATTTTCGGGCCCCTGAGTTCTGCGTGCTATCTGCCGATCTCTGTATTTTTCCAGAATGAAAGAAATCAAAATCTCTAACTCGGTCCACCCAGGAGACGCCACTGATCTGGATATGGTTTTCTCCAGCAGGTTTCGGGGTATTTTGTAGCTTCCAAATTGTATAGTGTGCACACATTGTCGACCAGATCAGACACAAGCGATCAATCTCATATCCAAAATGGCTCTCTGGGCAGAGACACCCAGACGGCCCCTTTTATTGTAAAGGATAACACCTGCCCTTTAATGGGCGTGCAACAGGTTACATCAGTAACATATAGGATTCTCATTTGTCGGATCATATAGAATCCCCCCTCCTTCCTGCCCACCTTCTCTCAAGTCCAATGTATAAGCAAGTCTTTGTCTTACAAACGTGCTCGAACCTGAAACTGAAAGTAGATATCTCTTTGTTGAAGAAAATTCTGTGTGGGGGGATGGGGAAGGACTGGGAAAACACTCAGTATTGGACAAGTATACATATAACACTATGACCTTTAACTCTTAGAGGCTGTTTGTGCAACTTATGTACTAAGAGCAAATACCATGATTAGATTGTGTGTCCATTAAACTCCACAGAGCTAAAAGTCATTACAATAGCATAATACATTTGGTTTATACAAATCAATAGACATTTTATACTGACTAATCATCATGTCTATCACAGTCTTATATTAATTTTTGCACCAAAAGAGGTGCTAGTTCTTATTTATGGGGGGAAGGTCTTGTTATACTTACCTAGCAGGTTCGGTCCAGGTCCCTTCTGCTGCTCTCCTCAGCTCCGACGCACTGCCCACAATCCTCGGCCACTCGTACAACATCACTTGAACCACATGAACCAATGCAATGGCTCTGATTGGTTGATCCAGTATTGCATTGATTGGCTGCACAGCGGTGGAAGAATCAATAAACAGTCATCGCTTGTAAAGACGGGATTTATGAATTGGCTGAGCCACGGCCAATCACAGCCATCGCATTGGTTTATCCAGTGCTGCATTGATTGGCTGAGCAGCGATTTAAGAACCAGTCAATGCAAACGCTTCCTGGAGGCGGGATTTATGAATCCCATAACCAGGAAGTGATGTTGTATGAGCGGCTGAGGACTGCAGGAACCGCGCCGAACCTCTAGAGAGCAGCGGGTGGGACCTGGACCGAGCTGGCTAGGTCATGTATTTTTTCTGTAACATAACTAGGGCTAATTTTTGGGGTAGGGCTTATATTTCAAGCCTCCCCAAAATTAGGCTAGGGCTTATTTTTGGGGTGGATTTTATTTTCTTGTTTATACTACCTGAATAATTTTATAAATATTTATGTTTTGGAGAAATTAAAAGTGTTTTAGAAATAGAGTTTAGTTTTCTACACATACGTATTGGTGAAACATTTGTGAAATTAAAGGGGTTTTCCAGGGAGGATATTACTGATTACCTGTCTTCAGGATAGGTCATCAGTAGTTGATTGGCTGGGGTCCATCACTCGGGACCCTGACCGATCAGCGGAACGGGCTCATGCTGTCAGCGCTGCAAATACACAGAGGTCGGAGCTGAAGCAGCATAAGGGCGCCTACCCACTTGCGATTTTTTTTCCTGTGATGTTTTGCATTTTTTCTCAAGAGCAATTAGTATAGAATGTGTTCTTGTCCATCTGGGGTTTTTTTTCCGTTTCGTGGGTTTTTTTTCACATAGGAACTGTCAGTTGCATATGTGTCCTTATTTTTCTCTTAATGCACCCATGATTGTCAATGGAGGGCTGCAAAAAACGCCGCGAAAAACGCGCAATCACACGCAAAAATCGGCAACGCAAGTGGGTAGGCGCCCTAAGTCTCTGCACGGCTAGTGGCCGGTGCTTGTAACTGCAGGCACAGCTCTCATTAAAATCAATGCTTCCACTACAACCTTTAAAATCTTAGTATTTGTATAGCGCCAACTTATTCCTCAGCGCTTTCAGGTAATTATTATTTATTACCCCCCACCAAGCTGGGTTCTCATTTTACTGACCTCAGAAGGATGAGTCAACCTTGAGCCGGCTACCTGACTTCAGCTCGTAGGTGAGAGCTTACACTATGCGCCACCTCTGTGTATTTGTGGTGCTCAGCTGATCGGTCGGGGTCCCAAGCGACGGACCCCAGCCGATCGACTAATGAGGATAGGTCATCAGTAGTATTCTCCATGGAAAACCCCTTTAATTAATTAAAATGGTGACAGATAACCCACAAGTCCCCACATACCTCCCAGTTCTTAAGGGAACCCAACAATGTTTATAAGGGCTCCCACTCACTTGGGTTTTTTTTAACGCAAATGTCAATGGGACTTTCTAATGTTAAAAACACATGACAAGTTGGCACTTTGCTATTTTTGTACGATGCGTTTTTAACATTAGAAAGTCCCATTGATAATCGCATATAAAAAAACCGCAGTGTGTGTAATAAATATATACTGCACCCCGTGAAGACGGCACGCACACCAGACTATTTTCAGATGAGTGCGCACGCCTTCCCTTCCATCCCTTGCAGTGCATGCACAGCCTTCTGAAGACTCCCGCTTGCTCCGATTCCAGTTCTGCGCTGTGACTTTTTAGTAGAAGCTCCTTACATCGTTAATATGCCTTTGAGTTGTTGGATCTGGTTCCAAGGCGATCGCCCATTCCCGTTCTGTTATCACATCTGAGAAAAGTGGCATTATACGCTGTAAGTATAAAAACCTTTGAATCCACTACTTACCAAGAAAGGCTAAGCCCTCTGCATATATCAGAGTAGAGAATGTGGAAGCAGGAGAAGGATTCCGCACAGGAACATGTCTGTCAGCAAGGGGCAGGATCCGCTATAAAGGGCGGCTTCTGTTCTGAAGGACTCGGCGCTCATATAACGTTATCACCCCTTCATCTGCATCGGCGGTGTGTAATCTACCTTCCCATGTCTGACTGCTTAGTGAGATCCACAGCGATCGACTCAGAGTAGATGAGGGAACCCCTTAAAAAAGGAGCTACACACAAGGCACAGAGCGGCTTCTGCTGGGAATTAGAGCTCCCCGCATCTGCAGTGATATTGCTACATATTTACAGGCGCTGGTAACATTAATAATCCTGCCTATACGGTAACGGTGCCTGACAGCGACTCTCTATACTGCCTGACCAGCCTCTAATAACCCCTTACACCCAGCTTACCGCCGCACAGAGCAGCTACTTCTAGTCCAGTGCGGAGGTATGGAATAGCATGTCTTGCATCCGCACCGTGTTGGCGATCTGCAGGCGAGTAACCTCATTTGCCGCACATGCTACTGGTTCAGCAGCGGCAGGCATGCTGACATATGTCCCTTAAGTAAATGAGTTCAGTGCATAGGAGTTAAAACTAGAAGGTATAAGTCCAATAGAAGAAAAAACATCCTCTGTGCTCTGTAAGTACGGAGATCGGGGTCAGCAGGTACAATCCACAATACAAAGACTATGGCCCTGAGATATGAAGATAGGTGGTCCTTGCCAGTGCTAATATAAGCTGTGCTAGTAGAGCAAGAAGGGCCCGAGATAGTAAACCAATGGCTTTGCTTCTGGTTAGGTAATGCAGCAGTGGTCCAGGTAGTGAACAATCGGTCCTCTTCTCTCCCAGTTGTGGATTTGGTCCCACATCTGGTCCTCCGTTGTCTTCAGCTTATTTGTTTTAGAGCACAGCGTGTTTCTGGTTGTCAGGATGAAGCTGCTGATGGTCTCTCAATCTCCGTTTGTGTCTTTCAGGGGGCTTCATCTTTTGGCGACTTCAGATGGGACTGGTTGCCTGGATTTCTTGTAGGATCTGGTAGAGGAACTCCTGAAGTTGATCCGCTGCCGAGACAACATGGAAGAGTTATGGGCGTCGAGGCCTCAGTTTCTATCTTGTACAGGAGGGGAATTTCCTCATGAGGAACATTTTTTACAGGCTACGCTGGATTTTCTGATGACCCTGCGGGCTGAGGGACGTTCGTGGGGCGGTACAGAAAACCTTTCAGGTGTCGCTTTCTTGTTGTGGCTTCGTGGCTTGCAGGACGTGGCGGAACATTTTTGTGGTAAAAGGATGGAAAGAGGAGAGGACTGGAGGTGTCAGTCTCGCCCCCTGTCCTTTTCATTATTGAATAGGTTGTTGTATATTTTGGAGGTGATTTGTCGGGGAATGTTGCCTATTTACGGCACCTTCTCTCTGGTGTTTTTTGCAGCCTTAAGGGTTAGTGAAATGTTTCCGTGAGTAGATTAAGCCGGGCGGTTTAATGGTCGGGGATGTTTTGGTGCTAAATAGAATGTTGAAGGTTTGTTTACGGAAGTCCAGGATGGATATTTTTGGGGTTTGGTGACCAGTGCACCTGTTGGGGGAATCTAATGCCCTGAGGACAGGTGACAGTACTTTATTGGTGCACAGGTCGGGTTTGCTGCTGACATGTTCTCAGGTTAGTGCAGTGTTTTGGTCTTGTTTATGGGATTGGATTTGAGCGCTCCTGAATCGGGTTGGCAGCCATGGCTGATGCTCGTGAGCTGGATGGGGAGGTGGAAGTTGGAGTGTTTCTGGTTGTGTATTGAACCTGATTTACTAACTGTGTAAACAGCTGGTGTTTTAGTAATTGTACCGTGTCTGTACCTTTTCTTTAATGACATTTTTCTATTCAGTTGCAGATCCACCGATCATCTAGATACTCGGGCACTCATGTGTATATACTGCACCAAACAAAGAGCTAGAGAGCAACCGGATGACCTGTTCTCAGGTGTCCCGAATGTGGAGATTCACTGGTGTGACGTAAGAGGCCTGCGATGGCCTGCGATGGTTAATACTGTTTCCAGAGGTGATCCAGATTGGTCGGTTTTCCCCGGGTCACGTAATCTTGATGATACATGCTGAAGGAAACGACTAATGCAAGGTTAAAATGGTGGAGTTAAAGGGGTTGTCCCGCGGCAGCAAGTGGGTCTATACACTTCTGTATGGCCATAATAATGCACTTTGTAATATACATCGTGCATTAAATATTGGCCATACAGAAGTTATACACTTACCCCCTACGGTGCTGGCGTCCCCATCTCCATGGCGACGACTAAAGCTGCCTTCTCCTGGATTAGACGCGCTTGCTCTTTCTGTCCGGCTCCGGCGGGCTCGCGCCGCACAGGGCTTCTATGCGCAGAAGTTCCGGGTTGGCCACAGATCAGACGGCTTCCATTGACTTCAATGGAAGCCATCACCATGGTTCTTGCAGCAAAACGCAGCAAGCTGCGATTTGTTTTCCGGACTGGATGGTCCAGAAAACCAACCCGCATGCTTTAAGTAAGCTGCAGGCGCCCATGAATTGCCTCTGGGCGGCTTGAACTCCGGATCATCCGTGCAGGTACACCACGCAGATCTCAGAGTTCAGACCCGCCCGTGGACATGAGCTCTTACTCAACCTTATCTTGTTAATGGTGGACAATGTTGGGTATTGGGCTCATGGAAAGTAATTATAAAGATCCACCCGTCTACAGGAGGCTCTTCACTTTCCAAACCCAATTATAGACTGTATATTATTGGAATATCCTCCATAGACGTCCAAGTCAATATTCTTTTTCCTATGACTAAAGGTCACTAATAAGCCCTGATAAAATGATCTGATGTTTTCTCTTTCTGCATCCGTGATTTCAGTCATTGTGTCCATCGGCCATATTGGGGTGTTAGTGGATTGTATAAAGGTTCTTGGTAAGAGAAGACCGACCACTATGTACTTACCGTTAGATCACATACAGACGGCTTGTGTCTCATCATCCTTCTGTAGCATTTAATGGCATCGGTGGACATGTTCTTCTCCTGTGGAGGGTTACAGAAGCTTTATCTGATGTGGATTAAACAGTTTTTATGCATTCAAAATTAATACCTTCATTCCCCAATCCTTCAAGTAGAGTCTGACTATCAATGTCTACTGTTACCGGTTGTGTCAAAAGTTAAGTGTTTAATCTCATCATTTATTAGAAACAATGGATGTACATATTAAATTGGTTATTCTACTGTTCCACCATCTTAATAGCCACAATATGTAACTATGGTATTTACATAGAGTCTATAATGGAAAGGATGAGAATATCTGACATATTTTGTGTGTTTCCTGACTTTTGGCTCAGCCTGCAGATCTGTACATCAGAATCCTCCCAGTATACAATCTTCCTCCTTACATGCTCATTCTGCAGCTCCTTGATCACCGTCATGTCATCAGAAGATACTGATTTATATCTGGACATCCGGCAGGGTCTCCGGAGTGGATTTGTGGTCACTGCCAGAAGTAGAATACTGAAGACCACCAGTCTGATGTCCATGGCCGGAGTATCGCTGCCGATCTGGAGACTTTCTTCTCTTCCTGTGAACCTGTGTATAAGACATTATTACATATAAGACGATTATTGTACATAAATCCATCCTGTGAATGTCTGCAGCTCTGATATTCTGTATATACACCCAGCAGAAGATGCTCACCTGCACAATTGTCTTGTGTCTCTCTGCTGCTGATTTCAATTCTGTCAAGTCTTTCCATATTTCTTTTTTGTGATGTAGAAGAATCTTTCTGCGTTCGGAGTTGAATTGACAGCAGCTGTAGGAACTCCTCACAACTTTCAGTTTCCTGATTAGTGTATACAGGTGAGACGTCAGGTAAGTGGGAGGAGCCTCCTTCTAGTTACCTGACATTACCGTCTCACCTGTACAGTAAGGAAACTGAAAGTTGTAAGGACTTCCCCCAGCTGTTACTTGCCTGCTGTCACTTGAATTCCGAACCTAGATTCCTCCACATCACGAAAATGATGGAATTTCTCTCCTGGAGACTAAGATATAAAAGGAGAAACATGGGAAGACTTAAGATGGAGTTGAGATCAGCAGCAGAGAGACACAAGACAATTGTGCAGGTGAGCATCTTCTGCTGGGTGTATATACAGAATATCAGAGCTGCAGACATTCACAGGATGGATTTATGTACAATAATCATCTTATATGTAATAATGTCTTATACACAGGTTCACAGGAAGAGAAGAAAGTCTCCAGATCGGCAGCGATACTCCGGCCATGGACATCAGACTGGTGGTCTTCAGTATTCTACTTCTGGCAGTGACCGCAAATCCACTCAGGAGACCCTGCCGGATGTCCAGATATAAATCAGTATCTTCTGATGACATGACGGTGATCAAGGAGCTGCAGAATGAGCATGTAAGGAGGAAGACTGTAATACTGGGAGGATTCTGATTTACAGATCTGCAGGCTGAGCCAAAAGTCAGGAAACACACAAAATGTATATAAGACAAATCTCATTCTTTCCTTTATATATTATATAGTGGCTATTAAGATAGTAGAATGGTAGATTAAGCAACATAATATGTACATCCATTGATTCTAATACATGATGAGATGAAACACTTGATGTGGTTCCTGACTTTGAATTAACCGGTATAATAGACATTGATAGTCAGACTCTACTTGAGCATATGCCGAATGAAATGATTTTTTTTTAATACATTCAAACTATTCAATATACATCAGATAAAGTTTCTCTAACCCTCCACAGGAGAAGAACATGTCCACCGATGCCATTAAATGCTACAAAAGGATGATGAGACACAAGCCGTCTGTATGTGATCTAACGGTAAGTACATAGCCGTCTCACTTCTCTTGCTAATAACCTTTTATACAAAATAATCCACTAACCTACCCCCCACAAATCCAAGAAGTCAACAAAGGGACCCTCTAATCTCCTCATTGTTCCTCTAACAGCCCAGCGATCGTCTCATCTTGACCTTGAAAAGAGTCTCAGTAACAGTTGATGTTCTGGAAAACATGTCCACATCTGGGGCTGCTGATCCTGGATCCCAGTCACTCAGGATCTTCCTTCAGTTAAGAGAAGATCTCATCATCTGTGTAAGTAACTTTGTTCATGATGTCTAATTTTTGCATGCTCCACTCTTAAGAAATAAATGTCTCATACGTATCAACTATCATCATCTTCTTCTTCTTCTTCTTTCTAACAGAAAGTGTCACCAGGATTCAATGAGATTCCCTCTAAGCAGCTGAAGCCATGGCTGCACCATCTCCGGCAGTTTATGGACGAGGTAAGTGTCCTACAAGTGAAATATAGATTTTTCTAGAATTTTCTTTAAATAACATAAACATAGAGATATTATTGGGGGCACCGGCACCAACCAGACTACAGTCAAAGGGCCAAACTGAGTAGGATGAAGGGTGAGCCTTCACAGTCAACCAGAGGTGTCAAGAGGATCAAAATCCAAGTAATGCCCCCACTAATTTATCTCTTCACTTTTAAGGATACTTATATAAAGGCCCGTGCCAATGGCAGGTATACAACTAGATAGAAGCCACCAGAACATAACTTACAAACCATTTTTACATCTTATTTTGTAGGCATCTCCACAATGTCTCCAGGATGCCGTGTTACTCAGCCTCATCTCATTAGTGGTGGAAGATGTTGGGTGTTGGGCTCATGGGAAGTAAAAAGAAGATCTACAAGTCTAGAGGAGGCTCTGCGCTTTCCAAGCTCTAGTGAACACTGTACTTTTTTGGAACATCCTCTATAGACTTCCAAGTCGATAACCTTTTTCTTATGACTAATAGTTTCTAATAAGCTTTGATAAGAGAAACAGAAGAAAGTCTCCTTCTATAGATCTGCAAATCAACCTACACAGAAGGTGAAGAAGCTGCTTTAGAGCTTTAAGGTGCTCATTAGTGTTTTCTGGATCTTTTGGGGAAAAAAACCCAACAAGAATGGAGCTTTTTATCGTATATAATTGCCCTAAGGAAATGTTTGTGTTCTTTGATATTTATTCATATTTTATGTATTTATATAAATTATTTTATTATATATTTGTAAATTATTTATATTCTATTTATTATTTTAGTTTTATTTATTTTTCTCTTTGGATTTATTGAATTTCTTCTAAAATAAAATTGTTCATGTTCAAACTCATCTGATTTCTCTTCAGTTTTCCTGATTTCTGTATTTGTATACATGCGCCGTGCTGCCTGCTGATCATCCGATTACACTTTTTTTGATTGGTTTTAGAAGATGGTCAAAGTAGAGGAAAGCTCTGCCCTAATCAATCTGCTGTATGAGCGTTAGGACCGATCTGAGCTCGGTCACCCGGACGTTGGTAGATGGGCCAATATGATTTGATCAAATTATCTACCAAGAACCTTGCATTATTTGATGTGGTTAGAGGATTGATTATAGGCATGTATACCTCTGATAGGAAATGTATTTTGCGTGCTGTTGCCACTTTTTGGTTTCCGCTTCCATTGTATGTTGCAGCCGTGGTTTAACGTGCACCCATGGATTTCTATTGGGAAGTGCTGACCTCTTTCCTCCTTTTCTGATGCGGAGGTAGTCAGTGATACACATGTTCCTCTTGCTGTCTATCTTTTGGTAAGAAGTCTTCACCAACACAAACTTCAGTCTTTACAATCTTTAAAATATCATCTTTTCCAATTATTTGATAATCTTACAGGTAGAGTAAAACTTCCCTCTGAAACAATTCTTCATTGACCCACGTTGCTATCTACCATAGTCTATAAAGTCTTCACAGATGCAATCCTCAGAGACCACAAAAAACGAGAAGGACAAGTTTGGGGCAAAACTAGGAAATCAAACAAAAGCACTATAGAACCTTTGTATAGTAGGACACTAATTGTCAGGCATCCTCTAGTGAGCAGGAGCAGCTTATATAGGCCGTAGCCTATCTGGATTGGCTGGGGACTGAAATGCCGTGCAGACGCTGGTCCTTTAGGATACAAACCGAACATGTACCTGCACCCTTTAAGCCAAAGTAACAAGCAGAGTGCCGGAAGAGTAAAAGTAGCGTCTGCCATGAGTGATACAAGAAATGGCGCCAGTCATCTCTGATGATATTATATGGGAGACACTCTGTCCAGGTGACGTCCAAAGAGAAGATGCAAGGAGAATCCAGAGGCACCAAAGAGAAGATACAAGGAGAATCCGGAGGCAACAAAGAGAAGATGCAAGGAGAATCTGGAGGCAACAAAGAGAAGATGCAAGGAGAATCCGGAGGCACCAAAGAGAAGATGCAAGGAGAATCCGGAGGCACCAAAGAGAAGGTGTAAGGAGAATCCGGAGGCACCAAAGAGAAGATGCAAGGAGAATCCGGAGGCACCAAAGAGAAGATGCAAGGAGAATCCGGAGGCACCAAAGAGAAGATGCAAGGAGAATCCGGAGGCACCAAAGAGAAGATGCAAGGAGAATCCGGAGGCACCAAAGAGAAGATGCAAGGAGAATCCGGAGGCAACAAAGAGAAGATGCAAGGAGAATCCGGAGGCAACAAAGAAGATGCAAGGAGAATCCGGAGGCAACAAAGAGAAGATGCAAGGAGAATCCAGAGGCACCAAAGTCTCGGGCAAGTATCAAAGGAAAATAAATGAGAAAAAGATTTTCCTGCGCTCAGAGGTCTCGCCCGTAAGGTGTAACTGAAGTTGTGGCCAATAATACCAATATTAAAACACTTACCTGAAAGGGGGGGTCTAGGAAAAATCTAAGACTCCCCCCCTGTCAGATTTTGACTGCTTTTGATGTGGAAATGGTGCAGATTTTTCGACAGATTTTTCCTCTGCAGAATATTCACAGCATTTCCGCCACATGTCAGCGTATCCAAAGACGACGGCATTAAGATGGAATCCTAGATGGCTCTAGAGGCTGTCATTTCTTGAAAGGGACTTACATGACTTGGCCATCCTGAGAAATTACAGTTGAATGGGCTATGCAATTCTGGAAATTTTAGGTATTACGAAAATTTTCAAAAAGCGGCATTCAATCACAATTGGTTCAATGACAGTCATTCATCGAGTGCTGGCTGTAATTGGCTAAGCGTCAGCCAATCACAGCCATTGTTTCCAGGAGGCGGGGATTTTTGAATCCCCGGCCAGAAGAGAAGAAGATGAACAGTGTCGGGACCTGGGGAGAAGATGTGGCCGGGCTCACAGCGCGGGAGAGGTGATGTATGTGTATTTATTTTCTTTTCTGCAGTTAAAGGGGTTGTCCCGCGAAGCAAAGTGGGTCTATACACTTCTGTATGGCCATATTAATGCACTTTGTAATGTACATTGTGCATTAATTATGAGCCATACAGAAGTTATTCACTTACCTGCTCCGTTGCTAGCGTCCCCGTCTCCATGGTGCCGTCTAATTTTCAGCGTCTAATCGCCCGATTAGACGCGCTTGCGCAGTCCGGTCTTCTCCCTTCTGAATGGGGCCACTCGTGCCAGAGAGCTGCTCCTCGTAGCTCCGCCCCGTCACGTGTGCCGATTCCAGCCAATCAGGAGGCTGGAATCGGCAATGGACCGCACAGAAGACCTGCGGTCCACCGAGGGTGAAGATCCCGGCGGCCATCTTCGCAAGGTAAGTAAGAAGTCACCGGAGCGTGGGGATTTGGGTAAGTACTATCCGTTTTGTTTTTTTTTAAACCCCTGCATCGGGTTTGTCTCGCGCCGAACGGGGGGGCTATTGAAAAAAAAAAAAACCCGTTTCGGCGCGGGACATCCCCTTTAAGGCTTAGATTATAGCTTTGACAGTAGCATTTGCTACTCTCAAAGTTGCATCGCATCGCAGGAAAACCGTATTTTCATGCGATGCAACAGAGAGGAAGGCTCCATAGGGAAATAGCTACAAAACCTAATGTGTCGCGGGCATATCACCGGACCCACGAGGTTTTTGTGTGGGGTTGTTGCATGCTACAAAACATTGTATGTGTGAAGGAACCCGTAGGAAAGCATGAGCTTGTCATACATGGGATTTGTAGCATTGTATCAACGCTACAAAATCACGCGACTTTATCACTCGTGTGAAGGAGGCCTTACAATCAGCTTTGGCTGGGTGTTTGCTCATGTCTGGCCCCTTGGACCACTCAGCCTTTTTGATTTTTATATGCATGTAAAATCGCTTGTCAGCAACACAAATGATCATAATCTAACCAGAGGGTGTGCTGCTGACAATAAGGCTGGGCTCACAGGGGCCGAGCGGACTTTGCATGCGGGAGGCCCACAGCAAATTCCATCTGTGAGCCTGGCCGGTGACCCCGTGTTTGACAATTAATTGTATTGCGCATGACCGAAGAGACTCACAGGCGGTCATGTGCAGTACACTTATTTTTTTTCTTTATTTGTATTTCTAGTGCCATCATTTAGTAATGACGTGGGTGCCCGCAACACATACGCAATGTCATCAATGGAGGCCGCCCATGCGGGTTCCAGGGGAAAGTAGAGCATGCTGCGATTTTTCGCCCGCTCGCGGAATAGGCAATTCGTATCCGCGAGTGTGAATGAAAAAGCGAAAATGCATGCCTTTCCATGCCCGCATTTTACCACAGATCAGCCACATGGACGGCGATCATGGAATCCGCAATACACATCCACCCGTGTGAGCGCGGCCTTATGGAGACAAATGATCATAATCGTTTTATTTCTGAGTGTAAAGTCCTTAACCACAAGTCAATCAACTTGTTATATCGTTGATCTGCGTTCAGTGCAGGCACTTTTATCTGACCCTATAGAAGAACTTTGGAGCATTCAATCACTTTTCAGGTTGCATTTATTCGGCTCGTCACCCGTACCCATCAGTTGGGTTGTTAGGGGGCAGTCTAGTGAAGAGAAAATCCCGAGGACGGCCCAGAACATTCAGTGTAGATCTTATCAGCCAGTACTGTGTGTGCTCCGCGTCCGTAACGTCTTGTCCCCGGCCTTGGTCATTCATTCATTTAGTGGAATCTCTGACCATCAGCAGTTACCAGTTCAGTTCTGAACGTAGAGACAAGACTTCTCCACATGCTGGAAATAAAGGAATTTCTCTTCTGGAGTGCAAAATATAAAAGGAGAAACATGGGAAGACGTGAGACAAAGCTGAGAGCGGCAGCAGAAGAAAGACCCAAGACAACCGTGCAGGTGAGCCTCTTCGACTTGTCTACAAAACACCAGAGCAGTAGACATTCACATGTACAATAATCATCTTATATGTAATAATGTCTTATACACAGGTTCACAGGAAGAGAAGAAAGTCTCCAGATCGGCAGCGATACTCCGGCCATGGACATCAGACTGGTGGTCTTCAGTATTCTACTTCTGGCACTGACCACAAATCCACTCAGGAGACCCTGCCGGATGTCCAGATATAAATCAGTATCTTCTGATGACATGACGGTGATCAAGGAACTGCAGAATGAGCATGTAAGGAGGAAGATTGTATACTGAGAGGATTCTGATTTACAGATCTGCAGGCTGAGCCAAAAGTCAGGAAACACACAACATGTAGAAGACAATTAATCACAGCATTATATGGTGGCTATTAAGATGGTGGGATGGTAGGGTAACTATCATAATATGTATATCTATTGGTTCTAATACATGATGAGATGAAGCCTCCGTGTGTGTTTCCTGATATTTCACTCAACCAGTATAGTATCCATTGATAGCCACACTGTAGTAGATAAAGCTCTAACCCTCCACAGGAGAAGAACATGTCCACCGATGCCATTAAATGCTACAGAAGGATGATGAGACACAAGCCGTCTGTATGTGACCTAATGGTAAGTACATAGTGGTGTCTCTTCTCTTGCTGAAATCTTTAAGCAAAACAATCCACTAACTTTCTTCCACAAACTGAAGAAGTCACCCATGTGACTTTCTTAACTTCTTCATTGTTCCCTCTAACAGCCCGGCGATCGTCTCATCTTGACCTTAAAAAGAGTGTCAGTAACAGTTGATGTTCTGGAAAACATGTCCACATCTGGGGCTGCTGATCCTGGATCCCAGTCACTCAGGATCTTCCTTCAGTTGAGAGAAGATCTCATGTCTTGTGTAAGTAACTTTGCTCCTTATGTCCAATTTGTGCATGTTCCATTGCTAGTTGATATGTATGAGACATATTTATCAATCTCTTAACAGAAAGTGTCACCAGGATTCAGTAAGATTCCCTCTGAGCAGCTGAAGCCATGGCTGCACCATCTCCGGCAGTTTATGGACGAGGTAAGTGTCCTACATGAGAAATGTGGCTGCTCTCTTCACTGTTTTGGATAAGTACATTGCCGACTCTTCTCATCATGGTTATTTTGTAGGCATCTCCACGATGTCTTCAGGATGCCGTGTTACTCAGCCTCATACCATTAATGGTGGAAGATGTTGGGTGTTGGGCTCATGGGAAGTAACTACAAGGAAGCTTCAAATAAGTCTGGAGGATGCACTTCATTTTCCAAGATCAGCTGAAGAATTTCGCCTTCTTGGACATCGCTACTACATCATTTAAGTCTTAAGCTTTGATAAGGAAGATACAAGAAAAATTACTGTTCATGGATCTTAAGACTCAGTCTATAACAGAAAAAGGAGAAAGCTCCTCTAGAATTGCTCAAGAAAGACATTAGAGCTTCAGCTGGCTCAAAGGGGGGCAACTAAGGTAATAAATGAACTGAGTGGACTGCAACTCCCAGGTACACGGCTGGGGCTATGTAGCTTAGAGAAAAGATGGCCAAAAGGTGACTTTATAAATATATTGGGGGATAAAACATAGATCTCTCCCATGATCTATTAACACTCAGGACAGTAACAAGGGGGCATCCCCTCTGTATAGAGAAAAGGTTTCTACACCGACATGGCAGGGGGTTCTTTACTGTAAGAGCAGTGAGACTGTGGAACTCTCTGCCTGAGGACGAGGTGATGGCAAACCCACTAGAAAAGTTCAAGAGGAGCCTGCATGGCATTCATGAGTGTATTATTACATTTTATGGGCTTATTCACACGGCCGTTGGCATTTTTACATGCGTTCACTGGCGCTGTAAAAACGCGTGAACGGGCACACAAAGCTAACGTTTGTGCATCTGGTCAGACGGCCTGACGCATATATGCAGAGCCCGCAATGCCGTTAGGTGGGGGGAGACAGTTTAACTCTACTAAACTGTTCTCCCTCTCGCCGTCTCTCTGCAAGGGCAGGAGGCAGGATGGGGTCGGAGCTAGTGTGCTAAGCTCCCGCCTCCTCTCCATCCCTTCAAACAGCCAGCAATGAGAGTGGGTGGATGGGGGCGGAGCTTAGCTCCCTCCCATTGCAAACAGCCGGCAAGGGGCGGAGAGAAACAGGGAAGCAGGTGGGAGTTTAGCAGTCATATTGCTAAACTTCCTCCCACCTCCCTTCTCTGATAGCTGTCATAGGCTCCCATAGGAGTCTATGCAGCTGCTGGCGGCGTTAAAGCACCCGGCTGAAATGCACTATCTTGGCCGGCCACGTGATTTTACACCACGGAAATACGCCCATGTGTACTGATGCACCAATGCATCAGAAGGGCAGCGGATATCGGCCGGGCGTGACAACCTGGCCGATACACGCCCGTGTGAATCCAGCCTACGGTTGGTGATCCAGAGATTATTCTGATCACTAGATTAGAATCGGGAATGATTTTTTTTTCCTGAGATGAGGAAACATTGGCCTCCACCTCATTGGGGTTTTTGTGCCTTTTTTGGATCCACAATGCAGGATAACAGGCTGATCTAGATGGACGCGTCTTCCCCACCGCTACACACTGCTACTAATTTCATCACAAACATCAATGATTTCTGAAATCTTTTAGACGTCAAGCAAATTTATTTATTTTTTATGCATCTGAATTCTCCTAAAAAATTGTTACATTTGGAAAATATTTATTTATTTCTCATGTATTTATTTACTTATAGCTGATATTATGTTTATATATATGAAGCCTCCTGCCGGATACATTAGATTTGTTACAAGATGTAAAAAAAATTGTATTCAATAAATTTGAACTTTATTAAAGAGGTTTTCTAGGCAGGTTTTATTGATGACCTATCCTCCGCATAGTTGATTGGCTGGGGTATGCTGCTCAGGACTCGGACTGATCACCTGTTTGGATGTCGGCCGTCACTGGCAAAAACCAGAGGATACAGAACACAAGCAGATAGTGCTGACCCCTGTGTAGTGGCTGATGCTGGTAACTGCTGGCGAAGCTCCTATTAAAATCAATGGCAGCTGCACCTACAATAACCAGTGTCGGTCACCACATGGTGGGTGCCCTAACAGCGGATTGGTTGAAGTCCCAAGTGGCAGACCCCAGTAGATCGCCTATGGCTAACCCATCCTGAGGATAGATCATCAATAAAAATTGCCTGGAAAATCCTCTTACATCTTCTTAGAATTACTTTTTCAACATCCGGCTTGTATCTGTGAGCTCATCTGCACCCCAGCTTACCCAACTCATAGTCATATCCGCCAGCCTCTACCCGCTCCTTCGCCATCCAGCTGGCCCTGGGACAACTGACAGTGCCACAAGACTAACCTGCAGGGCTGTCGTAGGCCAACGAATGTGAAGCTGCTATACCAACCCATTGTCTGCCTGCTGTGGCCCATTAAAGTACTGGACATTTTTCGGGTTTTTGTTTTCTCATCCCTGCCTGTTAACATCCATAACTTTTTTATTTTTCCGTCGACATTACCATGGCAACAATAGGCACCGTGATGGTGAGTCGGAGAGGGTATGGGTCTTTGCAGCAGTTGTCAGCTGTTTCAAACAGCCGGCACCTGCCAGGTATGCTAGTAGACTTGGCTCCTGAGATGGCTTCATCCCCGGCTCGCACCTCTGTGCCGTACATGGAAAGGTCCCTTTACACGGGACTGTTGGGCGTGTAACCACTCAACAGCCGTCTCACAGACTACCGCCGACTATCGCTCCTGTGCCTACGCAGTGATTCAAGTGAACGCAGGCGGAGCGGGTTGGGATCGTTCCGGCCCACTGGCCTCCATTCCCCGGATAGAGGAGTCGCTCCAGCATTGAGCGGCCGCTGTTTACACGGCCGACAGTCACCTGCTTTTTAGCTCTGCAAAAACCAAGCGACTGCCATAGGTTAGCGATTCCTCCTCAGTGCCCGATCAGCGGACGTTTGTACGCGGGACGATTAACCCTGTAAATCGCAGTTTACAGCAAGAATTCAGGCCCTTCAAATGTCTAATGTATTGCAGAAGTCAAAAGGACTTTCTAATGTTAAAGTCACACTGCAACACGAGTCGCGTTTCATCCATTGCGATGCGATAAAAAGAAGCCTCCGTAGGGAAATCGCACATCGCAGAAGGACGGAGCACGCCGCGATTTTTGTTCTCTCAACATCACAATAGTGAAAACATCCCAGATGGGAAGGAAAACACCAAAAATCATTGGTTTCATTATCTGCTTTTTTACTGACTATTGCATCAGGTGAAAATCGCACAATTTTCTTGCCCGTGAGAAACCGCGCTTACGGTGGAACGTATCACATCTGCAGCCGAGCGGAGACGTCATTAATAAACCTAGAGACTGATATCTGGATAGCGGAGCCGCGCAGAAATAACAAGACCGGTGGATTCCAAATAGCAGGGAGCGTTATATGCTATAATCAGTTTACAGGCCAGAACATACGTGAGGCGGTCCGCAGCGCGGCGGCGGAGGATTTACTACTGATGCTCCTCTGGGATATGTATAAATAAACCAACAAATGGGATTCGCATGATACAATGTTGCGCCATACTTTAGGGCGCCCGGGATTAAGCTGCTGCCCACCAATGCCGCCTGCCGTAAATAATGCCGTAAATTGTTCAAAGAGAGGTTCAAACGAGCGATAATCGTTCGGTCTAAACGCGACCAATGGCTGAATGACAAGCGAGAATCCTTCCCTTTTTCGGTCGCCCTGCAGGTATAAAATGCATAGCTGGTTCGTTTGCTTAACCTTCGGTTTACACCGCGCTGGATTATCAGGATTTATTCTTGTCCCATGCTGGATTATCAGGATTTTCCGACTAAATTAGTTTTATTGTATTTCCGCATCACTTTTGGCTGCCTTCACATTCATTCCGCTTGATTATAGTGATGCAGATGCGTAATAATTAGCTGGTCTCATTAGGCACCAGCAGCACCACCCACCACGTGGAGTCACTCCTGACAGCTCTCTGCCACACACAACATGGCCGCCGAACCCGGACACTAAGGACGCTCTTGTCCTTCAACTTCCTGCTAACTAAACCATTCCCTTCTCCTATTGGTTACTCTCTGTCGGTGTTTGATTGGCTGATTTCTCCCGCGGTCTTGATTGGCTCTTGCTACGCCCGGCTTCCCTGGGATTGGCTGAGCTGCGCAGTGCGAGAAAGATGGCGGCCTCGGTGGTGCCTGCGTGCGGGAGGTCGGTGCGGTTACTGCTGTCTAGCCGGGCGTTGGTAGGCTGCCGGCAGCTGAGCAGCGGGCCGGGGGAGAGTCTGACCGGGGGGGTGCTGCAGGACAAGCTGAGAAGCCAGCAGAAGGAGGTGAGGAGCCGGCTGTCAGTGAGCTGTCACCGTGTGACCTCCCCGTGTACCGTGCCCTGCTGGATGCCCCCTGCCCACCCGGTCATGTGTACCCTGGATAGCTGATAAGTGGCTGTCGTTGGGGTCCACCGGCCCCCTCCCCCCGGGATCATGCGAGTGGTGTGATCCAGGCCCCTTAGTAAATGGCGCGGCGGTGCGTGTACATCATGTGACCTCATCCCTGTCTATAGAGAGAGCGGCGCCATACCCTGTTATCCCTGTAGAATGGCGCGGGGGTCATCGGTGTGCGCTGGAGATTCGGGGGGCACTGAGGGCGCAGTCACGCAGCGTAGTTGACGCCACACAAGCAGATTTACGCTGTCAGGTTGTCCTCGTGTCGTTCTCCACACCGGACGGATCGAGTCATGTGACCGCAGTAATATATAGGTAGCCAGATAATCGCTTCACTCCCCGACCGCTCCTCTGGTAGCGCCATCACATGCTAGATGGTACGGGGCTGCTAGCGCCAACCCTAGGCCACCAGTGCTGAGGGCAGCGGGCACCTACTGTCCAGCACATGGAATGGTAGAGTTGGAACGACCTCCGGGGTCATCGGGTCCTCCAGGGTCATCGGGTCCGACCCCCTGCTCAGAGCAGGATCACTAAATCATCCCAGAGAGATATTTGTTCGGCCTTTGTTTGAAGACTTCCATTGAAGGAGAACTCCCCACCTCCCATGGTAACCTGTTCCACTCATTGATCCCCCTCACTGTCTAATATCTGATCTGTGTCTCCTCCCTTTCAGTTTCATCCCATTGCTTCTAGTCTTTCCTTGTACAGATGAGAATAGGGCTGATCCCTCTGCACTGTGACAGCCCTTCAGATATTTGTAGACCGCTATTAAGGCTCCTCTCAGCCTTCTCTTCTGCTAAACATTCCCAGATCCTTTAACCGTTCCCCATAGGACATGATGTGCAGACCGATCACCATCTTGGTATCTCTTCTCTGAACTTGCTGCAGTTTGTCTGTCTTGTATAAAGTGGGGTGCCCAGAACTGGACCCAGTATTCATGATGAGGTCTGACTAAGGAAGAGTAGAGGGGATAATGACCTCATGTGATCTAGACTCTATGCTTCTCTTAATACATCCCAGAATTGTGTTTGCCTTTTTGGCTGCTGCATCACATTGTTGACTCATGTTCAGTCTATGATCTATTAGTATACCCAAGTCTTTTTCACATGTGCTGCTGCTTAGCCCAATTCCTCCCATTCTGTATGTGCTTTTTCATTTTTCTTGCACAGAGATAGGGTTTTGCACTTCTTATTAAATACCATTCTGTTAGTCGCTCCCACTGTGCAAGCTTGTCTAGATCTTTTTGAATCCTCTCTCCCTCTTCTCTAGTGTAAAGGCCCATTTACACGCAAAACAATCTTTCAAACAATTGAAAGTGATAGTTTTAGTGATCATTTTGCATAAAGTGTTAATGGACACTAATGTCCATTAACACTTTATTAGCTTCATTTGCATGTAAAAGGGCCTCTGGAAGCTGTTTGCAGAGCAAAGCATGTGGTCTGAGCTCTGCACATAGCTTCTTTGTTTTCGCACAGGCAGTTGAAAGAATACAATGTAATCTCCAACTCCCGTGCAGAACACAGCACGCGGTCCCTGTTCTCTTCTCACCAGTTGAACAATGGATATTAAGCTCTTAAAATCATCGTCCAGCCGAAAAGTAAACGATGATCATTTATATGCCATCATTTGAATGAATTGTGAGTGATAATTATTGCGTGTAAAGGGCCTTTAGCCATCCTTCATAACTTTGTATCGTCAGCAAAACTGATCAGTTTCCCATTAATTCCCTCCTCCAGATCATTTATAACAATGTTGACCAACCCTGGGCCCAGGACAGAGCCTTGTGGTCCCCACTTGATACATTCTCCCACTTGGATGTGCAGCCATTTATGACCACTCTTTGAGTACGATCACTCAGCCAGTTGTGAATCCACCTAACAGTCGCCTTATCAATCCCAGATTTGGTCATTTTTTCAATAAGTCTGGTATGAGATACTTTGTCAGATACTTTACTAAAGTCAAGATATACTATATCCACCGCATTTCCCTGATCAACCCAGTCGGTGATTCCGTCATAGAAGGAAATTAGATTAGTCTGGCATGACTTGTTTGTTACAAACCCATGCTGGCTCTGGTTAATTACTCCATTCTCACCCAAGTACTTGCATTTTATGCTGTTTAATAATTTCAGAGATCTTTCCCGGTATAGACGTCAGGCTCACAGGCCAGTAGTTTCCTGGATCCACCTTCTTCCCTTTTTTGAAGCTAGGGACAATATTTGCCCTTTTCCTATCTTCTGGGACTTCTCCTGTTCTCCAGGAATTTTCATAGATTATGGCGAGTGGTTCAGCAATTACCTCTGCTGCTTCCTTCAGTATCCTAGGATGTAATTCATCTGGACCTAAAGACTTGAATTCATGTAAGTTAGCTAAGTGTTCCCTCACCATCTCTCTGCTTATGGATAGCCTCCATTCCTTATTCCCCCAATAGCACAGGGAAGATCAGTTGATGTTACATCTACTTTCTGAGAGAAAACTGATACAAAATAGGAATTTACAAGTTCTGCCTTCTCAGCATCATTCTTAACCAATTCACCATTTTCATTGTGGAAACATCCTATCCTGATCATGCTACCTGGAAGAGAGGAAAGGGCAAAGGAGCCACCGGAGAGCGAGACGGGCAGCTGTATTTCCAGTATAACATGGGATATTTGGCGCGGTGTGGGGGCATCTCATCATGCATGGTGTTTGTAGTCCGTTTTTCTGGGGCCGCATTGCTGCTGTTTGTAACACGTTTATCAGATGTCACACGCTGATGATCAACTAGTCGCATCATTAAATATGTCTAGAGATGTGGCGGCACGTTTATCCAAGGCTTCTGACGCGTATTTGGAGCCGCGTGCTGTCCGTGTTATTACAGCCCCACTATCCCCCACGGGGCTCTGCAGATTGACGTCTTCATGTGAAGCTAGATTCTTATCGCATGTCCTCATCCTTCCCGTATCACAGATGAAGCCGGACGCGGTAAAGCATGATTATGCGTTCTCGCCATATAAATCGGACAGCCCATGTACAGCTGTCTGATGCGAGGTGCGCCTGAGCCTCTCTTAGGGCTTATTCAGACGATCGTATGCGCAAATACGCTCGCCACAATGTATCTGCGCATGGAAGAGGTTGGATGAGATACATTTGCGCACGTCACTGTCCTTTTTGCGCACTGAGGGCCAGTTTACACGCACGACACACCCCTTCCATGGATTAAAAGGCTAATAGCCTAATGAGGTCCAAATGTGTTCTTTTCCCCGCGGTTCTGCGCAGTGTGTCGCCCTTCCCCTTGCTTATTCGCGCACCTCCCACCGACTCCTATGGGGGCCTTTACTGTGCAAAATGTAGAAACCTACAGCAGGTCTGACTTTTTCCGTGCGCCCAAAACACGCCCATAAAAACGGATCCATTGATATTAATGGGTTCTTTACGGTGTTTTGTGGCGGATGTTTAACCCCTTCATGACCCGGCCTATTTTGGGTTTAAGGACGCAATAATTTTTGGCGGATTTTCTTCTCCGTTTATCAAAAGCCATAACTTTTTTTATTTTTCCGTCGGAGCGGCCGTATAAGGGCTTGTTTTTTTGCGTGGCGAACTGTAGTTTTTATCGGTGCCCCTTTTGGGTACAGAGACTAGATTGTAAAACTTTTATTATATTTTTTAATGATAACAGGGAGAGAAAACGCATCAATTCTGCCATAGATTTTTTTTTTTTTTTTTACAGCGTTAATCATGCAGCATAAATGAGACATTCCATTTTTTCTGCGGACCGGTACGGTTACAACGATACCAAAATTCTTACATTTTTTTTTTTAGGTTTTCCCACTTTTCTGCAATAAAAACCCTTTTTTTTTTTTTTTTTTTTTTTGGAAGTCTTTTTTCTTTTCTAAATCTCTGCATTCAAAGTCCTGTAACTTTTTTATTTTTCGATGTACGGCGCTCTATAAGGGCTTATTTTTTGCGAGACGAGCTGTAGTTTTTACTGGTACCATTTTGGGGGTACATACGGCTTTTTTGATCACTTTTATTGCGTTTTTAGTGAGGCAAAATGCAAAAAATTAGCATTTTGCCTCCGTTTTTTAGCGCTTTTTTTGCGTTTTTTTCCCTTGCACAGTCAAAAGTATGTGCAACTTATTGTACGCGTCGTTACGGACGCGACAATACCAAATATGTGGGGTTTTATTTATTTTTTTTACCTTTTTTTATGCTAATCTGAGAAAAAGCATAAAAAATGTTTTTTTAACTTTTTTTTTTATTCATTTTTTTAATCTTTGGGTTTTTTTTTACACTGTTTGTGTCCCCCTGGGGGACTTTGACCACAGCGCTGATGATCGCTGTCATAAGGCATGGCAGAGCTACTGCTTTGCCATGCCTCATCGCTTATACACTGATCTTAGGCACTGGTAACACAGGACGCCAGTGTCCGGCGTCCTGTTACCATGGCGACAGGCCGGGCTTTCGCGATGACATCGCGAGGGCCGGCCGCAGACACAGAGGGAGTCCGCTCCCTCTGTGAACTCTTTCCCTGCCGCGATCTACTTAGATCGCGGCAGGGAAGGGGTTAACAGCGGGGGACGCATCTCTGATGCCCCCCCCCCGCTGTTGCAGCGGGACACCGGCTGTGACTGACAGCCGACTCCCGCTGCGGGATAGCGCGCTAACCCCAGGACGTACGTTTACGCCCTGTTGCGGGAAGTATCAGGCTGCCAGGACGTAAACTTACGCCCTGCAGCGGGAAGGGGTTAATGTGTGCTGAAACGCACACAAACACGGTCGTGTGAAGAAGCTCTTAGTCTGTTTTCCATGGTAGTCCTAGATAGGTGGCGCTGCAGTAAAGGGCTCGCACCTCTCGTTACATTTGGCGCGTCTTGGGCCACCCATTGGCAGCTGCTGAATTCTACCGCAGGACAAGCCTGCCCGGGTTTCCACTATAGTTTACTGGCGTTAATTATAGTAAATCCGCTGCGCTGGGGGCGGCGCCTACGCTTTACCAAGTGGTGGTGAGGGCGGCCGAAGAGGCAGAAAGTTCACAATTGAATTTACACCAAATTTTTTTTGGATTTTTTTTTTTTTTTTTTTTTTATGCCACATTTTGGCGTAAATAGTTCCCCCCCCCTCTTCCTCCTCTCCTGCCCTCCGTGGGGAGTCTCTTATGCCACCCAGTTACTGAGGAAGATTGTAACAGATTGCAGCATCTCTTAAATCTGCCTCCATTTAAGCCCTTTTTTAGACACTTTAAAAATGTGAAGGGAGAAGCGGAGAACCGCAGGAAGTCCCCAAACCTTAGAGCAGAGCCCTACGGGGGCAAACATTGGGAACTCTCCTCCAGCAGAAAGCCGCTGCCCAGCCGGGATGCACCCGGGTGTCTCTAAGGCAGACTTCAAAATGAAAGCTGTTACCTGATTGGTCGCACCGTGCAGCCAGCTGCCTTTTTTCCAGGCTGCAGTCATGTGACCTCACGCATCTTTCCGCTAGGCTCCATGGCGTCACGGCCGGATTCTTAGTGTATGATGGGAAACGGGTTTAGAATTCCCTAAATTCTCTCTATAGAGGAAACACCGGCAGAGTTTATATGAATGTTTCCTGGCATAGATGGCAAGTTTTTAACCCCCTGTATGCCAGTGGATGTTAGTCTGAATCACTACAAGTTATGTCCGCCTTATAAACGCTACTCTTAAAGAATATATGCAGTGTGACCTCCGGGGGGCGCTGTTTACCTGATCCCTGGAAGTCCTAGCAGACGGACCCCCTGTAGGTGATAAATGTTTTGGTGGGATAGCGGCTCCAGTGTATGCCCCCTTCTTTGCCCCACTCCATTTCCTCTACACATGCTACATCCTCGCTCTTCTTCCCCATATTGCGTTTTCCCTCCCTGTTATTCCGATTGCCAGATTGGAGTCGGGAAGGACATTTTTTTTCCCCTTAAATTGGGAAAATTGTCTTCTACCTCACTGGGTTATTTTGCCTTCCTCTGGATCCACATTGGGGGTAATGGGCTGAAGTGGATGGACTTACTGTGTTACTATGTGTCCCCTCTTCTCCCGTGTACTAATAGGCACAGACTCCTCCACCCCGTCCTCGTTAACGCATGCTGATGCCCCTCCCCCAGTTTCTCAGTGATTGTGTGCCCCCCTTATCATCCTGTATCTCCTGCTTTCCCAATCTGCAGGCCTCTCAGGACCCCCAGAGTAATCCGGAATCAGAAGAACAGCAGAAAAAGCAGAAAGAAAACAAAGCGAGAACTAAAAGAATCCTCCTGCGAGCGACGGGAGTTCTGGGCGTCTTGGGGAGCGGCTTGGTGGTCTATACATTCGGTGAGGACCCCGTGTTGTATGACGGGCGCTGGGGGGGGTGATGGTCTCCTTCTGACATCTCTGTTCTCTCTGCAGGTAGCAGCATGTTGGACGAGGAGGGAAATAAGGTAAGTCTGAACCTGCTTTCTGTAAGATGAAGGGCTTCACGTAAGAGGTGGTCTGATCCACCAGAGAGCCGCCATTACACACAGCCATACCTTTACAGCAGAGTTAAAGGGTCATCCCCATGAGAACAGCCTAGTTGACCACCAGGGATGGAGGGGATAGCTTGGGGTCTACAGCCGGGGGACCACCTCTATGCGCTGTAATGGTGGCCATCAGCGGTGGCCTCACAGCATCCATCGATGAGATTACAATAACTTCAAGGGAATCTGTCAGCCACAATTTAGCAATTTAACACAATTTTCCATTCCTGTAGTTGAGCAAATACATTGTTCCTCTAATGCCCAAAGCCTTTTCCTCGTACCCAAGTAATCTGTAGCTGCTGTTGGATGAGCCGCTGCACGCTCTGCAGCCACCAGAAGTCCAGTCTAGTCATGTGGCCTTGTGGGGTCTTCACAGCCGATCCTGGGCTCGTCCCCGATCCTGGGCTCGTCCCCGATCCTGGGCTCGTCCCCGATCCTGGGCTCGTCCCCGATCCTGGGCTCGTCCCCGATCCCTGCTGTGCATCCTCAGTCATGTAACGCAGGACAACTTGCTCATCGGGCTGCGCTGGGGGGGGGGGAGTTTAGCTGCGTCCAACGCTGGGAAAAGACAGGTGGCTCTATTAAAGAGTTAAGTCATTCCAAGGATTTCTGCTGATCGATGGATTTTCCGCGCTGCAGCGTATTTTTCTTTGCCGATCCGCAGCAGCCGGTGTGAAGGGCTGAAAATCAGCTGTTAAAGTTTGGGACTCGATCGCAGCAATTCTTCATTTATGCCGTTTGTTTGTTTGTTTGGGTTTTTTTGTTTTTACGCTGCTTACGGACAAACATAAAAAACACATGCAGTCGTGTGAATGAAAGCGGCCTGCACTGCGTAACGCTGACAACACAGGATTCGGGAGGAGACTAGCGGGTGTCAGGCTTGGCAAACGCATCAATCACCAGGCAGGAGACGGGGCTGCAGTGCAAGGAGAGCCCCCTGGGGATTTAAGGCCTTAACGACAGTTCTGTGCGTTTGGGGTTTGTATGGAGGGAGGTCGGGGGATCAATCCTGCAACAGCTCTGATCTGCAGCGCTGCTGATTGGAGCTGTTAACCCTTTAAATGCCACAATCTATGTTCAGGTGTCCTTTATGGGCCCCCGTGATGAGATTGTGGGGTGCAATACGGTTGCTATATCAGCCAGGGGGCTTCAGAAAGCCTCCAGGGCAGCCATTGCAAAGTGCCTGTCAAGTCATGCTGTGGGGTGGCTTGATAGATTGCCTGTCAGATCACGGTATAATGTAATGCTACGGCACTACATCATACAGCAGGAGCGATCAAAGCATCGCAGGTTCTTGTCCGCTATGGAGGCTAAAAAATAATCAGTTTTAAAGTTTATTTATTAACCCCTGCACTCCACAAGACGTAAATGTACGTCCTGGCTGCGGGGTACTTAACGCAACGGGGCGTACAGTTATGTCCTGAGGTTAGCAAGAGATCCTACCCTGTCCGTCGGCAGGAGCCGGCTGTCAACGATAGCCAGCCCCCCCGCCCCCCCCCCCCCCCCCCCGCAACAGCGGGGGCGCATCGGAAAAGCAACCCGCGCTGGTAACCCCTTCACTGCTGCAATCTATGTAGATCGCGGCATGCAGAGGGTTCACAGAGGGAGCGCGCTCTGTGATGTCATTGGGTTCTCACGATATAATTGCGGAGAGCCCGACGGGTTGCCATGGCAATAGTACGCCAGATACAGGCATCCTGCATTGCCAGTACCTATGATCTCTAATACAAGCGATAAGGCGTTGCAGGACAGAAGTCCTTATCAGAGCTGCTATTGTACAAGTCCCCTACAGGGACAGAAAAAGTGTAAAAATTAAGAGAAAAAAAAATTTTATATATAAAAATTATTATAGTTTTTAAATTAAAATCCCACATATTTGGTATCGCCGTATCTGTATAGACACGTAGATTCAATCGCCCCACTTTTTATCCTGCAGTGAAAAGCCTAAAAAACGGAGGCCAAATGGTCATTTTTTTGCATTTTTTGGGGGGGGCAAAATGAAATAAAAGTGATCAAAAAAGCCGTATGCACCTAAAAATGGTACCAATAAAAACTACAGATTGTCTCGCGAGAAACAAGCCCTCACAGAGCTCCGTCTATGGGAAAATAAAGTTATAGGATTTTGAATGCAGCGATTTAGAAAAAAATAATTTCCAAAAAAAGGGTTCTTATTGCGAAAAAATGGAAAACCTTAAAAAAAAAATTATAAGAATTTTGGCCCCGTTGTAATCGTACCGGCCCGCAGAAAAAATGTATTGTGTCATTTATGCTGCGTGATTAACGTTGTAAAGAAAAAAAATCTAAGGCAGAAATGATGCGTTTTCTCTCCCTGCGATCATAAAAAAATTAAGTTTTCCAATATAGTCAATGTACCCAAAAACGGCACCAATAAAAACTACAGCTAACCGAGCAAAACCCATCCCTTATACGGGCGCGTCGGCAGAAAGATAAAAAAGTTATAGGTTTTGAAAAATTGAGATGAAAGTCCGCTGAAAATCGTTGTCCTTAAGGGGTTTAAAAAATGTTTTGCGATATTTATGATGAAAATCTAAATAAAAAAAAAAACCAAAACCCCACATATTTAGTATTGCTGCGTCCATGTGGGCCGATCTATCCAAGTAAGACTTAGCTGCAGGTCTGCATGTTGTTGAACTGTATGAAGAACTATTGCAGTACTTATAACGCACCACAAGGGGGCAGTGTTGCTCTGTTCACGCCTCATTCTCTTCTGTAGAGCTTCAATAGGGGGAGCATGGCTGAAGCATGTGGTCCCAGCAGTATGTGGGACATATATTGTCAGGGGTGGGGGACGTATACTAACCATTCTCATCAGTACAAATGGCCTGTATGAACAGGATCCTACGTCTCAGCACCAGCCCTTTAGGGTACAAGAATGATGTACCACTAGGGGGCAGTCTGGTTCTTCTACAGTCGGGCTTCTATTACAGGAAAGTACTTGAGCGCCTCACAATTATCCCAACAATCACCTCGGCGATGACCACTCAGAGTGCGCCAGAGATCCCTTCCGGCCGCTCGCCACCATTCAGGGTAAACGGGCAGACGGTCAACCTTCTGGGAGCGAAATCCTCCTTGTGTTGGGGGTCTTATGTGCGTTCCGATCCTCTTGTGCGAGTTTCACAGATCAGAACTGTTTTGCATTGATTTCGATGGTGAACCTCCTATCACTCGCATGCGACGTATGTAGGTCCCATGAGACCAATGGGCGATGCGTTCCGAGGAGCGCGAAAAAATAGAACACACCACGATTTTTTCCTGCACAGCATCTCGGTGAGGAGAAAACGTCCCTCGTGTGTAATCAAAGAGTTCGTATTCGCTGGAGGTTTGTGAGTTTCGCAACGCACAAATCTCACGCTAAATTCTCGGCCACGTGAAAAATAAAAAAAAAAATCTGATAAAGCCCTCCTCCCCCGATCTCTGAAGCTCCGTTCACACACGGCACATCACAACCAGGCATCTCATCCACATGTTAGAGGCCGGCCTTCACGGGAGGTCGGGTCATACTGGCGATTTTCACCACGGATTTAACCCTTTCATACGAGCGGTGAATCCTTGCGGATCTGACGAAGCGCGGCGATGTTTCTGCAGACTTCTCACGGCACAGAATCCTTCCTGCCTGTAAATGTCCTAAATAACCCCAAAATGAATTCTACCTCCAAGTCGGAAACCAGACCCTAAAAATTCCCACCACAGAAAGCCTTCCTTCCCCCTTCCTGTCTGACAGCCCTCCGTGTGGCCAGCATCGGGGTCTTGTGTACCCGGCCCTCCTGACTGTCACCCACTACACCCCACTGCGTACTTTACCTGGCCAGATTAATGGTCACGCCATTGTGGAAGAAACCGGCCAATAGGATCTCCCATAAGTCGTACAAAGCCATTCCGAATGAACGAGAAACCCTGTATATAAAACTGGGATACCCCTTTAAGGGTTTCCCCAGCGATCGGGGGGATTGTATATGTGTTCGACTCTTTGTGCACGGAGATTTTTTTCTAAAGCCCTATTTATATGTCCTGCATAATCGGAGGACCCCCAACGATCCCGAGATTGGGGGGGTCTGGCTGGTTCCCAGGAGGATGGAGTGGAGGCGGCTCGGGTGCCCCTGCCTCATTCACCCCAATGACAGCGCCAGAGATAACAGAACTGTCAGCCTTCGGCGCTGTCATTGAGGTGGATGGGAGCAGCTTCATGACCTCCATTCACTCAGGGACTGACCGAACCCCCGTTCTTCGGATTGGCGGGGGTCCCAGCAGTCAGACTTCACACTGATCGCAGTTATTCCCTGTCCTGCGGATACGGGGTTATTTTATAACTTGACAAACCCCTTCAGTGCCGGTGTGAATTTAGCCTTATGACCCAATTAGACGGGACGACAGTCGTCTAAATGACCACATGAGCGCTGATGTCACCGCTGCGGTCATTGACGCTTGTGCAGAGCGTTCAGACAGATCACCGCCGGATCGCGGGCTTTTCGCTCAGCGCTTCACGTTGTATGGGAGACGCTGAGCCGGGAGCGTTTACACACGCAAAATATATATATATATCTCTCTCAACTTGTCGTCAAGTGTTTGTATTCTATAAAGTGGTGATCATCGAAGTAGAGTGGCTGATACCAGAGAACAAATGACATTCAGCCGCACAGTAGTTGGCAATAAGATGGGAGCTGGAGGCCTTTTAGTAAAGTGATCTAATCTAATCTTGGGCTTGTGTGGGGTTGTTCCCAGGCTGTCTGGGCTGTAATCTGCTCTCCTGGGAATATCACACACGGTATATAATGGAGCCCACTTTACAGCCAGGTGATAAGTGTGTCCCTCCCCAATGTGCCGACTTGTGCCGCCGGCCGCAGCTTCCTCTCACTCCTCTTTGAAGCATGGGAAGGATGTCAGACGGAGGGTATAAAGCCCCTTTTACTGTTAAGAGGGGTATGTGAAGAGGAAGTTGGCAGCATCTTTCCCACGCTTTGAAGATTGCGCCACACAAGGATATTAAAGGGCAAGAACTGATGGCAGCGGCTGGAGACCCCCCCCCCCCCCCCCCCAATAGGGCATGTCCCAAAAACCGCAAACGCTCACCTTAAGTCATGTATTGGGGGATGCAGGAACTGTAGCTACTCCAGAAGCTGTCATGGCGGCCGGTTATCACCCAGCTTTACCGGATGTAGCTGATTAAAAAACCTGGCATAATGGAGTTTTGCTCCACTTGACATGAAGTGGGGGACTGGAGAATGTCTGGGAGGGGTCTCTAGTTTGGGCTCGGTGGGGTTTGGTCCTGGTCGGAGCAGTAGTCCTTAGTCTGACATATTGCAGGTATGTCTACGTTTGCTACTGTCCCTTTAATTTCCTGCTTCCTGTTCACACCTCGGCTTCCCCTCCTGGCCTTTGATATGCGCCGGCTGTCCCGGCCACCCTGCCCCTCCACTGGGCACGCTCCTGGGTGTCTCCCGGCTTTGATATTTATTGTGTGTTTAGCAGCACACTTCTGCATTGTTCCGGCTCTCACAACTTCTACATAATTGTTCCTCTTGTCTCACGTGTGCGATGGTTGTATACTGGGGTGGGGGGCACGAGCCGTATACGGGGGGGGGGGGCACGAGCCGTATGTGCACCACCCTGCAAATATCCCACTCTATGTCGGTAGCCTACACTGATGGTCACTTCATTATAGCCCCCATCTGGCAGCGCGTTGGACTCCTCTTGGCCATCAGAACGGAACAATTCATCCTGGTGGAGGTTCCACTAGGTGCTGGAATCGTTCTACAGGAATATCGGCCCCTGCGGACAGGAGGCTTCTTATAGTTGCTGCAGATTACATGGCGGTGCTGACATGGTCTTACAGGCTTACAGGAAGGGGTCATCGATTCATGCTGCTTGTGCCAAATTCTGACCTCCCAGCAGCACGGAGCAACAGAAATCTGGATCCATCTGACCAGGAGATGCTTTTCCACTTATCAGTGATACAGTTTTTGCTCTTTTCGCCACTGGAGTCTCACCTTTCTGTTCTCCTTGGACCGCAGTGGCGCTGGCTGTCTGGTGTTGTAGCTCCTCCGTGTTCCTGTACAACAGTTTAGTACGTTCGGATGTGTTAAATGGAGGACCATCGTTGTGTTCAGCTGCAACGTACCTGACTGCACCGCCTATATATCAGAACGATTCCTGACATCCTCCGCTGACCCCTTTCAGTGATGAGTTGTTGCCACCCACAGGATCCCCTTTCACTGCATGTTCTTCTTCGATCGCGCCATTCTCTGTATAGTCTCCATATCATTGCATGAGAACCCCACAAGGTTGGCGGGGTATAAATCCTGACCCCCACCGGGGTGACCGGCCTTGTTGGAAATCACTTGATCTTTTTCCCATCTAATGGGGATTAACACTGAAACTGATCCACGGAAATCTTGTCATGTGATTTTATGCCGCACCCCGGGGGTCACGGGGATAACCTGTATACAAGGGCGGTCCAGTTGGTAAAGGGCCGGGGGCTCTAATAGAGGTCATTTAGTGTAGATTTAGTGATGGATCAGTGAGCCGGGAGGACATGATCAGCCCCCCGTCAGGATTACCGGGCCGCCCACAAGTAACACTAATATCTGTAGGTCTGTGTACATGTAAAGTGGCTTAATAGCCCCCAGCGGCCCCACCACGGACCTGCGGACCGGCGCTGCTCTGTATAGTGTGTGGAGATGTTCCTGCTCATTCTTTCATCTCTTTATCTTTCCTAGATCCCCGATGAGTTTGATAATGGTGAGTTCAAGGACCTTCTACTATCTTCACGCTGGGGTCACTACATTAGAGGGCTTGTCTCATGGCTGACATTGGCCTCACTAATTCTGGTCTGACTGAGTATGAAGGGCTGACGGGGCTTCCTCTGGAGAAAGTGATCTACGCTGCCCCCTACTCATCAACGAAGTTATAGAGGTCGGATATTAAAGGGAACCAGGCAACACCTCGGACCCTCAAACTACTTTATGGGGCTCAAAGTGAGGGAAGCGGGCGCCGTGTTTGATGCTCGCTCTGTTCCTGCGCGGTGTCCCCCCAAGTTCTGCGCGTACGCAGCGTGACTCTTCAGCCCGCTTTGTGCGTGTGCTCTCCCATTTGTCTCTATGGCAGAGCGTGTGCACAGCCTTGTGAAGAGTCATGCTTTGTGTGCGCAGGTACAAGGTATCTGAGTATCCAACACAGCTCCCCGAATTCCACATTCCCTCCCCTAACATAGTTTTATGGGGCTCAAAGGTGATGACCGGTTCCCACGTAAAGGCTTGAGTCAGAATTTTGTACTGATGACCTTTCCTTGGGATAGGCCATCAATACAAAGATCAGTGGGGTTTTGACTCCCGCCACCCCTACTGACTTGGCATATTGAATGAAAGGGCTGCGTAATTCCACATCTTCTTCAGTGTCTACCAGGTACAGTGCTGTCCTCTAAGTGGCATCTGTGCCTGGTATTACAGATCTGTCTTGTTCACTTGGATAGGAATGAGCTGTAATACCAGGCACAGCCACTACAAAATGTATGGAGCTGTATCTGGTAAGCAATGAAGAGATCATGGCCCCTTGAAATGGCCGATTGGTGCCGGGAGTGAGACTTCCACAATCCGATAATATTGATGACCTATAGTGAGGCTAGGCGATTGGTATCAAAAGTCCAAGAAAGCCCGTAGGATGCCATTAATGTGTGTCGGGAGTCAACGCCTTGAGAATGGCTTCTTTCGATGACCCTCTCCATGGATGTAATAGATGGGGTCCCCTATTGTGGACAGGAGGAGTTACCACATGAATATTAACTATCTGTGTGTCTGTGCCAGAAGAAAGCGGCTATGCTTTTCTGATTCCATACAACCCCTTTAACCGCTCACTATTCCTTTTGCAGATCCTCCAGTTCTGCAGCAGGTTAAACGGACTTACCAATACTTCAAGGACTACCGGCAGGTGAGTGGCCACTGGCTGGAACTCTCCCTCCCCCTCCTGCCTTTACCTGTGTCCCTTTTGCCCAGCTTGTCCCTCTTCCTTCCATTTCATAGATGATCATAGAACCTACAAGTCCCAAACTGCTGCCGGATCCACTGAAGGAGCCGTATTACCAGCCGCCTTACACGCTAGTCCTGGAGCTGAAGAACGTCCTGCTCCATCCTGAGTGGTCGGTACGTCTTCAGCCCTGAACCCCCTTCTACACCGCGCTGCAGCTGTAGTTCTTGCACCTTCCTATTAAGACCCAGCGATGGCGTGGGTGCAGGATCTGTGCCCGCATCATCTGCAGCAGCTGTCAGCTATAACACAACTCTGCCACGCTGCAGCAATGACTGGGATCTGAGCAAGTGTTACACTCGTCTGTTTAACCCCTTAACGACAAAAGGCGTAGGGTTACGTCCTGATTGTTCGGGGTGTTCCGGCAACAGCTCTGGTAAGCCGCGCTGCTCATCAGAGCTGTTAACCCTTTAAATGCCGCTGTCAATTCTGACCATGGTGGGGGTTCCCCTTTTACGGGCTTATAGGGGTTGTTTAGATTACTTTTTCTCTTTCCCCTCTTGAGCTGTGCCTGGTATCACAGTTTAGTCCAATTCAAATGAAATGGTGCAGTACCAGACACGGCCTGTAGGCAGGGGGTGCTTTAATATTATGAGAGTCCTTGTTGTCTGCTTCCTGCCCTGATGTTCTGCTCTGCTTCCAGTTAGAAACAGGTTGGCGGTTCAAGAAGCGGGCCGGCATCGACAACTTGTTCCAGCAACTGGCACCTCTCTATGAAATAGTTATATTTACCGCTGAAACTGGCATGGTAGGTATGAGCTGCGCTGTGCTTCCCCTCGCCATCCTGCTGCAAGGAAACTGTAGTAGTCAATACCAGCTGGTCATTTAAATGGGCAGATTGGGGTCCAACAGAACAGGAGACGCTCTTACATAGCAACTCTCCATTCTGGCTCCTAGAGGGAAGGTCACGAACCGGAGGGACTCCGCCATGATGTCCGTAGCCACTAATGGGGCTGATGTAAAGGGGTGGTCTTCCACATAAGAGCCCCGTGGCTTCCGTTCTACCTCATCAAGTCATGCATGTAAATAAAACTGTGGCCCCTCCTTTCTGGCAATCCGTTGGGGTCCCAGCACCCAGACCTCCCTTCTCCGAACACTAGATCCTCTGACCTCCTCAGGAAAAACAGAAGTGGCTTTTAACGCAACCCCTTTAATGTGCTTTGTCTTCCAGACTGCATTCCCCCTCATCGACAGCTTAGACCCTCACGGTTTTGTATCCTATCGGCTTTTCCGAGATGCCACGCGGTACTCCGAAGGACACCATGTAAAGGTACAGCTAATCCATGAGGTCTTCCAGAGTTGTCAAGAAGTTGTGCCTCTCTCCTCTACCTCGCCGACCGGACCTGTTGGCTAGGATTGTGTGGACTTTGGCGAAAATGGGAGTGCCCCTTTGAAGTCCAACAGACTCCCAACATCCCAGAGCTTGAATGTCCATCATGTGCCGCAATACTTCTGCTTTACTCATCTTGATTATTAATCCTATGAGACTTGATTCTCCATCCTGTTGGTCTCCTGTTGGTGTATTGTGTGCCCAGGACTGGCTGCAGGGTAGATGTGATCCTCATATAGACTCCAAGGAGGAATTATAGATTTAGGTGTGAACGGAGACGCTACCTTACAAAGTTACTCGAGTCTTCGTATAGAAGGGGCTTTCCTGGAATTTATAGTGATGGTCTCCACAAGATGGACCCTCAATGTTATCGGTGGGGACCCCTCAGGATCAGTAGAGTGCTTTGGCCCCTTCACTGTAAATTCCTGCAACCCCTTAAGGACCAGACACTTCATAGGGATTCTACCCATTTTTCCTGCCCCCCTCCCCCCCCGTGACATAGGGCTATTTTTTTAATATGTTTTATTAATGTTTTTTTTCTCCCTCTTTCCTTTTTGGTTTTTAAATTTTATTGGGGGTAAAAAGCTAAAGAATTTTTTTTTTTTAAATTTTATTTGTTTAGTTTTGTTATAAAAATAGTATATTTACGCTAAAATAAAGTATGGGAATGGGTTATTTTTGATATATAATATGTATAGTTTTGGATTACAGGGCGCACGCAGCATCGGCTTTGGGTCATATTCTTTTTTTTTTTTTTTGTATATTTTTATTCAGTAATTTTTTTTTACCTGTTTTTGTACCTTTTTTTTATTTCCCACTTTTCCCTGTATCTGCGGCTCCTGTGGATGCACCAGCTGCAGAGGAAAGCATTCCCCTGTAGTGACAGTAGTCACTGGCAGAGCTGATCAGGGTCTACTAGGATCCTGCAGCTCTGCTCTAACACGGGGCTCTCGGCGGTTATGTCATCGCCAGGTCATGTAGTGGAGGGAACCCTTCTACTTCTTAGTACATAGCGCTCATTGAACACTATGTACCCGGGAAAGGAGAAGACGGGGTTTAAAAAACACTTCTCACTTTCCTTTTGGGTTCTCAACTGTGTCTGACAGCTGAGTCTGATCTGCTTGATTGCAGGAGCAGAGGCTTTAATGCCACACCGTACGTCTATCTGCTGGGCCTTAATGGGCTAAGCTGTGACATACTGTACAAGAGGAGCGTTTCATTGATATTTGTGTGCTGACCTATTCTGCATTGTCTTTCTGCACAGGACATTTCGTGTCTGAACAGGGACCCCTCACGGGTAGTGATCATAGATTGTAACCGAGAAGCATTTAGCCTCCAGCCTTACAACGGCCTCGCTATAAAGTCATGGGACGGAAACTCCGAGGACCGGGCGCTCTACGACCTCACCGCCTTCCTGAAGAGTGAGTGTGCCCTACCAGCTTACCTCCCTAGAAGTGATGACTGCGATGTACACCACACACTGGAGGCAGCCGTTATATGTGATTAACCAAATGTATATAGTGCTAACCTATTCCGCAGCGCTGTACACACCTGTCATATCTCTAACACTGGGGACCGTTTCATAGAAAGCCAATGGGCTCCTCTCTATGTTCTGGTGCCGATCGGGGAGCGCATACAAACTCCATGTAGATGTGCGCCTGGCCGAGATCGAATCTAAGACCCCACTGCTATAAAACTGTGCTGCTTACCACTGAGCCACCAGGTGCATTTATTACAGAATAGGGACTTTAAAGAGACTTGTGACATGGGTAATATCAGGATTCATGTATAGTTGTAGCCCGGGGCCCATTTTCATAGTGCGGGTTGCGTTTTAAAAAGTTGGAAGGCAAGAGTTCTTATGGCTGGGGGTGAAGAGCTCCGTGCAGCCGGGATCTGTTATGGCAGAAAGGGGTTGTCGGACTCTCCCAAAAATTTGCACATGGGTAAAAATTCCAATGTTTAACCCCTCTGTTCATTGTTAGCTTGTGGCGTTAGCATTCGGGGCCACATACTTGGCGATGGCAGCCACTAGCTGGCTGCACACGTCAGCTGGAGTTCGTGGTTGACTGGTGGCACAGGAAGAGTGACAGATCTTAAAGGGAGTCTGTCAGGTCCTTTAGGGCTATTAAATAACCATTGGGCACTGCAATCTCAGCATGCATTGGTACCGCTGTCAATCAAAAGTGTGGCATTGGGCAGGATTTACTGAAATCCCCTTTAATGCCCAGTAGGTATGGTGAGGTATGTCCCATTCTTGGTGCCATATTAATGCAGGCTTCCCAAGCTGGACCGGTTGGTTAGGCTCCCAACGCTGTAGTTCTGGAGCAGTGTGCCATTCGTACTGGTGGTCTCTGGTAATGACAGCTGCCCTCCCTGCATGGGTGACGGGATGACTGCAAGCCCTATAGTTTCTGAATGTCCTCTTTCTCTACAGCCATCGCGACTAGTGGAGTGAGTGATGTCCGCACAGTCCTGGAGAACTACTCCCTTGAGGAAGACCCCTTAGAAGCATTTAAACGTCGGCAGGCCCAGCTGGAGCAGGTACAGTGCTGTCATGTTATATGTGGGGGGATGGGCAGCCATCTTTCTGCCGCAGACAGTATAAATATATTGAAGTGGTTGTAGGGACTGACTGCTACACAACAACCAGTAAGAGCGCCTTCACACAGGTATAAATGCTGCAATAACTGCCCAAAGCTTACAGAACAAGCCAACGGGGCGAGATTTGTTGTTTTTAAGGGCAGTTATTTGCTGCGGAATCAACAGTGGGCGTCCGCACCGCGGATCCGCAGCAAATGGCGTTTGTAGAAATTGTAGCATGCTCCGTTTTTCCACGGATTCTGCGCTGATGGCTTCCATTGAAGTCCATGGATGGCGTCCAATCCGCGGCCCGTCCGCAATAAACATAAAAAGACATTGAAAAAAAGTCTGTACTGCGCCTGTGAATCCCTGATGAGGCTCATCGTCGGCACGCTGAAAAACAACCATGAGCGACGGGAGAGCAAAAACTGCAGGATGTCAGCGCAGCTACACAACCATTAGCGCTCAAAAGACGGCTGAGCGTTTTTTTTTGTTTGTGTTTTTTTGTCATTGTCTAAATCAGCCTTTAAGTAGCTAATTAGCTGTTCAGTTATGCAAAGATGATCGCTCAGAATGGTCACTCGCTGTCTAAGCAATTTATCTTTCCGTGTGAAGGAGCCACAACTTACCCCGTCCCACTCCCTGTGCCCATCAGATACTACCCGGCTCCTCTCCGCGCTCCGTGGCCACACGCTGGGGAAGTTCTTGTTCACACGATAGGAGCCAACAAGTGTTGTTCTGCTTCATTTGGGCTAGTATAGTTCTATAGGAAAACCCCTTCCAATCCCGTGGGCCCCTGCAGAGAAGCATACTGCCCTGTATACATGGTTTTTCAGAACCGTAGCCAGTATCAGAGTTTGGAGCCTCCCCTGAAGGTATACGTCTGTGGACACTCTGCAAGTATGCCTTCGATGGAAGGGTCTGACAAGATGTCAACAGACCCTTAGGCCAAATTTGCACGGGCAGATTTGATTTGCAGAATCCACATGGGTCACCGGCACAGAAGATCCGCAATTCAAAGTGCCCCTAGGGAAGCATTGGCACCCGCAACTGAATTTAAGCATGTAGATTGGATTTGCTGACCGTTGAGTGTGGAAAACAAAATTACAGCACGTTCCATTTCAGTGCGGCTTTCGCGCGAATGGACTCGATAAAAGTCAAAGGGTGCGGCCGATCTGCGGTGCATCTGTAAATACAACTGCGGACTTGAAGGCTAAAATTAATCGGGGGTGTAGGGTTGAATGATCTGCAGTACATCCGTGCAGAAAAACCATTACATCCGCGATCTCCAGCAAAGGCTTTCCGCAGGTCTCCCGCTGCGGAAATCCACATGCAGAATCCGATCCGCCTGTGGTCTGGAGGCCTTAGGTGGCCTGCCCTGTAATATGCTGTCCCAGGTAACACATTTGTGACTGCCATATGGTTATGGCCGGGCCATCCTGTGCCTGACGTGGGGCTATGAGGTTTCTGTGATCTTTGCCTGTCCCAGCGTCTTAGTCTTGGCCTTCAGTGGCCGATTACTATATACTTGCATAGACCATACATACATTATAGGTTTCTCCCTTTTCCTTCCCCTCCAGGAGGAGCAGCAGAGACTAGCAGAACTCTCCCAGCTCAATAAGAGACAATCCATGTCATTAGGTTCCATCACCGGACGGTTTTGGCCTCGCTCTAAACAGCAGTGACCTCAGCAGTACGTAGGGGCTACTTAAGATGAAGACTGAAGCGTACGAGCCGCCCGCCATCCCTGTATATAGAACGGACATAGTCTTTCCATTGGACGTCTGGTTGCATCGTGTGAATATGAATAAACTATTTTGTAGACTTATTTTGTTACGTTCGTTATTCCAGTTATTGCTGAATTTCTCCACCCAACCCCCCATCTGTATGTTGTGCGCTGAAACCACCTTCATGTCTGCTGCTCGGACCAGCCAGACATTCACAAGGCTGCATGTAGTGCTCTAGTCGTACAGCACCAGAGCTATTGGGCACTGCTGTCGAGAATGCCATACGGTGGCATCGTGTATGTATGTGTGTGTCTGGCATGGTGGCTGCAGACCTCCCACAGTCAGACCGCAACCGGAGGAACTGAAGAACACAATTGTCCCTCCCTTACCAGATATTTGGATGTATAACGGCTCCGTACTGGGGATAGAAAACTTCAAGAAAACACGTCTCCTTCCTTTATCAAAATGGTAACCTTAATCGTCCTTGTTGCGCATTCTGTAAAGAGGAGAGCTAACTGATTGTTAAAGGAGGAGTTTGTAGCGCTCTTTTGCAGGATTTTTGGGGATGCTTGAAATATAAGCCCTACCCTGAAAATAAGCCCTGGCTGCATTTAAAAAAAAAAAAAATACATGACTTAACAGGTGCTGCTGTTTGTAGTCTTCAGCCAGCGCTTCCTGGTAAGGGGGTTAAAAAAGCCTGCCTTCAGGAAACACTGGAGTGATTGGTTCTCAAGCGCCGTGGCTCAGCCAATCACTCCAGTGCTTCCTGCGATTGGCTCTTGAGCGCCACAGCTCAGCCAATCCTTGTGGCTGGAACAGCTCTGTCTCTGGACAGAACCAAACAGTGCCAGATGGACCGCTTTTGACTATGATGGGTTCCGTCCACTTTCTGCCCAACTTTTGGATGGAAGAAACAGCTGCCTGAGCCGGATCTGTGCCGCAACGTCCAGCTGGAGGCTTCAGCAAAGATGTTCTCAAATCTCCCAGATTTTTGGGTTTGGGTTGAAACAGTCCAAAGCAAAGCCCCCAGTGGACCCCAGCGGCGCCCGATGGGACCTGTTGGTTTATAATGCAAGTTTGCCCGATTCCACCAAGGAATTTGATGGAGAATTGTAGCGCCGAGTGACGCACTATCGTCTTGTCGAAAACTGCAATCTGATAAAGAGGCTCCTAGTAAGGTTCCTGAGGCGGATGTGAACAGTCTTGGCTCGCCATCATTTTATGTTTCTGCCCAATTTATAGAAAACCAGTTAATTTAAAAAAAATATTTTTCTATTTTGTGAGGGTTAAGTGCCCTGGTGGGCGGTGCCTGCGTGAACCCTATCATATGTAAATGTATTGATCGCTCCGGGTTATAAACCATCTGGGCCATTTGCATAACGACATCAGAGCAGCTGTAATTGTATCTGCTGTCCGGCGATCGCCGTCTGCTGGATTGTTCTCTCTAAAGATCATAAAGAAAAAGTTTTGGATAGTAAACAAGAGGAGCCAAAAATCCGGTTGTGGAGATCCTGAAGGGTCCGGAGTGTCGGGGATTGGGTGGAATTCATAAAATACAACTACAAAGTGATGTATAGAGGGACTGAGCGAGCGGGACGCAGAGCCGTGGACTCCGGATTCATCATTAGTTACGACGTGGCCCGGGGGAAGAGCCATAAATTATGGAAGCCGAGCAGAAGGTTTGTTTCACATGTAACTTTTTTTTTCTTAAACTGCAGTTTTTGCAGATTTTCATGCAGAAGTGGCTTTAGAAGGCCCACGGCCGCCGTCAGTAGTGTTATCGCTATTTATAATATCAAAGCAATAAAAAGCAAAAACCTTTTTGGCATCGCTGTCCGTAAAAGTTCAATCTATCAAAGTTACTCATTATTTGTCCTACGTGGCGATCGTTGTTAGAGGTACACAACGCCAGAACGGGTATATTGGGTCACCCCATCTCCAAGAAAAAAAGGGTATTAAGTTGTATGAACTCCAAAATGGTACCAATAGAAACTACAGGATGTCCTGCAAAAAAGGAGCCCAACGGAAAATGTAAAAAAATGATGGCGGTCAGAAGATGGCGGCTGAAATATATATGTATAGTTTATTAAAGTGGTACTGACCCCCAGAATAAAGTTGTCATGTAAACTGTATAAAGACCACCCAAAGATGTTGGAATTATATTTTGGTTTTTTCCATTTCACTTAAAGTGTTTCGGTACATCAGTTAGCATAATTAAAAAATACGACTCGTCCCGCAGAAAACGAGCCCTCGTTTAATTTCTGCAGAAAGCCCAGAGCGGCGGACGCACACAGTGTGAAGGTGCCCGAGGTTCAGGCCTCCGTCTTTTTTGCGAAAAAAACGCTGCATCCAGATGTTGCCTGTAGGTGATAGAAGATATAAATGGGTTGCGCATTTCTGTCCAACTAGGAAAACGGACCTGGACGAACACCGAGTGAAATGAAGACGTCACACGGACCGGAAATACTGCGGACATTTCACGGTATTTACAGGGGATTTAAAAATCACACGGTACAGAAAGGTTCCCAACAAATCCGCAGCGTGTTTGGGAATAAGTCCGCGCTCTCGCGCATCGGCCGTTTTTATAGCATTTAGTGCAGCGTTTCAAACACCACCCTAAACGCTCTACAACACCTCTATCTATCTGTAATGGGGATTCTCCGACAAGCGTCTGAGCGCTGTGATTTCTGAATGCCGTCCGCTCCATTTTCGCGCGTTTCAGAGCTTTTTATCGCACGTCACCCGTTGTACTGATGAGGCGCATTAAAACCCCCCGTCGAACGTGTTTTGAAAATGCCATTCAGAAATGCGTTAAAAGGACGTGCTTGAATAAACGGCAGGTGTGGGAACGGCCGAAATCAGCAAATAGTAGCCTAAAACCGGACCGTAAAGTCAGCTTCATAGATTACAGATTAAAAAACTGCAGCATTTAATCCCAAAATGTGAAGATTTCCATAAAGCGAATAAAGAAGAGTTCTGCATACAAACCCCCCAACAATAAGTGTTAACGTGGGCGTCGTACGTTCATTATTGAGTGCTTTCCCCCCTTTTCCCGTGACTTCTGGATCCAGCTGCTCCTCCAAGGTACTTAATTAGTTAAAAGAAAGAACAAAACCTTCCTGTGAGCGCGGAGCGCACGGCGGCGGGCCTGAACCTCTGTGGTCAGGATAATGTGGGAGTCGGTGGGAACAGCTGTCCCTCTATTGATGTGGAGCGAAGGGTCAGGGTGCCGACAGCTGGACCCAACTCCCTCTGTCTCAGGCGTGATGTACAGAAGAGGCCGTGCCCCAAGAGGCAGCCAGTATGGGGGCACTTATCAGAGGCTGCAGGGAAGATCCAGAGGTGCATGAAGGTCACACTTAAGGGTCACCTACTGCACCTAGAATTGTCTGCATACAATGAATGCTAACACCCTGCAAAACTACACCCCCTCGTGTTTTTTTTTTCTTTTTTCCATTATAACCCAGAATTAAAGTTTTGGGGGGTTTTCTTCGCTTTTTTTTGACGGGGGGGAGGTGGGGTGGACCATTTTATTTCCACAACATACCTAGCACTAAAAACATTTTTTTCTTTGACACAAACAATACTTATGCACATTAAAGTTATTTTCTTGGCTTAAGTTTTCACCCCCTGAAAGTCATTCTACCAGGCAAATTGCTCCAACTCCTTAAAGGGGTTGTCCCGCGCCGAAACGTTTTTTTTTTTTTTTTCAACCCCCCCCCCCCCGTTCGGCGCGAGACAACCCCGATGCAGGGAAGTAAAGAAAGTTTACCGGAGCGCTTACCTTAATCCCCGCGCTCCGGTGACTTCAATACTTACCGCTGAAGATGGCCGCCGGGATCCTCTGTCTTCGTGGACCGCAGCTCTTCTGTGCGGTCCACTGCCGATTCCAGCCTCCTGATTGGCTGGAATCGGCACGTGACGGGGCGGAGCTACACGGAGCCGCTCTCTGGCACGAGCGGCTCCATAGAAGACTGCTGAAGACCCGGACTGCGCAAGCGCGGCTAATTTGGCCATCGGAGGCCAAAAATTAGTCGGCACCATGGAGACGAGGACGCCAGCAACGGAGCAGGTAAGTATAAAACTTTTTATAACTTCTGTATGGCTCATAATTAATGCACAATGTACATTACAAAGTGCATTAATATGGCCATACAGAAGTGTATAGACCCACTTGCTGCCTCGGGACAACCCCTTTAAGGTAAGGCCCCAATACACACTAGAGTTTACTCACCCAAAGCCACCAATAACGGCGGAGCCGGAGGAGTCTCTAATGTCTATAAGGGAAGCTCAACAGATGATATGGCAAGGAAGAAGGATCAAGGTGTACGGGCTCTTTATACAGGTTACATTGGTGGCCAGCGGTCTTCAAGTCATGCCACAGATTCTTCTTTGGATTGGGGTCTTGGCTTAGACTATTCCAAGACATTTCCATGTTTCCCCTTAGACCTCTTTCGTGTAGCTTTAGCAGTATGTCTGGGATCATCGTCCTGCTGAAGGGAAGCCTCCATCCCAGTCTTATATCTCTGACAGACAAACAAGTTTTCCTCAAGGATTTCCCCGTATTTACTGCCGCCCACCCGTCCTTCATTCCTGACCTGTTTTCCAGCCCCGGCTGGTGAAAAGCCTCCCAGGGCACAATGCTGCCACCACCGCACTTCACCGTGGCAATGGTGTTCTTGGAGTGATGGCTTGTGTTGGCCTTGTATCACACATAGTCTTTCCCATGATGGAAAAAAGTTCAGTCTTATCTGACCAGAGACCCTTCTTCTCTGTGTTCTGGCGTTGGCCACTTGCTGTTTGGTGAACTCTGAATGTGTTTCCTTATGTTTTTTCGTAAATTATGGCTCTTTCACAAAGCAGCAATTTGTGGGGTGTACGGCTTGTAGCAGTCCTATGGACAGATACGTCCATCTCCGCTGTGGATCTTTGGTGCTCCTTCAGAATTATTGTTGGGGTCTTTGAATCTCTGATTAATGCCCTCCTAGCCTAGTCTGTCATTCTTGGTGGAGGGCTGTCCCATGTTTGTACAGGTTCGGATTGGCCCACAGAGGAACAGGTGAATCCCCCATGGGCCCTTAGAAAGCCCCCAGTCCCCCACATGAGCAGGACACTTGCTGCACTACATACAGATAGGCGGTATCTCAGCCAGCCTATACGTCTATATAATAAACTGGCGGGTTTATCCATTGATATAGACACTGGCTGAGAGGACATCCAAGTGCATTGGGAGGCTGGGCCATATCCTCCCTCCCTGGGCCTCACCTTCTCCATGAAGATTTGAGGCCTCCATCATCAATCATCTTGCAGCTTCTGGCTGCTGCCTGGCACTGCGGGAGCACATATGCCCGACACACGGGGCTGAAAGGATCACTAATCCAAGGCAAGAGCCGGGCAGTAGGCTACTGAGAGGGCCCCAGGACAGGAAAAGGGCCAGGCAGGAGGATGCTACCAAAAAGAAGTGTGTCCCCTCTTCTACCACTGCAGGCAATTCATTTTCAAATTCTTGTTATCCCTTCCTCCATAAGGGAACTATAACTGCCAGCATGTCCTGACAACTGCACAGGACCCCACAGATTCCATTCCACAAGGAACTTTATAGGTTAGGTGACACAA